>NW_026871932.1:482500-1082500 GCF_033458585.1 Syngnathus typhle | reverse complement strand
GAATTGTGCCGCTCCCGTCACTCTGGTTAGGTTGGCATCGAAAAAAACGCTCTCGGGTGCTTTAGAGTGCCGAGTTATTCACTGCGCATGAAGAAATGACCACCTCCAACGTTTGGTTTATGTTTTATAAGCATTTTTAATTTTATTGCTTAAATCGCATTTTCTCGGCGAGCTGAGCACTTTTTCTGAATTGTGCCGCTCCCGTCACTCTGGTTAGGTTGGCATCGAAAAAAACGCTCCGGGTGCTTTAGAGTGCCGAGTTTATCACTGCGCATGAAGAAATGACCACCTCCAACGTTTGGTTTATGTTTTATAAGCATTTTTAATTTTATTGCTTAAATCGCATTTTCTCGGCGAGCTGAGCGCTTTTTCTGAATTGTGCCGCTCCCGTCACTCTGGTTAGGTTGGCATCGAAAAAAACGCTCTCGGGTGCTTTAGAGTGCCGAGTTATTCACTGCGCATGAAGAAATGACCACCTCCAACGTTTGGTTTATGTTTAATAAGCATTTTTAATTTTATTGCTTAAATCGCATTTTCTCGGCGAGCTGAGCACTTTTTCTGAATTGTGCCGCTCCCGTCACTCTGGTTAGGTTGGCATCGAAAAAAACGCTCTCGGGTGCTTTAGAGTGCCGAGTTTATTACTGCGCATTAAGAAATGACCACCTCCAACGTTTGGTTTATGTTTTATAAGCATTTTTAATTTTATTGCTTAAATCGCATTTTCTCGGCGAGCTGAGCACTTTTTCTGAATTGTGCCGCTCCCGTCACTCTGGTTAGGTTGGCATCGAAAAAACGCTCTCGGGTGCTTTAGAGTGCCGAGTTATTCACTGTGCACGAAGAAATGACCACCTCCAACGTTTTATAAGCATTTTTAATTTTATTGCTTAAATCGCATTTTCTCGGCGAGCTGAGCGCTTTTTCTGAATTGTGCCGCTCCCGTCACTCTGGTTAGGTTGGCATCGAAAAAAACGCTCTCGGGTGCTTTAGAGTGCCGAGTTTATTACTGCGCATTAAGAAATGACCACCTCCAACGTTTGGTTTATGTTTTATAAGCATTTTTAATTTTATTGCTTAAATCGCATTTTCTCGGCGAGCTGAGCACTTTTTCTGAATTGTGCCGCTCCCGTCACTCTGGTTAGGTTGGCATCGAAAAAAAACGCTCTCGGGTGCTTTAGAGTGCCGAGTTTATTACTGCGCATTAAGAAATGACCACCTCCGACGTTTGGTTTATGTTTTATCAGCATTTTTAATTTTATTGCTTAAATCGCATTTTCTCGGCGAGCTGAGCACTTTTTCTGAATTGTGCCGCTCCCGTCACTCTGGTTAGGTTGGCATCGAAAAAAACGCTATCGGGTGCTTTAGAGTGCCGAGTTATTCACTGCGCATGAAGAAATGACCACCTCCAACGTTTGGTTTATGTTTAATAAGCATTTTTAATTTTATTGCTTAAATCGCATTTTCTCGGCGAGCTGAGCACTTTTTCTGAATTGTGCCGCTCCCGTCACTCTGGTTAGGTTGGCATCGAAAAAAACGCTCTCGGGTGCTTTAGAGTGCCGAGTTTATTACTGCGCATTAAGAAATGACCACCTCCAACGTTTGGTTTATGTTTTATAAGTATTTTTAATTTTATTGCTTAAATCGCATTTTCTCGGCGAGCTGAGCACTTTTTCTGAATTGTGCCGCTCCCGTCACTCTGGTTAGGTTGGCATCGAAAAAAACGCTCTCGGGTGCTTTAGAGTGCCGAGTTTATCACTGCGCATGAAGAAATGACCACCTCCAACGTTTGGTTTATGTTTTATAAGCATTTTTAATTTTATTGCTTAAATCGCATTTTCTCGGCGAGCTGAGCGCTTTTTCTGAATTGTGCCGCTCCCGTCACTCTGGTTAGGTTGGCATCGAAAAAAACGCTCTCGGGTGCTTTAGAGTGCCGAGTTTATCACTGCGCATGAAGAAATGACCACCTCCAACGTTTGGTTTATGTTTTATAAGCATTTTTAATTTTATTGCTTAAATCGCATTTTCTCGGCGAGCTGAGCACTTTTTCTGAATTGTGCCGCTCCCGTCACTCTGGTTAGGTTGGCATCGAAAAAAACTCTCTCGGGTGCTTTAGAGTGCCGAGTTTATCACTGCGCATGAAGAAATGACCACCTCCAACGTTTGGTTTATGTTTTATAAGCATTTTTAAATTTATTGCTTAAATCGCATTTTCTCGGCGAGCTGAGCGCTTTTTCTGAATTGTGCCGCTCCCGTCACTCTGGTTAGGTTGGCATCGAAAAAAACGCTCTCGGGTGCTTTAGAGTGCCGAGTTATTCACAGCGCATGAAGAAATGACCACCTCCAACGTTTGGTTTATGTTTTATAAGCATTTTTAGTTTTATTGCTTAAATCGCATTTTCTCGGTGAGCTGAGCACTTTTTCTGAATTGTGCCGCTCCCGTCACTCTGGTTAGGTTGGCATAAAAAAAAACGCTCTCGGGTGCTTTAGAGTGCCGAGTTTATCACTGCGCATGAAGAAATGACCACCTCCAACGTTTGGTTTATGTTTTATAAGCATTTTTAATTTTATTGCTTAAATCGCATTTTCTCGGCGAGCTGAGCGCTTTTTCTGAATTGTGCCGCTCCCGTCACTCTGGTTAGGTTGGCATCGAAAAAAACGCTCTCGGGTGCTTTAGAGTGCCGAGTTTATCACTGCGCATGAAGAAATGACCACCTCCAACGTTTGGTATATGTTTTATAAGCATTTTTAATTTTATTGCTTAAATCGCATTTTCTCGGCGAGCTGAGCGCTTTTTCTGAATTGTGCCGCTCCCGTAACTCTGGTTAGGTTGGCATCGAAAAAAACGCTCTCGGGTGCTTTAGAGTGCCGAGTTTATCACTGCGCATGAAGAAATGACCACTTCCAATGTTTGGTTTATGTTTTATAAGCATTTTTAATTTTATTGCTTAAATCGCATTTTCTCGGCGAGCTGAGCACTTTTTCTGAATTGTGCCGCTCCCGTCACTCTGGTTAGGTTGGCATCGAAAAAAACGCTCTCGGGTGCTTTAGAGTGCCGAGTTATTCACTGCGCATGAAGAAATGACCACCTCCAACGTTTGGTTTATGTTTTATAAGCATTTTTAATTTTATTGCTTAAATCGCATTTTCTCGGGGAGCTGAGCACTTTTTCTGAATTGTGCCGCTCCCGTCACTCTGGTTAGGTTGGCATCGAAAAAAACGCTCTCGGGTGCTTTAGAGTGCCGAGTTTATCACTTCGCATGAAGAAATGACCACCTCCAACGTTTGGTTTATGTTTTATAAGCATTTTTAATTGTATTGCTTAAATCGCATTTTCTCGGCGAGCTGAGCGCTTTTTCTGAATTGTGCCGCTCCCGTCACTCTGGTTAGGTTGGCATCGAAAAAAACACTCTCGGGTGCTTTAGAGTGCCGAGTTATTCACTGCGCATGAAGAAATGACCACCTCCAACGTTTGGTTTATGTTTAATAAGCATTTTTAATTTTATTGCTTAAATCGCATTGTGCCGCTCCCGTCACTCTGGTTAGGTTGGCATCGAAAAAAACGCTCTCGGGTGCTTTAGAGTGCCGAGTTATTCACTGCGCATGAAGAAATGACCACCTCCAACGTTTGGTTTATGTTTAATAAGCATTTTTAATTTTATTGCTTAAATCGCATTTTCTCGGCGAGCTGAGCACTTTTTCTGAATTGTGCCGCTCCCGTCACTCTGGTTAGGTTGGCATCGAAAAAAACGCTCTCGGGTGCTTTAGAGTGCCGAGATTATTACTGCGCATTAAGAAATGACCACCTCCAACGTTTGGTTTATGTTTTATAAGCATTTTTAATTTTATTGCTTGAATCGCATTTTCTCGGCGAGCTGAGCACTTTTTCTGAATTGTGCCGCTCCCGTCACTCTGGTTAGGTTGGCATCGAAAAAAACGCTCTCGGGTGCTTTAGAGTGCCGAGTTATTCACTGCGCACGAAGAAATGACCACCTCCAACGTTTGGTTTATGTTTTATAAGCATTTTTAATTTTATTGCTTAAATCGCATTTTCTCGGCGAGCTGAGCGCTTTTTCTGAATTGTGCCGCTCCCGTCACTCTGGTTAGGTTGGCATCGAAAAAAACGCTCTCGGGTGCTTTAGAGTGCCGAGTTTATTACTGCGCATTAAGAAATGACCACCTCCAACGTTTGGTTTATGTTTTATAAGCATTTTTAATTTTATTGCTTAAATCGCATTTTCTCGGCGAGCTGAGCACTTTTTCTGAATTGTGCCGCTCCCGTCACTCTGGTTAGGTTGGCATCGAAAAAAACGCTCTCGGTGCTTTAGAGTGCCGAGTTTATCACTGCGCATGAAGAAATGACCACCTCCAACGTTTGGTTTATGTTTTATAAGCATTTTTAATTTTATTGCTTAAATCGCATTTTCTCGGCGAGCTGAGCACTTTTTCTGAATTGTGCCGCTCCCGTCACTCTGGTTAGGTTGGCATCGAAAAAAACGCTCTCGGGTGCTTTAGAGTGCCGAGTTATTCACTGCGCATGAAGAAATGACCACCTCCAACGTTTGGTTTATGTTTTATAAGCATTTTTAGTTTTATTGCTTAAATCGCATTTTCTCGGCGAGCTGAGCACTTTTTCTGAATTGTGCCGCTCCCGTCACTCTGGTTAGGTTGGCATCGAAAAAAACGCTCTCGGGTGCTTTAGAGTGCCGAGTTTATCACTGCGCATGAAGAAATGACCACCTCCAACGTTTGGTTTATGTTTTATAAGCATTTTTAATTTTATTGCTTAAATCGCATTTTCTCGGCGAGCTGAGCACTTTTTCTGAATTGTGCCGCTCCCGTCACTCTGGTTAGGTTGGCATCGAAAAAAACGCTCACGGGTGCTTTAGAGTGCCGAGTTTATTACTGCGCATTAAGAAATGACCACCTCCAACGTTTGGTTTATGTTTTATAAGCATTTTTAATTTTATTGCTTAAATCGCATTTTCTCGGCGAGCTGAGCACTTTTTCTGAATTGTGCCGCTCCCGTCACTCTGGTTAGGTTGGCATCGAAAAAAACGCTCTCGGGTGCTTTAGAGTGCCGAGTTATTCACTGCGCATGAAGAAATGACCACCTCCAACGTTTGGTTTATGTTTAATAAGCATTTTTAATTTTATTGCTTAAATCGCATTTTCTCGGCGAGCTGAGCACTTTTTCTGAATTGTGCCGCTCCCGTCACTCTGGTTAGGTTGGCATCGAAAAAAACGCTCTCGGGTGCTTTAGAGTGCCGAGTTTATTACTGCGCATTAAGAAATGACCACCTCCAACGTTTGATTTATGTTTTATAAGCATTTTTAATTTTATTGCTTAAATCGCATTTTCTCGGCGAGCTGAGCACTTTTTCTGAATTGTGCCGCTCCCGTCACTCTGGTTAGGTTGGCATCGAAAAAAACGCTCTCGGGTGCTTTAGAGTGCCGAGTTATTCACTGCGCATGAAGAAATGACCACCTCCAACGTTTGGTTTATGTTTTATAAGCATTTTTAATTTTATTGCTTAAATCGCATTTTCTCGGCGAGCTGAGCGCTTTTTCTGAATTGTGCCGCTCCCGTCACTCTGGTTAGGTTGGCATCGAAAAAAACGCTCTCGGGTGCTTTAGAGTGCCGAGTTATTCACTGCGCATGAAGAAATGACCACCTCCAACGTTTGGTTTATGTTTAATAAGCATTTTTAATTTTATTGCTTAAATCGCATTTTCTCGGCAAGCTGAGCACTTTTTCTGAATTGTGCCGCTCCCGTCACTCTGGTTAGGTTGGCATCGAAAAAAACGCTCTCGGGTGCTTTAGAGTGCCGAGTTTATTACTGCGCATTAAGAAATGACCACCTCCAACGTTTGGTTTATGTTTTATAAGCATTTTTAATCTTATTGCTTAAATCGCATTTTCTCGGCGAGCTGAGCACTTTTTCTGAATCGTGCCGCTCCCGTCACTCTGGTTAGGTTGGCATCGAAAAAAACGCTCTCGGGTGCTTTAGAGTGCCGAGTTTATTACTGCGCATTAAGAAATGACCACCTCCAACGTTTGGTTTATGTTTTATAAGCATTTTTAATTTTATTGCTTAAATCGCATTTTCTCGGCGAGCTGAGCACTTTTTCTGAATTGTGCCGCTCCCGTCACTCTGGTTAAGTTGGCATCGAAAAAAACGCTATCGGGTGCTTTAGAGTGCCGAGTTATTCACTGCGCATGAAGAAATGACCACCTCCAACGTTTGGTTTATGTTTAATAAGCATTTTTAATTTTATTGCTTAAATCGCATTTTCTCGGCGAGCTGAGCACTTTTTCTGAATTGTGCCGCTCCCGTCACTCTGGTTAGGTTGGCATCGAAAAAAACGCTCTCGGGTGCTTTAGAGTGCCGAGTTTATCACTGCGCATGAAGAAATGACCACCTCCAACGTTTGGTTTATGTTTAATAAGCATTTTTAATTTTATTGCTTAAATCGCATTTTCTCGGCGAGCTGAGCACTTTTTCTGAATTGTGCCGCTCCTGTCACTCTGGTTAGGTTGGCATCGAAAAAAACGCTCTCGGGTGCTTTAGAGTGCCGACTTTATCACTGCGCATGAAGAAATGACCACCTCCAACGTTTGGTTTATGTTTTATAAGCATTTTTAATTTTATTGCTTAAATCGCATTTTCTCGGCGAGCTGAGCACTTTTTCTGAATTGTGCCGCTCCCGTCACTCTGGTTAGGTTGGCATCGAAAAAAACGCTCACGGGTGCTTTAGAGTGCCGAGTTTATTACTGCGCATTCAGAAATGACCACCTCCAACGTTTGGTTTATGTTTTATAAGCATTTTTAATTTTATTGCTTAAATCGCATTTTCTCGGCGAGCTGAGCACTTTTTCTGAATTGTGCCGCTCCCGTCACTCTGGTTAGGTTGGCATCGAAAAAAACGCTCTCGGGTGCTTTAGAGTGCCGAGTTATTCACTGCGCATGAAGAAATGACCACCTCCAACGTTTGGTTTATGTTTTATAAGCATTTTTAATTTTATTGCTTAAATCGCATTTTCTCGGCGAGCTGAGCACTTTTTCTGAATTGTGCCGCTCCCGTCACTCTGGTTAGGTTGGCATAAAAAAAAACGCTCTCGGGTGCTTTAGAGTGCCGAGTTTATCACTGCGCATGAAGAAATGACCACCTCCAACGTTTGGTTTATGTTTTATAAGCATTTTTAATTTTATTGCTTAAATCGCATTTTCTCGGCGAGCTGAGCGCTTTTTCTGAATTGTGCCGCTCCCGTCACTCTGGTTAGGTTGGCATCGAAAAAAACGCTCTCGGGTGCTTTAGAGTGCCGAGTTATTCACTGCGCATGAAGAAATGACCACCTCCAACGTTTGGTTTATGTTTTATAAGCATTTTTAATTTTATTGCTTAAATCGCATTTTCTCGGCGAGCTGAGCACTTTTTCTGAATTGTGCCGCTCCCGTCACTCTGGTTAGGTTGGCATCGAAAAAAACGCTCTCGGGTGCTTTAGAGTGCCGAGTTTATCACTGCGCATGAAGAAATGACCACCTCCAACGTTTGGTTTATGTTTTATAAGCATTTTTAATTTTATTGCTTAAATCGCATTTTCTCGGCGAGCTGAGCACTTTTTCTGAATTGTGCCGCTCCCGTCACTCTGGTTAGGTTGGCATCGAAAAAAACGCTCTCGGGTGCTTTAGAGTGCCGAGTTATTCACTGCGCATGAAGAAATGACCACCTCCAACGTTTGGTTTATGTTTAATAAGCATTTTTAATTTTATTGCTTAAATCGCATTGTGCCGCTCCCGTCACTCTGGTTAGGTTGGCATCGAAAAAAACGCTCTCGGGTGCTTTAGAGTGCCGAGTTATTCACTGCGCATGAAGAAATGACCACCTCCAACGTTTGGTTTATGTTTAATAAGCATTTTTAATTTTATTGCTTAAATCGCATTTTCTCGGCGAGCTGAGCACTTTTTCTGAATTGTGCCGCTCCCGTCACTCTGGTTAGGTTGGCATCGAAAAAAACGCTCTCGGGTGCTTTAGAGTGCCGAGTTATTCACTGCGCATGAAGAAATGACCACCTCCAACGTTTGGTTTATGTTTAATAAGCATTTTTACTTTTATTGCTTAAATCGCATTGTGCCGCTCCCGTCACTCTGGTTAGGTTGGCATCGAAAAAAACGCTCTCGGGTGCTTTAGAGTGCCGAGTTATTCACTGCGCATGAAGAAATGACCACCTCCAACGTTTGGTTTATGTGTAATAAGCATTTTTAATTTTATTGCTTAAATCGCATTTTCTCGGCGAGCTGAGCACTTTTTCTGAATTGTGCCGCTCCCGTCACTCTGGTTAGGTTGGCATCGAAAAAAACGCTCTCGGGTGCTTTAGAGTGCCGAGATTATTACTGCGCATTAAGAAATGACCACCTCCAACGTTTGGTTTATGTTTTATAAGCATTTTTAATTTTATTGCTTAAATCGCATTTTCTCGGCGAGCTGAGCACTTTTTCTGAATTGTGCCGCTCCCATCACTCTGGTTAGGTTGGCATCGAAAAAAACGCTCACGGGTGCTTTAGAGTGCCGAGTTTATTACTGCGCATTAAGAAATGACCACCTCCAACGTTTGGTTTATGTTTTATAAGCATTTTTAATTTTATTGCTTAAATCGCATTTTCTCGGCGAGCTGAGCACTTTTTCTGAATTGTGCCGCTCCCGTCACTCTGGTTAGGTTGGCATCGAAAAAAACGCTCTCGGGTGCTTTAGAGTGCCGAGTTATTCACTGCGCACGAAGAAATGACCACCTCCAACGTTTGGTTTATGTTTTATAAGCATTTTTAATTTTATTGCTTAAATCGCATTTTCTCGGCGAGCTGAGCGCTTTTTCTGAATTGTGCCGCTCCCGTCACTCTGGTTAGAATGGCATCGAAAAAAACGCTCTCGGGTGCTTTAGAGTGCCGAGTTTATTACTGCGCATTAAGAAATGACCACCTCCAACGTTTGGTTTATGTTTTATAAGCATTTTTAATTTTATTGCTTAAATCGCATTTTCTCGGCGAGCTGAGCACTTTTTCTGAATTGTGCCGCTCCCGTCACTCTGGTTAGGTTGGCATCGAAAAAAACGCTCTCGGTGCTTTAGAGTGCCGAGTTTATCACTGCGCATGAAGAAATGACCACCTCCAACGTTTGGTTTATGTTTTATAAGCATTTTTAATTTTATTGCTTAAATCGCATTTTCTCGGCGAGCTGAGCACTTTTTCTGAATTGTGCCGCTCCCGTCACTCTGGTTAGGTTGGCATCGAAAAAAACGCTCTCGGGTGCTTTAGAGTGCCGAGTTATTCACTGCGCATGAAGAAATGACCACCTCCAACGTTTGGTTTATGTTTTATAAGCATTTTTAGTTTTATTGCTTAAATCGCATTTTCTCGGCGAGCTGAGCACTTTTTCTGAATTGTGCCGCTCCCGTCACTCTGGTTAGGTTGGCATCGAAAAAAACGCTCTCGGGTGCTTTAGAGTGCCGAGTTTATTACTGCGCATTAAGAAATGCCCACCTCCAACGTTTGGTTTATGTTTTATAAGCATTTTTAATTTTATTGCTTAAATCGCATTTTCTCGGCGAGCTGAGCACTTTTTCTGAATTGTGCCGCTCCCGTCACTCTGGTTAGGTTGGCATCGAAAAAAACGCTATCGGGTGCTTTAGAGTGCCGAGTTATTCACTGCGCATGAAGAAATGACCACCTCCAACGTTTGGTTTATGTTTAATAAGCATTTTTAATTTTATTGCTTAAATCGCATTTTCTCGGCGAGCTGAGCGCTTTTTCTGAATTGTGCCGCTCCCGTCACTCTGGTTAGGTTGGCATCGAAAAAAACGCTCTCGGGTGCTTTAGAGTGCCGAGTTTATTACTGCGCATTAAGAAATGACCACCTCCAACGTTTGGTTTATGTTTTATAAGCATTTTTAATTTTATTGCTTAAATCGCATTTTCTCGGCGAGCTGAGCACTTTTTCTGAATTGTGCCGCTCCCGTCACTCTGGTTAGGTTGGCATCGAAAAAAACGCTCTCGGGTGCTTTAGAGTGCCGAGTTTATTACTGCGCATTAAGAAATGACCACCTCCAACGTTTGGTTTATGTTTTATAAGCATTTTTAATTTTATTGCTTAAATCGCATTTTCTCGGCGAGCTGAGCACTTTTTCTGAATTGTGCCGCTCCCGTCACTCTGGTTAGGTTGGCATCGAAAAAAACGCTCTCGGGTGCTTTAGAGTGCCGAGTTATTCACTGCGCATGAAGAAATGACCACCTCCAACGTTTGTTTTATGTTTAATAAGCATTTTTAATTTTATTGCTTGAATCGCATTTTCTCGGTGAGCTGAGCACTTTTTCTGAATTGTGCCGCTCCCGTCACTCTGGTTAGGTTGGCATCGAAAAAAACGCTCTCGGGTGCTTTAGAGTGCCGAGTTTATCACTGCGCATGAAGAAATGACCACCTCCAACGTTTGGTTTATGTTTTATAAGCATTTTTAATTTTATTGATTAAATCGCATTTTCTCGGCGAGCTGAGCGCTTTTTCTGAATTGTGCCGCTCCCGTCACTCTGGTTAGGTTGGCATCGAAAAAAACGCTCTCGGGTGCTTTAGAGTGCCGAGTTTATCACTGCGCATGAAGAAATAACCACCTCCAACGTTTGGTTTATGTTTTATAAGCATTTTTAATTTTATTGCTTAAATCGCATTTTCTCGGCGAGCTGAGCACTTTTTCTGAATTGTGCCGCTCCCGTCACTCTGGTTAGGTTGGCATCGAAAAAAACGCTCTCGGGTGCTTTAGAGTGCCGAGTTTATCACTGCGCATGAAGAAATGACCACCTCCAACGTTTGGTTTATGTTTTATAAGCATTTTTAAATTTATTGCTTAAATCGCATTTTCTCGGCGAGCTGAGCGCTTTTTCTGAATTGTGCCGCTCCCGTCACTCTGGTTAGGTTGGCATCGAAAAAAACGCTCTCGGGTGCTTTAGAGTGCCGAGTTATTCACTGCGCATGAAGAAATGACCACCTCCAACGTTTGGTTTATGTTTTATAAGCATTTTTAATTTTATTGCTTAAATCGCATTTTCTCGGCGAGCTGAGCGCTTTTTCTGAATTGTGCCGCTCCCGTCACTCTGGTTAGGTTGGCATCGAAAAAAAAACGCTCTCGGGTGCTTTAGAGTGCCGAGTTTATCACTGCGCATGAAGAAATGACCACCTCCAACGTTTGGTTTATGTTTTATAAGCATTTTTAATTTTATTGCTTAAATCGCATTTTCTCGGCGAGCTGAGCGCTTTTTCTGAATTGTGCCGCTCCCGTAACTCTGGTTAGGTTGGCATCGAAAAAAACGCTCTCGGGTGCTTTAGAGTGCCGAGTTTATTACTGCGCATTAAGAAATGACCACCTCCAACGTTTGGTTTATGTTTTATAAGCATTTTTAATTTTATTGCTTAAATCGCATTTTCTCGGCGAGCTGAGCACTTTTTCTGAATTGTGCCGCTCCCGTCACTCTGGTTAGGCTGAATTGTGCCGCTCCCGTCACTCTGGTTAGGTTGGCATCGAAAAAAACGCTCTCGGGTGCTTTAGAGTGCCGAGTTGATTACTGCGCATTAAGAAATGACCACCTCCAACGTTTGGTTTATGTTTTATAAGCATTTTTAATTTTATTGCTTAAATCGCATTTTTTCGGCGAGCTGAGCACTTTTTCTGAATTGTGCCGCTCCCGTCACTCTGGTTAGGTTGGCATCGAAAAAAACGCTATCGGGTGCTTTAGAGTGCCGAGTTATTCACTGCGCATGAAGAAATGACCACCTCCAACGTTTGGTTTATGTTTAATAAGCATTTTTAATTTTATTGCTTAAATCGCATTTTCTCGGCGAGCTGAGCACTTTTTCTGAATTGTGCCGCTCCCGTCACTCTGGTTAGGTTGGCATCGAAAAAAACGCTCTCGGGTGCTTTAGAGTGCCGAGTTTATTACTGCGCATTAAGAAATGACCACCTCCAACGTTTGGTTTATGTTTTATAAGTATTTTTAATTTTATTGCTTAAATCGCATTTTCTCGGCGAGCTGAGCACTTTTTCTGAATTGTGCCGCTCCCGTCACTCTGGTTAGGTTGGCATCGAAAAAAACGCTCTCGGGTGCTTTAGAGTGCCGAGTTTATCACTGCGCATGAAGAAATGACCACCTCCAACGTTTGGTTTATGTTTTATAAGCATTTTTAATTTTATTGCTTAAATCGCATTTTCTCGGCGAGCTGAGCGCTTTTTCTGAATTGTGCCGCTCCCGTAACTCTGGTTAGGTTGGCATCGAAAAAAACGCTCTCGGGTGCTTTAGAGTGCCGAGTTTATCACTGCGCATGAAGAAATGACCACCTCCAACGTTTGGTTTATGTTTTATAAGCATTTTTAATTTTATTGATTAAATCGCATTTTCTCGGCGAGCTGAGCGCTTTTTCTGAATTGTGCCGCTCCCGTCACTCTGGTTAGGTTGGCATCGAAAAAAACGCTCTCGGGTGCTTTAGAGTGCCGAGTTTATCACTGCGCATGAAGAAATAACCACCTCCAACGTTTGGTTTATGTTTTATAAGCATTTTTAATTTTATTGCTTAAATCGCATTTTCTCGGCGAGCTGAGCACTTTTTCTGAATTGTGCCGCTCCCGTCACTCTGGTTAGGTTGGCATCGAAAAAAACGCTCTCGGGTGCTTTAGAGTGCCGAGTTTATCACTGCGCATGAAGAAATGACCACCTCCAACGTTTGGTTTATGTTTTATAAGCATTTTTAAATTTATTGCTTAAATCGCATTTTCTCGGCGAGCTGAGCGCTTTTTCTGAATTGTGCCGCTCCCGTCACTCTGGTTAGGTTGGCATCGAAAAAAACGCTCTCGGGTGCTTTAGAGTGCCGAGTTATTCACTGCGCATGAAGAAATGACCACCTCCAACGTTTGGTTTATGTTTTATAAGCATTTTTAATTTTATTGCTTAAATCGCATTTTCTCGGCGAGCTGAGCGCTTTTTCTGAATTGTGCCGCTCCCGTCACTCTGGTTAGGTTGGCATCGAAAAAAAAACGCTCTCGGGTGCTTTAGAGTGCCGAGTTTATCACTGCGCATGAAGAAATGACCACCTCCAACGTTTGGTTTATGTTTTATAAGCATTTTTAATTTTATTGCTTAAATCGCATTTTCTCGGCGAGCTGAGCGCTTTTTCTGAATTGTGCCGCTCCCGTAACTCTGGTTAGGTTGGCATCGAAAAAAACGCTCTCGGGTGCTTTAGAGTGCCGAGTTTATTACTGCGCATTAAGAAATGACCACCTCCAACGTTTGGTTTATGTTTTATAAGCATTTTTAATTTTATTGCTTAAATCGCATTTTCTCGGCGAGCTGAGCACTTTTTCTGAATTGTGCCGCTCCCGTCACTCTGGTTAGGCTGAATTGTGCCGCTCCCGTCACTCTGGTTAGGTTGGCATCGAAAAAAACGCTCTCGGGTGCTTTAGAGTGCCGAGTTGATTACTGCGCATTAAGAAATGACCACCTCCAACGTTTGGTTTATGTTTTATAAGCATTTTTAATTTTATTGCTTAAATCGCATTTTTTCGGCGAGCTGAGCACTTTTTCTGAATTGTGCCGCTCCCGTCACTCTGGTTAGGTTGGCATCGAAAAAAACGCTATCGGGTGCTTTAGAGTGCCGAGTTATTCACTGCGCATGAAGAAATGACCACCTCCAACGTTTGGTTTATGTTTAATAAGCATTTTTAATTTTATTGCTTAAATCGCATTTTCTCGGCGAGCTGAGCACTTTTTCTGAATTGTGCCGCTCCCGTCACTCTGGTTAGGTTGGCATCGAAAAAAACGCTCTCGGGTGCTTTAGAGTGCCGAGTTTATTACTGCGCATTAAGAAATGACCACCTCCAACGTTTGGTTTATGTTTTATAAGTATTTTTAATTTTATTGCTTAAATCGCATTTTCTCGGCGAGCTGAGCACTTTTTCTGAATTGTGCCGCTCCCGTCACTCTGGTTAGGTTGGCATCGAAAAAAACGCTCTCGGGTGCTTTAGAGTGCCGAGTTTATCACTGCGCATGAAGAAATGACCACCTCCAACGTTTGGTTTATGTTTTATAAGCATTTTTAATTTTATTGCTTAAATCGCATTTTCTCGGCGAGCTGAGCGCTTTTTCTGAATTGTGCCGCTCCCGTAACTCTGGTTAGGTTGGCATCGAAAAAAACGCTCTCGGGTGCTTTAGAGTGCCGAGTTTATCACTGCGCATGAAGAAATGACCACTTCCAACGTTTGGTTTATGTTTTATAAGCATTTTTAATTTTATTGCTTAAATCGCATTTTCTCGGCGAGCTGAGCACTTTTTCTGAATTGTGCCGCTCCCGTCACTCTGGTTAGGTTGGCATCGAAAAAAACGCTCTCGGGTGCTTTAGAGTGCCGAGTTTATTACTGCGCATTAAGAAATGACCACCTCCAACGTTTGGTTTATGTTTTATAAGCATTTTTAATTTTATTGCTTAAATCGCATTTTCTCGGCGAGCTGAGCACTTTTTCTGAATTGTGCCGCTCCCGTCACTCTGGTTAGGTTGGCATCGAAAAAAACGCACTCGGGTGCTTTAGAGTGCCGAGTTATTCACTGCGCATGAAGAAATGACCACCTCCAACGTTTGGTTTATGTTTCATAAGCATTTTTAATTTTATTGCTTAAATCGCATTTTCTCGGCGAGCTGAGCACTTTTTCTGAATTGTGCCGCTCCCGTCACTCTGGTTAGGTTGGCATCGAAAAAAACGCTCTCGGGTGCTTTAGAGTGCCGAGTTTATCACTGCGCATGAAGAAATGACCACCTCCAACGTTTGGTTTATGTTTTATAAGCATTTTTAATTTTATTGCTTAAATCGCATTTTCTCGGCGAGCTGAGCGCTTTTTCTGAATTGTGCCGCTCCCGTCACTCTGGTTAGGTTGGCATCGAAAAAAACGCTCTCGGGTGCTTTAGAGTGCCGAGTTTATTACTGCGCATTAAGAAATGACCACCTCCAACGTTTGGTTTATGTTTTATAAGTATTTTTAATTTTGTTGCTTAAATCGCATTTTCTCGGCGAGCTGAGCACTTTTTCTGAATTGTGCCGCTCCCGTCACTCTGGTTAGGTTGGCATCGAAAAAAACGCTCTCGGGTGCTTTAGAGTGCCGAGTTTATCACTGCGCATGAAGAAATTACCACCTCCAACGTTTGGTTTATGTTTTATAAGCATTTTTAAATTTATTGCTTAAATCGCATTTTCTCGGCGAGCTGAGCGCTTTTTCTGAATTGTGCCGCTCCCGTCACTCTGGTTAGGTTGGCATCGAAAAAAACGCTCTCGGGTGCTTTAGAGTGCCGAGTTATTCACTGCGCATGAAGAAATGACCACCTCCAACGTTTGGTTTATGTTTTATAAGCATTTTTAGTTTTATTGCTTAAATCGCATTTTCTCGGCGAGCTGAGCACTTTTTCTGAATTGTGCCGCTCCCGTCACTCTGGTTAGGTTGGCATCGAAAAAAACGCTCTCGGGTGCTTTAGAGTGCCGAGTTTATTACTGCGCATTAAGAAATGACCACCTCCAACGTTTGGTTTATGTTTAATAAGCATTTTTAATTTTATTGCTTAAATCGCATTTTCTCCGCGAGCTGAGCACTTTTTCTGAATTGTGCCGCTCCCGTCACTCTGGTTAGGTTGGCATCGAAAAAAACGCTCTCGGGTGCTTTAGAGTGCCGACTTTATCACTGCGCATGAAGAAATGACCACCTCCAACGTTTGGTTTATGTTTTATAAGCATTTTTAATTTTATTGCTTAAATCGCATTTTCTTGGCGAGCTGAGCACTTTTTCTGAATTGTGCCGCTCCCGTCACTCTGGTTAGGTTGGCATGGAAAAAAACGCTCACGGGTGCTTTAGAGTGCCGAGTTTATTACTGCGCATTAAGAAATGACCACCTCGAACGTTTGGTTTATGTTTTATAAGCATTTTTAATTTTATTGCTTAAATCGCATTTTCTCGGCGAGCTGAGCACTTTTTCTGAATTGTGCCGCTCCCGTCACTCTGGTTAGGTTGGCATCGAAAAAAACGCTCTCGGGTGCTTTAGAGTGCCGAGTTTATTACTGCGCATTAAGAAATGACCACCTCCAACGTTTGGTTTATGTTTTATAAGCATTTTTAATTTTATTGCTTAAATCGCATTTTCTCGGCGAGCTGAGCGCTTTTTCTGAATTGTGCCGCTCCCGTCACTCTGGTTAGGTTGGCATCGAATAAAACGCTCTCGGGTGCTTTAGAGTGCCGAGTTTTTCACTGCGCATGAAGAAATGACCACCTCCAACGTTTGGTTTATGTTTTATAAGCATTTTTAATTTTATTGCTTAAATCGCATTTTCTCGGCGAGCTGAGCACTTTTTCTGAATTGTGCCGCTCCCGTCACTCTGGTTAGGTTGGCATCGAAAAAAACGCTCTCGGGTGCTTTAGAGTGCCGAGTTTATCACTGCGCATGAAGAAATGACCACCTCCAACGTTTGGTTTATGTTTTATAAGCATTTTTAAATTTATTGCTTAAATCGCATTTTCTCGGCGAGCTGAGCGCTTTTTCTGAATTGTGCCGCTTCCGTCACTCTGGTTAGGTTGGCATCGAAAAAAACGCTCTCGGGTGCTTTAGAGTGCCGAGTTATTCACTGCGCATGAAGAAATGACCACCTCCAACGTTTGGTTTATGTTTTATAAGCATTTTTAATTTTATTGCTTAAATCGCATTTTCTCGGCGAGCTGAGCACTTTTTCTGAATTGTGCCGCTCCCGTCACTCTGGTTAGGTTGGCATCGAAAAAAACGCTCTCGGGTGCTTTAGAGTGCCGAGTTTATCACTGCGCATGAAGAAATGACCACCTCCAACGTTTGGTTTATGTTTTATAAGCATTTTTAATTTTATTGCTTAAATCGCATTTTCTCGGCGAGCTGAGCGCTTTTTCTGAATTGTGCCGCTCCCGTCACTCTGGTTAGGTTGGCATCGAAAAAAACGCTCTCGGGTGCTTTAGAGTGCCGAGTTATTCACTGCACATGAAGAAATGACCACCTCCAACGTTTGGTTTATGTTTAATAAGCATTTTTAATTTTATTGCTTAAATCGCATTTTCTCGGCGAGCTGAGCGCTTTTTCTGAATTGTGCCGCTCCCGTCACTCTGGTTAGGTTGGCATCGAAAAAAACGCTCTCGGGTGCTTTAGAGTGCCGAGTTATTCACTGCGCATGAAGAAATGACCACCTCCAACGTTTGGTTTATGTTTAATAAGCATTTTTAATTTTATTGCTTAAATCGCATTTTCTCGGCGAGCTGAGCACTTTTTCTGAATTGTGCCGCTCCCGTCACTCTGGTTAGGTTGGCATCGAAAAAAACGCTCTCGGGTGCTTTAGAGTGCCGAGTTTATTACTGCGCATTAAGAAATGACCACCTCCAACGTTTGGTTTATGTTTTATAAGCATTTTTAATTTTATTGCTTAAATCGCATTTTCTCGGCGAGCTGAGCACTTTTTCTGAATTGTGCCGCTCCCGTCACTCTGGTTAGGTTGGCATCGAAAAAAACGCTCTCGGGTGCTTTAGAGTGCCGAGTTATTCACTGCGCATGAAGAAATGACCACCTCCAACGTTTGGTTTATGTTTTATAAGCATTTTTAATTTTATTGCTTAAATCGCATTTTCTCGGCGAGCTGAGCACTTTTTCTGAATTGTGCCGCTCCCGTCACTCTGGTTAGGTTGGCATCGAAAAAAACGCTCTCGGGTGCTTTAGAGTGCCGAGTTTATCACTGCGCATGAAGAAATGACCACCTCCAACGTTTGGTTTATGTTTAATAAGCATTTTTAATTTTATTGCTTAAATCGCATTTTCTCGGCGAGCTGAGCGCTTTTTCTGAATTGTGCCGCTCCCGTCACTCTGGTTAGGTTGGCATCGAAAAAAACGCTCTCGGGTGCTTTAGAGTGCCGAGTTATTTACTGCGCATGAAGAAATGACCACCTCCAACGTTTGGTTTATGTTTAATAAGCATTTTTAATTTTATTGCTTAAATCGCATTTTCTCGGCGAGCTGAGCACTTTTTCTGAATTGTGCCGCTCCCGTCACTCTGGTTAGGTTGGCATCGAAAAAAACGCTCTCGGGTGCTTTAGAGTGCCGAGTTTATTACTGCGCATTAATAAATGACCACCTCCAACGTTTGGTTTATGTTTTATAAGCATTTTTAATTTTATTGCTTAAATCGCATTTTCTCGGCGAGCTGAGCACTTTTTCTGAATTGTGCCGCTCCCGTCACTCTGGTTAGGTTGGCATCGAAAAAAACGCTCTCGGGTGCTTTAGAGTGCCGAGTTTATTACTGCGCATTAAGAAATGACCACCTCCAACGTTTGGTTTATGTTTTATAAGCATTTTTAATTTTATTGCTTAAATCGCATTTTCTCGGCGAGCTGAGCACTTTTTCTGAATTGTGCCGCTCCCGTCACTCTGGTTAGGTTGGCATCGAAAAAAACGCTCTCGGGTGCTTTAGAGTGCCGAGTTATTCACTGCGCATGAAGAAATGACCACCTCCAACGTTTGGTTTATGTTTAATAAGCATTTTTAATTTTATTGCTTAAATCGCATTTTCTCGGCGAGCTGAGCACTTTTTCTGAATTGTGCCGCTCCCGTCACTCTGGTTAGGTTGGCATCGAAAAAAACGCTCACGGGTGCTTTAGAGTGCCGAGTTTATTACTGCGCATTAAGAAATGACCACCTCCAACGTTTGGTTTATGTTTTATAAGCATTTTTAATTTTATTGCTTAAATCGCATTTTCTCGGCGAGCTGAGCACTTTTTCTGAATTGTGCCGCTCCCGTCACTCTGGTTAGGTTGGCATCGAAAAAAACGCTCTCGGGTGCTTTAGAGTGCCGAGTTATTCACTGCGCATGAAGAAATGACCACCTCCAACGTTTGGTTTATGTTTTATAAGCATTTTTAATTTTATTGCTTAAATCGCATTTTCTCGGCGAGCTGAGCACTTTTTCTGAATCGTGCCGCTCCCGTCACTCTGGTTAGGTTGGCATCGAAAAAAACGCTCTCGGGTGCTTTAGAGTGCCGAGTTTATCACTGCGCATGAAGAAATGACCACCTCCAACGTTTGGTTTATGTTTTATGAGCATTTTTAATTTTATTGCTTAAATCGCATTTTCTCGGCGAGCTGAGCACTTTTTCTGAATTGTGCCGCTCCCGTCACTCTGGTTAGGTTGGCATCGAAAAAAACGCTCTCGGGTGCTTTAGAGTGCCGAGTTATTCACTGCGCACGAAGAAATGACCACCTCCAACGTTTGGTTTATGTTTTATAAGCATTTTTAATTGTATTGCTTAAATCGCATTTTCTCGGCGAGCTGAGCGCTTTTTCTGAATTGTGCCGCTCCCGTCACTCTGGTTAGGTTGGCATCGAAAAAAACGCTCTCGGGTGCTTTAGAGTGCCGAGTTTATTACTGCGCATTAAGAAATGACCACCTCCAACGTTTGGTTTATGTTTTATAAGCATTTTTAATTTTATTGCTTAAATCGCATTTTCTCGGCGAGCTGAGCACTTTTTCTGAATTGTGCCGCTCCCGTCACTCTGGTTAGGTTGGCATCGAAAAAAACGCTCTCGGGTGCTTTAGAGTGCCGAGTTTATTACTGCGCATTAAGAAATGACCACCTCCAACGTTTGGTTTATGTTTTATAAGCATTTTTAATTTTATTGCTTAAATCGCATTTTCTCGGCGAGCTGAGCACTTTTTCTGAATTGTGCCGCTCCCGTCACTCTGGTTAGGTTGGCATCGAAAAAAACGCTATCGGGTGCTTTAGAGTGCCGAGTTATTCACTGCGCATGAAGAAATGACCACCTCCAACGTTTGGTTTATGTTTAATAAGCATTTTTAATTTTATTGCTTAAATCGCATTTTCTCGGCGAGCTGAGCACTTTTTCTGAATTGTGCCGCTCCCGTCACTCTGGTTAGGTTGGCATCGAAAAAAACGCTCTCGGGTGCTTTAGAGTTCCGAGTTTATTACTGCGCATTAAGAAATGACCACCTCCAACGTTTGGTTTATGTTTTATAAGCATTTTTAATTTTATTGCTTAAATCGCATTTTCTCGGCGAGCTGAGCACTTTTTCTGAATTGTGCCGCTCCTGTCACTCTGGTTAGGTTGGCATCGAAAAAAACGCTCTCGGGTGCTTTAGAGTGCCGAGTTTATTACTGCGCATTAAGAAATGACCACCTCCAACGTTTGGTTTATGTTTTATAAGCATTTTTAATTTTATTGCTTAAATCGCATTTTCTCGGCGAGCTGAGCACTTTTTCTGAATTGTGGCGCTCCCGTCACTCTGGTTAGGTTGGCATCGAAAAAAACGCTCTCGGGTGCTTTAGAGTGCCGAGTTATTCACTGCGCATGAAGAAATGACCACCTCCAACGTTTGGTGTATGTTTAATAAGCATTTTTAATTTTATTGCTTGAATCGCATTTTCTCGGCGAGCTGAGCACTTTTTCTGAATTGTGCCGCTCCCGTCACTCTGGTTAGGTTGGCATCGAAAAAAACGCTCTCGGGTGCTTTAGAGTGCCGAGTTTATCACTGCGCATGAAGAAATGACCACCTCCAACGTTTGGTTTATGTTTTATAAGCATTTTTAATTTTATTGCTTAAATCGCATTTTCTCGGCGAGCTGAGCGCTTTTTCTGAATTGTGCCGCTCCCGTCACTCTGGTTAGGTTTGCATCGAAAAAAACGCTCTCGGGTGCTTTAGAGTGCCGAGTTTATCACTGCGCATGAAGAAATGACCACCTCCAACGTTTGGTTTATGTTTTATTAGCATTTTTAATTTTATTGCTTAAATCGCATTTTCTCGGCGAGCTGAGCACTTTTTCTGAATTGTGCCGCTCCCGTCACTCTGGTTAGGTTGGCATCGAAAAAAACGCTCTCGGGTGCTTTAGAGTGCCGAGTTATTCACTGCGCATGAAGAAATGACCACCTCCAACGTTTGGTTTATGTTTAATAAGCATTTTTAATTTTATTGCTTGAATCGCATTTTCTCGGCGAGCTGAGCACTTTTTCTGAATTGTGCCGCTCCCGTCACTCTGGTTAGGTTGGCATCGAAAAAAACGCTCTCGGGTGCTTTAGAGTGCCGAGTTTATCACTGCGCATGAAGAAATGACCACCTCCAACGTTTGGTTTATGTTTTATAAGCATTTTTAATTTTATTGCTTAAATCGCATTTTCTCGGCGAGCTGAGCGCTTTTTCTGAATTGTGCCGCTCCCGTCACTCTGGTTAGGTTGGCATCGAAAAAAACGCTCTCGGGTTCTTTAGAGTGCCGAGTTTATCACTGCGCATGAATAAATGACCACCTCCAACGTTTGGTTTATGTTTTATAAGCATTTTTAATTTTATTGCTTAAATCGCATTTTCTCGGCGAGCTGAGCACTTTTTCTGAATTGTGCCGCTCCCGTCACTCTGGTTATGTTGGCATCGAAAAAAACACTCTCGGGTGCTTTAGAGTGCCGAGTTTATCACTGCGCATGAAGAAATGACCACCTCCAACGTTTGGTTTATGTTTTATAAGCATTTTTAAATTTATTGCTTAAATCGCATTTTCTCGGCGAGCTGAGCGCTTTTTCTGAATTGTGCCGCTCCCGTCACTCTGGTTAGGTTGGAATCGAAAAAAACGCTCTCGGGTGCTTTAGAGTGCCGAGTTCATCACTGCGCATGAAGAAATGACCTCCTCCAACGTTTGGTTTATGTTTAATAAGCATTTTTAATTTTATTGCTTAAATCGCATTTTCTCGGCGAGCTGAGCACTTTTTCTGAATTGTGCCGCTCCCGTCACTCTGGTTAGGTTGGCATCGAAAAAAACGCTCACGGGTGCTTTAGAGTGCCGAGTTTATTACTGCGCATTAAGAAATGACCACTTCCAACGTTTGGTTTATGTTTTATAAGCATTTTTAATTTTATTGCTTAAATGGCATTTTCTCGGCGAGCTGAGCACTTTTTCTGAATTGTGCCGCTCCCGTCACTCTGGTTAGGTTGGCATCGAAAAAAACGCTCTCGGGTGCTTTAAAGTGCCGAGTTATTCACTGCGCATGAAGAAATGACCACCTCCAACGTTTGGTTTATGTTTTATAAGCATTTTAAATTTTATTGCTTAAATCGCATTTTCTCGGCGAGCTGAGCACTTTTTCTGAATTGTGCCGCTCCCGTCACTCTGGTTAGGTTGGCATCGAAAAAAACGCTCTCGGGTGCTTTAGAGTGCCGAGTTTATCACTGCGCATGAAGAAATGACCACCTCCAACGTTTGGTTTATGTTTTATAAGCATTTTTAATTTTATTGCTTAAATTGCATTTTCTCGGCGAGCTGAGCGCTTTTTCTGAATTGTGCCGCTCCCGTCACTCTGGTTAGGTTGGCATCGAAAAAAACGCTCTCGGGTGCTTTAGAGTGCCGAGTTTATCACTGCGCATGAAGAAATGACCACCTCCAACGTTTGGTTTATGTTTTATAAGCATTTTTAATTTTATTGCTTAAATCGCATTTTCTCGGCGAGCTGAGCGCTTTTTCTGAATTGTGCCGCTCCCGTAACTCTGGTTAGGTTGGCATCGAAAAAAACGCTCTCGGGTGCTTTAGAGTGCCGAGTTTATCACTGCGCATGAAGAAATTACCACTTCCAACGTTTGGTTTATGTTTTATAAGCATTTTTAATTTTATTGCTTAAATCGCATTTCCTCGGCGAGCTGAGCACTTTTCTGAATTGTGTCGCTCCCGTCACTCTGGTTAGGTTGGCATCGAAAAAAACGCTCTCGGGTGCTTTAGAGTGCCGAGTTTATCACTGCGCATGAAGAAATGACCACCTCCAACGTTTGGTTTATGTTTTATAAGCATTTTTAATTTTATTGCTTAAATCGCATTTTCTCGGCGAGCTGAGCGCTTTTTCTGAATTGTGCCGCTCCCGTCACTCTGGTTAGGTTGGCATCGAAAAAAACGCTCTCGGGTGCTTTAGAGTGCCGAGTTATTCACTGCGCATGAAGAAATGACCACCTCCAACGTTTGGTTTATGTTTAATAAGCATTTTTAATTTTATTGCTTAAATCGCATTTTCTCGGCGAGCTGAGCGCTTTTTCTGAATTGTGCCGCTCCCGTCACTCTGGTTAGGTTGGCATCGAAAAAAACGCTCTCGGGTGCTTTAGAGTGCCGAGTTTATCACTGCGCATGAAGAAATGACCACCTCCAACGTTTGGTTTATGTTTTATAAGCATTTTTAATTTTATTGCTTAAATAGCATTTTCTCGGCGAGCTGAGCGCTTTTTCTGAATTGTGGCGCTCCCGTCACTCTGGTTAGGTTGGCATCGAAAAAAACGCTCTCGGGTGCTTTAGAGTTCCGAGTTATTCACTGCGCATGAAGAAATGACCACCTCCAACGTTTGGTTTATGTTTAATAAGCATTTTTAATTTTATTGCTTAAATCGCATTTTCTCGGCGAGCTGAGCGCTTTTTCTGAATTGTGCCGCTCCCGTCACTCTGGTTAGGTTGGCATCGAAAAAAACGCTCTCGGGTGCTTTAGAGTGCCGAGTTATTCACTGCGCATGAAGAAATGACCACCTCCAACGTTTGGTTTATGTTTTATAAGCATTTTTAATTTTATTGCTTAAATCGCATTTTCTCGGCGAGCTGAGCACTTTTTCTGAATTGTGCCACTCCCGTCACTCTGGTTAGGTTGGCATCGAAAAAAACGCTGGGTGCTTTAGAGTGCCGAGTTTATTACTGCGCATTAAGAAATGACCACCTCCAACGTTTGGTTTATGTTTTATAAGCATTTTTAAATTTATTGCTTAAATCGCATTTTCTCGGCGAGCTGAGCGCTTTTTCTGAATTGTGCCGCTCCCGTCACTCTGGTTAGGTTGGCATCGAAAAAAACGCTCTCGGGTGCTTTAGAGTGCCGAGTTATTCACTGCGCATGAAGAAATGACCACCTCCAACGTTTGGTTTATGTTTAATAAGCATTTTTAATTTTATTGCTTAAATCGCATTTTCTCGGCGAGCTGAGCGCTTTTTCTGAATTGTGCCGCTCCCGTCTCTCTGTAGGTTGGCATCGAAAAAAACGCTCTCGGGTGCTTTAGAGTGCCGAGTTATTCACTGTGCATGAAGAAATGACCACCTCCAACGTTTGGTTTATGTTTAATAAGCATTTTTAATTTTATTGCTTGAATCGCATTTTCTCGGCGAGCTGAGCACTTTTTCTGAATTGTGCCGCTCCCGTCACTCTGGTTAGGTTGGCATTGAAAAAAACGCTCTCGGGTGCTTTAGAGTGCCGAGTTTATCACTGCGCATGAAGAAATGACCACCTCCAACGTTTGGTTTATGTTTTATAAGCATTTTTAATTTTATTGCTTAAATCGCATTTTCTCGGCGAGCTGAGCGCTTTTTCTGAATTGTGCCGCTCCCGTCACTCTGGTTAGGTTGGCATCGAAAAAAACGCTCTCGGGTGCTTTAGAGTGCCGAGTTTATCACTGCGCATGAAGAAATGACCACCTCCAACGTTTGGTTTATGTTTTATAAGCATTTTTAATTTTATTGCTTAAATCGCATTTTCTCGGCGAGCTGAGCACTTTTTCTGATTTGTGCCGCTCCCGTCACTCTGGTTAGGTTGGCATCGAAAAAAACGCTCTCGGGTGCTTTAGAGTGCCGAGTTTATCACTGCGCATGAAGAAATGACCACCTCCAACGTTTGGTTTATGTTTAATAAGCATTTTTAATTTTATTGCTTAAATCGCATTTTCTCGGCGAGCTGAGCACTTTTTCTGAATTGTGCCGCTCCCGTCACTCTGGTTAGGTTGGCATCGAAAAAAACGCTCTCGGGTGCTTTAGAGTGCCGAGTTTATCACTGCGCATGAAGAAATGACCACCTCCAACGTTTGGTTTATGTTTTATAAGCATTTTTAATTTTATTGCTTAAATCGCATTTTCTCGGCGAGCTGAGCGCTTTTTCTGAATTGTGCCGCTCCCGTAACTCTGGTTAGGTTGGCATCGAAAAAAACGCTCTCGGGTGCTTTAGAGTGCCGAGTTTATCACTGCGCATGAAGAAATGACCACTTCCAACGTTTGGTTTATGTTTTATAAGCATTTTTAATTTTATTGCTTAAATCGCATTTTCTCGGCGAGCTGAGCACTTTTTCTGAATTGTGCCGCTCCCGTCACTCTGGTTAGGTTGGCATCGAAAAAAACGCTCTCGGGTGCTTTAGAGTGCCGAGTTTATTACTGCGCATTAAGAAATGACCACCTCCAACGTTTGGTTTATGTTTTATAAGCATTTTTAATTTTATTGCTTAAATCGCATTTTCTCGGCGAGCTGAGCACTTTTTCTGAATTGTGCCGCTCCCGTCACTCTGGTTAGGTTGGCATCGAAAAAAACGCTCTCGGGTGCTTTAGAGTGCCGAGTTATTCACTGCGCATGAAGAAATGACCACCTCCAACGTTTGGTTTATGTTTTATAAGCATTTTTAATTTTATTGCTTAAATCGCATTGTCTCGGCGAGCTGAGCACTTTTTCTGAATTGTGCCGCTCCCGTCACTCTGGTTAGGTTGGCATCGAAAAAAACGCTCTCGGGTGCTTTAGAGTGCCGAGTTTATCACTGCGCATGAAGAAATGACCACCTCCAACGTTTGGTTTATGTTTAATAAGCATTTTTAATTTTATTGCTTAAATCGCATTTTCTCGGCGAGCTGAGCACTTTTTCTGAATTGTGCCGCTCCCGTCACTCTGGTTAGGTTGGCATCGAAAAAAACGCTCTCGGGTGCTTTAGAGTGCCGACTTTATCACTGCGCATGAAGAAATGACCACCTCCAACGTTTGGTTTATGTTTTATAAGCATTTTTAATTATATTGCTTAAATCGCATTTTCTCGGCGAGCTGAGCACTTTTTCTGAATTGTGCCGCTCCCGTCACTCTGGTTAGGTTGGCATCGAAAAAAACGCTCACGGGTGCTTTAGAGTGCCGAGTTTATTACTGCGCATTAAGAAATGACCACCTCCAACGTTTGGTTTATGTTTTATAAGCATTTTTAATTTTATTGCTTAAATCGCATTTTCTCGGCGAGCTGAGCACTTTTTCTGAATTGTGCCGCTCCCGTCACTCTGGTTAGGTTGGCATCGAAAAAAACGCTCTCGGGTGCTTTAGAGTGCCGAGTTATTCACTGCGCACGAAGAAATGACCACCGCCAACGTTTGGTTTATGTTTTATAAGCATGAGGTAAATTTTAGATTCTAGGCGTCGCCGTATGTCACCTTAAATGGTGACTTAGCTGCAGTGAGGAGACCATAAGCTATTTTGGCTGGCCAGAGATGCCTCAGTTTCTGCAAGGTATAGCAACTTAGAATATAGAAGGGAGCAGCTGTTGTTATGCAGGGGAAAGCGTCTTCTACATGTCCTTCTTAGGACATTTGGGAGCAACGAGTAGACTAAAATACGAACAGCAGCTGCACCCCAAGTCATGACATCAACGGTTCGGGCAGGTATAAGATAGGCTTGTCTGTGAGAGGGGGGAGCTTTTTTGGGGCGAACATCTGTGCCGTCGAGAGCTGAACCATCTTTGCTTTTGGGGCCACTCAAACTTTTGGAGAGACATCACTTTGACATCGGTTGAATAAAATCTTTTCCCAATCAGCCGTGTGTCACTGGAGTGCTTGGCCGGGACAGCCATTGTCCACTGAGTGTTTTTTGGAGACCAGCGAAACAACAAAGACCATTCACCACATTTTTGGCGTCACGAACAGGATTCGTGTTTCCCCGGGGAATTCGCGCCCGCTTCCTGAGCGAGAATCCAGCGGTCGACCAGCGGCTGTCATTAAGGTGAGATGCTTCGCCCGCAGTTGCCGCGATATGCTCGGTTCTTGGACAGGTGGGGGGTCGGCCCCTTGAGGGGGGCAGTTACAACCGAATCTGATGTGGCCATGAGCTGTCTCGGGAGTAAGTTGTCTCTCCCAGTCAAAAAGTCGTCATAATTCGACTTTCGAAGGGGGAGTGGCCCCAAATAGAAGCAGCAAAGAAAAAATAAAATAAAAATAGAAAATAAATAAAAAATAAGAAATAAAAAGTGAACAGTAACTTAGAACTTAATGGGGAATGTGCACAGTGGAGTGAGTGACATGTCTGGTGAGAATGATGAATGATGAAAAAGAAAAAAGCCCGAAGTAGTGTGGCTCGTAACGGGACAGGTTGTCAGGGACATCGCTGTTGACCGTCACAATAAAAGAATGGTAGAAAGTCCCATAAAACGTGGACTTTAGTTTGGCGACAGATCCGATGGAGGATAGAAATTTTAGCTGTGTGAATGAGGCGAAAACACAGATACGATTGAACACTGTTGCGACAAGAGATAGCCACCCGCTTAGCCCCCAGACGGTTAAAATTCCTGGGACAAGCCGGGACACTGCAGTCGCACCTAATGGCTGTACGGGCCAAGTGCGGTTGCCAAGCTGTTCGGCGGACGTGGAAGTCTCCATCAAAAGTCCGACATAAAAGGGAGGCTTGCGCTGACCGCGTTTGGCAAATAGGAAAAGTGCGCAGCCTTGGCATCCGTAACTGTGAGCATGAATGTGGAAGTGACCCGGTCAGACCCTTTTTTAAGGGTGCCGAAGTGGTCCGGTCAGACCCAGTTATGGGTGCCGAGATCCGGTCAGATTTTAAGGGTACCGAGGAAAATAAAGCGCGCGTAAGCCACGTCGTTTGGACACTGATCGAATTAGAAGTGTGTGGGGGTTACAAGGCTCCTCGATTTAAACGCTGGTGCAAGAAAATGGCAGAGTAAACTCGGTGGGCTGTTATTTTTGAATACCGAGGTAGCTGGTGCGTTATCGCGGCAACGGTCCGATCCCGATTTGTCGAGGCGCACTGTAATAGCATGCACGTCTGTCAAAGTTTGATAAATTTGAGCCGGCGACAAAACCGCTATTGGACGAAGGTTTTGTGCGGCTGCTGTGTGAAAATGGAAAACGTGGAAAAGAGGCCTCTGGGGTTTTTAATATTGATATAATTGGTAAAGTAATTTGTGTGCACACTTAAGTTGAATTCTGCAGAATAAAGGGGAGATATACAGCGCTATTAGGAACGAAACGAAACGACACAAAAGTTAAGTAAGACGTGCGTATTTGTCAGTGCATCTGCTCTGATGACAGTTAAAATGACCAAACTGCTCAACACCAGTTGGAAAGAAGCAAAATGTGGAATGGATTCGAATCCCGTTGTATGTCTTTTGTGTCCGTGTGTAAATTTTGTGAACTCTGTCAGCTTAATGTTGTCTGTTTGAGCTTCCGAATGAATGGACGCGTGAGGCGTGTACTTGTTGGGCCCCGTAAGTGTGTGTGTAGGGGTGTGTGCGTGCGTGTTTGTGTGGGTGCGCGCGTGTCCGTAAGTATGTGTGTGTGGGTGTGAATGTGCTCATGAGCGCGCATGGGGGAGAGTTTGAGTGTTTAGAAAACCACCCAAAATAACGGATAGTAGAGTGCGCTCTCGTTGCTCTGGGGCGCGTGCACGCCTGCGGTGCCCGCGCGCGGGGGGAGATCTGGCGGTGGGTAGGGCAGGGAGTGGCCAACCTGTATCTGCCCACTGTGTTTAAGGCTGGCCCCTCCCCGCGCGGTGATGCCGAGGCGGGGCGCAGGGCCGAAGTTATGCCCAATTAAGGGGGCCTGCCCTGCCAGCAACGAGAGAAACTATGATAGAATGGTGGAAGACGGAATGCTGAAGGGGCAAAAGAATGCATGACCAACTGGAGAAATAGGAGCATGCGTGTGTTACCCAATACGACACTAATATAGATGTGCATGCAAGTGGAGACAACAAGTTGTGGCTGAAGAGGGTAGCCCCCTCGTAAATAATGGGGGACCCCATTAAGGCCAGCTGGCGCCACCTTTAGCATTCTGAGAGGAATGGCAAGGTGGAACTGAAGAAGAGCCCAACTTGTTAATTTAAGTTGTGAAGGAGGACAAATTTAAAACAAATTAGTGATACTGCTCTGTTTCGTTTGAACTCTCCTCAATACTTCTGATTTTCTGTTTGCATAAAAAACCTGAGACGGCAGATACATCCGTTTTCTCCAGGAGGACAAAGAGACACAGACTGAACTTACCGGTCTTCTGGAGAAGAGCCTCGTGGAGCGCCGCATCCAAAATTCTTAAGGCCAGTGTGATTTATCCACAAACTCTTGCAGTTCACTCTCACCCGCAATCAAAGGATTGCATAGCAGACTGACAACAGACTGATCATCATAAAGATTGTGAATAACTGTTTTTCAGACAAATCATCATCTCAAACATAAGTCGAGTGCTGGTACAGGAATAGTGCGTGCAAGTACACCGAATTAAATATCAAGAAAGCGCATGACAATACGGTCCTAAGGGTCGCATCTGAAGTTGGCAAAATCTTATCTCAATTGTTTAATTGACATTGAATCAAAAAGAAAAAAAAAAAAAAAAAAAAAAAAAAAAGATGGGAGAAAGGAGCTTTGCAAGCCCAATGATGACTACCCCCATAGAGGTGGTGTTGAGAAACAACCCGCTTATCAAGGGGGTCAAAGAAATATCTAAGAGATGGAATAAGAGATGGCCGGATATTGAAAGGCCTTGGCCGGTGGAAGGGACTTTTAACAGGGAAGTAATCGAGACTATACGAATACTTGTATCAGCATACAAGGCAGGAAATAAAAAAGGAAAAATAGGAGAAAAAAGGAAGGAAAAAAGAGAATGGGAATTGGGATTGTTGAAAATATTTGACGAAGAAGGACTCAAATTGAACCGAGAGTTCAAACAGAAAAAAGAGAAAATGACAGCTGAAATGCTGAAAAATGTGGAGGAAGCTAGGAAATTAATGGAAAAAGCAAACACGCCTTTTTCACATGTGTCCCCTGTTAAGAATCCCCCACCGTATGATGCGAGTGAAAACAACGGTAATGTCTATCCACAACTCCCGATAATCAACCAAGAAGGAAGTTACCAGCTGGAGACGGAGGATAAAGACATTGTCGAAACAGGAAGAGCGAAGACAACCATCATCATGCACCCCAGCCCTACCCACAAAAGAAATAAAACACGATTTGCGAAGCAAGGCACCTCTGACTACACCAGAAAGGAGGCGCGGTATGACAGCCAGAGTGACGCTGAAGGAGCAGCCGGGGGTTACGCCCCCATAATTAAAAGCATCTTAAAACGAGCGGAGGAAAAAGGACGCACTCCAGGGAAAAAGATTAGGACAAAAACATATTTTAGCAGTACCGACAGTGGGAGCGACAGTAGTGATGACGAGTGGGGCGGCAAGGTCCCAACGCCCACCTCATGCTCCACCCCCATGGCTATAGAGGATTGGAGACGAACGGCTTTAATAAGCATTAAGACCAAGAAAAAGCAATGCCTGGAGGAATTGGATTGGTGTGGGGAGCCCGGGGAGCAAGAGGAGCTGGAAGAAGAATTGCAAAGATTAGAAGTTGCTGAACGCGAGCTGAAGAAAGAAGCATCCAAGCTGCCGGCGAATCCTTTAAGGCATGGGCGAAAATTAAGGGGAGCACATACAATTCTGCCAGTGTTGGTAAGAGGACAACAGCTGGAATACAAGCCATGGCAGAATTCCGACATGTCAGCCATCCTTGAGAAGCTGCCCACCATTCAGGATGGAGCACACCCTTGGATATCCAAGTTGGAGGAGTGCATGGTGGGGACGCAGTTTGCGGTAGGCGACATCAAGAGGCTTCTGGCTAATGTGGTAGGAGTTCATACCATGAAAGACCTTTTGGGAAAAGCAGGGCTACATCAATTTACCACAACGTCAGCGAATGACTCCGACCTGTTTGCAGCAGTCCGAGGCCAGATGTGGGGAGCACTGAGGGCAGCTTATCCAACCAATGCAAACCCCGATAACATTGTGATCGAACCCCTGGGACCGATGGAGAATGCACGCTCATACGTGGCAAGAGCGCATCAAACTTGGAGACACATTACTGGAAACGACCCGGACACAACCCAAATGGAAAAATCTATCTTGCGGGATAAGATCCAGAAGGGCCTGCCCCTGCAAGTGAGGAGTAAACTGGCAGAAGTAGTGGGACTGGGAAACATGACGACTAATGTCGACAACGATCACATAGCTCATCAAGTTGATTGGTTCCGCAAAAAGGAGATGGCCCAAAAGGAACAAGACCAAGAAGTGGTGAGGAGGCTGAACCAGGTGCAACTCGCGGACAATAAGAAGGAGAAGAAGCAGACGGTCGTGGTGCAAGCTCCACCGCAACAAATCATATTACAGCCCACGCCCCCACCTGGACAACCGCCGCAGTCAGCTATGGCAGCGCCCTTCAGTCCAGCCCCTCAATGGGGAAATAGACAGACCCATCTCTGGGGAGCCAAAGCCCGTGGAGACAAAGGATGGGCAGGAAGGCCGAATCTCCCGGGGGGCCTACAACAAAGACCTACTGTGTGTTACAATTGCGGGAGACCAGGCCACATGGCTCGCCACTGCGACAGACCCAACAACAGCTCCCATGGAGGTGGCTTCAGAGGGGGCGTCAAACAACGAGTCCAAATGCCCCAAGGCCCGGTACACCCCTTTGGGGGCCCGGAGCCCGGATTTTAGGGGTGCCCAGAGTGCCCTAAGGGGGGATGTCAGCTGGTAGTGTCAGGTCCGGAACAGGAGCCAATAATAACAGTGAAAGTAAATGATCAACCATTAACAGCTATGGTTGACAGCGGAGCAGCTTTCACTTGTATCCGGCCCGAAGACGCTACACATCTCCCCATGTCCGGTCATTTCGTGCGGACAATAGGGTTCGAGGGTATTAAACAGCTGATCCCTTCCACAAGACCAGTAAAGCTCTGCTGGCAAGACCACACGATAAGAATACCAGTCCTGGTGTCAGACCGTACACCTGTTGCCCTCCTTGGCAGAGATGCTTTGTGTGGATTAAACTGCACCATAAAGTGTTCCCCCGATGGATGTGAGATTGAAATCCCACACCAAGCGTGCCATCAGGTGATGATGCTGTCAGAGTCCAGGAAGTCAACGCCCACTGTATTTTGGGTAGGTAAGATCAGCGACGACCTGTTGGAACCATACAAGAAATGGGAAAAGTTTATCCACTCCAATAAACCAGGAGCAAGGACCCCCGAGTACCCGTTTCACTGTACATTACAATATCACAAAGACCTAACGCAGGCCCAGGCAGAAGAGTGGTTACGTCGGCAACCCCATGGAGTGCAATTGAATGGGACTTGTATCGTCCTGGGACCACAGGGAGTGGCCATGAAGATACAGAGAGACATATACATCAACAAGGAATTCAAGGTCAAAAATAGCATCCCACATGTGACCTTGTTGGTGACAGAAGACTGTGAGCAGCAACATGTGGGGGAGATGATGGTGGAGGCGGAGAGGCTCAAGTTTTCCCCGCTGGAAGGAAACGTTGCGCTGTGGGTGAGCGCTGATAAGCAGTATATGAAGATCATGATCTCAGCGCACGGACACGGACAACCACAAACGGTGCGGCTGTCGCACGACTCCATCCTCAGTATGGCGACTGATCAACTCAAAGAGGACATGTTACGGCAGGTCCCTGACTACCTGTGGTCGCGCCATAGTACAGATATTGGACTTGTAAAATCAGCGCAACCGGTAAAAGTGGATCTTCGGCCAGGCTGTAGGCCGCCGTGGAAAACACAGTATCCACTGAAAGAGGAAGCAGTTCAAGGGATCGAGACACAGATTGAAGGGCTGCTCGTGGCAAATGTGTTAAGAATAACGCAGACCCCTCTTAGTAATACGCCAATATTGCCCTTGAAAAAACCTGACAACACCCATCGGCTGGTACACGATCTTCGAGCAGTGAACGAGGTGGTAATTGACAATGTAGGCGATGTGCCGGATCCGCACACCCTGCTGGCACAGATACCGCCGGATGCTGAGTGCTTCTCAGTGGTGGACCTTTGTGGAGCCTTTTTCAGTGTCCCACTCAGCTGTGAATCACAAGGACTGTTCGGGTTTACATTCAAGGGGCAGTTTTATCAATATCAGAGACTTCCTATGGGCTATAAACATAGCCCTCATGTGTTTAACAAAGTGTTAAAAGATGACCTCGAAGGGCTGGAACGACAGGTGCAGAGCACTGTTATTCAATATGTGGACGATATTATTGTCTGTGCCGTAGATGTTGAAACGTGTCACAAAGACTCAATCAGACTGTTGCAAATTTTGGCAGAAAATGGTCATAAAGTGTCCCAAAAGAAATTGCAATACTGTAAAAAACAAGTTGACTATTTGGGTCAGAAAATATCATATGGACAGAGACGTATCTCAGATGGCCATTTGGAGGCGATACGGACGGCTCCGAAACCCAGAACCGTCAGGCAAATGTTAACATTTCTGGGAATAGCGGGCTATTCGGCCTCCTGGGTCGAAGAATACGCCAAATTGGTAGGGCCGCTAAGGGCTATGATCAAAGACACAGGCAATAATGACCTCCACGCAACACTGGATTGGACACAGGATGGCCTTGTGGCGTTTGGAACAACCAAGGCAAGGTTGCAAGAGGCCCCGGCATTGGCTTTACCAGACTATTCCAAAAATTTCGTGTTATTCACGTCAATCTCAGCAGGGGGAAAGTTTGCATGTGCGATTCTTTGTCAGCCTACAGGCACTGGGTCTGGACCCCAACCTGTGGCCTATTATTCAACATCCTATTCCGAGGTGGAGATGGGACTGCCGCCTTGCTATAGAGCTATGGTGGGAGTCTATTTGATGTACGACAAAGCCTCTGCCATAACCATGGGCTATCCTGTGACCATTCTGACTCACCATAGTCTTCGGACTCTGTTAAACCATGGCAAGTACACCTTGACAGAGCCCCGGCTCCGGGACTATTACAGACTTTTCGAGCAAGAGGATGTCACTCTAGCAAGGTGTACTACTGTAAACCCAGCTGAATTTTTGCCAACTTCAGAGGACGGAGACCCTCACGATTGCTTACATGAGTCAGAAAAATACTCGAGATTACGGTCTGATTTGCAAGCCATCCCCTTGGGCGAGGCGGATCTCGAACTCTGGACGGACGGTTCTTGTTATCGAGTCGGGGAAAATTTGTGCGCTGGCTATGCAGTGGTACAAGCGCAAGGTCCTGAGTTTGTGACAATCAAAGCCGAAGTGGTACCACAACCAGCCTCGGCCCAGCTTGCTGAACTGGTGGGGTTAACAGAAGCGTGCTTGCTCGCGGAAGGGAAAAGAGTGACGATCTATACAGATTCCGCATACGCGCATAGTGTGTGCCACCTGTTTGGTGCTGTGTGGAGGAATCGGGGCTTCAAGAAAACTGACGGTTCCCCCATCCAGCATCATGCGCAGATAATGAGACTGCTGATGGCTATGATGAAGCCCAGTGAAATAGCCATCGCGAAGTGTGCGGCCCACAAGTCCGATGCGTCCAGGGTCACGCAGGGAAACAAGATGGCAGACGAGGCAGCCAGGGCTGTCACGAAGGGAAGCCAGAAGGGAAGAGTTTTGTTAGTAACGCATGAGGTTGACCTCGAGGACAGGGTCACGCTCAGGGATGTGCTGTTGATGCAAACGGCAGTTAATCCGATGGACAAACATCTTTGGGCGCAGAGGGGGGCGAGTCAGGACTCTACCGGCGTTTGGAGAAATCACGAGGGTCTGATAGTGGCGCCGCCAGATTTGTTGGGACTGTTAATCCAGGAGGCACATGGGTTAGCCCATGTGTCAAGGGGGGAGGTGAAGCGAAAAATAACCGCAGAATATGGGTTTTGGGCGCCATATCTACTCGAACAAATCGACCAGGTCATTGGAAGATGTGTAATTTGTTTGAAAAACAATGTGAGGAGAGGGGTAGCCACCCCCACGGGTTACATCCCGACTCCTAATGGCCCCATGAGAGAACTAGTGATAGATTTCGTCGACATGATACAACCTGTTGAAGGGAAAAGATACATGTTGGTGGTCGTAGACCGATTCTCAAGATGGCCGGAGGCCTGTCCAACTAAACGAAAAGATGCTCAGTCTGTGGCCAAGTTTCTGTGCCGTGAAGTCATCAGCAGATGGGGTCTGCCGGATAGGATTTCTTCAGATAACGGGAGAGAGTTTGTGGATAAAACGGTCAAAATCATATTTCAAAAATTGGGAATTAAACAGCGGCTTGGCGCAGTATATCATCCACAAAGCCAAGGCATTTGTGAAAAAATGAACGGCGTTTTAAAAAATAGAATTTCCAAAATTTGTCAACATACAGGCTTGAATTGGATAGCTGCCTTACCACTGGCACTGATGGTCTGCAGGTCGAGTCAACTACGCGATTTGCATTTGACCCCACACGAATTGGCAACCGGTAGACGCATGCCTTCACCATGTTTGCGAACCAGTGGGAAAGGCCCAAGCCTGTCAATTTTGGAGGACGAAATGAAAGCCTATGTCAAACACTTAACCACGATACATAGGAATATTTCCACCTATGTTGTTGACAGGCAGAAACAAGAGGAGGCACAAGAGAGACTCGAGGCAAATACTAAAGACACTGTTCAGCCAGGAGACAAGGTGTATGTGAAAGTGTTCCGGCGCAAGTGGTTCAACGAAAGGCGGCAAGGGCCATTCGAAGTTGTCCGCTGTACCGGAACTGCGGTGCAAGTACAAGGGTCACCAACTTGGTACCATTTGACACACTGCGTCAAGGTGCCCAAAGATGAAGATCCCCAAAGAGGGAGGCGCGACTGCGAAACTGCAGAACCACTGCCAGAACAAGAATCGCCAGAGGGCCCGAATCGGGACAAAGATGGGCATGATCAAGCTGTGGTGGATAATGTGTCTGCTGAACCTGTCCCTGAGGACATCGCGGGCAGCACAGCCGACGACAGAGGAAACCAACAGTTCAACGATATCAATCGTGACGACGCACCCTCCCCAGGCGCAGATGACGACCCTCAGCACAACAACACTGAGCCAACTACCGCCAGAGGTAGTGCCCCCAGAGAACAACGCCACCCAGCAGGACCCAGCGGCGGACGCCCAGTCCGCCACAGAGTCCGGCCGGAGCGGTACATTGAGCAATGTTGAGGGAGTGTTGGGGGGGGCTGCAATACTGCCATGCAATTGCAGAAAGGAAGAAGGGTCCCTGTGCAGACGCACCGCCGAATGGGAAGACAACACCGGTAACATACTTGCCCTGGCCGGGCGAACACATACGGACAATGTACTGTTATTAAATACATATAGGCGGTTTGAGGTGCTAGGAGATTGTGCTCTACTTCTGACAAAAATTGGCATAGATGATTTTGGGTACTATACGTGTACCTGTCTCAAACGGGGGGCGAGAAAAGCAGACCGCACGGGCGGTCATAAGACGGTGGACAGCATTAATTTCGTGACGTTGATGGAGAAAAAAGAAATTGCGAAACAGCATCCATACAGCCCCGGCGCGGAATGTGTCAAAGATGAAGAAGCAGTCACCATGAATAATGTCGCCTTACCCGTGACGACAATTGGTGACAGCTTTGAAACACAGTCTGCCGCTTCAGGGACGCTCATGTCGGAGATAGAGGCTGTAGAGCCGACGCCTGACGTTCCGGAAAATGTCAACGAAGCACTGGCAGAATCAAACTGGTCCCCGGCAGAGGTGCAAGCCCATTTGCATGCCATGGCAAGGCGGGAGGCTGCATGGAAGGCTTATGGGTTCGATGCCTCGGCATTACCTGGGGTTGATGAATGGGCAGGAAGGAACATGTGGTATCAACTGATGGTGCATTCGATTAAATCGTCTAAGGCGGTGAGTGGGCCGTGTTTAGTAAGAGTGAAATCACCAAGTACGCTTAAGGCCGTGTTCCAGACCATACCGGTGCCGGTATCCGACAATTGCCAGCTTAGATTATTGCTTTGGTTGGTTTACGAACAGTCGTGGAAGGCACCTGAAACCGACGCGCAGGTCAGGAAGATTTTCAAGCCCACAGGGGAGTGCGCCTGGATAAGCGAACTTCCCTACTTGGATTTGCTCGCCGTGCATGAGGACATCCAAGTCGCTGTGCCAGAATCCATAGATGTGCCATCTGTAAAGGTGCCCACCTGTTTTTGCTCTAATGTGACACATGGAGGGCCGGGGGTGCCTATGGGGGTGGCAGACTGCGACTATTACTCCATGCAATTCCCAGGAGAAGCATGGGGGCAGAGGGGAGCCGTCCATCCGGTGACCTTTGCTCTACCAGACTCCTATCAGGCGATTACTGTGATGGTGGCGAATCGCACGGTGCCTGGGAACACGACTGTAGGGAATCTTAGAGACATCTGGTGGGTTTGTGGAACTAGAGCTTATTTGTTTTTGCCGTATGGATGGATGGGTTGCTGCTATTCTGCCACCCTGAAGCTTCCGTTCGAGGTATTGGCGATTAGAAAGGGCCACAAGCCTGAGGAGAAGGCTTTTAGGGAGGTCCCTAGTAGGGCTAAGAGGGAGATGGCGGCGTTTCATACCACCGACGCGTATCATTGGAGAATTAGCTTGGGAGAAAAATGGGGCCTTGGGATTTTTCCCTGGTATGGGGTCACATTTTTGGCAGATCACATTGATAACATCACGTATACCCTTCAGGGGTTCGCGAATGAAACGATCAAGGGCTTCAGACAGTTGTCGCTTACCCAAAAGAGCCATCGGCTGACTCTGCTTAAACACGACATGGCTTTGGATTATATCTTGGCAAGGCAAGGGGGGTTGTGCGTAGCCCTAAATTTGACAGACGACGCTTGCTACACTTTGATCCCAGATAACACTGACAACATCACCAGTATCATCGACGCGCTTAGAGTCATTCGGGATTCTTTTGGGCCGTCCGAGGGCGCTGGTTGGTCAGCGACGAGCTGGATTCAGGATAGACTGGGACCTGTGGGAACGATAGTGGCGCAGGTGCTGGGGGCACTCGGGATATCGCTGTGTGTAATGTTTTGTTTTTGCACTGTGATAATGACTTGCGCGAAGGCCATGATTTTACGGTGGATAGGTGTGGTAATGCCGAGGGACCAGACCCAGATGCCGTTACTCCCGTTCGACCGCGATGCAGATCTGAAATGCGCGGATGGGATGCTAATAAATGATAGGTACTCGGATTAAATTTAGCAGATTGGCGACGTGAGTACAAAGGTAGGGAGGACTGAGAGTAGCGATAGAAAACACTAAAAATAAATAAAGAACCGGGGATAGGACAGTGATGAGAGCGGAAAACCAGGTGTAGGGAACAAGAACACAGCACCAATGTCTTGGTATTCCGATTTTCAATTGTCTCTTTGTGTGCTGTGTTGCATGATTCCAGTGTGACGTGGTCCACCGTACAGTGTTGCCCGGCCCTAGACAGACTTTGACACCTTCGTTATGTCAAAGTTGCATGTGTGCTTTGTGTTTCGTGCCATTGCCATCACTCGATACTGGCAGAAGTTCTCATTCGTTGCAGAACCCCTGGATGTGGACCGGGGCCGTGCAAGGGACTCTATGGACAGTGAACTGGACATAAGGACTTTGTATGGACAGCAGGCCCTGGGCAGGGGTACCTGGCACGACCCACCATGGGAAGATTCGGTGGACTGGACTCTGCCTCAGCACGCACTCACACATGAGAAGGGGGGCTACAGTTTGGGGTTTTGAGTCGATAAGCATGTTTTGATACCTCTTTGTTGTATACCTCGTTTTTTTTTATATTCCGTTTTTTATACCGCATTTTGTTAAATCATGGCATGTTGATTAGGTGACGATGCGACTTGACCGTTTGGCAGTCGTTGAACGTGTCATTTCTTTTTCTTACTGTTCTGTGAGCTCATACTGTTTTGTGATGTGTGCCAGGACTCCTTGTTACCTGGCTGACGCCAGGTGGAGGGAATCACTGGGGTTGTTAGAAAGGGCCTCCCTCTTTTTCCTTGTCATTAGACAGGCAGGTTTTTTCTCTCGAGGGAGGGCCGACAGCTTTTTGGGGTTTCTAACGGACCACGCCAAATTCATTACTTCCCAAATTATCGATGGTGTTACGGTATTACCTAAGGGGGGTGGTTATCGTCATTTGGAGGAGGTGGATTTCGATTTTCCTTATTTGTGGTTCCTGTGAGGCCCCAGGTTGCTGTCAGGGAGCAGTTGGATACTTAAAGAGTTTGAGCTTTCCTAGACAATGTAACCTTACGTAGCATGTCTTGAGCGTGATTTAGGCTGCGAATTTCTAGGCCGTATTGTAGACGTGACTGTAAAATTTGGTTGGGTGAAGATTTTTGGATGTTTACCGATGTCATCTTTCTTTTTCGGACGTTTTCGGGACATTTATAACGTCCCGGAGGGGGGAATGAGGTAAATTTTAGATTCTAGGCGTCGCCGTATGTCACCTTAAATGGTGACTTAGCTGCAGTGAGGAGACCATAAGCTATTTTGGCTGGCCAGAGATGCCTCAGTTTCTGCAAGGTATAGCAACTTAGAATATAGAAGGGAGCAGCTGTTGTTATGCAGGGGAAAGCGTCTTCTACATGTCCTTCTTAGGACATTTGGGAGCAACGAGTAGACTAAAATACGAACAGCAGCTGCACCCCAAGTCATGACATCAACGGTTCGGGCAGGTATAAGATAGGCTTGTCTGTGAGAGGGGGGAGCTTTTTTGGGGCGAACATCTGTGCCGTCGAGAGCTGAACCATCTTTGCTTTTGGGGCCACTCAAACTTTTGGAGAGACATCACTTTGACATCGGTTGAATAAAATCTTTTCCCAATCAGCCGTGTGTCACTGGAGTGCTTGGCCGGGACAGCCATTGTCCACTGAGTGTTTTTTGGAGACCAGCGAAACAACAAAGACCATTCACCACAAGCATTTTTAATTTTATTGCTTAAATCGCATTTTCTCGGCGAGCTGAGCACTTTTTCTGAATTGTGCCGCTCCCGTCACTCTGGTTAGGTTGGCATCGAAAAAAACGCTCTCGGGTGCTTTAGAGTGCCGAGTTTATCACTGCGCATGAAGAAATGACCACCTCCAACGTTTGGTTTATGTTTTATAAGCATTTTTAATTTTATTGCTTAAATCGCATTTTCTCGGCGAGCTGAGCGCTTTTTCTGAATTGTGCCGCTCCCGTCACTCTGGTTAGGTTGGCATCGAAAAAAACGCTCTCGGGTGCTTTAGAGTGCCGAGTTTATCACTGCGCATGAAGAAATGACCACCTCCAACGTTTGGTTTATGTTTTATAAGCATTTTTAAATTTATTGCTTAAATCGCATTTTCTCGGCGAGCTGAGCGCTTTTTCTGAATTGTGCCGCTCCCGTAACTCTGGTTAGGTTGGCATCGAAAAAAACGCTCTCGGGTGCTTTAGAGTGCCGAGTTTATCACTGCGCATGAAGAAATGAGCACTTCCAACGTTTGGTTTATGTTTTATAAGCATTTTTAGTTTTATTGCTTAAATCGCATTTTCTCGGCGAGCTGAGCACTTTTTCTGAATTGTGCCACTCCCGTCACTCTGGTTAGGTTGGCATCGAAAAAAACGCTCTCGGGTGCTTTAGAGTGCCGAGTTTATCACTGCGCATGAAGAAATGACCACCTCCAACGTTTGGTTTATGTTTAATAAGCATTTTTAATTTTATTGCTTAAATCGCATTTTCTCGGCGAGCTGAGCACTTTTTCTGAATTGTGCCGCTCCCGTCACTCTGGTTAGGTTGGCATCGAAAAAAACGCTCTCGGGTGCTTTAGAGTGCCGACTTTATCACTGCGCATGAAGAAATGACCACCTCCGACGTTTGGTTTATGTTTTATAAGCATTTTTAATTTTATTGCTTAAATCGCATTTTCTCGGCGAGCTGAGCGCTTTTTCTGAATTGTGCCGCTCCCGTAACTCTGGTTAGGTTGGCATCGAAAAAAACGCTCTCGGGTGCTTTAGAGTGCCGAGTTTATCACTGCGCATGAAGAAATTACCACTTCCAACGTTTGGTTTATGTTTTATAAGCATTTTTAATTTTATTGCTTAAATCGCATTTTCTCGGCGAGCTGAGGACTTTTTCTGAATTGTGCCGCTCCCGTCACTCTGGTTAGGTTGGCATCGAAAAAAACGCTCTCGGGTGCTTTAGAGTGCCGAGTTTATTACTGCGCATTAAGAAATGGCCACCTCCAACGTTTGGTTTATGTTTTATAAGCATTTTTAATTTTATTGCTTAATTCGCATTTTCTCGGCGAGCTGAGCACTTTTTCTGAATTGTGCCGCTCCCCCCACTCTGGTTAGGTTGGCATCGAAAAAAACGCTCTCGGGTGCTTTAGAGTGCCGAGTTATTCACTGCGCACGAAGAAATGGCCACCTCCAACGTTTGGTTTATGTTTTATAAGCATTTTTGATTTTATTGCTTAAATCGCATTTTCTCGGCGAGCTGAGCGCTTTTTCTGAATTGTGCCGCTCCCGTCACTCTGGTTAGGTTGGCATCGAAAAAAACGCTCTCGGGTGCTTTAGAGTGCCGAGTTTATTACTGCGCATTAAGAAATGACCACCTCCAACGTTTGGTTTATGTTTTATAAGCATTTTTAATTTTATTGCTTAAATCGCATTTTCTCGGCGAGCTGAGCACTTTTTCTGAATTGTGCCGCTCCCGTCACTCTGGTTAGGTTGGCATCGAAAAAAACGCTCTCGGGTGCTTTAGAGTGCCGAGTTTATTACTGCGCATTAAGAAATGACCACCTCCAACGTTTGGTTTATGTTTTATAAGCATTTTTAATTTTATTGCTTAAATCGCATTTTCTCGGCGAGCTGAGCACTTTTTCTGAATTGTGCCGCTCCCGTAACTCTGGTTAGGTTGGCATCGAAAAAAAACGCTATCGGGTGCTTTAGAGTGCCGAGTTATTCACTGCGCATGAAGAAATGACCACCTCCAACGTTTGGTTTATGTTTAATAAGCATTTTTAATTTTATTGCTTAAATCGCATTTTCTCGGCGAGCTGAGCACTTTTTCTGAATTGTGCCGCTCCCGTCACTCTGGTTAGGTTGGCATCGAAAAAAACGCTCTCGGGTGCTTTAGAGTGCCGAGTTTATTACTGCGCATTAAGAAATGACCACCTCCAACGTTTGGTTTATGTTTTATAAGCATTTTTAATTTTATTGCTTAAATCGCATTTTCTCGGCGAGCTGAGCACTTTTTCTGAATTGTGCCGCTCCCGTCACTCTGGTTAGGTTGGCATCGAAAAAAACGCTCTCGGGTGCTTCAGAGTGCCGAGTTTATTACTGCGCATTAAGAAATGACCACCTCCAACGTTTGGTTTATGTTTTATAAGCATTTTTAATTTTATTGCTTAAATCGCATTTTCTCGGCGAGCTGAGCACTTTTTCTGAATTGTGCCGCTCCCGTCACTCTGGTTAGGTTGGCATCGAAAAAAACGCTCTCGGGTGCTTTAGAGTGCCGAGTTATTCACTGCGCATGAAGAAATGACCACCTCCAACGTTTGGTTTATGTTTAATAAGCATTTTTAATTTTATTGCTTGAATCGCATTTTCTCGGCGAGCTGAGCACTTTTTCTGAATTGTGCCGCTCCCGTCACTCTGGTTAGGTTGGCATCGAAAAAAACGCTCTCGGGTGCTTTAGAGTGCCGAGTTTATCACTGCGCATGAAGAAATGACCACCTCCAACGTTTGGTTTATGTTTTATAAGCATTTTTAATTTTATTGCTTAAATCGCATTTTCTCGGCGAGCTGAGCGCTTTTTCTGAATTGTGCCGCTCCCGTTACTCTGGTTAGGTTGGCATCGAAAAAAACGCTCTCGGGTGCTTTAGAGTGCCGAGTTTATCACTGCGCATGAAGAAATGACCACCTCCAACGTTTGGTTTATGTTTTATAAGCATTTTTAATTTTATTGCTTAAATCGCATTTTCTCGGCGAGCTGAGCACTTTTTCTGAATTGTGCCGCTCCCGTCACTCTGGTTAGGTTGGCATCGAAAAAAACGCTATCGGGTGCTTTAGAGTGCCGAGTTATTCACTGCGCATGAAGAAATGACCACCTCCAACGTTTGGTTTATGTTTAATAAGCATTTTTTATTTTATTGCTTAAATCGCATTTTCTCGGCGAGCTGAGCACTTTTTCTGAATTGTGCCGCTCCCGTCACTCTGGTTAGGTTGGCATCGAAAAAAACGCTCTCGGGTGCTTTAGAGTGCCGAGTTTATTACTGCGCATTAAGAAATGACCACCTCCAACGTTTGGTTTATGTTTTATAAGCATTTTTAATTTTATTGCTTAAATCGCATTTTCTCGGCGAGCTGAGCACTTTTTCTGAATTGTGCCGCTCCCGTCACTCTGGTTAGGTTGGCATCGAAAAAAACGCTCTCGTTTGCTTTAGAGTGCCGAGTTTATTACTGCGCATTAAGAAATGACCACCTCCAACGTTTGGTTTATGTTTTATAAGCATTTTTAATTTTATTGCTTAAATCGCATTTTCTCGGCGAGCTGAGCACTTTTTCTGAATTGTGCCGCTCCCGTCACTCTGGTTAGGTTGGCATCGAAAAAAACGCTCTCGGGTGCTTTAGAGTGCCGAGTTATTCACTGCGCATGAAGAAATGACCACCTCCAACGTTTGGTTTATGTTTAATAAGCATTTTTAATTTTATTGCTTAAATCGCATTTTCTCGGCGAGCTGAGCGCTTTTTCTAAATTGTGCCGCTCCCGTCACTCTGGTTAGGTTGGCATCGAAAAAAACGCTCTCGGGTGCTTTAGAGTGCCGAGTTTATCACTGCGCATGAAGAAATGACCACCTCCAACGTTTGGTTTATGTTTTATAAGCATTTTTAATTTTATTGCTTAAATCGCATTTTCTCGGCGAGCTGAGCACTTTTTCTGAATTGTGCCGCTCCCGTCACTCTGGTTAGGTTGGCATCGAAAAAAACGCTCTCGGGTGCTTTAGAGTGCCGAGTTTATTACTGCGCATTAAGAAATGACCACCTCCAACGTTTGGTTTATGTTTTATAAGCATTTTTAATTTTATTGCTTAAATCGCATTTTCTCGGCGAGCTGAGCACTTTTTCTGAATTGTGCCGCCCCCGTCACTCTGGTTAGGTTGGCATCGAAAAAAACGCTCTCGGGTGCTTTAGAGTGCCGAGTTATTCACTGCGCATGAAGAAATGACCACCTCCAACGTTTGGTTTATGTTTTATAAGCATTTTTAATTTTATTGCTTAAATCGCATTTTCTCGGCGAGCTGAGCACTTTTTCTGAATTGTGCCGCTCCCGTCACTCTGGTTAGGTTGGCATCGAAAAAAACGCTCTCGGGTGCTTTAGAGTGCCGAGTTATTCACTGCGCATGAAGAAATGACCACCTCCAACGTCTGGTTTATGTTTAATAAGCATTTTTAATTTTATTGCTTGAATCGCATTTTCTCGGCGAGCTGAGCACTTTTTCTGAATTGTGCCGCTCCCGTCACTCTGGTTAGGTTGGCATCGAAAAAAACGCTCTCGGGTGCTTTAGAGTGCCGAGTTTATCACTGCGCATGAAGAAATGACCACCTCCAACGTTTGGTTTATGTTTTATAAGCATTTTTAATTTTATTGCTTGAATCGCATTTTCTCGGCGAGCTGAGCGCTTTTTCTGAATTGTGCCGCTCCCGTCACTCTGGTTAGGTTGGCATCGAAAAAAACGCTCTCGGGTGCTTTAGAGTGCCGAGTTTATCACTGCGCATGAAGAAATGACCACCTCCAACGTTTGGTTTATGTTTAATAAGCATTTTTAATTTTATTGCTTAAATCGCATTTTCTCGGCGAGCTGAGCACTTTTTCTGAATTGTGCCGCTCCCGTCACTCTGGTTAGGTTGGCATCGAAAAAAACGCTCTCGGGTGCTTTAGAGTGCCGAGTTTATCACTGCGCATGAAGAAATGACCACCTCCAACGTTTGGTTTATGTTTTATAAGCATTTTTAATTTTATTGCTTAAATCGCATTTTTTCGGCGAGCTGAGCGCTTTTTCTGAATTGTGCCGCTCCCGTCACTCTGGTTAGGTTGGCATCGAAAAAACGCTCTCGGGTGCTTTAGAGTGCCGAGTTTATTACTGCGCATTAAGAAATGACCACCTCCAACGTTTGGTTTATGTTTTATAAGCATTTTTAATTTTATTGCTTAAATCGCATTTTCTCGGCGAGCTGAGCACTTTTTCTGAATTGTGCCGCTCCCGTCACTCTGGTTAGGTTGGCATCGAAAAAAACGCTATCGGGTGCTTTAGAGTGCCGAGTTATTCCCTGCGCATGAAGAAATGACCACCTCCAACGTTTGGTTTATGTTTAATAAGCATTTTTTATTTTATTGCTTAAATCGCATTTTCTCGGCGAGCTGAGCACTTTTTCTGAATTGTGCCGCTCCCGTCACTCTGGTTAGGTTGGCATCGAAAAAAACGCTCTCGGGTGCTTTAGAGTGCCGAGTTTATTACTGCGCATTAAGAAATGACCACCTCCAACGTTTGGTTTATGTTTTATAAGCATTTTTAATTTTATTGCTTAAATCGCATTTTCTCGGCGAGCTGAGCACTTTTTCTGAATTGTGCCGCTCCCGTCACTCTGGTTAGGTTGGCATCGAAAAAAACGCTCTCGGGTGCTTTAGAGTGCCGAGTTTATTACTGCGCATTAAGAAATGACCACCTCCAACGTTTGGTTTATGTTTTATAAGCATTTTTAATTTTATTGCTTAAATCGCATTTTCTCGGCGAGCTGAGCACTTTTTCTGAATTGTGCCGCTCCCGTCACTCTGGTTAGGTTGGCATCGAAAAAAACGCTCTCGGGTGCTTTAGAGTGCCGAGTTATTCACTGCGCATGAAGAAATGACCACCTCCAACGTTTGGTTTATGTTTAATAAGCATTTTTAATTTTATTGCTTAAATCGCATTTTCTCGGCGAGCTGAGCGCTTTTTCTGAATTGTGCCGCTCCCGTCACTCTGGTTAGGTTGGCATCGAAAAAAACGCTCTCGGGTGCTTTAGAGTGCCGAGTTTATCACTGCGCATGAAGAAATGACCACCTCCAACGTTTGGTTTATGTTTTATAAGCATTTTTAATTTTATTGCTTAAATCGCATTTTCTCGGCGAGCTGAGCACTTTTTCTGAATTGTGCCGCTCCCGTCACTCTGGTTAGGTTGGCATCGAAAAAAACGCTCTCGGGTGCTTTAGAGTGCCGAGTTTATTACTGCGCATTAAGAAATGACCACCTCCAACGTTTGGTTTATGTTTTATAAGCATTTTTAATTTTATTGCTTAAATCGCATTTTCTCGGCGAGCTGAGCACTTTTTCTGAATTGTGCCGCCCCCGTCACTCTGGTTAGGTTGGCTCGGGTGCTTTAGAGTGCCGAGTTATTCACTGCGCATGAAGAAATGACCACATCCAACGTTTAGTTTATGTTTTATAAGCATTTTTAATTTTATTGCTTAAATCGCATTTTCTCGGCGAGCTGAGCGCTTTTTCTGAATTGTGCCGCTCCCGTCACTCTGGTTAGGTTGGCATCGAAAAAAAAGCTCTCGGGTGCTTTAGAGTGCCGAGTTTATCACTGCGCATGAAGAAATGACCACCTCCAACGTTTGGTTTATTAAGCATTTTTAATTTTATTGCTTAAATCGCATTTTCTCGGTGAGCTGAGCACTTTTTCTGAATTGTGCCGCTCCCGTCACTCTGGTTAGGTTGGCATCGAAAAAAACGCTCTCGGGTGCTTTAGAGTGCCGAGTTATTCACTGCGCATGAAGAAATGACCACCTCCAACGTTTGGTTAGCATTTTTAATTTTATTGCTTAGATCGCATTTTCTCGGCGAGCTGAGCGCTTTTTCGGAATTGTGCCGCTCCCGTCACTCTGGTTAGGTTGGCATCGAAAAAAACGCTCTCGGGTGCTTTAGAGTGCCGAGTTTATTACTGCGCATTAATAAATGACCACCTCCAACGTTTGGTTTATGTTTTATAAGCATTTTTAATTTTATTGCTTAAATCGCATTTTCTCGGCGAGCTGAGCACTTTTTCTGAATTGTGCCGCTCCCGTCACTCTGGTTAGGTTGGCATCGAAAACAACGCTCTCGGGTGCTTTAGAGTGCCGAGTTATTCACTGCGCATGAAGAAATGATCACCTCCAACGTTTGGTTTATGTTTAATAAGCATTTTTAATTTTATTGCTTAAATCGCATTTTCTCGGCGAGCTGAGCACTTTTTCTGAATTGTGCCGCTCCCGTCACTCTGGTTAGGTTGGCATCGAAAAAAACGCTCTCGGGTGCTTTAGAGTGCCGAGTTTATCACTGCGCATTAAGAAATGACCAGCTCCAACGTTTGGTTTATGTTTTATAAGCATTTTTAATTTTATTGCTTAAATCGCATTTTCTCGGCGAGCTGAGCACTTTTTCTGAATTGTGCCGCTCCCGTCACTCTGGTTAGGTTGGCATCGAAAAAAAGGCTCTCGGGTGCTTTAGAGTGCCGAGTTATTCACTGCGCATGAAGAAATGACCACCTCCAACGTTTGGTTTATGTTTTATAAGCATTTTTAATTTTATTGCTTAAATCGCATTTTCTCGGCGAGCTGAGCACTTTTTCTGAATTGTGCCGCTCCCGTCACTCTGGTTAGGTTGGCATCGAAAAAAACGCTCTCGGGTGCTTTAGAGTGCCGAGTTTATCACTGCGCATTTAGAAATGACCAGCTCCAACGTTTGGTTTATGTTTTATAAGCATTTTTAATTTTATTGCTTAAATCGCATTTTCTCGGCGAGCTGAGCGCTTTTTCTGAATTGTGCCGCTCCCGTCACTCTGGTTAGGTTGGCATCGAAAAAAACAGTCTCGGGTGCTTTAGAGTGCCGAGTTTATCACTGCACATGAAGAAATGACCACCTCCAACGTTTGGTTTATGTTTTATAAGCATTTTTAATTTTATTGCTTAAATCGCATTTTCTCGGCGAGCTGAGCACTTTTTCTGAATTGTGCCGCTCCCGTCACTCTGGTTAGGTTGGCATCGAAAAAAACGCTCTCGGGTGCTTTAGAGTGCCGAGTTTATTACTGCGCATTAAGAAATGACCACCTCCAACGTTTGGTTTATGTTTTATAAGCATTTTTAATTTTATTGCTTAAATCGCATTTTCTCGGCGAGCTGAGCACTTTTTCTGAATTGTGCCGCTCCCGTCACTCTGGTTAGGTTGGCATCGAAAAAAAACGCTCTCGGGTGCTTTAGAGTGCCGAGTTTATTACTGCGCATTAAGAAATGACCACCTCCAACGTTTGGTTTATGTTTTATAAGCATTTTTAATTTTATTGCTTAAATCGCATTTTCTCGGCGAGCTGAGCACTTTTTCTGAATTGTGCCGCTCCCGTCACTCTGGTTAGGTTGGCATCGAAAAAAACGCTCTCGGGTGCTTTAGAGTGCCGAGTTTATCACTGCGCATGAAGAAATGACCACCTCCAACGTTTGGTTTATGTTTAATAAGCATTTTTAATTTTATTGCTTAAATCGCATTTTCTCGGCGAGCTGAGCACCTTTTCTGAATTGTGCCGCTCCCGTCACTCTGGTTAGGTTGGCATCGAAAAAAACGCTCTCGGGTGCTTTAGAGTGCCGAGTTATTCACTGCGCATGAAGAAATGACCACCTCCAACGTTTGGTTTATGTTTTATAAGCATTTTTAATTTTATTGCTTAAATCGCATTTTCTCGGCGAGCTGAGCACTTTTTCTGAATTGTGCCGCTCCTGTCACTCTGGTTAGGTTGGCATCGAAAAAAACGCTCTCGGGTGCTTTAGAGTGCCGAGTTATTCACTGCGCATGAAGAAATGACCACCTCCAACGTTTGGTTTATGTTTTATAAGCATTTTTAATTTTATTGCTTAAATCGCATTTTCTCGGCGAGCTGAGCGCTTTTTCTGAATTGTGCCGCTCCCGTCACTCTGGTTAGGTTGGCATCGAAAAAAACGCTCTCGGGTGCTTTAGAGTGCCGAGTTTATCACTGCGCATGAAGAAATGGCCACCTCCAACGTTTGGTTTATGTTTTATAAGCATTTTTAATTTTATTGCTTAAATCGCATTTTCTCGGCGAGCTGAGCGCTTTTTCTGAATTGTGCTGCTCCCGTCACTCTGGTTAGGTTGGCATCGAAAAAAACGCTCTCGGGTGCTTTAGAGTGCCGAGTTATTCACTGCGCATGAAGAAATGACCACCTCCAACGTTTGGTTTATGTTTAATAAGCATTTTTAATTTTATTGCTTAAATCGCATTTTCTCGGCGAGCTGAGCACTTTTTCTGAATTGTGCCGCTCCCGTCACTCTGGTTAGGTTGGCATCGAAAAAAACGCTCTCGGGTGCTTTAGAGTGCCGAGTTTATCACTGCGCATGAAGAAATGACCACCTCCAACGTTTGGTTAAGCATTTTTAATTGTATTGCTTAAATCGCATTTTCTCGGCGAGCTGAGCACTTTTTCTGAATTGTGCCGCTCCCGTCACTCTGGTTAGGTTGGCATCGAAAAAAACGCTCTCGGGTGCTTTAGAGTGCCGAGTTATTCACTGCGCATGAAGAAATGACCACCTTTTGGTTTATGTTTTATAAGCATTTTTAATTTTATTGCTTAAATCGCATTTTCTCGGCGAGCTGAGCGCTTTTTCTGAATTGTGCCGCTCCCGTCACTCTGGTTAGGTTGGCATCGAAAAAAACGCTCTCGGGTGCTTTAGAGTGCCGAGTTATTCACTGCGCATGAAGAAAAGACCACCTCCAACGTTTGGTTTATGTTTTATAAGCATTTTTAATTTTATTGCTTAAATCGCATTTTCTCGGCGAGCTGAGCACTTTTTCTGAATTGTGCCGCTCCCGTCACTCTGGTTAGGTTGGCATCGAAAAAAACGCTCTCGGGTGCTTTAGAGTGCCGAGTTATTCACTGCGCATGAAGAAATGACCACCTCCAACGTTTGGTTTATGTTTTATAAGCATTTTTAATTTTACTGCTTAAATCGCATTTTCTCGGCGAGCTGAGCGCTTTTTCTGAATTGTGCCGCTCCCGTCACTCTGGTTAGGTTGGCATCGAAAAAAACGCTCTCGGGTGCTTTAGAGTGCCGAGTTTATCACTGCGCATGAAGAAATGACCACCTCCAACGTTTGGTTTATGTTTTATAAGCATTTTTAATTTTATTGCTTAAATCGCATTTTCTCGGCGAGCTGAGCACTTTTTCTGAATTGTGCCGCTCCCGTCACTCTGGTTAGGTTGGCATCGAAAAAAACGCTCTCGGGTGCTTTAGAGTGCCGAGTTATTCACTGCGCATGAAGAAATGACCACCTCCAACGTTTGGTTTATGTTTTATAAGCATTTTTAATTTTATTGCTTAAATCGCATTTTCTCGGCGAGCTGAGCACTTTTTCTGAATTGTGCCGCTCCCGTCACTCTGGTTAGGTTGGCATCGAAAAAAAACGCTCTCGGGTGCTTTAGAGTGCCGAGTTTATCACTGCGCATGAAGAAATGACCACCTCCAACGTTTGGTTTATATTTAATGAGCATTTTTAATTTTATTGCTTAAATCGCATTTTCTCGGCGAGCTGAGCACTTTTTCTGAATTGTGCCGCTCCCGTCACTCTGGTTAGGTTGGCATCGAAAAAAACGCTCCCGGGTGCTTTAGAGTGCCGAGTTTATCACTGCGCATGAAGAAATGACCACCTCCAACGTTTGGTTTATGTTTTATAAGCATTTTTAATTTTATTGCTTAAATCGCATTTTCTCGGCGAGCTGAGCACTTTTTCTGAATTGTGCCGCTCCCGTCACTCTGGTTAGGTTGGCATCGAAAAAAACGCTCTCGGGTGCTTTAGAGTGCCGAGTTTATTACTGCGCATGAAGAAATGACCACCTCCAACGTTTGGTTTATGTTTTATAAGCATTTTTAATTTTATTGCTTAAATCGCATTTTCTCGGCGAGCTGAGCACTTTTTCTGAATTGTGCCGCTCCCGTCACTCTGGTTAGGTTGGCATCGAAAAAAACGCTCTCGGGTGCTTTAGAGTGCCGAGTTATTCCCTGCGCATGAAGAAATGACCACCTCCAACGTTTGGTTTATGTTTTATAAGCATTTTTAATTTTATTGCTTAAATCGCATTTTCTCGGCGAGCTGAGCACTTTTTCTGAATTGTGCCGCTCCCGTCACTCTGGTTAGGTTGGCATCGAAAAAAACGCTCTCGGGTGCTTTAGAGTGCCGAGTTATTCACTGCGCATGAAGAAATGACCACATCCAACGTTTAGTTTATGTTTTATAAGCATTTTTAATTTTATTGCTTAAATCGCATTTTCTCGGCGAGCTGAGCGCTTTTTCTGAATTGTGCCGCTCCCGTCACTCTGGTTAGGTTGGCATCGAAAAAAAAGCTCTCGGGTGCTTTAGAGTGCCGAGTTTATCACTGCGCATGAAGAAATGACCACCTCCAACGTTTGGTTTATTAAGCATTTTTAATTTTATTGCTTAAATCGCATTTTCTCGGTGAGCTGAGCACTTTTTCTGAATTGTGCCGCTCCCGTCACTCTGGTTAGGTTGGCATCGAAAAAAACGCTCTCGGGTGCTTTAGAGTGCCGAGTTATTCACTGCGCATGAAGAAATGACCACCTCCAACGTTTGGTTTATGTTTTATAAGCATTTTTAATTTTATTGCTTAGATCGCATTTTCTCGGCGAGCTGAGCGCTTTTTCGGAATTGTGCCGCTCCCGTCACTCTGGTTAGGTTGGCATCGAAAAAAACGCTCTCGGGTGCTTTAGAGTGCCGAGTTTATTACTGCGCATTAATAAATGACCACCTCCAACGTTTGGTTTATGTTTTATAAGCATTTTTAATTTTATTGCTTAAATCGCATTTTCTCGGCGAGCTGAGCACTTTTTCTGAATTGTGCCGCTCCCGTCACTCTGGTTAGGTTGGCATCGAAAACAACGCTCTCGGGTGCTTTAGAGTGCCGAGTTATTCACTGCGCATGAAGAAATGATCACCTCCAACGTTTGGTTTATGTTTAATAAGCATTTTTAATTTTATTGCTTAAATCGCATTTTCTCGGCGAGCTGAGCACTTTTTCTGAATTGTGCCGCTCCCGTCACTCTGGTTAGGTTGGCATCGAAAAAAACGCTCTCGGGTGCTTTAGAGTGCCGAGTTTATCACTGCGCATTAAGAAATGACCAGCTCCAACGTTTGGTTTATGTTTTATAAGCATTTTTAATTTTATTGCTTAAATCGCATTTTCTCGGCGAGCTGAGCACTTTTTCTGAATTGTGCCGCTCCCGTCACTCTGGTTAGGTTGGCATCGAAAAAAACGCTCTCGGGTGCTTTAGAGTGCCGAGTTATTCACTGCGCATGAAGAAATGACCACCTCCAACGTTTGGTTTATGTTTTATAAGCATTTTTAATTTTATTGCTTAAATCGCATTTTCTCGGCGAGCTGAGCACTTTTTCTGAATTGTGCCGCTCCCGTCACTCTGGTTAGGTTGGCATCGAAAAAAACGCTCTCGGGTGCTTTAGAGTGCCGAGTTTATTACTGCGCATTAAGAAATGACCACCTCCAACGTTTGGTTTATGTTTTATAAGCATTTTAAATTTTATTGCTTAAATCGCATTTTCTCGGCGAGCTGAGCACTTTTTCTGAATTGTGCCGCTCCCGTCACTCTGGTTAGGTTGGCATCGAAAAAAAACGCTCTCGGGTGCTTTAGAGTGCCGAGTTTATTACTGCGCATTAAGAAATGACCACCTCCAACGTTTGGTTTATGTTTTATAAGCATTTTTAATTTTATTGCTTAAATCGCATTTTCTCGGCGAGCTGGGGGCACTTTTTCTGAATTGTGCCGCTCCCGTCACTCTGGTTAGGTTGGCATCGAAAAAAACGCTCTCGGGTGCTTTAGAGTGCCGAGTTATTCACTGCGCATGAAGAAATGACCACCTCCAACGTTTGGTTTATGTTTTATAAGCATTTTTAATTTTATTGCTTAAATCGCATTTTCTCGGCGAGCTGAGCACTTTTTCTGAATTGTGCCGCTCCCGTCACTCTGGTTAGGTTGGCATCGAAAAAAACGCTCTCGGGTGCTTTAGAGTGCCGAGTTTATCACTGCGCATGAAGAAATGACCACCTCCAACGTTTGGTTTATGTTTAATAAGCATTTTTAATTTTATTGCTTAAATCGCATTTTCTCGGCGAGCTGGGGGCACTTTTCTGAATTGTGCCGCTCCCGTCACTCTGGTTAGGTTGGCATCGAAAAAAACGCTCTCGGGTGCTTTAGAGTGCCGAGTTTATCACTGCGCATGAAGAAATGACCACCTCCAACGTTTGGTTTATGTTTTATAAGCATTTTTAATTTTATTGCTTAAATCGCATTTTCTCGGCGAGCTGAGCACTTTTTCTGAATTGTGCCGCTCCCGTCACTCTGGTTAGGTTGGCATCGAAAAAAAACGCTCTCGGGTGCTTTAGAGTGCCGAGTTTATTACTGCGCATTAAGAAATGACCACCTCCAACGTTTGGTTTATGTTTTATAAGCATTTTTAATTTTATTGCTTAAATCGCATTTTCTCGGCGAGCTGAGCACTTTTTCTGAATTGTGCCGCTCCCGTCACTCTGGTTAGGTTGGCATCGAAAAAAACGCTCTCGGGTGCTTTAGAGTGCCGAGTTATTCACTGCGCATGAAGAAATGACCACCTCCAACGTTTGGTTTATGTTTTATAAGCATTTTTAATTTTATTGCTTAAATCACATTTTCTCGGCGAGCTGAGCACTTTTTCTGAATTGTGCCGCTCCCGTCACTCTGGTTAGGTTGGCATCGAAAAAAACGCTCTCGGGTGCTTTAGAGTGCCGAGTTTATCACTGCGCATGAAGAAATGACCACCTCCAACGTTTGGTTTATGTTTTATAAGCATTTTTAATTTTATTGCTTAAATCGCATTTTCTCGGCGAGCTGAGCACTTTTTCTGAATTGTGCCGCTCCCGTCACTCTGGTTAGGTTGGCATCGAAAAAAACGCTCTCGGGTGCTTTAGAGTGCCGAGTTATTCACTGCGCATGAAGAAATGACCACCTCCAACGTTTGGTTTATGTTTTATAAGCATTTTTAATTTTATTGCTTAAATCGCATTTTCTCGGCGAGCTGAGCGCTTTTTCTGAATTGTGCCGCTCCCGTCACTCTGGTTAGGTTGGCATCGAAGAAAACGCTCTCGGGTGCTTTAGAGTGCCGAGTTTATCACTGCACATGAAGAAATGACAACCTCCAACGTTTGGTTTATGTTTTATAAGCATTTTTAATTTTATTGCTTAAATCGCATTTTCTCGGCGAGCTGAGCACTTTTTCTGAATTGTGCCGCTCCCGTCACTCTGGTTAGGTTGGCATCGAAAAAAACGATCTCGGGTGCTTTAGAGTGCCGAGTTATTCACTGCGCATGAAGAAATGACCACCTCCAACGTTTGGTTTATGTTTCATAAGCATTTTTAATTTTACTGCTTAAATCGCATTTTCTCGGCGAGCTGAGCGCTTTTTCTGAATTGTGCCGCTCCCGTCACTCTGGTTAGGTTGGCATTGAAAAAAACGCTCTCGGGTGCTTTAGAGTGCCGAGTTTATCACTGCGCATGAAGAAATGACCACCTCCAACGTTTGGTTTATGTTTTATAAGCATTTTTAATTTTATTGCTTAAATCGCATTTTCTCGGCGAGCTGAGCACTTTTTCTGAATTGTGCCACTCCCGTCACTCTGGTTAGGTTGGCATCGAAAAAAACGCTCTCGGGTGCTTTAGAGTGCCGAGTTATTCACTGCGCATGAAGAAATGACCACCTCCAACGTTTGGTTTATGTTTAATAAGCATTTTTAATTTTACTGCTTAAATCGCATTTTCTCGGCGAGCTGAGCACTTTTTCTGAATTGTGCCGCTCCCGTCACTCTGGTTAGGTTGGCATCGAAAAAAACGCTCTCGGGTGCTTTAGAGTGCCGAGTTTATCACTGCGCATGAAGAAATGACCACCTCCAACGTTTGGTTTATGTTTTATAAGCATTTTTAATTTTATTGCTTAAATCGCATTTTCTCGGCGAGCTGAGCACTTTTTCTGAATTGTGCCGCTCCCGTCACTCTGGTTAGGTTGGCATCGAAAAAAAACCCTCTCGGGTACTTTAGAGTGCCGAGTTATTCACTGCGCATGAAGAAATGACCACCTCCAACGTTTGGTTTATTAAGCATTTTTAATTTTATTGCTTAAATCGCATTTTCTCGGCGAGCTGAGCACTTTTTCTGAATTGTGCCGCTCCCGTCACTCTGGTTAGGTTGGCATCGAAAAAAACGCTCTCGGGTGCTTTAGAGTGCCGAGTTTATCACTGCGCATGAAGAAATGACCACCTCCAACGTTTGGTTTATGTTTAATAAGCATTTTTAATTTTATTGCTTAAATCGCATTTTCTCGGCGAGCTGAGCACTTTTTCTGAATTGTGCCGCTCCCGTCACTCTGGTTAGGTTGGCATCGAAAAAAACCCCTCTCGGGTACTTTAGAGTGCCGAGTTATTCACTGCGCATGAAGAAATGACCACCTCCAACGTTTGGTTTATTAAGCATTTTTAATTTTATTGCTTAAATCGCATTTTCTCGGCGAGCTGAGCACTTTTTCTGAATTGTGCCGCATCCGTCACTCTGGTTAGGTTGGCATCGAAAAAAACGCTCTCGGGTGCTTTAGAGTGCCGAGTTTATCACTGCGCATGAAGAAATGACCACCTCCAACGTTTGGTTTATGTTTAATAAGCATTTTTAATTTTATTGCTTAAATCGCATTTTCTCGGCGAGCTGAGCACTTTTTCTGAATTGTGCCGCTCCCGTCACTCTGGTTAGGTTGGCATCGAAAAAAACGCTCTCGGGTGCTTTAGAGTGCCGAGTTTATTACTGCGCATGAAGAAATGACCACCTCCAACGTTTGGTTTATGTTTTATAAGCATTTTTGATTTTATTGCTTAAATCGCATTTTCTCGGCGAGCTGAGCACTTTTTCTGAATTGTGCCGCATCCGTCACTCTGGTTAGGTTGGCATCGAAAAAAACGCTCTCGGGTGCTTTAGAGTGCCGAGTTTATCACTGCGCATGAAGAAATGACCACCTCCAACGTTTGGTTTATGTTTATTAAGCATTTTTAATTTTATTGCTTAAATCGCATTTTCTCGGCGAGCTGAGCACTTTTTCTGAATTGTGCCGCTCCCGTCACTCTGGTTAGGTTGGCATCGAAAAAAACGCTCTCGGGTGCTTTAGAGTGCCGAGTTTATCACTGCGCATGAAGAAATGACCACCTCCAACGTTTGGTTTATGTTTAATAAGCATTTTTAATTTTATTGCTTAAATCGCATTTTCTCGGCGAGCTGAGCACTTTTTCTGAATTGTGCCGCTCCCGTCACTCTGGTTAGGTTGGCATCGACAAAAACGCTCTCGGGTGCTTTAGAGTGCCGAGTTTATCACTGCGCATGAAGAAATGACCACCTCCAACGTTTGGTTTATGTTTTATAAGCATTTTTAATTTTATTGCTTAAATCGCATTTTCTCGGCGAGCTGAGCGCTTTTTCTGAATTGTGCCGCTCCCGTCACTCTGGTTAGGTTGGCATCGAAAAAAACGCTCTCGGGTGCTTTAGAGTGCCGAGTTTATTACTGCGCATTAAGAAATGACCACCTCCAACGTTTGGTTTATGTTTTATAAGCATTTTTAATTTTATTGCTTAAATCGCATTTTCTCGGCGAGCTGAGCACTTTTTCTGAATTGTGCCACTCCCGTCACTCTGGTTAGCTTGGCATCGAAAAAAACGGTCTCGGGTGCTTTAGAGTGCCGAGTTATTCACTGCGCATGAAGAAATGACCACCTCCAACGTTTGGTTTATGTTTTATAAGCATTTTTAATTTTATTGCTTAAATCGCATTTTCTCGGCGAGCTGAGCACTTTTTCTGAATTGTGCCGCTCCCGTCACTCTGGTTAGGTTGGCATCGAAAAAAACGCTCTCGGGTGCTTTAGAGTGCCGAGTTTATCACTGCGCATGAAGAAATGACCACCTCCAACGTTTGGTTTATGTTTTATAAGCATTTTTAATTTTATTGCTTAAATCGCATTTTCTCGGCGAGCTGAGCACTTTTTCTGAATTGTGCCGCTCCCGTCACTCTGGTTAGGTTGGCATCGAAAAAAACGCTCTCGGGTGCTTTAGAGTGCCGAGTTTATTACTGCGCATTAAGAAATGATCACCTCCAACGTTTGGTTTATGTTTTATAAGCATTTTTAATTTTATTGCTTAAATCGCATTTTCTCGGCGAGCTGAGCACTTTTTCTGAATTGTGCCGCTCCCGTCACTCTGGTTAGGTTGGCATCGAAAAAAACGCTCTCGGGTGCTTTAGAGTGCCGAGTTATTCACTGCGCATGAAGAAATGACCACCTCCAACGTTTGGTTTATGTTTTATAAGCATTTTTAATTTTATTGCTTTAATCGCATTTTCTCGGCGAGCTGAGCGCTTTTTCTGAATTGTGCCGCTCCCGTCACTCTGGTTAGGTTGGCATCGAAAAAAACGCTCTCGGGTGCTTTAGAGTGCCGAGTTTATCACTGCGCATGAAGAAATTACCACCTCCAACGTTTGGTTTATGTTTTATAAGCATTTTTAATTTTATTGCTTAAATCGCAATTTCTCGGCGAGCTGAGCGCTTTTTCTGAATTGTGCCGCTCCCGTCACTCTGGTTAGGTTGGCATCGAAAAAAACGCTCTCGGGTGCTTTAGAGTGCCGAGTTTATCACTGCGCATGAAGAAATGACCACCTCCAACGTTTGGTTTATGTTTTATAAGCATTTTTAATTTTATTGCTTAAATCGCATTTTCTCGGCGAGCTGAGCGCTTTTTCTGAATTGTGCCGCTCCCGTCACTCTGGTTAGGTTGGCATCGAAAAAAACGCTCTCGGGTGCTTTAGAGTGCCGAGTTTATCACTGCGCATGAAGAAATGACCACCTCCAACGTTTGGTTTATGTTTTATAAGCATTTTTAATTTTATTGCTTAAATCGCATTTTCTCGGCGAGCTGAGCACTTTTTCTGAATTGTGCCGCTCCCGTCACTCTGGTTAGGTTGGCATCGAAAAAAACGCTCTCGGGTGCTTTAGAGTGCCGAGTTTATTACTGCGCATTAAGAAATGACCACCTCCAACGTTTGGTTTATGTTTTATAAGCATTTTTAATTTTATTGCTTAAATCGCATTTTCTCGGCGAGCTGAGCACTTTTTCTGAATTGTGCCGCTCCCGTCACTCTGGTTAGGTTGGCATCGAAAAAAACGCTCTCGGGTGCTTTAGAGTGCCGAGTTATTCACTGCGCATGAAGAAATGACCACCTCCAACGTTTGGTTTATGTTTTATAAGCATTTTTAATTTTATTGCTTAAATCGCATTTTCTCGGCGAGCTGAGCACTTTTTCTGAAATGTGCCGCTCCCGTCACTCTGGTTAGGTTGGCATCGAAAAAAACGCTCTCGGGTGCTTTAGAGTGCCGAGTTTATCACTGCGCATGAAGAAATGACCACCTCCAACGTTTGGTTTATGTTTTATAAGCATTTTTAATTTTATTGCTTAAATCGCATTTTCTCGGCGAGCTGAGCACTTTTTCTGAATTGTGCCGCTCCCGTCACTCTGGTAGGTTGGCATTGAAAAAAACGCTCTCGGGTGCTTTAGAGTGCCGAGTTATTCACTGCGCATGAAGAAATGACCACCTCCAACGTTTGGTTTATGTTTTATAAGCATTTTTAATTTTACTGCTTAAATCGCATTTTCTCGGCGAGCTGAGCGCTTTTTCTGAATTGTGCCGCTCCCGTCACTCTGGTTAGGTTGGCATCGAAAAAAACGCTCTCGGGTGCTTTAGAGTGCCGAGTTTATCACTGCGCATGAAGAAATCACCACCTCCAACGTTTGGTTTATGTTTTATAAGCATTTTTAATTTTATTGCTTAAATCGCATTTTCTCGGCGAGCTGAGCACTTTTTCTGAATTGTGCCGCTCCCGTCACTCTGGTTAGGTTGGCATCGAAAAAAACGCTCTCGGGTGCTTTAGAGTGCCGAGTTTATCACTGCGCATGAAGAAATGACCACCTCCAACGTTTGGTTTATGTTTTACAAGCATTTTTAATTTTATTGCTTGAATCGCATTTCCTCGGCGAGCTGAGCACTTTTTCTGAATTGTGCCGCTCCCGTCACTCTGGTTAGGTTGGCATCGAAAAAAACGCTCTCGGGTGCTTTAGAGTACCGAGTTTATTACTGCGCATTAAGAAATGACCACCTCCAACGTTTGGTTTATGTTTTATAAGCATTTTTAATTTTATTGCTTAAATCGCATTTTCTCGGCGAGCTGAGCACTTTTTCTGAATTGTGCCGCTCCCGTCACTCTGGTTAGGTTGGCATCGAAAAAAACGCTCTCGGGTGCTTTAGAGTGCCGAGTTATTCACTGCGCATGAAGAAATGACCACCTCCAACGTTTGGTTTATGTTTTATAAGCATTTTTAATTTTATTGCTTAAATCGCATTTTCTCGGCGAGCTGAGCACTTTTTCTGAATTGTGCCGCTCCCGTGACTCTGGTTAGGTTGGCATCGAAAAAAACGCTCTCGGGTGCTTTAGAGTGCCGAGTTATTCACTGCGCATGAAGAAATGACCACTTCCAACGTTTGGTTTATGTTTTATAAGCATTTTTAATTTTATTGCTTAAATCGCATTTTCTCGGCGAGCTGAGCGCTTTTTCTGAATTGTGCCGCTCCCGTCACTCTGGTTAGGTTGGCATCGAAAAAAACGCTCTCGGGTGCTTTAGAGTGCCGAGTTTATCACTGCGCATGAAGAAATGACCACCTCCAACGTTTGGTTTATGTTTTATAAGCATTTTTAATTTTATTGCTTAAATCGCATTTTCTCGGCGAGCTGAGCACTTTTTCTGAATTGTGCCGCTCCCGTCACTCTGGTTAGGTTGGCATCGAAAAAAACGCTCTCGGGTGCTTTAGAGTACCGAGTTTATTACTGCGCATTAAGAAATGACCACCTCCAACGTTTGGTTTATGTTTTATAAGCATTTTTAATTTTATTGCTTAAATCGCATTTTCTCGGCGAGCTGAGCACTTTTTCTGAATTGTGCCGCTCCCGTCACTCTGGTTAGGTTGGCATCGAAAAAAACGCTCTCGGGTGCTTTAGAGTGCCGAGTTATTCACTGCGCATGAAGAAATGACCACCTCCAACGTTTGGTTTATGTTTTATAAGCATTTTTAATTTTATTGCTTAAATCGCATTTTCTCGGCGAGCTGAGCACTTTTTCAGAATTGTGCCGCTCCTGTCACTCTGGTTAGGTTGGCATCGAAAAAAACGCTCTCGGGTGCTTTAGAGTGCCGAGTTATTCACTGCGCATGAAGAAATGACCACCTCCAACGTTTGGTTTATGTTTAATAAGCATTTTTAATTTTATTGCTTAAATCGCATTTTCTCGGCGAGCTGAGCACTTTTTCTGAATTGTGCCGCTCCCGTCACTCTGGTTAGGTTGGCATCGAAAAAAACGCTCTCGGGTGCTTTAGAGTACCGAGTTTATTACTGCGCATTAAGAAATGACCACCTCCAACGTTTGGTTTATGTTTTATAAGCATTTTTAATTTTATTGCTTAAATCGCATTTTCTCGGCGAGCTGAGCACTTTTTCTGAATTGTGCCGCTCCCGTCACTCTGGTTAGGTTGGCATCGAAAAAAACGCTCTCGGGTGCTTTAGAGTGCCGAGTTATTCACTGCGCATGAAGAAATGACCACCTCCAACGTTTGGTTTATGTTTTATAAGCATTTTTAATTTTATTGCTTAAATCGCATTTTCTCGGCGAGCTGAGCACTTTTTCTGAATTGTGCCGCTCCTGTCACTCTGGTTAGGTTGGCATCGAAAAAAACGCTCTCGGGTGCTTTAGAGTGCCGAGTTATTCACTGCGCATGAAGAAATGACCACCTCCAACGTTTGGTTTATGTTTTATAAGCATTTTTAATTTTATTGCTTAAATCGCATTTTCTCGGCGAGCTGAGCGCTTTTTCTGAATTGTGCCGCTCCCTTCACTCTGGTTAGGTTGGCATCGAAAAAAACGCTCTCGGGTGCTTTAGAGTGCCGAGTTTATCACTGCGCATGAAGAAATGGCCACCTCCAACGTTTGGTTTATGTTTTATAAGCATTTTTAATTTTATTGCTTAAATCGCATTTTCTCGGCGAGCTGAGCGCTTTTTCTGAATTGTGCTGCTCCCGTCACTCTGGTTAGGTTGGCATCGAAAAAAACGCTCTCGGGTGCTTTAGAGTGCCGAGTTATTCACTGCGCATGAAGAAATGACCACCTCCAACGTTTGGTTTATGTTTAATAAGCATTTTTAATTTTATTGCTTAAATCGCATTTTCTCGGCGAGCTGAGCACTTTTTCTGAATTGTGCCGCTCCCGTCACTCTGGTTAGGTTGGCATCGAAAAAAACGCTCTCGGGTGCTTTAGAGTGCCGAGTTATTCACTGCGCATGAAGAAATGACCACCTCCAACGTTTGGTTTATGTTTTATAAGCATTTTTAATTTTATTGCTTAAATCGCATTTTCTCGGCGAGCTGAGCACTTTTTCTGAATTGTGCCGCTCGCGTCACTCTGGTTAGGTTGGCATCGAAAAAAAACGCTCTCGGGTGCTTTAGAGTGCCGAGTTTATCACTGCGCATGAAGAAATGACCACCTCCAACGTTTGGTTTATATTTAATAAGCATTTTTAATTTTATTGCTTAAATCGCATTTTCTCGGCGAGCTGAGCACTTTTTCTGAATTGTGCCGCTCCCGTCACTCTGGTTAGGTTGGCATCGAAAAAAACGCTCCCGGGTGCTTTAGAGTGCCGAGTTTATCACTGCGCATGAAGAAATGACCACCTCCAACGTTTGGTTTATGTTTTATAAGCATTTTTAATTTTATTGCTTAAATCGCATTTTCTCGGCGAGCTGAGCACTTTTTCTGAATTGTGCCGCTCCCGTCACTCTGGTTAGGTTGGCATCGAAAAAAACGCTCTCGGGTGCTTTAGAGTGCCGAGTTTATTACTGCGCATTAAGAAATGACCACCTCCAACGTTTGGTTTATGTTTTATAAGCATTTTTAATTTTATTGCTTAAATCGCATTTTCTCGGCGAGCTGAGCACTTTTTCTGAATTGTGCCGCTCCCGTCACTCTGGTTAGGTTGGCATCGAAAAAAACGCTCTCGGGTGCTTTAGAGTGCCGAGTTTATCACTGCGCATGAAGAAATGACCACCTCCAACGTTTGGTTTATGTTTTATAAGCATTTTTAATTTTATTGCTTAAATCGCATTTTCTCGGCGAGCTGAGCACTTTTTCTGAATTGTGCCGCTCCCGTCACTCTGGTTAGGTTGGCATCGAAAAAAACGCTCTCGGGTGCTTTAGAGTGCCGAGTTATTCACTGCGCATGAAGAAATGACCACCTCCAACGTTTGGTTTATGTTTTATAAGCATTTTTAATTTTATTGCTTAAATCGCATTTTCTCGGTGAGCTGAGCACTTTTTCTGAATTGTGCCGCTCCCGTCACTCTGGTTAGGTTGGCATCGAAAAAAAACGCTCTCGGGTGCTTTAGAGTGCCGAGTTTATCACTGCGCATGAAGAAATGACCACCTCCAACGTTTGGTTTATATTTAATAAGCATTTTTAATTTTATTGCTTAAATCGCATTTTCTCGGCGAGCTGAGCACTTTTTCTGAATTGTGCCGCTCCCGTCACTCTGGTTAGGTTGGCATCGAAAAAACGCTCTCGGGTGCTTTAGAGTGCCGAGTTTATCACTGCGCATGAAGAAATGACCACCTCCAACGTTTGGTTTATGTTTTATAAGCATTTTTAATTTTATTGCTTAAATCGCATTTTCTCGGCGAGCTGAGCACTTTTTCTGAATTGTGCCGCTCCCGTCACTCTGGTTAGGTTGGCATCGAAAAAAACGCTCTCGGGTGCTTTAGAGTGCCGAGTTTATCACTGCGCATGAAGAAATGACCACCTCCAACGTTTGGTTTATGTTTTATAAGCATTTTTAATTTTATTGCTTAAATCGCATTTTCTCAGCGAGCTGAGCGCTTTTTCTGAATTGTGCCGCTCCCGTCACTCTGGTTAGGTTGGCATCGAAAAAAACGCTCTCGGGTGCTTTAGAGTGCCGAGTTTATCACTGCGCATGAAGAAATGACCACCTCCAACGTTTGGTTTATGTTTTATAAGCATTTTTAATTTTATTGCTTAAATCGCATTTTCTCGGCGAGCTGAGCACTTTTTCTGAATTGTGCCGCTCCCGTCACTCTGGTTAGGTTGGCATCGAAAAAAACGCTCTCGGGTGCTTTAGAGTGCCGAGTTTATTACTGCGCATTAAGAAATGACCACCTCCAACGTTTGGTTTATGTTTTATAAGCATTTTTAATTCTATTGCTTAAATCGCATTTTCTCGGCGAGCTGAGCACTTTTTCTGAATTGTGCCGCTCCCGTCACTCTGGTTAGGTTGGCATCGAAAAAAACGCTCTCGGGTGCTTTAGAGTGCCGAGTTATTCACTGCGCATGAAGAAATGACCACCTCCAACGTTTGGTTTATGTTTTATAAGCATTTTTAATTTTATTGCTTAAATCGCATTTTCTCGGCGAGCTGAGCACTTTTTCTGAAATGTGCCGCTCCCGTCACTCTGGTTAGGTTGGCATCGAAAAAAACGCTCTCGGGTGCTTTAGAGTGCCGAGTTTATCACTGCGCATGAAGAAATGACCACCTCCAACGTTTGGTTTATGTTTTATAAGCATTTTTAATTTTATTGCTTTAATCGCATTTTCTCGGCGAGCTGAGCGCTTTTTCTGAATTGTGCCGCTCCCGTCACTCTGGTTAGGTTGGCATCGAAAAAAACGCTCTCGGGTGCTTTAGAGTGCCGAGTTTATCACTGCGCATGAAGAAATTACCACCTCCAACGTTTGGTTTATGTTTTATAAGCATTTTTAATTTTATTGCTTAAATCGCAATTTCTCGGCGAGCTGAGCGCTTTTTCTGAATTGTTCCGCTCCCGTCACTCTGGTTAGGTTGGCATCGAAAAAAACGCTCTCGGGTGCTTTAGAGTGCCGAGTTATTCACTGCGCATGAAGAAATGACCACCTCCAACGTTTGGTTTATGTTTTATAAGCATTTTTAATTTTATTGCTTAAATCGCATTTTCTCGGCGAGCTGAGCACTTTTTCTGAATTGTGCCGCTCCCGTCACTCTGGTTAGGTTGGCATCGAAAAAAACGCTCTCGGGTGCTTTAGAGTGCCGAGTTATTCACTGCGCATGAAGAAAAGACCACCTCCAACGTTTGGTTTATGTTTTATAAGCATTTTTAATTTTATTGCTTAAATCGCATTTTCTCGGCGAGCTGAGCACTTTTTCTGAATTGTGCCGCTCCCGTCACTCTCGTTAGGTTGGCATCGAAAAAAACGCTCTCGGGTGCTTTAGAGTGCCGAGTTTATCACTGCGCATGAATAAATTACCACCTCCAACGTTTGGTTTATGTTTTATAAGCATTTTTAATTTTATTGCTTAAATCGCATTTTCTCGGCGAGCTGAGCACTTTTTCTGAATTGTGCCGCTCCCGTCACTCTGGTTAGGTTGGCATCGAAAAAAACGCTCTCGGGTGCTTTAGAGTGCCGAGTTTATCACTGCGCATGAAGAAATGACCACCTCCAACGTTTGGTTTATGTTTTATAAGCATTTTTAATTTTATTGCTTAAATCGCATTTTCTCGGCGAGCTGAGCACTTTTTCTGAATTGTGCCGCTCCCGTCACTCTGGTAGGTTGGCATTGAAAAAAACGCTCTCGGGTGCTTTAGAGTGCCGAGTTATTCACTGCGCATGAAGAAATGACCACCTCCAACGTTTGGTTTATGTTTTATAAGCATTTTTAATTTTACTGCTTAAATCGCATTTTCTCGGCGAGCTGAGCGCTTTTTCTGAATTGTGCCGCTCCCGTCACTCTGGTTAGGTTGGCATCGAAAAAAACGCTCTCGGGTGCTTTAGAGTGCCGAGTTTATCACCGCGCATGAAGAAATCACCACCTCCAACGTTTGGTTTATGTTTTATAAGCATTTTTAATTTTATTGCTTAAATCGCATTTTCTCGGCGAGCTGAGCACTTTTTCTGAATTGTGCCGCTCCCGTCACTCTGGTTAGGTTGGCATCGAAAAAAACGCTCTCGGGTGCTTTAGAGTGCCGAGTTTATCACTGCGCATGAAGAAATGACCACCTCCAACGTTTGGTTTATGTTTTACAAGCATTTTTAATTTTATTGCTTGAATCGCATTTTCTCGGCGAGCTGAGCACTTTTTCTGAATTGTGCCGCTCCCGTCACTCTGGTTAGGTTGGCATCGAAAAAAACGCTCTCGGGTGCTTTAGAGTACCGAGTTTATTACTGCGCATTAAGAAATGACCACCTCCAACGTTTGGTTTATGTTTTATAAGCATTTTTAATTTTATTGCTTAAATCGCATTTTCTCGGCGAGCTGAGCACTTTTTCTGAATTGTGCCGCTCCCGTCACTCTGGTTAGGTTGGCATCGAAAAAAACGCTCTCGGGTGCTTTAGAGTGCCGAGTTATTCACTGCGCATGAAGAAATGACCACCTCCAACGTTTGGTTTATGTTTTATAAGCATTTTTAATTTTATTGCTTAAATCGCATTTTCTCGGCGAGCTGAGCACTTTTTCTGAATTGTGCCGCTCCCGTGACTCTGGTTAGGTTGGCATCGAAAAAAACGCTCTCGGGTGCTTTAGAGTGCCGAGTTATTCACTGCGCATGAAGAAATGACCACTTCCAACGTTTGGTTTATGTTTTATAAGCATTTTTAATTTTATTGCTTAAATCGCATTTTCTCGGCGAGCTGAGCGCTTTTTCTGAATTGTGCCGCTCCCGTCACTCTGGTTAGGTTGGCATCGAAAAAAACGCTCTCGGGTGCTTTAGAGTGCCGAGTTTATCACTGCGCATGAAGAAATGACCACCTCCAACGTTTGGTTTATGTTTTATAAGCATTTTTAATTTTATTGCTTAAATCGCATTTTCTCGGCGAGCTGAGCACTTTTTCTGAATTGTGCCGCTCCCGTCACTCTGGTTAGGTTGGCATCGAAAAAAACGCTCTCGGGTGCTTTAGAGTACCGAGTTTATTACTGCGCATTAAGAAATGACCACCTCCAACGTTTGGTTTATGTTTTATAAGCATTTTTAATTTTATTGCTTAAATCGCATTTTCTCGGCGAGCTGAGCACTTTTTCTGAATTGTGCCGCTCCCGTCACTCTGGTTAGGTTGGCATCGAAAAAAACGCTCTCGGGTGCTTTAGAGTGCCGAGTTATTCACTGCGCATGAAGAAATGACCACCTCCAACGTTTGGTTTATGTTTTATAAGCATTTTTAATTTTATTGCTTAAATCGCATTTTCTCGGCGAGCTGAGCACTTTTTCAGAATTGTGCCGCTCCTGTCACTCTGGTTAGGTTGGCATCGAAAAAAACGCTCTCGGGTGCTTTAGAGTGCCGAGTTATTCACTGCGCATGAAGAAATGACCACCTCCAACGTTTGGTTTATGTTTAATAAGCATTTTTAATTTTATTGCTTAAATCGCATTTTCTCGGCGAGCTGAGCACTTTTTCTGAATTGTGCCGCTCCCGTCACTCTGGTTAGGTTGGCATCGAAAAAAACGCTCTCGGGTGCTTTAGAGTACCGAGTTTATTACTGCGCATTAAGAAATGACCACCTCCAACGTTTGGTTTATGTTTTATAAGCATTTTTAATTTTATTGCTTAAATCGCATTTTCTCGGCGAGCTGAGCACTTTTTCTGAATTGTGCCGCTCCCGTCACTCTGGTTAGGTTGGCATCGAAAAAAACGCTCTCGGGTGCTTTAGAGTGCCGAGTTATTCACTGCGCATGAAGAAATGACCACCTCCAACGTTTGGTTTATGTTTTATAAGCATTTTTAATTTTATTGCTTAAATCGCATTTTCTCGGCGAGCTGAGCACTTTTTCTGAATTGTGCCGCTCCTGTCACTCTGGTTAGGTTGGCATCGAAAAAAACGCTCTCGGGTGCTTTAGAGTGCCGAGTTATTCACTGCGCATGAAGAAATGACCACCTCCAACGTTTGGTTTATGTTTTATAAGCATTTTTAATTTTATTGCTTAAATCGCATTTTCTCGGCGAGCTGAGCGCTTTTTCTGAATTGTGCCGCTCCCGTCACTCTGGTTAGGTTGGCATCGAAAAAAACGCTCTCGGGTGCTTTAGAGTGCCGAGTTTATCACTGCGCATGAAGAAATGGCCACCTCCAACGTTTGGTTTATGTTTTATAAGCATTTTTAATTTTATTGCTTAAATCGCATTTTCTCGGCGAGCTGAGCGCTTTTTCTGAATTGTGCTGCTCCCGTCACTCTGGTTAGGTTGGCATCGAAAAAAACGCTCTCGGGTGCTTTAGAGTGCCGAGTTATTCACTGCGCATGAAGAAATGACCACCTCCAACGTTTGGTTTATGTTTAATAAGCATTTTTAATTTTATTGCTTAAATCGCATTTTCTCGGCGAGCTGAGCACTTTTTCTGAATTGTGCCGCTCCCGTCACTCTGGTTAGGTTGGCATCGAAAAAAACGCTCTCGGGTGCTTTAGAGTGCCGAGTTTATCACTGCGCATGAAGAAATGACCACCTCCAACGTTTGGTTTATGTTTTACAAGCATTTTTAATTTTATTGCTTGAATCGCATTTTCTCGGCGAGCTGAGCACTTTTTCTGAATTGTGCCGCTCCCGTCACTCTGGTTAGGTTGGCATCGAAAAAAACGCTCTCGGGTGCTTTAGAGTACCGAGTTTATTACTGCGCATTAAGAAATGACCACCTCCAACGTTTGGTTTATGTTTTATAAGCATTTTTAATTTTATTGCTTAAATCGCATTTTCTCGGCGAGCTGAGCACTTTTTCTGAATTGTGCCGCTCCCGTCACTCTGGTTAGGTTGGCATCGAAAAAAACGCTCTCGGGTGCTTTAGAGTGCCGAGTTATTCACTGCGCATGAAGAAATGACCACCTCCAACGTTTGGTTTATGTTTTATAAGCATTTTTAATTTTATTGCTTAAATCGCATTTTCTCGGCGAGCTGAGCACTTTTTCTGAATTGTGCCGCTCCCGTGACTCTGGTTAGGTTGGCATCGAAAAAAACGCTCTCGGGTGCTTTAGAGTGCCGAGTTATTCACTGCGCATGAAGAAATGACCACTTCCAACGTTTGGTTTATGTTTTATAAGCATTTTTAATTTTATTGCTTAAATCGCATTTTCTCGGCGAGCTGAGCGCTTTTTCTGAATTGTGCCGCTCCCGTCACTCTGGTTAGGTTGGCATCGAAAAAAACGCTCTCGGGTGCTTTAGAGTGCCGAGTTTATCACTGCGCATGAAGAAATGACCACCTCCAACGTTTGGTTTATGTTTTATAAGCATTTTTAATTTTATTGCTTAAATCGCATTTTCTCGGCGAGCTGAGCACTTTTTCTGAATTGTGCCGCTCCCGTCACTCTGGTTAGGTTGGCATCGAAAAAAACGCTCTCGGGTGCTTTAGAGTACCGAGTTTATTACTGCGCATTAAGAAATGACCACCTCCAACGTTTGGTTTATGTTTTATAAGCATTTTTAATTTTATTGCTTAAATCGCATTTTCTCGGCGAGCTGAGCACTTTTTCTGAATTGTGCCGCTCCCGTCACTCTGGTTAGGTTGGCATCGAAAAAAACGCTCTCGGGTGCTTTAGAGTGCCGAGTTATTCACTGCGCATGAAGAAATGACCACCTCCAACGTTTGGTTTATGTTTTATAAGCATTTTTAATTTTATTGCTTAAATCGCATTTTCTCGGCGAGCTGAGCACTTTTTCAGAATTGTGCCGCTCCTGTCACTCTGGTTAGGTTGGCATCGAAAAAAACGCTCTCGGGTGCTTTAGAGTGCCGAGTTATTCACTGCGCATGAAGAAATGACCACCTCCAACGTTTGGTTTATGTTTAATAAGCATTTTTAATTTTATTGCTTAAATCGCATTTTCTCGGCGAGCTGAGCACTTTTTCTGAATTGTGCCGCTCCCGTCACTCTGGTTAGGTTGGCATCGAAAAAAACGCTCTCGGGTGCTTTAGAGTACCGAGTTTATTACTGCGCATTAAGAAATGACCACCTCCAACGTTTGGTTTATGTTTTATAAGCATTTTTAATTTTATTGCTTAAATCGCATTTTCTCGGCGAGCTGAGCACTTTTTCTGAATTGTGCCGCTCCCGTCACTCTGGTTAGGTTGGCATCGAAAAAAACGCTCTCGGGTGCTTTAGAGTGCCGAGTTATTCACTGCGCATGAAGAAATGACCACCTCCAACGTTTGGTTTATGTTTTATAAGCATTTTTAATTTTATTGCTTAAATCGCATTTTCTCGGCGAGCTGAGCACTTTTTCTGAATTGTGCCGCTCCTGTCACTCTGGTTAGGTTGGCATCGAAAAAAACGCTCTCGGGTGCTTTAGAGTGCCGAGTTATTCACTGCGCATGAAGAAATGACCACCTCCAACGTTTGGTTTATGTTTTATAAGCATTTTTAATTTTATTGCTTAAATCGCATTTTCTCGGCGAGCTGAGCGCTTTTTCTGAATTGTGCCGCTCCCGTCACTCTGGTTAGGTTGGCATCGAAAAAAACGCTCTCGGGTGCTTTAGAGTGCCGAGTTTATCACTGCGCATGAAGAAATGGCCACCTCCAACGTTTGGTTTATGTTTTATAAGCATTTTTAATTTTATTGCTTAAATCGCATTTTCTCGGCGAGCTGAGCGCTTTTTCTGAATTGTGCTGCTCCCGTCACTCTGGTTAGGTTGGCATCGAAAAAAACGCTCTCGGGTGCTTTAGAGTGCCGAGTTATTCACTGCGCATGAAGAAATGACCACCTCCAACGTTTGGTTTATGTTTAATAAGCATTTTTAATTTTATTGCTTAAATCGCATTTTCTCGGCGAGCTGAGCACTTTTTCTGAATTGTGCCGCTCCCGTCACTCTGGTTAGGTTGGCATCGAAAAAAACGCTCTCGGGTGCTTTAGAGTGCCGAGTTTATCACTGCGCATGAAGAAATGACCACCTCCAACGTTTGGTTAAGCATTTTTAATTGTATTGCTTAAATCGCATTTTCTCGGCGAGCTGAGCACTTTTTCTGAATTGTGCCGCTCCCGTCACTCTGGTTAGGTTGGCATCGAAAAAAACGCTCTCGGGTGCTTTAGAGTGCCGAGTTATTCACTGCGCATGAAGAAATGACCACCTTTTGGTTTATGTTTTATAAGCATTTTTAATTTTATTGCTTAAATCGCATTTTCTCGGCGAGCTGAGCGCTTTTTCTGAATTGTGCCGCTCCCGTCACTCTGGTTAGGTTGGCATCGAAAAAAACGCTCTCGGGTAGTGCCGAGTTATTCACTGCGCATGAAGAAAAGACCACCTCCAACGTTTGGTTTATGTTTTATAAGCATTTTTAATTTTATTGCTTAAATCGCATTTTCTCGGCGAGCTGAGCACTTTTTCTGAATTGTGCCGCTCCCGTCACTCTGGTTAGGTTGGCATCGAAAAAAACGCTCTCGGGTGCTTTAGAGTGCCGAGTTTATCACTGCGCATGAAGAAATGACCACCTCCAACGTTTGGTTTATGTTTTATAAGCATTTTTAATTTTATTGCTTAAATCGCATTTTCTCGGCGAGCTGAGCACTTTTTCTGAATTGTGCCGCTCCCGTCACTCTGGTTAGGTTGGCATCGAAAAAAACGCTCTCGGGTGCTTTAGAGTGCCGAGTTATTCACTGCGCATGAAGAAATGACCACCTCCAACGTTTGGTTTATGTTTTATAAGCATTTTTAATTTTATTGCTTAAATCGCATTTTCTCGGCGAGCTGAGCACTTTTTCTGAATTGTGCCGCTCCCGTCACTCTGGTTAGGTTGGCATCGAAAAAAAACGCTCTCGGGTGCTTTAGAGTGCCGAGTTTATCACTGCGCATGAAGAAATGACCACCTCCAACGTTTGGTTTATATTTAATAAGCATTTTTAATTTTATTGCTTAAATCGCATTTTCTCGGCGAGCTGAGCACTTTTTCTGAATTGTGCCGCTCCCGTCACTCTGGTTAGGTTGGCATCGAAAAAAACGCTCCCGGGTGCTTTAGAGTGCCGAGTTTATCACTGCGCATGAAGAAATGACCACCTCCAACGTTTGGTTTATGTTTTATAAGCATTTTTAATTTTATTGCTTAAATCGCATTTTCTCGGCGAGCTGAGCACTTTTTCTGAATTGTGCCGCTCCCGTCACTCTGGTTAGGTTGGCATCGAAAAAAACGCTCTCGGGTGCTTTAGAGTGCCGAGTTTATTACTGCGCATTAAGAAATGACCACCTCCAACGTTTGGTTTATGTTTTATAAGCATTTTTAATTTTATTGCTTATATCGCATTTTCTCGGCGAGCTGAGCACTTTTTCTGAATTGTGCCGCTCCCGTCACTCTGGTTAGGTTGGCATCGAAAAAAACGCTCTCGGGTGCTTTAGAGTGCCGAGTTTATCACTGCGCATGAAGAAATGACCACCTCCAACGTTTGGTTTATGTTTTATAAGCATTTTTAATTTTATTGCTTAAATCGCATTTTCTCGGCGAGCTGAGCACTTTTTCTGAATTGTGCCGCTCCCGTCACTCTGGTTAGGTTGGCATCGAAAAAAACGCTCTCGGGTGCTTTAGAGTGCCGAGTTATTCACTGCGCATGAAGAAATGACCACCTCCAACGTTTGGTTTATGTTTTATAAGCATTTTTAATTTTATTGCTTAAATCGCATTTTCTCGGCGAGCTGAGCACTTTTTCTGAATTGTGCCGCTCCCGTCACTCTGGTTAGGTTGGCATCGAAAAAAAAACGCTCTCGGGTGCTTTAGAGTGCCGAGTTTATCACTGCGCATGAAGAAATGACCACCTCCAACGTTTGGTTTATATTTAATAAGCATTTTTAATTTTATTGCTTAAATCGCATTTTCTCGGCGAGCTGAGCACTTTTTCTGAATTGTGCCGCTCCCGTCACTCTGGTTAGGTTGGCATCGAAAAAAACGCTCCCGGGTGCTTTAGAGTGCCGAGTTTATCACTGCGCATGAAGAAATGACCACCTCCAACGTTTGGTTTATGTTTTATAAGCATTTTTAATTTTATTGCTTATATCGCATTTTCTCGGCGAGCTGAGCACTTTTTCTGAATTGTGCCGCTCCCGTCACTCTGGTTAGGTTGGCATCGAAAAAAACGCTCTCGGGTGCTTTAGAGTGCCGAGTTTATTACTGCGCATTAAGAAATGACCACCTCCAACGTTTGGTTTATGTTTTATAAGCATTTTTAATTTTATTGCTTATATCGCATTTTCTCGGCGAGCTGAGCACTTTTTCTGAATTGTGCCGCTCCCGTCACTCTGGTTAGGTTGGCATCGAAAAAAACGCTCTCGGGTGCTTTAGAGTGCCGAGTTTATCACTGCGCATGAAGAAATGACCACCTCCAACGTTTGGTTTATGTTTTATAAGCATTTTTAATTTTATTGCTTAAATCGCATTTTCTCGGCGAGCTGAGCACTTTTTCTGAATTGTGCCGCTCCCGTCACTCTGGTTAGGTTGGCATCGAAAAAAACGCTCTCGGGTGCTTTAGAGTGCCGAGTTATTCACTGCGCATGAAGAAATGACCACCTCCAACGTTTGGTTTATGTTTTATAAGCATTTTTAATTTTATTGCTTAAATCGCATTTTCTCGGCGAGCTGAGCACTTTTTCTGAATTGTGCCGCTCCCGTCACTCTGGTTAGGTTGGCATCGAAAAAAAAACGCTCTCGGGTGCTTTAGAGTGCCGAGTTTATCACTGCGCATGAAGAAATGACCACCTCCAACGTTTGGTTTATATTTAATAAGCATTTTTAATTTTATTGCTTAAATCGCATTTTCTCGGCGAGCTGAGCACTTTTTCTGAATTGTGCCGCTCCCGTCACTCTGGTTAGGTTGGCATCGAAAAAAACGCTCCCGGGTGCTTTAGAGTGCCGAGTTTATCACTGCGCATGAAGAAATGACCACCTCCAACGTTTGGTTTATGTTTTATAAGCATTTTTAATTTTATTGCTTAAATCGCATTTTCTCGGCGAGCTGAGCACTTTTTCTGAATTGTGCCGCTCCCGTCACTCTGGTTAGGTTGGCATCGAAAAAAACGCTCTCGGGTGCTTTAGAGTGCCGAGTTTATTACTGCGCATTAAGAAATGACCACCTCCAATGTTTGGTTTATGTTTTATAAGCATTTTTAATTTTATTGCTTAAATCGCATTTTCTCGGCGAGCTGAGCACTTTTTCTGAATTGTGCCGCTCCCGTCACTCTGGTTAGGTTGGCATCGAAAAAAACGCTCTCGGGTGCTTTAGAGTGCCGAGTTTATCACTGCGCATGAAGAAATGACCACCTCCAACGTTTGGTTTATGTTTTATAAGCATTTTTAATTTTATTGCTTAAATCGCATTTTCTCGGCGAGCTGAGCGCTTTTTCTGAAATGTGCCGCTCCCGTCACTCTGGTTAGGTTGGCATCGAAAAAAACGCTCTCGGGTGCTTTAGAGTGCCGAGTTTATCACTGCGCATGAAGAAATGACCACCTCCAACGTTTGGTTTATGTTTTATAAGCATTTTTAATTTTATTGCTTAAATCGCATTTTCTCGGCGAGCTGAGCGCTTTTTCTGAATTGTGCCGCTCCCGTCACTCTGGTTAGGTTGGCATCGAAAAAAACGCTCTCGGGTGCTTTAGAGTGCCGGGTTTATCACTGCGCATGAAGAAATGACCACCTCCAACGTTTGGTTTATGTTTTATAAGCATTTTTAATTTTATTGCTTAAATCGCATTTTCTCGGCGAGCTGAGCGCTTTTTCTGAATGGTGCCGCTCCCGTCACTCTGGTTAGGTTGGCATCGAAAAAAACGCTCTCGGGTGCTTTAGAGTGCCGAGTTATTCACTGCGCATGAAGAAATGACCACCTCCAACGTTTGGTTTATGTTTTATAAGCATTTTTAATTTTATTGCTTAAATCGCATTTTCTCGGCGAGCTGAGCACTTTTTCTGAATTGTGCGCTCCCGTCACTCTGGTTAGGTTGGCATCGAAAAAAACGCTCTCGGGTGCTTTAGAGTGCCGAGTTATTCCCTGCGCATGAAGAAATGACCACCTCCAACGTTTGGTTTATGTTTTATAAGCATTTTTAATTTTATTGCTTAAATCGCATTTTCTCGGCGAGCTGAGCACTTTTTCTGAATTGTGCCGCTCCCGTCACTCTGGTTAGGTTGGCATCGAAAAAAAACGCTCTCGGGTGCTTTAGAGTGCCGAGTTATTCACTGTGCATGAAGAAATGACCACATCCAACGTTTGGTTTATGTTTTATAAGCATTTTTAATTTTATTGCTTAAATCGCATTTTCTCGGCGAGCTGAGCGCTTTTTCTGAATTGTGCCGCTCCCGTCACTCTGGTTAGGTTGGCATCGAAAAAAACGCTCTCGGGTGCTTTAGATTGCCGAGTTTATCACTGCGCATGAAGAAATGACCACCTCCAAGTTTGGTTTATGTTTTATAAGCATTTTTAATTTTATTGCTTAAATCGCATTTTCTCGGCGAGCTGAGCACTTTTTCTGAATTGTGCCGCTCCCGTCACTCTGGTTAGGTTGGCATCGAAAAAAACGCTCTCGGGTGCTTTAGAGTGCCGAGTTTATCACTGCGCATGAAGAAATGACCACCTCCAACGTTTGGTTTATGTTTTATAAGCATTTTTAATTTTATTGCTTAAATCGCATTTTCTCGGCGAGCTGAGCGCTTTTTCTGAATTGTGCCGCTCCCGTCACTCTGGTTAGGTTGGCATCGAAAAAAACGCTCTCGGGTGCTTTAGAGTGCCGAGTTTATCACTGCGCATGAAGAAATGACCACCTCCAACGTTTGGTTTATGTTTTATAAGCATTTTTAATTTTATTGCTTAAATCGCATTTTCTCGGCGAGCTGAGCACTTTTTCTGAATTGTGCGCTCCCGTCACTCTGGTTAGGTTGGCATCGAAAAAAACGCTCTCGGGTGCTTTAGAGTGCCGAGTTATTCACTGCGCATGAAGAAATGACCACCTCCAACGTTTGGTTTATGTTTTATAAGCATTTTTAATTTTATTGCTTAAATCGCATTTTCTCGGCGAGCTGAGTTTTTTTTCTGAATTGTGCCGCTCCCGTCACTCTGGTTAGGTTGGCATCGAAAAAAACGCTCTCGGGTGCTTTAGAGTGCCGAGTTATTCACTGCGCATGAAGAAATGACCACATCCAACGTTTAGTTTATGTTTTATAAGCATTTTTAATTTTATTGCTTAAATCGCATTTTCTCGGCGAGCTGAGCGCTTTTTCTGAATTGTGCCGCTCCCGTCACTCTGGTTAGGTTGGCATCGAAAAAAACGCTCTCGGGTGCTTTAGAGTGCCGAGTTTATCACTGCGCATGAAGAAATGACCACCTCCAACGTTTGGTTTATGTTTTATAAGCATTTTTAATTTTATTGCTTAAATCGCATTTTCTCGGCGAGCTGAGCACTTTTTCTGAATTGTGCCGCTCCCGTCACTCTGGTTAGGTTGGCATCGAAAAAAACGCTCTCGGGTGCTTTAGAGTGCCGAGTTTATCACTGCGCATGAAGAAATGACCACCTCCAACGTTTGGTTTATGTTTTATAAGCATTTTTAATTTTATTGCTTAAATCGCATTTTCTCGGCGAGCTGAGCACTTTTTCTGAATTGTGCCGCTCCCGTCACTCTGGTTAGGTTGGCATCGAAAAAAACGCTCTCGGGTGCTTTAGAGTGCCGAGTTTATCACTGCGCATGAAGAAATGACCACCTCCAACGTTTGGTTTATGTTTTATAAGCATTTTTAATTTTATTGCTTAAATCGCATTTTCTCGGCGAGCTGAGCGCTTTTTCTGAATTGTGCCGCTCCCGTCACTCTGGTTAGGTTGGCATCGAAAAAAACGCTCTCGGGTGCTTTAGAGTGCCGAGTTTATTACTGCGCATTAAGAAATTACCACCTCCAACGTTTGGTTTATGTTTTATAAGCATTTTTAATTTTATTGCTTTAATCGCATTTTCTCGGCGAGCTGAGCGCTTTTTCTGAATTGTGCCGCTCCCGTCACTCTGGTTAGGTTGGCATCGAAAAAAACGCTCTCGGGTGCTTTAGAGTGCCGAGTTATTCACTGCGCATGAAGAAAAGACCACCTCCAACGTTTGGTTTATGTTTTATAAGCATTTTTAATTTTATTGCTTAAATCGCATTTTCTCGGCGAGCTGAGCACTTTTTCTGAATTGTGCCGCTCCCGTCACTCTGGTTAGGTTGGCATCGAAAAAAACGCTCTCGGGTGCTTTAGAGTGCCGAGTTTATCACTGCGCATGAAGAAATTACCACCTCCAACGTTTGGTTTATGTTTTATAAGCATTTTTAATTTTATTGCTTAAATCGCATTTTCTCGGCGAGCTGAGCACTTTTTCTGAATTGTGCCGCTCCCGTCACTCTGGTTAGGTTGGCATCGAAAAAAACGCTCTCGGGTGCTTTAGAGTGCCGAGTTTATCACTGCGCATGAAGAAATGACCACCTCCAACGTTTGGTTTATGTTTTATAAGCATTTTTAATTTTATTGCTTAAATCGCATTTTCTCGGCGAGCTGAGCACTTTTTCTGAATTGTGCCGCTCCCGTCACTCTGGTAGGTTGGCATTGAAAAAAACGCTCTCGGGTGCTTTAGAGTACCGAGTTTATTACTGCGCATGAAGAAATGACCACCTCCAACGTTTGGTTTATGTTTTATAAGCATTTTTAATTTTATTGCTTAAATCGCATTTTCTCGGCGAGCTGAGCACTTTTTCTGAATTGTGCCGCTCCCGTCACTCTGGTTAGGTTGGCATCGAAAAAAACGCTCTCGGGTGCTTTAGAGTGCCGAGTTATTCACTGCGCATGAAGAAATGATCACCTCCAACGTTTGGTTTATGTTTTATAAGCATTTTTAATTTTATTGCTTAAATCGCATTTTCTCGGCGAGCTGAGCACTTTTTCTGAATTGTGCCGCTCCTGTCACTCTGGTTAGGTTGGCATCGAAAAAAACGCTCTCGGGTGCTTTAGAGTGCCGAGTTATTCACTGCGCATGAAGAAATGACCACCTCCAACGTTTGGTTTATGTTTTATAAGCATTTTTAATTTTATTGCTTAAATCGCATTTTCTCGGCGAGCTGAGCGCTTTTTCTGAATTGTGCCGCTCCCGTCACTCTGGTTAGGTTGGCATCGAAAAAAACGCTCTCGGGTGCTTTAGAGTGCCGAGTTTATCACTGCGCATGAAGAAATGGCCACCTCCAACGTTTGGTTTATGTTTTATAAGCATTTTTAATTTTATTGCTTAAATCGCATTTTCTCGGCGAGCTGAGCGCTTTTTCTGAATTGTGCTGCTCCCGTCACTCTGGTTAGGTTGGCATCGAAAAAAACGCTCTCGGGTGCTTTAGAGTGCCGAGTTATTCACTGCGCATGAAGAAATGACCACCTCCAACGTTTGGTTTATGTTTAATAAGCATTTTTAATTTTATTGCTTAAATCGCATTTTCTCGGCGAGCTGAGCACTTTTTCTGAATTGTGCCGCTCCCGTCACTCTGGTTAGGTTGGCATCGAAAAAAACGCTCTCGGGTGCTTTAGAGTGCCGAGTTTATCACTGCGCATGAAGAAATGACCACCTCCAACGTTTGGTTAAGCATTTTTAATTGTATTGCTTAAATCGCATTTTCTCAGCGAGCTGAGCACTTTTTCTGAATTGTGCCGCTCCCGTCACTCTGGTTAGGTTGGCATCGAAAAAAACGCTCTCGGGTGCTTTAGAGTGCCGAGTTATTCACTGCGCATGAAGAAATGACCACCTTTTGGTTTATGTTTTATAAGCATTTTTAATTTTATTGCTTAAATCGCATTTTCTCGGCGAGCTGAGCGCTTTTTCTGAATTGTGCCGCTCCCGTCACTCTGGTTAGGTTGGCATCGAAAAAAACGCTCTCGGGTAGTGCCGAGTTATTCACTGCGCATGAAGAAAAGACCACCTCCAACGTTTGGTTTATGTTTTATAAGCATTTTTAATTTTATTGCTTAAATCGCATTTTCTCGGCGAGCTGAGCACTTTTTCTGAATTGTGCCGCTCCCGTCACTCTGGTTAGGTTGGCATCGAAAAAAACGCTCTCGGGTGCTTTAGAGTGCCGAGTTATTCACTGCGCATGAAGAAATGACCACCTCCAACGTTTGGTTTATGTTTTATAAGCATTTTTAATTTTACTGCTTAAATCGCATTTTCTCGGCGAGCTGAGCGCTTTTTCTGAATTGTGCCGCTCCCGTCACTCTGGTTAGGTTGGCATCGAAAAAAACGCTCTCGGGTGCTTTAGAGTGCCGAGTTTATCACTGCGCATGAAGAAATGACCACCTCCAACGTTTGGTTTATGTTTTATAAGCATTTTTAATTTTATTGCTTAAATCGCATTTTCTCGGCGAGCTGAGCACTTTTTCTGAATTGTGCCGCTCCCGTCACTCTGGTTAGGTTGGCATCGAAAAAAACGCTCTCGGGTGCTTTAGAGTGCCGAGTTATTCACTGCGCATGAAGAAATGACCACCTCCAACGTTTGGTTTATGTTTTATAAGCATTTTTAATTTTATTGCTTAAATCGCATTTTCTCGGCGAGCTGAGCACTTTTTCTGAATTGTGCCGCTCCCGTCACTCTGGTTAGGTTGGCATCGAAAAAAAACGCTCTCGGGTGCTTTAGAGTGCCGAGTTTATCACTGCGCATGAAGAAATGACCACCTCCAACGTTTGGTTTATATTTAATAAGCATTTTTAATTTTATTGCTTAAATCGCATTTTCTCGGCGAGCTGAGCACTTTTTCTGAATTGTGCCGCTCCCGTCACTCTGGTTAGGTTGGCATCGAAAAAAACGCTCCCGGGTGCTTTAGAGTGCCGAGTTTATCACTGCGCATGAAGAAATGACCACCTCCAACGTTTGGTTTATGTTTTATAAGCATTTTTAATTTTATTGCTTAAATCGCATTTTCTCGGCGAGCTGAGCACTTTTTCTGAATTGTGCCGCTCCCGTCACTCTGGTTAGGTTGGCATCGAAAAAAACGCTCTCGGGTGCTTTAGAGTGCCGAGTTTATTACTGCGCATTAAGAAATGACCACCTCCAACGTTTGGTTTATGTTTTATAAGCATTTTTAATTGTATTGCTTATATCGCATTTTCTCGGCGAGCTGAGCACTTTTTCTGAATTGTGCCGCTCCCGTCACTCTGGTTAGGTTGGCATCGAAAAAAACGCTCTCGGGTGCTTTAGAGTGCCGAGTTTATCACTGCGCATGAAGAAATGACCACCTCCAACGTTTGGTTTATGTTTTATAAGCATTTTTAATTTTATTGCTTAAATCGCATTTTCTCGGCGAGCTGAGCACTTTTTCTGAATTGTGCCGCTCCCGTCACTCTGATTAGGTTGGCATCGAAAAAAACGCTCTCGGGTGCTTTAGAGTGCCGAGTTATTCACTGCGCATGAAGAAATGACCACCTCCAACGTTTGGTTTATGTTTTATAAGCATTTTTAATTTTATTGCTTAAATCGCATTTTCTCGGCGAGCTGAGCACTTTTTCTGAATTGTGCCGCTCCCGTCACTCTGGTTAGGTTGGCATCGAAAAAAAACCGCTCTCGGGTGCTTTAGAGTGCCGAGTTTATCACTGCGCATGAAGAAATGACCACCTCCAACGTTTGGTTTATATTTAATAAGCATTTTTAATTTTATTGCTTAAATCGCATTTTCTCGGCGAGCTGAGCACTTTTTCTGAATTGTGCCGCTCCCGTCACTCTGGTTAGGTTGGCATCGAAAAAAACGCTCCCGGGTGCTTTAGAGTGCCGAGTTTATCACTGCGCATGAAGAAATGACCACCTCCAACGTTTGGTTTATGTTTTATAAGCATTTTTAATTTTATTGCTTAAATCGCATTTTCTCGGCGAGCTGAGCACTTTTTCTGAATTGTGCCGCTCCCGTCACTCTGGTTAGGTTGGCATCGAAAAAAACGCTCTCGGGTGCTTTAGAGTGCCGAGTTTATTACTGCGCATTAAGAAATGACCACCTCCAATGTTTGGTTTATGTTTTATAAGCATTTTTAATTTTATTGCTTAAATCGCATTTTCTCGGCGAGCTGAGCACTTTTTCTGAATTGTGCCGCTCCCGTCACTCTGGTTAGGTTGGCATCGAAAAAAACGCTCTCGGGTGCTTTAGAGTGCCGAGTTTATCACTGCGCATGAAGAAATGACCACCTCCAACGTTTGGTTTATGTTTTATAAGCATTTTTAATTTTATTGCTTAAATCGCATTTTCTCGGCGAGCTGAGCGCTTTTTCTGAAATGTGCCGCTCCCGTCACTCTGGTTAGGTTGGCATCGAAAAAAACGCTCTCGGGTGCTTTAGAGTGCCGAGTTTATCACTGCGCATGAAGAAATGACCACCTCCAACGTTTGGTTTATGTTTTATAAGCATTTTTAATTTTATTGCTTAAATCGCATTTTCTCGGCGAGCTGAGCGCTTTTTCTGAATTGTGCCGCTCCCGTCACTCTGGTTAGGTTGGCATCGAAAAAAACGCTCTCGGGTGCTTTAGAGTGCCGGGTTTATCACTGCGCATGAAGAAATGACCACCTCCAACGTTTGGTTTATGTTTTATAAGCATTTTTAATTTTATTGCTTAAATCGCATTTTCTCGGCGAGCTGAGCGCTTTTTCTGAATGGTGCCGCTCCCGTCACTCTGGTTAGGTTGGCATCGAAAAAAACGCTCTCGGGTGCTTTAGAGTGCCGAGTTATTCACTGCGCATGAAGAAATGACCACCTCCAACGTTTGGTTTATGTTTTATAAGCATTTTTAATTTTATTGCTTAAATCGCATTTTCTCGGCGAGCTGAGCACTTTTTCTGAATTGTGCGCTCCCGTCACTCTGGTTAGGTTGGCATCGAAAAAAACGCTCTCGGGTGCTTTAGAGTGCCGAGTTATTCCCTGCGCATGAAGAAATGACCACCTCCAACGTTTGGTTTATGTTTTATAAGCATTTTTAATTTTATTGCTTAAATCGCATTTTCTCGGCGAGCTGAGCACTTTTTCTGAATTGTGCCGCTCCCGTCACTCTGGTTAGGTTGGCATCGAAAAAAAACGCTCTCGGGTGCTTTAGAGTGCCGAGTTATTCACTGTGCATGAAGAAATGACCACATCCAACGTTTGGTTTATGTTTTATAAGCATTTTTAATTTTATTGCTTAAATCGCATTTTCTCGGCGAGCTGAGCGCTTTTTCTGAATTGTGCCGCTCCCGTCACTCTGGTTAGGTTGGCATCGAAAAAAACGCTCTCGGGTGCTTTAGATTGCCGAGTTTATCACTGCGCATGAAGAAATGACCACCTCCAAGTTTGGTTTATGTTTTATAAGCATTTTTAATTTTATTGCTTAAATCGCATTTTCTCGGCGAGCTGAGCACTTTTTCTGAATTGTGCCGCTCCCGTCACTCTGGTTAGGTTGGCATCGAAAAAAACGCTCTCGGGTGCTTTAGAGTGCCGAGTTTATCACTGCGCATGAAGAAATGACCACCTCCAACGTTTGGTTTATGTTTTATAAGCATTTTTAATTTTATTGCTTAAATCGCATTTTCTCGGCGAGCTGAGCACTTTTTCTGAATTGTGCGCTCCCGTCACTCTGGTTAGGTTGGCATCGAAAAAAACGCTCTCGGGTGCTTTAGAGTGCCGAGTTATTCACTGCGCATGAAGAAATGACCACCTCCAACGTTTGGTTTATGTTTTATAAGCATTTTTAATTTTATTGCTTAAATCGCATTTTCTCGGCGAGCTGAGTTTTTTTTCTGAATTGTGCCGCTCCCGTCACTCTGGTTAGGTTGGCATCGAAAAAAACGCTCTCGGGTGCTTTAGAGTGCCGAGTTATTCACTGCGCATGAAGAAATGACCACATCCAACGTTTAGTTTATGTTTTATAAGCATTTTTAATTTTATTGCTTAAATCGCATTTTCTCGGCGAGCTGAGCGCTTTTTCTGAATTGTGCCGCTCCCGTCACTCTGGTTAGGTTGGCATCGAAAAAAACGCTCTCGGGTGCTTTAGAGTGCCGAGTTTATCACTGCGCATGAAGAAATGACCACCTCCAACGTTTGGTTTATGTTTTATAAGCATTTTTAATTTTATTGCTTAAATCGCATTTTCTCGGCGAGCTGAGCACTTTTTCTGAATTGTGCCGCTCCCGTCACTCTGGTTAGGTTGGCATCGAAAAAAACGCTCTCGGGTGCTTTAGAGTGCCGAGTTTATTACTGCGCATTAAGAAAGGACCACCTCCAACGTTTGGTTTATGTTTTATAAGCATTTTTAATTTTATTGCTTAAATCGCATTTTCTCGGCGAGCTGAGCACTTTTTCTGAATTGTGCCGCTCCCGTCACTCTGGTTAGGTTGGCATCGAAAAAAACGCTCTCGGGTGCTTTAGAGTGCCGAGTTTATCACTGCGCATGAAGAAATGACCACCTCCAACGTTTGGTTTATGTTTTATAAGCATTTTTAATTTTATTGCTTAAATCGCATTTTCTCGGCGAGCTGAGCACTTTTTCTGAATTGTGCCGCTCCCGTCACTCTGGTTAGGTTGGCATCGAAAAAAACGCTCTCGGGTGCTTTAGAGTGCCGAGTTTATCACTGCGCATGAAGAAATGACCACCTCCAACGTTTGGTTTATGTTTTATAAGCATTTTTAATTTTATTGCTTAAATCGCATTTTCTCGGCGAGCTGAGCGCTTTTTCTGAATTGTGCCGCTCCCGTCACTCTGGTTAGGTTGGCATCGAAAAAAACGCTCTCGGGTGCTTTAGAGTGCCGAGTTTATTACTGCGCATTAAGAAATGACCACCTCCAACGTTTGGTTTATGTTTTATAAGCATTTTTAATTTTATTGCTTTAATCGCATTTTCTCGGCGAGCTGAGCGCTTTTTCTGAATTGTGCCGCTCCCGTCACTCTGGTTAGGTTGGCATCGAAAAAAACGCTCTCGGGTGCTTTAGAGTGCCGAGTTATTCACTGCGCATGAAGAAAAGACCACCTCCAACGTTTGGTTTATGTTTTATAAGCATTTTTAATTTTATTGCTTAAATCGCATTTTCTCGGCGAGCTGAGCACTTTTTCTGAATTGTGCCGCTCCCGTCACTCTGGTTAGGTTGGCATCGAAAAAAACGCTCTCGGGTGCTTTAGAGTGCCGAGTTTATCACTGCGCATGAAGAAATTACCACCTCCAACGTTTGGTTTATGTTTTATAAGCATTTTTAATTTTATTGCTTAAATCGCATTTTCTCGGCGAGCTGAGCACTTTTTCTGAATTGTGCCGCTCCCGTCACTCTGGTTAGGTTGGCATCGAAAAAAACGCTCTCGGGTGCTTTAGAGTGCCGAGTTTATCACTGCGCATGAAGAAATGACCACCTCCAACGTTTGGTTTATGTTTTATAAGCATTTTTAATTTTATTGCTTAAATCGCATTTTCTCGGCGAGCTGAGCACTTTTTCTGAATTGTGCCGCTCCCGTCACTCTGGTAGGTTGGCATTGAAAAAAACGCTCTCGGGTGCTTTAGAGTGCCGAGTTATTCACTGCGCATGAAGAAATGACCACCTCCAACGTTTGGTTTATGTTTTATAAGCATTTTTAATTTTACTGCTTAAATCGCATTTTCTCGGCGAGCTGAGCGCTTTTTCTGAATTGTGCCGCTCCCGTCACTCTGGTTAGGTTGGCATCGAAAAAAACGCTCTCGGGTGCTTTAGAGTGCCGAGTTTATCACTGCGCATGAAGAAATCACCACCTCCAACGTTTGGTTTATGTTTTATAAGCATTTTTAATTTTATTGCTTAAATCGCATTTTCTCGGCGAGCTGAGCACTTTTTCTGAATTGTGCCGCTCCCGTCACTCTGGTTAGGTTGGCATCGAAAAAAACGCTCTCGGGTGCTTTAGAGTGCCGAGTTTATCACTGCGCATGAAGAAATGACCACCTCCAACGTTTGGTTTATGTTTTACAAGCATTTTTAATTTTATTGCTTGAATCGCATTTTCTCGGCGAGCTGAGCACTTTTTCTGAATTGTGCCGCTCCCGTCACTCTGGTTAGGTTGGCATCGAAAAAAACGCTCTCGGGTGCTTTAGAGTACCGAGTTTATTACTGCGCATTAAGAAATGACCACCTCCAACGTTTGGTTTATGTTTTATAAGCATTTTTAATTTTATTGCTTAAATCGCATTTTCTCGGCGAGCTGAGCACTTTTTCTGAATTGTGCCGCTCCCGTCACTCTGGTTAGGTTGGCATCGAAAAAAACGCTCTCGGGTGCTTTAGAGTGCCGAGTTATTCACTGCGCATGAAGAAATGACCACCTCCAACGTTTGGTTTATGTTTTATAAGCATTTTTAATTTTATTGCTTAAATCGCATTTTCTCGGCGAGCTGAGCACTTTTTCTGAATTGTGCCGCTCCCGTGACTCTGGTTAGGTTGGCATCGAAAAAAACGCTCTCGGGTGCTTTAGAGTGCCGAGTTATTCACTGCGCATGAAGAAATGACCACTTCCAACGTTTGGTTTATGTTTTATAAGCATTTTTAATTTTATTGCTTAAATCGCATTTTCTCGGCGAGCTGAGCGCTTTTTCTGAATTGTGCCGCTCCCGTCACTCTGGTTAGGTTGGCATCGAAAAAAACGCTCTCGGGTGCTTTAGAGTGCCGAGTTTATCACTGCGCATGAAGAAATGACCACCTCCAACGTTTGGTTTATGTTTTATAAGCATTTTTAATTTTATTGCTTAAATCGCATTTTCTCGGCGAGCTGAGCACTTTTTCTGAATTGTGCCGCTCCCGTCACTCTGGTTAGGTTGGCATCGAAAAAAACGCTCTCGGGTGCTTTAGAGTACCGAGTTTATTACTGCGCATTAAGAAATGACCACCTCCAACGTTTGGTTTATGTTTTATAAGCATTTTTAATTTTATTGCTTAAATCGCATTTTCTCGGCGAGCTGAGCACTTTTTCTGAATTGTGCCGCTCCCGTCACTCTGGTTAGGTTGGCATCGAAAAAAACGCTCTCGGGTGCTTTAGAGTGCCGAGTTATTCACTGCGCATGAAGAAATGACCACCTCCAACGTTTGGTTTATGTTTTATAAGCATTTTTAATTTTATTGCTTAAATCGCATTTTCTCGGCGAGCTGAGCACTTTTTCAGAATTGTGCCGCTCCTGTCACTCTGGTTAGGTTGGCATCGAAAAAAACGCTCTCGGGTGCTTTAGAGTGCCGAGTTATTCACTGCGCATGAAGAAATGACCACCTCCAACGTTTGGTTTATGTTTAATAAGCATTTTTAATTTTATTGCTTAAATCGCATTTTCTCGGCGAGCTGAGCACTTTTTCTGAATTGTGCCGCTCCCGTCACTCTGGTTAGGTTGGCATCGAAAAAAACGCTCTCGGGTGCTTTAGAGTACCGAGTTTATTACTGCGCATTAAGAAATGACCACCTCCAACGTTTGGTTTATGTTTTATAAGCATTTTTAATTTTATTGCTTAAATCGCATTTTCTCGGCGAGCTGAGCACTTTTTCTGAATTGTGCCGCTCCCGTCACTCTGGTTAGGTTGGCATCGAAAAAAACGCTCTCGGGTGCTTTAGAGTGCCGAGTTATTCACTGCGCATGAAGAAATGACCACCTCCAACGTTTGGTTTATGTTTTATAAGCATTTTTAATTTTATTGCTTAAATCGCATTTTCTCGGCGAGCTGAGCACTTTTTCTGAATTGTGCCGCTCCTGTCACTCTGGTTAGGTTGGCATCGAAAAAAACGCTCTCGGGTGCTTTAGATTGCCGAGTTATTCACTGCGCATGAAGAAATGACCACCTCCAACGTTTGGTTTATGTTTTATAAGCATTTTCAATTTTATTGCTTAAATCGCATTTTCTCGGCGAGCTGAGCGCTTTTTCTGAATTGTGCCGCTCCCGTCACTCTGGTTAGGTTGGCATCGAAAAAAACGCTCTCGGGTGCTTTAGAGTGCCGAGTTTATCACTGCGCATGAAGAAATGGCCACCTCCAACGTTTGGTTTATGTTTTATAAGCATTTTTAATTTTATTGCTTAAATCGCATTTTCTCGGCGAGCTGAGCGCTTTTTCTGAATTGTGCTGCTCCCGTCACTCTGGTTAGGTTGGCATCGAAAAAAACGCTCTCGGGTGCTTTAGAGTGCCGAGTTATTCACTGCGCATGAAGAAATGACCACCTCCAACGTTTGGTTTATGTTTAATAAGCATTTTTAATTTTATTGCTTAAATCGCATTTTCTCGGCGAGCTGAGCACTTTTTCTGAATTGTGCCGCTCCCGTCACTCTGGTTAGGTTGGCATCGAAAAAAACGCTCTCGGGTGCTTTAGAGTGCCGAGTTTATCACTGCGCATGAAGAAATGACCACCTCCAACGTTTGGTTAAGCATTTTTAATTGTATTGCTTAAATCGCATTTTCTCGGCGAGCTGAGCACTTTTTCTGAATTGTGCCGCTCCCGTCACTCTGGTTAGGTTGGCATCGAAAAAAACGCTCTCGGGTGCTTTAGAGTGCCGAGTTATTCACTGCGCATGAAGAAAAGACCACCTCCAACGTTTGGTTTATGTTTTATAAGCATTTTTAATTTTATTGCTTAAATCGCATTTTCTCGGCGAGCTGAGCACTTTTTCTGAATTGTGCCGCTCCCGTCACTCTGGTTAGGTTGGCATCGAAAAAAACGCTCTCGGGTGCTTTAGAGTGCCGAGTTATTCACTGCGCATGAAGAAATGACCACCTCCAACGTTTGGTTTATGTTTTATAAGCATTTTTAATTTTACTGCTTAAATCGCATTTTCTCGGCGAGCTGAGCGCTTTTTCTGAATTGTGCCGCTCCCGTCACTCTGGTTAGGTTGGCATCGAAAAAAACGCTCTCGGGTGCTTTAGAGTGCCGAGTTTATCACTGCGCATGAAGAAATGACCACCTCCAACGTTTGGTTTATGTTTTATAAGCATTTTTAATTTTATTGCTTAAATCGCATTTTCTCGGCGAGCTGAGCACTTTTTCTGAATTGTGCCGCTCCCGTCACTCTGGTTAGGTTGGCATCGAAAAAAACGCTCCTGGGTGCTTTAGAGTGCCGAGTTTATCACTGCGCATGAAGAAATGACCACCTCCAACGTTTGGTTTATGTTTTATAAGCATTTTTAATTTTATTGCTTAAATCGCATTTTCTCGGCGAGCTGAGCACTTTTTCTGAATTGTGCCGCTCCCGTCACTCTGGTTAGGTTGGCATCGAAAAAAACGCTCTCGGGTGCTTTAGAGTGCCGAGTTTATTACTGCGCATTAAGAAATGACCACCTCCAACGTTTGGTTTATGTTTTATAAGCATTTTTAATTTTATTGCTTAAATCGCATTTTCTCGGCGAGCTGAGCACTTTTTCTGCATTGTGCCGCTCCCGTCACTCTGGTTAGGTTGGCATCGAAAAAAACGCTCTCGGGTGCTTTAGAGTGCCGAGTTTATCACTGCGCATGAAGAAATGACCACCTCCAACGTTTGGTTTATGTTTTATAAGCATTTTTAATTTTATTGCTTAAATCGCATTTTCTCGGCGAGCTGAGCACTTTTTCTGAATTGTGCCGCTCCCGTCACTCTGGTTAGGTTGGCATCGAAAAAAACGCTCTCGGGTGCTTTAGAGTGCCGAGTTATTCACTGCGCATGAAGAAATGACCACCTCCAACGTTTGGTTTATGTTTTATAAGCATTTTTAATTTTATTGCTTAAATCGCATTTTCTCGGCGAGCTGAGCACTTTTTCTGAATTGTGCCGCTCCCGTCACTCTGGTTAGGTTGGCATCGAAAAAAAACGCTCTCGGGTGCTTTAGAGTGCCGAGTTTATCACTGCGCATGAAGAAATGACCACCTCCAACGTTTGGTTTATATTTAATAAGCATTTTTAATTTTATTGCTTAAATCGCATTTTCTCGGCGAGCTGAGCACTTTTTCTGAATTGTGCCGCTCCCGTCACTCTGGTTAGGTTGGCATCGAAAAAAACGCTCCCGGGTGCTTTAGAGTGCCGAGTTTATCACTGCGCATGAAGAAATGACCACCTCCAACGTTTGGTTTATGTTTTATAAGCATTTTTAATTTTATTGCTTAAATCGCATTTTCTCGGCGAGCTGAGCACTTTTTCTGAATTGTGCCGCTCCCGTCACTCTGGTTAGGTTGGCATCGAAAAAAACGCTCTCGGGTGCTTTAGAGTGCCGAGTTTATTACTGCGCATTAAGAAATGACCACCTCCAACGTTTGGTTTATGTTTTATAAGCATTTTTAATTTTATTGCTTAAATCGCATTTTCTCGGCGAGCTGAGCACTTTTTCTGAATTGTGCCGCTCCCGTCACTCTGGTTAGGTTGGCATCGAAAAAAACGCTCTCGGGTGCTTTAGAGTGCCGAGTTTATCACTGCGCATGAAGAAATGACCACCTCCAACGTTTGGTTTATGTTTTATAAGCATTTTTAATTTTATTGCTTAAATCGCATTTTCTCGGCGAGCTGAGCGCTTTTTCTGAAATGTGCCGCTCCCGTCACTCTGGTTAGGTTGGCATCTGTTAGGATACGGATTTTAGCTATTGATCTGACTCCAAATTGTGATCAACACTTAACACAAAAATTGCTATGTTCTAATCCACACACTGGCGCACCTAACAATTTTGCGAGTTCGTTCTGTCAAAGAGAAGACCAGTAGATCAATCAGACCGAATTTACCAATTGTTTAATCTTGACAAAGCAAGCTAATACAGGCGCCTGGGTCTTGGGTCCTTAACACAAAAACTCGTGTGCCTTCGTGACCAGAAAGACGACACATTCTTCCGGGTTGCCCAGTTTTAAAGAAACACAATATGAATATTCAAACATGCAAAAGATTGTGTGGTGATTGGTCGATGGTCTGTGGTCATCTCCTCCTCGTTTGGGTTTTCCCCTGCTCAGCACAGGTGTCTGGACCACAAAGACGAGTTGTTTTTCGCGTTCCCATCGGCCTTGAGATATGCTCCCTTTCCGGACCTCCTGTTCCACAATACTTTGAAGAAAACAAATTCATGTAGCCTGCACATTCCTTTCCACTTATTAAGCAACCACACTACTACTAGAAATTATATTGATATGGTTATATGTGTCTAACGGAGCCTTAATCAAATGTGTTTGCAAACTGCCGAAAGTACATTTCCCTTTATTCCCTCTCATGACCTCATTTATGAGGTCATCACCCGTTACTCTAGCAAGCAGCGACCAGCATGCTGTCGGTCCTTTCTTCCCGCCTGGGTCAGTCGGCCCCCTGGCGCTGTGTTGTTGGGGATGAAAGTACAACATGCATCACCAAACATTCCGCACACACCATGTTCCTTAGCCAATAGCATGTCCAACGCAATTCTATTTTGGAACGACATCAATGCCAATTGTTCATGGACCGCTGTAAATGATACATTTTTATTGGGGGTGATCCATAGGAAAATGCTTTTGAATCCCGAGGACACTTGATTAACGAATTCATACTTATCTGGCACACCTATGGCGTCAATATATGTTGGATCGTTGTCGCTCAACCATGGGGGCAAGACGTCTCTTTTGGCTCACTTCAGGAGCCCCGCCAGTGGGGACTCCATGTTCCAATTGAGATTCTGTGTTTCAATGGGGACAACCACTACAGGCATTATCAAAGACACGAGGGCACAGATACCCTATGCATCCTTTGGCAAGTGATGCTATAATTTGTTGTCACCACACCACAACCAGTTGTCACTGGTCTTCCTCTGCTCCTTCCATCACTGCTAGTTGAATTCTGGCATGTCCTGTTAAAGCTTAAAAACAAGTGGATTTGGAAAAAAAACTTTGGATATCAAAATTACAAATTGAAACCTACTCGCCCATTTGTATTTTACAACCTACTCACCCAATTCTTTGGATATCAAAATTACAAATTGAAACCTACTCACCCATTTGTATTTTACAACCTACTCACCCAATTCTATCTTACCACTCCCCCTTTTGACACATTCACCCAATGTGTCATTATGTATCAAAAGGAACCTGCTAAGCATCCCCTCTCATCACCACACTCATTGTAGTCAGGCCCGCGGAACCTCTAGCTCGTCCACCACACGCTCGGCGACACAAACAAAAATCATCGCACTCCTGTCAGTGAGCTTATAGCCCTGCTGACAGCGGACATTTGTACAAAAACAGACATCAAGTATCAGAATAAAAACAGTCATAAAATGAATCCTGGCGCCCGCGGATCATGTCCTGAAAACCATGTCATCAACAAGTTCATCATAAAAACCAAAAGGGCAAGGGTTAACATATTCTTGTAAATTCAATACAAATTTTCCACGAACGCAATCGACAACCTGCAAGAACGAAAACAAGTTACGCAAGCAGCGCGCAATCCGCTTCTTGGCTGGTGGCTGTTGCTGCTGCAAAAAATTAAGTCACACAGAAAAACAAAGCAGAGCGTGCACTTGTCGCAAGCAAGCTCAAGCGTCAAACACTTGGTCACTGTCCACCTAGTCCGTCACCCCGTCGGGTGAGCTCAAAGTCGTCACACATCAAATCGTCCAAAGTCTTAATGTTCCATAACAGTTCTGTCTTGTCTAACCATATTACTGAAATGGGCCTTCTCCATCGCACTGTTTTGTTGTCGATGGTGCCCCTGAGTAATCCTAAACCCATATTTAGTCAAAAATTAGTCCTGATCAATCATGCTCTTTCAAATCTGTAGTATCTTTATATTTTTCAGGTGAGAGGAATGTTATCCTCTGCTGTGATCACATCACCCCAACTTTGAATCATGTCAACCATTCACAATACACAAACACCACACCACAAGCACAGACTTGACATTCATACACCATTACAGACAAACTGTCATTCCACAACACACACAGAAAAACATACAATATTAAATTGTAAAAAGGAACCGTCCCTACACAAAATATTCTCCTCAATTAAAATTTCCCTTTTTTATTTTAAATCCAAAATTAATATCTAATTGTCTGGTTTCCTGTCCTCTCCTCGTTTGCCAATATGCATAATGCTGGAACATGATTTAACTCCCCATTTAGTTTGCTCACATCTCTCACTTAGACTATTTGACACTTTGTGTTGAGCTGTAACTTCAATATTTCCACATTCCCATATTTCTTCTACTAAACAGTTCCATTTTGCTTTCCGTTTAAATTCATCCCTCCAAATAACTACCTCTGGCAAAGAACCAACAATTTATAGAGCACTCCCTTTTACTGTTACCTTGTTCCCTCAGTCATCTTCTCACAAGCATAACTGACCCTCCTAAAAAATAATGATACCAAAAATAATGTTTAAAAACAATATACACAGCTTCCTCCTGCCACTTACGCTATCACCTTGAAGATTATCGTTCTCATTTTTGTTGATGCCAATTCTTAAAATTAAATGCTTACTTTTGATAATGGAGTCACGCTATATCACAAAGTAAAAACCTTCCACGCTCCCCCTTTCTACCTATCAAAACCAATTAGGAATATTTTTGCTGTCATGATCATCATTGTGGCCCTCACACTTATTGTTCCTGTACTTTAAATTGTCTGATTCACTTCATTCCACTTTTAACACATTCCAAATATTAATACCAAATATTCTAAATATTTACGATTTTCGAGAAATTTACAAATTTTAAGCCAATATTTCACCATTCATTCTTCATGGCACATTCAATATTTCTCATTTTCTTCCACATAATTCCTCCAATTAACCTTCTTTCACTTTCCAATTCACCTTCTCTCACTTTCTAGCTTAAAACTTCCCATTTCCACTTTCAACATTGCGGCAACATTTTGCAATATTTCCTTTTTTCCTTCTAATTTCTAATTATTTTTTCACTGACTCAACCTGTTTCAAATTTTTTAACTGTTCATCTTATGCCCACCTATTCCAAAACTTCCCACTTGTGAAAAATTTCAAATTTTCAACTTCAAAATTCACGCCCAATTTTGCGAAATTCTTTCGAAATTTTCATCCATTTTCTGACCAATTTAACACGTTCTAAATTTAAACATAATCTTGTAGCATTCCCCGATTTTGTATTCAGCCTCTTCACCTTCACACACAATTTCTCCAAAAATTACAAATTCTAGTTATTACTGTTAATCCTCCGTGACCCTCGTAAGGACAAGCCGCACCAGTAATGGATGGATGGATGGATGGATGGATGGATTGTTAACCCTAACCATAAATGCCTATCATAAAGTGTCATTTAAATCAATTGTCGCAATTGATGTATAATTAAATTCTGTCGTTTTGATAAATTTAATTTCTATCGATCAATATCCACTTTGCAAAGTTTCTGATCACGCTGTCGTATGATTTGTTATTATTAATGCATCTTCGCTGTCCATATCTATGTATTTTGTTGTTATCCCCGTTTCAGTGTCAATAAGCAGCCTTATTATTCCCTCTTTTATCAAAACTCCTCAGATATGTCCGCCCCAGCACCCAAACACACTTCCATCCCTTTTGTCCCACACTCCACCAACTTTGTAATGCTTCAGCAGTCTTTAGCAATGTGTCCAGTTTGACTTCGTGTGACTCATGCAAGTCTTTAGCAGCCTCTCCTCTTAGATTCTCATGATGATGATTCAGGGCTGGATCATCCGCCACTCTCAAATGCGTCCATCTTGTCTTTGTTCTTTCAGTCTTTTTGATCTGCAACTGTGTGTATTCCACCAACTGTATGGTTCTTGTCCTGTGAAAAGCTGTGCTTGCCCCCTTCAAGCATGATAGCAGTTTCTGTTGTTCTCCCAAAGGTCAAAGGTGTCTCATGACCAGGGACAGTCCTCTGTTGATTTTGAGACAGCCAGTGGAGTAAGAGGACTCAGTTCAGGAATCGTGCCACGCGCTAGGGAAGAACACACTGGGACACAAATTTAACAAAACTATCTTTGTGTTATCAGTCTTCCTGTGTAGTATTTGTTCCTTACACCCCAAATCTTCCTATTAACATTTTGTATCCTATCAGTTGTGCACACTCATCATCTTACTATCAAGCCGCCCTTATCAAATGCTTTTTTTCTTCTGAGCAATCCATCCACCCTACCCATTAACACGGCTAAACTCCTCGTTCCAGTGTTTATCATCATATAAAGTTCCGAAATCTTTTGTAATAAACTGTAATGTAATTTAACAATCTACCAACATGGTTGTATATGCGGTGAATGTTATTGTTCAATCTATAGGTCATACAGCCCCTGTGTTCCAACTATGACACTCCTCCTTGATTTACCATCTCATAAGTTATTGTTGTCAGCAGCGCTAAATTATAGTGCTTGAAAGTGAATGTCTTATCGCCCAATTTAAAACACATGCCACATTTGACCTAGTATTTATTCATTTATTTATTTGCCATCCTCATGTTAGCTGGCATATGTCAGAATTAAAATGTAATTTTGCTTTCGATTTTAAGTCTTTCAAAACTGCTATATCCTTACTGCACCGAAATAAACTGTTAAATATATCTTTAAAAACAACCAAAACAATCTATGCTCCTGCACAGACTCTTAAAAGTGGCACCCAAATGCCAGATTACAAATCAAACCTCCTCCTTCACTCTCACATTTTTTGATAAAACAATCTACTTATCTAAACACTGTCATCACCAACTAAATTAATGGCCTGCAAATACAATGTTGTTGCTGTGGTCCCTCAAAACATGTGACTAAAATTTGGATAATTATTAACTCCCATCAATTGAACAATTATCTCATCACTATTTACAAGTTAGCCCCCCTCTCTTCTCTCACTTCTCCTCAACATTGTATCAATGTTGACGTCACAATCTGGCCAGGCCCGCACGTCCCGCTGGCCCCCACCCTCGCCGGTATGAGCCGAACGGGCCCCCTCCTTTTTTTTGAACATTCTCTGATCCATCCCATCTTCCTCCTCACACGCCCGCAACCACACATGTACACATAAACGCACACACAGCGAGCGCGCACACAACCGCACATACACACACGCATCCGCACGGCACGCACGCCAATACACAAAGTGCTCGCGCAGAGCTCAGACGAACGACGATAGACTGACACAAACTTTTACAGAGATTACGCACATACACAGAACACACAGACAAAGGGATTCAAATCCATCTCTCATGTAGCTCACAATTTGCACTTCCACATTAGCATACATTCCTCTCAATCTCACTCCATTCATTCCTCTCATCACACACACACTCCCCCCAATTTGGTTGCACATTTTGGATATTTTAGCGGTCTGGTCTCTCACAGGAGGAACTGTTACCACCGGATACTTTTTGAGGAGGCCTCACTTCTCCTCGGGGATCTCACAAGCACCCCAGCTATTTGAATGCGATCGTCACCGCACCCTTGTCCGCCACGACGAAGCGAAACAGAGGAGTCCGCCCTCCCACCACGGAATTTAACTGTTTCTCAAAGAACAGAGGAGCCCGCACTCCCACCACGGAATTTAACTGTTTCTCAAAGAACAGAGGAGCCCGCACTCCCACCACGGAATTTAACTGTTTCTAAAAGAACAGAGGAGCCCGCACTCCCACCACGGAATTTAACTGTTTCTAATTGCTTGCACACCTTATTTGATCTGAACGACAGTCTCCTCTTAAATTTCCTATTTCAATTTGCAAAATTTCGACATATAGTAACAGGTATTCTGCTTACCTCATCGGTTTAGGAGACGTCGTACCAGCTCAACGTTGTGCACATATTCTTTATTCCAACGGTACGCCGACCGGGAGACAGCTGTCCCAGACTAACTGTCCGATGACTTGGACACAGACCACGAGTTGTCAATAACCCTTCTCTTGACATCACGTCGGGGTCACCAAGAAACTGTTAGGATACGGATTTTAGCTATTGATCTGACTCCAAATTGTGATCAACACTTAACACAAAAATTGCTATGTTCTAATCCACACACTGGCGCACCTAACAATTTTGCGAGTTCGTTCTGTCAAAGAGAAGACCAGTAGATCAATCAGACCGAATTTACCAATTGTTTAATCTTGACAAAGCAAGCTAATACAGGCGCCTGGGTCTTGGGTCCTTAACACAAAAACTCGTGTGCCTTCGTGACCAGAAAGACGACACATTCTTCCGGGTTGCCCAGTTTTAAAGAAACACAATATGAATATTCAAACATGCAAAAGATTGTGTGGTGATTGGTCGATGGTCTGTGGTCATCTCCTCCTCGTTTGGGTTTTCCCCTGCTCAGCACAGGTGTCTGGACCACAAAGACGAGTTGTTTTTCGCGTTCCCATCGGCCTTGAGATATGCTCCCTTTCCGGACCTCCTGTTCCACAATACTTTGAAGAAAACAAATTCATGTAGCCTGCACATTCCTTTCCACTTATTAAGCAACCACACTACTACTAGAAATTATATTGATATGGTTATATGTGTCTAACGGAGCCTTAATCAAATGTGTTTGCAAACTGCCGAAAGTACATTTCCCTTTACATCGAAAAAAACGCTCTCGGGTGCTTTAGAGTGCCGAGTTTATCACTGCGCATGAAGAAATGACCACCTCCAACGTTTGGTTTATGTTTTATAAGCATTTTTAATTTTATTGCTTAAATCGCATTTTCTCGGCGAGCTGAGCGCTTTTTCTGAATTGTGCCGCTCCCGTCACTCTGGTTAGGTTGGCATCGAAAAAAACGCTCTCGGGTGCTTTAGAGTGCCGGGTTTATCACTGCGCATGAAGAAATGACCACCTCCAACGTTTGGTTTATGTTTTATAAGCATTTTTAATTTTATTGCTTAAATCGCATTTTCTCGGCGAGCTGAGCGCTTTTTCTGAATGGTGCCGCTCCCGTCACTCTGGTTAGGTTGGCATCGAAAAAAACGCTCTCGGGTGCTTTAGAGTGCCGAGTTATTCACTGCGCATGAAGAAATGACCACCTCCAACGTTTGGTTTATGTTTTATAAGCATTTTTAATTTTATTGCTTAAATCGCATTTTCTCGGCGAGCTGAGCACTTTTTCTGAATTGTGCCGCTCCCGTCACTCTGGTTAGGTTGGCATCGAAAAAAACGCTCGTGGGTGCTTTAGAGTGCCGAGTTTATCACTGCGCATGAAGAAATGACCACCTCCAACGTTTGGTTTATGTTTAATAAGCATTTTTAATTGTATTGCTTAAATCGCATTTTCTCGGCGAGCTGAGCACTTTTTCTGAATTGTGCCGCTCCCGTCACTCTGGTTAGGTTGGCATCGAAAAAACGCTCTCGGGTGCTTTAGAGTGCCGAGTTTATCACTGCGCATGAAGAAATGACCACCTCCAACGTTTGGTTTATGTTTTATAAGCATTTTTAATTTTATTGCTTAAATCGCATTTTCTCGGCGAGCTGAGCACTTTTTCTGAATTGTGCCGCTCCCGTCACTCTGGTTAGGTTGGCATCGAAAAAAACGCTCTCGGGTGCTTTAGAGTGCCGAGTTTATCACTGCGCATGAAGAAATGACCACCTCCAACGTTTGGTTTATGTTTTATAAGCATTTTTAATTTTATTGCTTAAATCGCATTTTCTCGGCGAGCTGAGCGCTTTTTCTGAATTGTGCCGCTCCCGTCACTCTGGTTAGGTTGGCATCGAAAAAAACGCTCTCGGGTGCTTTAGAGTGCCGAGTTTATCACTGCGCATGAAGAAATGACCACCTCCAACGTTTGGTTTATGTTTTATAAGCATTTTTAATTTTATTGCTCAAATCGCATTTTCTTGGCGAGCTGAGCGCTTTTTCTGAATTGTGCCGCTCCCGTCACTCTGGTTAGGTTGGATTCGAAAAAAACGCTCTCGGGTGCTTTAGAGTGCCGAGTTTATCACTGCGCATGAAGAAATGACCACCTCCAACGTTTGGTTTATGTTTTATAAGCATTTTTAATTTTATTGCTTAAATCGCATTTTCTCGGCGAGCTGAGCACTTTTTCTGAATTGTGCCGCTCCCGTCACTCTGGTTAGGTTGGCATCGAAAAAAACGCTCTCGGGTGCTTTAGAGTGCCGAGTTATTCACTGCGCATGAAGAAATGACCACCTCCAACGTTTGGTTTATGTTTTATAAGCATTTTTAATTTTATTGCTTAAATCGCATTTTCTCGGCGAGCTGAGCACTTTTTCTGAATTGTGCGCTCCCGTCACTCTGGTTAGGTTGGCATCGAAAAAAACGCTCTCGGGTGCTTTAGAGTGCCGAGTTATTCACTGCGCATGAAGAAATGACCACCTCCAACGTTTGGTTTATGTTTTATAAGCATTTTTAATTTTATTGCTTAAATCGCATTTTCTCGGCGAGCTGAGCACTTTTTCTGAATTGTGCGCTCCCGTCACTCTGGTTAGGTTGGCATCGAAAAAAACGCTCTCGGGTGCTTTAGAGTGCCGAGTTATTCCCTGCGCATGAAGAAATGACCACCTCCAACGTTTGGTTTATGTTTTATAAGCATTTTTAATTTTATTGCTTAAATCGCATTTTCTCGGCGAGCTGAGCACTTTTTCTGAATTGTGCCGCTCCCGTCACTCTGGTTAGGTTGGCATCGAAAAAAACGCTCTCGGGTGCTTTAGAGTGCCGAGTTATTCACTGCGCATGAAGAAATGACCACATCCAACGTTTAGTTTATGTTTTATAAGCATTTTTAATTTTATTGCTTAAATCGCATTTTCTCGGCGAGCTGAGCGCTTTTTCTGAATTGTGCCGCTCCCGTCACTCTGGTTAGGTTGGCATCGAAAAAAAAGCTCTCGGGTGCTTTAGAGTGCCGAGTTTATCACTGCGCATGAAGAAATGACCACCTCCAACGTTTGGTTTATTAAGCATTTTTAATTTTATTGCTTAAATCGCATTTTCTCGGTGAGCTGAGCACTTTTTCTGAATTGTGCCGCTCCCGTCACTCTGGTTAGGTTGGCATCGAAAAAAACGCTCTCGGGTGCTTTAGAGTGCCGAGTTATTCACTGCGCATGAAGAAATGACCACCTCCAACGTTTGGTTTATGTTTTATAAGCATTTTTAATTTTATTGCTTAGATCGCATTTTCTCGGCGAGCTGAGCGCTTTTTCGGAATTGTGCCGCTCCCGTCACTCTGGTTAGGTTGGCATCGAAAAAAACGCTCTCGGGTGCTTTAGAGTGCCGAGTTTATTACTGCGCATTAATAAATGACCACCTCCAACGTTTGGTTTATGTTTTATAAGCATTTTTAATTTTATTGCTTAAATCGCATTTTCTCGGCGAGCTGAGCACTTTTTCTGAATTGTGCCGCTCCCGTCACTCTGGTTAGGTTGGCATCGAAAACAACGCTCTCGGGTGCTTTAGAGTGCCGAGTTATTCACTGCGCATGAAGAAATGATCACCTCCAACGTTTGGTTTATGTTTAATAAGCATTTTTAATTTTATTGCTTAAATCGCATTTTCTCGGCGAGCTGAGCACTTTTTCTGAATTGTGCCGCTCCCGTCACTCTGGTTAAGTTGGCATCGAAAAAAACGCTCTCGGGTGCTTTAGAGTGCCGAGTTTATCACTGCGCATTAAGAAATGACCAGCTCCAACGTTTGGTTTATGTTTTATAAGCATTTTTAATTTTATTGCTTAAATCGCATTTTCTCGGCGAGCTGAGCACTTTTTCTGAATTGTGCCGCTCCCGTCACTCTGGTTAGGTTGGCATCGAAAAAAACGCTCTCGGGTGCTTTAGAGTGCCGAGTTATTCACTGCGCATGAAGAAATGACCACCTCCAACGTTTGGTTTATGTTTTATAAGCATTTTTAATTTTATTGCTTAAATCGCATTTTCTCGGCGAGCTGAGCACTTTTTCTGAAATGTGCCGCTCCCGTCACTCTGGTTAGGTTGGCATCGAAAAAAACGCTCTCGGGTGCTTTAGAGTGCCGAGTTTATCACTGCGCATTAAGAAATGACCAGCTCCAACGTTTGGTTAATGTTTTATAAGCATTTTTAATTTTATTGCTTAAATCGCATTTTCTCGGCGAGCTGAGCGCTTTTTCTGAATTGTGCCGCTCCCGTCACTCTGGTTAGGTTGGCATCGAAAAAAACAGTCTCGGGTGCTTTAGAGTGCCGAGTTTATCACTGCGCATGAAGAAATGACCACCTCCAACGTTTGGTTTATGTTTTATAAGCATTTTTAATTTTATTGCTTAAATCGCATTTTCTCGGCGAGCTGAGCACTTTTTCTGAATTGTGCCGCTCCCGTCACTCTGGTTAGGTTGGCATCGAAAAAAACGCTCTCGGGTGCTTTAGAGTGCCGAGTTATTCACTGCGCATGAAGAAATGACCACCTCCAACGTTTGGTTTATGTTTAATAAGCATTTTTAATTTTATTGCTTAAATCGCATTTTCTCGGCGAGCTGAGCACTTTTTCTGAATTGTGCCGCTCCCGTCACTCTGGTTAGGTTGGCATCGAAAAAAACGCTCTCGGGTGCTTTAGAGTGCCGAGTTTATTACTGCGCATGAAGAAATGACCACCTCCAACGTTTGGTTTATGTTTTATAAGCATTTTTGATTTTATTGCTTAAATCGCATTTTCTCGGCGAGCTGAGCACTTTTTCTGAATTGTGCCGCATCCGTCACTCTGGTTAGGTTGGCATCGAAAAAAACGCTCTCGGGTGCTTTAGAGTGCCGAGTTATTCACTGCGCATGAAGAAATGACCACCTCCAACGTTTGGTTTATGTTTAATAAGCATTTTTAATTTTATTGCTTAAATCGCATTTTCTCGGCGAGCTGAGCACTTTTTCTGAATTGTGCCGCTCCCGTCACTCTGGTTAGGTTGGCATCGAAAAAAACGCTCTCGGGTGCTTTAGAGTGCCGAGTTTATCACTGCGCATGAAGAAATGACCACCTCCAACGTTTGGTTTATGTTTTATAAGCATTTTTAATTTTATTGCTTAAATCGCATTTTCTCGGCGAGCTGAGTGCTTTTTCTGAATTGTGCCGCTCCCGTCACTCTGGTTAGGTTGGCATCGAAAAAAACGCTCTCGGGTGCTTTAGAGTGCCGAGTTTATCACTGCGCATGAAGAAATGACCACCTCCAACGTTTGGTTTATGTTTTATAAGCATTTTTAATTTTATTGCTTAGATCGCATTTTCTCGGCGAGCTGAGCGCTTTTTCGGAATTGTGCCGCTCCCGTCACTCTGGTTAGGTTGGCATCGAAAAAAACGCTCTCGGGTGCTTTAGAGTGCCGAGTTTATTACTGCGCATTAAGAAATGACCACCTCCAACGTTTGGTTTATGTTTTATAAGCATTTTTAATTGTATTGCTTAAATCGCATTTTCTCGGCGAGCTGAGCACTTTTTCTGAATTGTGCCGCTCCCGTCACTCTGGTTAGGTTGGCATCGAAAAAAACGCTCTCGGGTGCTTTAGAGTGCCGAGTTTATCACTGCACATGAAGAAATGACCACCTCCAACGTTTGGTTTATGTTTAATAAGCATTTTTAATTTTATTGCTTAAATCGCATTTTCTCGGCGAGCTGAGCACTTTTTCTGAATTGTGCCGCTCCCGTCACTCTGGTTAGGTTGGCATCGAAAAAAACGCTCTCGGGTGCTTTAGAGTGCCGAGTTTATTACTGCGCATTAAGAAATGACCACATCCAACGTTTGGTTTATGTTTTATAAGCATTTTTAATTTTATTGCTTAAATCGCATTTTCTCGGCGAGCTGAGCACTTTTTCTGAATTGTGCCGCTCCCGTCACTCTGGTTAGGTTGGCATCGAAAAAAACGGTCTCGGGTGCTTTAGAGTGCCGAGTTTATCACTGCGCATGAAAAAATGACCACCTCCAACGTTTGGTTTATGTTTTATAAGCATTTTCAATTGTATTGCTTAAATCGCATTTTCTCGGCGAGCTGAGCACTTTTTCTGAATTGTGCCGCTCCCGTCACTCTGGTTAGGTTGGCATCGAAAAAAACGCTCTCGGGTGCTTTAGAGTGCCGAGTTATTCACTGCGCATGAAGAAATGACCACCTCCAACGTTTGGTTTATGTGTAATAAGCATTTTTAATTTTATTGCTTAAATCGCATTTTCTCGGCGAGCTGAGCACTTTTTCTGAATTGTGCCGCTCCCGTCACTCTGGTTAGGTTGGCATCGAAAAAAACGCTCTCGGGTGCTTTAGAGTGCCGAGTTTATCACTGCGCATGAAGAAATGACCACCTCCAACGTTTGGTTTATGTTTTATAAGCATTTTTAATTTTATTGCTTAAATCGCATTTTCTCGGCGAGCTGAGCACTTTTTCTGAATTGTGCCGCTCCCGTCACTCTGGTTAGGTTGGCATCGAAAAAAACGCTCTCGGGTGCTTTAGAGTGCCGAGTTTATCACTGCGCATGAAGAAATGACCACCTCCAACGTTTGGTTTATGTTTTATAAGCATTTTTAATTTTATTGCTTAAATCGCATTTTCTCGGCGAGCTGAGCACTTTTTCTGAATTGTGCCGCTCCCGTCACTCTGGTTAGGTTGGCATCGAAAAAAACGCTCTCGGGTGCTTTAGAGTGCCGAGTTTATTACTGCGCATTAAGAAATGACCACCTCCAACGTTTGGTTTATGTTTTATAAGCATTTTTAATTTTATTGCTTAAATCGCATTTTCTCGGCGAGCTGAGCACTTTTTCTGAATTGTGCCGCTCCCGTCACTCTGGTTAGGTTGGCATCGAAAAAAACGCTCTCGGGTGCTTTAGAGTGCCGAGTTATTCACTGCGCATGAAGAAATGACCACCTCCAACGTTTGGTTTATGTTTTATAAGCATTTTTAATTTTATTGCTTAAATCGCATTTTCTCGGCGAGCTGAGCACTTTTTCTGAATTGTGCCGCTCCCGTCACTCTGGTTAGGTTGGCATCGAAAAAAACGCTCTCGGGTGCTTTAGAGTGCCGAGTTTATCACTGCGCATGAAGAAATGACCACCTCCAACGTTTGGTTTATGTTTTATAAGCATTTTTAATTTTATTGCTTAAATCACATTTTCTCGGCGAGCTGAGCGCTTTTTCTGAATTGTGCCGCTCCCGTCACTCTGGTTAGGTTGGCATCGAAAAAAACGCTCTCGGGTGCTTTAGAGTGCCGAGTTTATCACTGCGCATGAAGAAATGACCACCTCCAACGTTTGGTTTATGTTTTATAAGCATTTTTAATTTTATTGCTTAAATCGCATTTTCTCGGCGAGCTGAGCACTTTTTCTGAATTGTGCCGCTCCCGTCACTCTGGTTAGGTTGGCATCGAAAAAAACGCTCTCGGGTGCTTTAGAGTGCCGAGTTATTCACTGCGCATGAAGAAATGACCACCTCCAACGTTTGGTTTATGTTTTATAAGCATTTTTAATTTTATTGCTTAAATCGCATTTTCTCGGCGAGCTGAGCACCTTTTCTGAATTGTGCCGCTCCCGTCACTCTGGTTAGGTTGGCATCGAAAAAAACGCTCTCGGGTGCTTTAGAGTGCCGAGTTTATCACTGCGCATGAAGAAATGACCACCTCCAACGTTTGGTTTATGTTTTATAAGCATTTTTAATTTTATTGCTTAAATCGCATTTTCTCGGCGAGCTGAGCAGTTTTTCTGAATTGTGCCGCTCCCGTCACTCTGGTTAGGTTGGCTTCGAAAAAAAACGCTCTCGGGTGCTTTAGAGTGCCGAGTTTATCACTGCGCATGAAGAAATGACCACCTCCAACGTTTGGTTTATGTTTTATAAGCATTTTTAATTTTATTGCTTAAATCGCATTTTCTCGGCGAGCTGAGCGCTTTTTCTGAATTGTGCCGCTCCCGTCACGCTGGTTAGGTTGGCATCGAAAAAAACGCTCTCGGGTGCTTTAGAGTGCCGAGTTTATCACTGCGCATGAAGAAATGACCACCGCCAACGTTTGGTTTATGTTTTATAAGCATTTTTAATTTTATTGCTTAAATCGCATTTTCTCGGCGAGCTGAGCACTTTTTCTGAATTGTGCCGCTCCCGTCACTCTGGTTAGGTTGGCATCGAAAAAAACGCTCTCGGGTGCTTTAGAGTGCCGAGTTTATTACTGCGCATTAAGAAATGACCACCTCCAACGTTTGGTTTATGTTTAATAAGCATTTTTAATTTTATTGCTTAAATCGCATTGTGCCGCTCCCGTCACTCTGGTTAGGTTGGCATCGAAAAAAACGCTCTCGGGTGCTTTAGAGTGCCGAGTTATTCACTGCGCATGAAGAAATGACCACCTCCAACGTTTGGTTTATGTGTAATAAGCATTTTTAATTTTATTGCTTAAATCGCATTTTCTCGGCGAGCTGAGCACTTTTTCTGAATTGTGCCGCTCCCGTCACTCTGGTTAGGTTGGCATCGAAAAAAACGCTCTCGGGTGCTTTAGAGTGCCGAGATTATTACTGCGCATTAAGAAATGACCACCTCCAACGTTTGGTTTATGTTTGATAAGCATTTTTAATTTTATTGCTTAAATCGCATTTTCTCGGCGAGCTGAGCACTTTTTCTGAATTGTGCCGCTCCCGTCACTCTTGTTAGGTTGGCATCGAAAAAAACGCTCTCGGGTGCTTTAGAGTGCCGAGTTTATCACTGCGCATTAAGAAATGACCACCTCCAACGTTTGGTTTATGTTTTATAAGCATTTTTAATTTTATTGCTTAAATCGCATTTTCTCGGCGAGCTGAGCACTTTTTCTGAATTGTGCCGCTCCCGTCACTCTGGTTAGGTTGGCATCGAAAAAAACGCTCTCGGGTGCTTTAGAGTGCCGAGTTTATCACTGCGCATGAAGCAATGACCACCTCCAACGTTTGGTTTATGTTTTATAAGCATTTTTAATTTTATTGCTTAAATCGCATTTTCTCGGCGAGCTGAGCACTTTTTCTGAATTGTGCCGCTCCCGTCACTCTGGTTAGGTTGGCATCGAAAAAAACGCTCTCGGGTGCTTTAGAGTGCCGAGTTTATTACTGCGCATTAAGAAATGACCACATCCAACGTTTGGTTTATGTTTTATAAGCATTTTTAATTTTATTGCTTAAATCGCATTTTCTCGGCGAGCTGAGCACTTTTTCTGAATTGTGCCGCTCCCGTCACTCTGGTTAGGTTGGCATCGAAAAAAACGCTCTCGGGTGCTTTAGAGTGCCGAGTTATTCACTGCGCATGAAGAAATGACCACCTCCAACGTTTGGTTTATGTTTTATAATCATTTTTAATTTTATTGCTTAAATCGCATTTTCTCGGCGAGCTGAGCACTTTTTCTGAATTGTGCCGCTCCCGTCACTCTGGTTAGGTTGGCATCGAAAAAAACGCTCTCGGGTGCTTTAGAGTGCCGAGTTTATCACTGCGCATGAAGAAATGACCACCTCCAACGTTTGGTTTATGTTTTATAAGCATTGTTAATTGTATTGCTTAAATCGCATTTTCTCGGCGAGCTGAGCACTTTTTCTGAATTGTGCCGCTCCCGTCACTCTGGTTAGGTTGGCATCGAAAAAAACGCTCTCGGGTGCTTTAGAGTGCCGAGTTTATCACTGCGCATGAAGAAATGACCACCTCCAACGTTTGGTTTATGTTTTATAAGCATTTTTAATTTTATTGCTTAAATCGCATTTTCTCGGCGAGCTGAGCACTTTTTCTGAATTGTGCCGCTCCCGTCACTCTGGTTAGGTTGGCATCGAAAAAAACGCTCTCGGGTGCTTTAGAGTGCCGAGTTTATTACTGTGCATTAAGAAATGACCACCTCCAACGTTTGGTTTATGTTTTATAAGCATTTTTAATTTTATTGCTTAAATCGCATTTTCTCGGCGAGCTGAGCAATTTTTCTGAATTGTGCCGCTCCCGTCACTCTGGTTAGGTTGGCATCGGAAAAAACGCTCTCGGGTGCTTTAGAGTGCCGAGTTATTCACTGCGCATGAAGAAATGACCACCTCCAACGTTTGGTTTATGTTTTATAAGCATTTTTAATTTTATTGCTTAAATCGCATTTTCTCGGCGAGCTGAGCACTTTTTCTGAATTGTGCCGCTCCCGTCACTCTCGTTAGGTTGGCATCGAAAAAAACGCTCTCGGGTGCTTTAGAGTGCCGAGTTTATCACTGCGCATGAAGAAATGACCACCTCCAACGTTTGGTTTATGTTTTATAAGCATTTTTAATTTTATTGCTTAAATTGCATTTTCTCGGCGAGCTGAGCACTTTTTCTGAATTGTGCCGCTCCCGTCACTCTGGTTAGGTTGGCATCGAAAAAAACGCTCTTGGGTGCTTTAGAGTGCCGAGTTTATCACTGCGCATGAAGAAATGACCACCTCCAACGTTTGGTTTATGTTTAATAAGCATTTTTAATTTTATTGCTTTAATCGCATTTTCTCGGCGAGCTGAGCACTTTTTCTGAATTGTGCCGCTCCCGTCACTCTGGTTAGGTTGGCATCGAAAAAAACGCTCTCGGGTGCTTTAGAGTGCCGAGTTTATTACTGCGCATTAAGAAATGACCACATCCAACGTTTGGTTTATGTTTTATAAGCATTTTTAATTGTATTGCTTAAATCGCATTTTCTCGGCGAGCTGAGCACTTTTTCTGAATTGTGCCGCTCCCGTCACTCTGGTTAGGTTGGCATCGAAAAAAACGCTCTCGGGTGCTTTAGAGTGCCGAGTTATTCACTGCGCATGAAGAAATGACCACCTCCAACGTTTGGTTTATGTTTTATAAGCATTTTTAATTTTATTGCTTAAATCGCATTTTCTCGGCGAGCTGAGCACTTTTTCTGAATTGTGCCGCTCCCGTCACTCTGGTTAGGTTGGCATCGAAAAAAAACGCTCTCGGGTGCTTTAGAGTGCCGAGTTTATCACTGCGCATGAAGAAATGACCACCTCCAACGTTTGGTTTATGTTTTATAAGCATTTTTAATTTTATTGCTTAAATCGCATTTTCTCGGCGAGCTGAGCACTTTTTCTGAATTGTGCCGCTCCCGTCACTCTGGTTAGGTTGGCATCGAAAAAAACGCTCTCGGGTGCTTTAGAGTGCCGAGTTTATCACTGCGCATGAAGAAATGACCACCTCCAACGTTTGGTTTATGTTTTATAAGCATTTTTAATTTTATTGCTTAAATCGCATTTTCTCGGCGAGCTGAGCACTTTTTCTGAATTGTGCCGCTCCCGTCACTCTGGTTAGGTTGGCATCGAAAAAAACGCTCTCGGGTGCTTTAGAGTGCCGAGTTATTCACTGCGCTTGAAGAAATGACCACCTCCAACGTTTGGTTTATGTTTAATAAGCATTTTTAATTTTATTGCTTAAATCGCATTTTCTCGGTGAGCTGAGCACTTTTTCTGAATTGTGCCGCTCCCGTCACTCTGGTTAGGTTGGCATCGAAAAAACGCTCTCGGGTGCTTTAGAGTGCCGAGTTTATTACTGCGCATTAAGAAATGACCACCTCCAACGTTTGGTTTATGTTTTATAAGCATTTTTAATTTTATTGCTTAAATCGCATTTTCTCGGCGAGTTGAGCACTTTTTCTGAATTGTGCCGATCCCGTCACTCTGGTTAGGTTGGCATCGAAAAAAACGCTCTCGGGTGCTTTAGAGTGCCGAGTTATTCACTGCGAACGAAGAAATGACCACCTCCAACGTTTGGTTTATGTTTTATAAGCATTTTTAATTTTATTGCTTAAATCGCATTTTCTCGGCGAGCTGAGCGCTTTTTCTGAATTGTGCCGCTCCCGTCACTCTGGTTAGGTTGGCATCGAAAAAAACGCTCTCGGGTGCTTTAGAGTGCCGAGTTTATCACTGCGCATGAAGAAATGACCACCTCCAACGTTTGGTTTATGTTTTATAAGCATTTTTAATTTTATTGCTTAAATCGCATTTTCTCGGCGAGCTGAGCACTCTTTCTGAATTGTGCCGCTCCCGTCACTCTGGTTAGGTTGGCATCGAAAAAAACGCTCTCGGGTGCTTTAGAGTGCCGAGTTATTCACTGCGCATGAAGAAATGACCACCTCCAACGTTTGGTTTATGTTTAATAAGCATTTTTAATTTTATTGCTTTAATCGCATTTTCTCGGCGAGCTGAGCACTTTTTCTGAATTGTGCCGCTCCCGTCACTCTGGTTAGGTTGGCATCGAAAAAAACGCTCTCGGGTGCTTTAGAGTGCCGAGTTTATTACTGCGCATTAAGAAATGACCACATCCAACGTTTGGTTTATGTTTTATAAGCATTTTTAATTGTATTGCTTAAATCGCATTTTCTCGGCGAGCTGAGCACTTTTTCTGAATTGTGCCGCTCCCGTCACTCTGGTTAGGTTGGCATCGAAAAAAACGCTCTCGGGTGCTTTAGAGTGCCGAGTTATTCACTGCGCATGAAGAAATGACCACCTCCAACGTTTGGTTTATGTTTTATAAGCATTTTTAATTTTATTGCTTAAATCGCATTTTCTCGGCGAGCTGAGCACTTTTTCTGAATTGTGCCGCTCCCGTCACTCTGGTTAGGTTGGCATCGAAAAAAAACGCTCTCGGGTGCTTTAGAGTGCCGAGTTTATCACTGCGCATGAAGAAATGACCACCTCCAACGTTTGGTTTATGTTTTATAAGCATTTTTAATTTTATTGCTTAAATCGCATTTTCTCGGCGAGCTGAGCACTTTTTCTGAATTGTGCCGCTCCCGTCACTCTGGTTAGGTTGGCATCGAAAAAAACGCTCTCGGGTGCTTTAGAGTGCCGAGTTTATCACTGCGCATGAAGAAATGACCACCTCCAACGTTTGGTTTATGTTTTATAAGCATTTTTAATTTTATTGCTTAAATCGCATTTTCTCGGCGAGCTGAGCACTTTTTCTGAATTGTGCCGCTCCCGTCACTCTGGTTAGGTTGGCATCGAAAAAAACGCTCTCGGGTGCTTTAGAGTGCCGAGTTATTCACTGCGCATAAAGAAATGACCACCTCCAACGTTTGGTTTATGTTTAATAAGCATTTTTAATTTTATTGCTTAAATCGCATTTTCTCGGTGAGCTGAGCACTTTTTCTGAATTGTGCCGCTCCCGTCACTCTGGTTAGGTTGGCATCGAAAAAACGCTCTCGGGTGCTTTAGAGTGCCGAGTTTATTACTGCGCATTAAGAAATGACCACCTCCAACGTTTGGTTTATGTTTTATAAGCATTTTTAATTTTATTGCTTAAATCGCATTTTCTCGGCGAGTTGAGCACTTTTTCTGAATTGTGCCGCTCCCGTCACTCTGGTTAGGTTGGCATCGAAAAAAACGCTCTCGGGTGCTTTAGAGTGCCGAGTTATTCACTGCGAACGAAGAAATGACCACCTCCAACGTTTGGTTTATGTTTTATAAGCATTTTTAATTTTATTGCTTAAATCGCATTTTCTCGGCGAGCTGAGCGCTTTTTCTGAATTGTGCCGCTCCCGTCACTCTGGTTAGGTTGGCATCGAAAAAAACGCTCTCGGGTGCTTTAGAGTGCCGAGTTTATCACTGCGCATGAAGAAATGACCACCTCCAACGTTTGGTTTATGTTTTATAAGCATTTTTAATTTTATTGCTTAAATCGCATTTTCTCGGCGAGCTGAGCACTTTTTCTGAATTGTGCCGCTCCCGTCACTCTGGTTAGGTTGGCATCGAAAAAAACGCTCTCGGGTGCTTTAGAGTGCCGAGTTTATCACTGCGCATGAAGAAATGACCACCTCCAACGTTTGGTTTATGTTTTATAAGCATTTTTAATTTTATTGCTTAAATCGCATTTTCTCGGCGAGCTGAGCACTTTTTCTGAATTGTGCCGCTCCCGTCACTCTGGTTAGGTTGGCATCGAAAAAAACGCTCTCGGGTGCTTTAGAGTGCCGAGTTTATTACTGCGCATGAAGAAATGACCACCTCCAACGTTTGGTTTATGTTTTTTAAGCATTTTTAATTTTATTGCTTAAATCGCATTTTCTCCGCGTGCTGAGCACTTTTTCTGAATTGTGCCGCTCCCGTCACTCTGGTTAGGTTGGCATCGAAAAAAACGCTCTCGGGTGCTTTAGAGTGCCAAGTTATTCTCTGCGCATGAAGAAATGACCACCTCCAACGTTTGGTTTATGTTTTATAAGCATTTTTAATTTTATTGCTTAAATCGCATTTTCTCGGCGAGCTGAGCGCTTTTTCTGAATTGTGCCGCTCCCGTCACTCTGGTTAGGTTGGCATCGAAAAAAACGCTCTCGGGTGCTTTAGAGTGCCGAGTTTATCACTGCGCATGAAGAAATGACCACCTCCAACGTTTGGTTTATGTTTTATAAGCATTTTTAATTTTATTGCTTAAATCGCATTTTCTCGGCGAGCTGAGCGCTTTTTCTGAATTGTGCCGCTCCCGTCACTCTGGTTAGGTTGGCATCGAAAAAAACGCTCTGGGGTGCTTTAGAGTGCCGAGTTATTCACTGCGCATGAAGAAATGACCACCTCCAACGTTTGGTTTATGTTTAATAAGCATTTTTAATTTTATTGCTTAAATCGCATTTTCTCGGCGAGCTGAGCACTTTTTCTGAATTGTGCCGCTCCCGTCACTCTGGTTAGGTTGGCATCGAAAAAAACGCTCTCGGGTGCTTTAGAGTGCCGAGTTATTCACTGCGCATGAAGAAATTACCACCTCCAACGTTTGGTTTATGTTTAATAAGCATTTTTAATTTTATTGCTTAAATCGCATTTTCTCGGCGAGCTGAGCACTTTTTCTGAATTGTGCCGCTCCCGTCACTCTGGTTAGGTTGGCATCGAAAAAAACGCTCTCGGGTGCTTTAGAGTGCCGAGTTATTCACTGCGCATGAAGAAATGACCACCTCCAACGTTTGGTTTATATTTTATAAGCATTTTTAATTTTATTGCTTAAATCGCATTTTCTCGGCGAGCTGAGCACTTTTTCTGAATTGTGCCGCTCCCGTCACTCTGGTTAGGTTGGCATCGAAAAAAACGCTCTCGGGTGCTTTAGAGTGCCGAGTTTATCACTGCGCATGAAGAAATGACCACCTCCAACGTTTGGTTTATGTTTAATAAGCATTTTTAATTTTATTGCTTAAATCGCATTTTCTCGGCGAGCTGAGCACTTTTTCTGAATTGTGCCGCTCCTGTCACTCTGGTTAGGTTGGCATCGAAAAAAACGCTCTCGGGTGCTTTAGAGTGCCGAGTTTATCACTGCGCATGAAGAAATGACCACCTCCAACGTTTGGTTTATGTTTTATAAGCATTTTTAATTTTATTGCTTAAATCGCATTTTCTCGGCGAGCTGAGCACTTTTTCTGAATTGTGCCGCTCCCGTCACTCTGGTTAGGTTGGCATCAAAAAAAACGCTCTCGGGTGCTTTAGAGTACCGAGTTTATCACTGCGCATGAAGAAATGACCACCTCCAACGTTTGGTTTATGTTTTATAAGCATTTTTAATTTTATTGCTTAAATCGCATTTTCTCGGCGAGCTGAGCGCTTTTTCTGAATTGTGCCGCTCCCGTCACTCTGGTTAGGTTGGCATCGAAAAAAACGCTCTCGGGTGCTTTAGAGTGCCGAGTTTATCACTGCGCATGAAGAAATGACCACCTCCAACGTTTGGTATATGTTTTATAAGCATTTTTAATTTTATTGCTTAAATCGCATTTTCTCGGCGAGCTGAGCACTTTTTCTGAATTGTGCCGCTCCCGTCACTCTGGTTAGGTTGGTATCGAAAAAAACGCTCTCGGGTGCTTTAGAGTGCCGAGTTTATTACTGCGCATTAAGAAATGACCACTTCCAACGTTTGGTTTATGTTTTATAAGCATTTTTAATTTTATTGCTTAAATCGCATTTTCTCGGCGAGCTGAGCACTTTTTCTGAATTGTGCCGCTCCCGTCACTCTGGTTAGGTTGGCATCGAAAAAAACGCTCTCGGGTGCTTTAGAGTGCCGAGTTTATCACTGCGCATGAAGAAATGACCACTTCCAACGTTTGGTTTATGTTTTATAAGCATTTTTAATTTTATTGCTTAAATCGCATTTTCTCGGCGAGCTGAGCACTTTTTCTGAATTGTGCCGCTCCCGTCACTCTGGTTAGGTTGGCATCGAAAAAAACGCTCTCGGGTGCTTTAGAGTGCCGAGTTATTCACTGCGCATGAAGAAATGACCACCTCCAACGTTTGGTTTATGTTTAATAACCATTTTTAATTTTATTGCTTAAATCGCATTTTCTCGGCGAGCTGAGCACTTTTTCTGAATTGTGCCGCTCCCGTCACTCTGGTTAGGTTGGCATCGAAAAAAACGCTCTCGGGTGCTTTAGAGTGCCGAGTTTATCACTGCGCATGAAGAAATGACCACCTCCAACGTTTGGTTTATGTTTTATAAGCATTTTTAATTTTATTGCTTAAATCGCATTTTCTCGGCGAGCTGAGCGCTTTTTCTGAATTGTGCCGCTCCCGTCACTCTGGTTAGGTTGGCATCGAAAAAAACGCTCTCGGGTGCTTTAGAGTGCCGAGTTATTCACTGCGCATGAAGAAATGACCACCTCCAACGTTTGGTTTATGTTTAATAAGCATTTTTAATTTTATTGCTTAAATCGCATTGTGCCGCTCCCGTCACTCTGGTTAGGTTGGCATCGAAAAAAACGCTCTCGGGTGCTTTAGAGTGCCGAGTTATTCACTGCGCATGAAGAAATGACCACCTCCAACGTTTGGTTTATGTGTAATAAGCATTTTTAATTTTATTGCTTAAATCGCATTTTCTCGGCGAGCTGAGCACTTTTTCTGAATTGTGCCGCTCCCGTCACTCTGGTTAGGTTGGCATCGAAAAAAACGCTCTCGGGTGCTTTAGAGTGCCGAGATTATTACTGCGCATTAAGAAATGACCACCTCCAACGTTTGGTTTATGTTTGATAAGCATTTTTAATTTTATTGCTTAAATCGCATTTTCTCGGCGAGCTGAGCACTTTTTCTGAATTGTGCCGCTCCCGTCACTCTGGTTAGGTTGGCATCGAAAAAAACGCTCTCGGGTGCTTTAGAGTGCCGAGTTATTCACTGCGCACGAAGAAATGACCACCTCCAACGTTTGGTTTATGTTTTATAAGCATTTTTAATTTTATTGCTTAAATCGCATTTTCTCGGCGAGCTGAGCGCTTTTTCTGAATTGTGCCGCTCCCGTCACTCTGGTTAGGTTGGCATCGAAAAAAACGCTCTCGGGTGCTTTAGAGTGCCGAGTTTATTACTGCGCATTAAGAAATGACCACCTCCAACGTTTGGTTTATGTTTTATAAGCATTTTTAATTTTATTGCTTAAATCGCATTTTCTCGGCGAGCTGAGCACTTTTTCTGAATTGTGCCGCTCCCGTCACTCTGGTTAGGTTGGCATCGAAAAAAACGCTCTCGGTGCTTTAGAGTGCCGAGTTTATCACTGCGCATGAAGAAATGACCACCTCCAACGTTTGGTTTATGTTTTATAAGCATTTTTAATTTTATTGCTTAAATCGCATTTTCTCGGCGAGCTGAGCACTTTTTCTGAATTGTGCCGCTCCCGTCACTCTGGTTAGGTTGGCATCGAAAAAAACGCTCTCGGGTGCTTTAGAGTGCCGAGTTATTCACTGCGCATGAAGAAATGACCACCTCCAATGTTTGGTTTATGTTTTATAAGCATTTTTAGTTTTATTGCTTAAATCGCATTTTCTCGGCGAGCTGAGCACTTTTTCTGAATTGTGCCGCTCCCGTCACTCTGGTTAGGTTGGCATCGAAAAAAACGCTCTCGGGTGCTTTAGAGTGCCGAGTTTATCACTGCGCATGAAGAAATGACCACCTCCAACGTTTGGTTTATGTTTTATAAGCATTTTTAATTTTATTGCTTAAATCGCATTTTCTCGGCGAGCTGAGCACTTTTTCTGAATTGTGCCGCTCCCGTCACTCTGGTTAGGTTGGCATCGAAAAAAACGCTCACGGGTGCTTTAGAGTGCCGAGTTTATTACTGCGCATTAAGAAATGACCACCTCCAACGTTTGGTTTATGTTTTATAAGCATTTTTAATTTTATTGCTTAAATCGCATTTTCTCGGCGAGCTGAGCACTTTTTCTGAATTGTGCCGCTCCCGTCACTCTGGTTAGGTTGGCATCGAAAAAAACGCTCTCGGGTGCTTTAGAGTGCCGAGTTATTCACTGCGCATGAAGAAATGACCACCTCCAACGTTTGGTTTATGTTTAATAAGCATTTTTAATTTTATTGCTTAAATCGCATTTTCTCGGCGAGCTGAGCACTTTTTCTGAATTGTGCCGCTCCCGTCACTCTGGTTAGGTTGGCATCGAAAAAAACGCTCACGGGTGCTTTAGAGTGCCGAGTTTATTACTGCGCATTAAGAAATGACCACCTCCAACGTTTGGTTTATGTTTTATAAGCATTTTTAATTTTATTGCTTAAATCGCATTTTCTCGGCGAGCTGAGCACTTTTTCTGAATTGTGCCGCTCCCGTCACTCTGGTTAGGTTGGCATCGAAAAAAACGCTCTCGGGTGCTTTAGAGTGCCGAGTTATTCACTGCGCATGAAGAAATGACCACCTCCAACGTTTGGTTTATGTTTTATAAGCATTTTTAATTTTATTGCTTAAATCGCATTTTCTCGGCGAGCTGAGCACTTTTTCTGAATTGTGCCGCTCCCGTCACTCTGGTTAGGTTGGCATAAAAAAAAACGCTCTCGGGTGCTTTAGAGTGCCGAGTTTATCACTGCGCATGAAGAAATGACCACCTCCAACGTTTGGTTTATGTTTTATAAGCATTTTTAATTTTATTGCTTAAATCGCATTTTCTCGGCGAGCTGAGCGCTTTTTCTGAATTGTGCCGCTCCCGTCACTCTGGTTAGGTTGGCATCGAAAAAAACGCTCTCGGGTGCTTTAGAGTGCCGAGTTTATCACTGCGCATGAAGAAATGACCACTTCCAACGTTTGGTTTATGTTTTATAAGCATTTTTAATTTTATTGCTTAAATCGCATTTTCTCGGCGAGCTGAGCACTTTTTCTGAATTGTGCCGCTCCCGTCACTCTGGTTAGGTTGGCATCGAAAAAAACGCTCTCGGGTGCTTTAGAGTGCCGAGTTTATCACTGCGCATGAAGAAATGACCACTTCCAACGTTTGGTTTATGTTTTATAAGCATTTTTAATTTTATTGCTTAAATCGCATTTTCTCGGCGAGCTGAGCACTTTTTCTGAATTGTGCCGCTCCCGTCACTCTGGTTAGGTTGGCATCGAAAAAAACGCTCTCGGGTGCTTTAGAGTGCCGAGTTATTCACTGCGCATGAAGAAATGACCACCTCCAACGTTTGGTTTATGTTTTATAAGCATTTTTAATTTTATTGCTTAAATCGCATTTTCTCGGCGAGCTGAGCACTTTTTCTGAATTGTGCCGCTCCCGTCACTCTTGTTAGGTTGGCATCGAAAAAAACGCTCTCGGGTGCTTTAGAGTGCCGAGTTTATCACTGCGCATGAAGAAATGACCACCTCCAACGTTTGGTTTATGTTTTATAAGCATTTTTAATTTTATTGCTTAAATCGCATTTTCTCGGCGAGCTGAGCGCTTTTTCTGAATTGTGCCGCTCCCGTCACTCTGGTTAGGTTGGCATCGAAAAAAACGCTCTCGGGTGCTTTAGAGTGCCGAGTTATTCACTGCGCATGAAGAAATGACCACCTCCAACGTTTGGTTTATGTTTAATAAGCATTTTTAATTTTATTGCTTAAATCGCATTGTGCCGCTCCCGTCACTCTGGTTAGGTTGGCATCGAAAAAAACGCTCTCGGGTGCTTTAGAGTGCCGAGTTATTCACTGCGCATGACGAAATGACCACCTCCAACGTTTGGTTTATGTGTAATAAGCATTTTTAATTTTATTGCTTAAATCGCATTTTCTCGGCGAGCTGAGCACTTTTTCTGAATTGTGCCGCTCCCGTCACTCTGGTTAGGTTGGCATCGAAAAAAACGCTCTCGGGTGCTTTAGAGTGCCGAGATTATTACTGCGCATTAAGAAATGACCACCTCCAACGTTTGGTTTATGTTTTATAAGCATTTTTAATTTTATTGCTTAAATCGCATTTTCTCGGCGAGCTGAGCACTTTTTCTGAATTGTGCCGCTCCCGTCACTCTGGTTAGGTTGGCATCGAAAAAAACGCTCTCGGGTGCTTTAGAGTGCCGAGTTATTCACTGCGCACGAAGAAATGACCACCTCCAACATTTGGTTTATGTTTTATAAGCATTTTTAATTTTATTGCTTAAATCGCATTTTCTCGGCGAGCTGAGCGCTTTTTCTGAATTGTGCCGCTCCCGTCACTCTGGTTAGGTTGGCATCGAAAAAAACGCTCTCGGGTGCTTTAGAGTGCCGAGTTTATTACTGCGCATTAAGAAATGACCACCTCCAACGTTTGGTTTATGTTTTATAAGCATTTTTAATTTTATTGCTTAAATCGCATTTTCTCGGCGAGCTGAGCACTTTTTCTGAATTGTGCCGCTCCCGTCACTCTGGTTAGGTTGGCATCGAAAAAAACGCTCACGGGTGCTTTAGAGTGCCGAGTTTATTACTGCGCATTAAGAAATGACCACCTCCAACGTTTGGTTTATGTTTTATAAGCATTTTTAATTTTATTGCTTAAATCGCATTTTCTCGGCGAGCTGAGCACTTTTTCTGAATTGTGCCGCTCCCGTCACTCTGGTTAGGTTGGCATCGAAAAAAACGCTCTCGGGTGCTTTAGAGTGCCGAGTTATTCACTGCGCATGAAGAAATGACCACCTCCAACGTTTGGTTTATGTTTAATAAGCATTTTTAATTTTATTGCTTAAATCGCATTTTCTCGGCGAGCTGAGCACTTTTTCTGAATTGTGCCGCTCCCGTCGCTCTGGTTAGATTGGCATCGAAAAAAACGCTCTCGGGTGCTTTAGAGTGCCGAGTTTATTACTGCGCATTAAGAAATGACCACCTCCAACGTTTGGTTTATGTTTTATAAGCATTTTTAATTTTATTGCTTAAATCGCATTTTCTCGGCGAGCTGAACACTTTTTCTGAATTGTGCCGCTCCCGTCACTCTGGTTAGGTTGGCATCGAAAAAAACGGTCTCGGGTGCTTTAGAGTGCCGAGTTATTCACTGTGCATGAAGAAATGACCACCTCCAACGTTTGGTTTATGTTTTATAAGCATTTTTAATTTTATTGCTTAAATCGCATTTTCTCGGCGAGCTGAGCGCTTTTTCTGAATTGTGCCGCTCCCGTCACTCTGGTTAGGTTGGCATCGAAAAAAACGCTATCGGGTGCTTTAGAGTGCCGAGTTATTCACTGCGCATGAAGAAATGACCACCTCCAACGTTTGGTTTATGTTTAATAAGCATTTTTAATTTTATTGCTTAAATCGCATTTTCTCGGCGAGCTGAGCGCTTTTTCTGAATTGTGCCGCTCCCGTCACTCTGGTTAGGTTGGCATCGAAAAAAACGCTCTCGGGTGCTTTAGAGTGCCGAGTTTATTACTGCGCATTAAGAAATGACCACCTCCAACGTTTGGTTTATGTTTTATAAGCATTTTTAATTTTATTGCTTAAATCGCATTTTCTCGGCGAGCTGAGCACTTTTTCTGAATTGTGCCGCTCCCGTCACTCTGGTTAGGTTGGCATCGAAAAAAACGCTCTCGGGTGCTTTAGAGTGCCGAGTTTATTACTGCGCATTAAGAAATGACCACCTCCAACGTTTGGTTTATGTTTTATAAGCATTTTTAATTTTATTGCTTAAATCGCATTTTCTCGGCGAGCTGAGCACTTTTTCTGAATTGTGCCGCTCCCATCACTCTGGTTAGGTTGGCATCGAAAAAAACGCTCTCGGGTGCTTTAGAGTGCCGAGTTATTCACTGCGCATGAAGAAATGACCACCTCCAACGTTTGGTTTATGTTTAATAAGCATTTTTAATTTTATTGCTTGAATCGCATTTTCTCGGCGAGCTGAGCACTTTTTCTGAATTGTGCCGCTCCCGTCACTCTGGTTAGGTTGGCATCGATTAAAACGCTCTCGGGTGCTTTAGAGTGCCGAGTTTATCACTGCGCATGAAGAAATGACCACCTCCAACGTTTGGTTTATGTTTTATAAGCATTTTTAATTTTATTGCTTAAATCGCATTTTCTCGGCGAGCTGAGCGCTTTTTCTGAATTGTGCCGCTCCCGTCACTCTGGTTAGGTTGGCATCGAAAAAAACGCTCTCGGGTGCTTTAGAGTGCCGAGTTTATCACTGCGCATGAAGAAATGACCACCTCCAACGTTTGGTTTATGTTTTATAAGCATTTTTAATTTTATTGCTTAAATCGCATTTTCTCGGCGAGCTGAGCACTTTTTCTGAATTGTGCCGCTCCCGTCACTCTGGTTAGGTTGGCATCGAAAAAAACGCTCTCGGGTGCTTTAGAGTGCCGAGTTTATCACTGCGCATGAAGAAATGACCACCTCCAACGTTTGGTTTATGTTTTATAAGTATTTTTAATTTTATTGCTTAAATCGCATTTTCTCGGCGAGCTGAGCACTTTTTCTGAATTGTGCCGCTCCCGTCACTCTGGTTAGGTTGGCATCGAAAAAAACGCTCTCGGGTGCTTTAGAGTGCCGAGTTTATCACTGCGCATGAAGAAATGACCACCTCCAACGTTTGGTTTATGTTTTATAAGCATTTTTAAATTTATTGCTTAAATCGCATTTTCTCGGCGAGCTGAGCGCTTTTTCTGAATTGTGCCGCTCCCGTCACTCTGGTTAGGTTGGCATCGAAAAAAACGCTCTCGGGTGCTTTAGAGTGCCGAGTTATTCACTGCGCATGAAGAAATGACCACCTCCAACGTTTGGTTTATGTTTTATAAGCATTTTTAGTTTTATTGCTTAAATCGCATTTTCTCGGCGAGCTGAGCGCTTTTTCTGAATTGTGCCGCTCCCGTCACTCTGGTTAGGTTGGCATCGAAAAAAACGCTCTCGGGTGCTTTAGAGTGCCGAGTTTATCACTGTGCATGAAGAAATGACCACCTCCAACGTTTGGTTTATGTTTTATAAGCATTTTTAAATTTATTGCTTAAATCGCATTTTCTCGGCGAGCTGAGCGCTTTTTCTGAATTGTGCCGCTCCCGTCACTCTGGTTAGGTTGGCATCGAAAAAAACGCTCTCGGGTGCTTTAGAGTGCCGAGTTATTCACTGCGCATGAAGAAATGACCACCTCCAACGTTTGGTTTATGTTTTATAAGCATTTTTAATTTTATTGCTTAAATCGCATTTTCTCGGCGAGCTGAGCGCTTTTTCTGAATTGTGCCGCTCCCGTCACTCTGGTTAGGTTGGCATCGAAAAAAACGCTCTCGGGTGCTTTAGAGTGCCGAGTTTATCACTGCGCATGAAGAAATGACCACCTCCAACGTTTGGTTTATGTTTTATAAGCATTTTTAATTTTATTGCTTAAATCGCATCTTCTCGGCGAGCTGAGCGCTTTTTCTGAATTGTGCCGCTCCCGTCACTCTGGTTAGGTTGGCATCGAAAAAAAACGCTCTCGGGTGCTTTAGAGTGCCGAGTTTATTACTGCGCATTAAGAAATGACCACCTCCAACGTTTGGTTTATGTTTTATAAGTATTTTTAATTTTATTGCTTAAATCGCATTTTCTCGGCGAGCTGAGCACTTTTTCTGAATTGTGCCGCTCCCGTCACTCTGGTTAGGTTGGCATCGAAAAAAACGCTCTCGGGTGCTTTAGAGTGCCGAGTTTATTACTGCGCATTAAGAAATGACCACCTCCAACGTTTGGTTTATGTTTTATCAGCATTTTTAAATTTATTGCTTAAATCGCATTTTCTCGGCGAGCTGAGCGCTTTTTCTGAATTGTGCCGCTCCCGTCACTCTGGTTAGGTTGGCATCGAAAAAAACGCTCTCGGGTACTTTAGAGTGCCGAGTTATTCACTGCGCATGAAGAAATGACCACCTCCAACGTTTGGTTTATGTTTTATAAGCATTTTTAGTTTTATTGCTTAAATCGCATTTTCTCGGCGAGCTGAGCGCTTTTTCTGAATTGTGCCGCTCCCGTCACTCTGGTTAGGTTGGCATCGAAAAAAACGCTCTCGGGTGCTTTAGAGTGCCGAGTTTATTACTGCACATTAAGAAATGACCACCTCCAACGTTTGGTTTATGTTTTATAAGTATTTTTAATTTTATTGCTTAAATCGCATTTTCTCGGCGAGCTGAGCACTTTTTCTGAATTGTGCCGCTCCCGTCACTCTGGTTAGGTTGGCATCGAAAAAAACGCTCTCGGGTGCTTTAGAGTGCCGAGTTTATCACTGCGCATGAAGAAATGACCACCTCCAACGTTTGGTTTATGTTTTATAAGCATTTTTAAATTTATTGCTTAAATCGCATTTTCTCGGCGAGCTGAGCGCTTTTTCTGAATTGTGCCGCTCCCGTCACTCTGGTTAGGTTGGCATCGAAAAAAACGCTCTCGGGTGCTTTAGAGTGCCGAGTTATTCACTGCGCATGAAGAAATGACCACCTCCAACGTTTGGTTTATGTTTTATAAGCATTTTTAGTTTTATTGCTTAAATCGCATTTTCTCGGCGAGCTGAGCACTTTTTCTGAATTGTGCCGCTCCCGTCACTCTGGTTAGGTTGGCATCGAAAAAAACGCTCTCGGGTGCTTTAGAGTGCCGAGTTTATCACTGCGCATGAAGAAATGACAACCTCCAACGTTTGGTTTATGTTTAATAAGCATTTTTAATTTTATTGCTTAAATCGCATTTTCTCGGCGAGCTGAGCACTTTTTCTGAATTGTGCCGCTCCCGTCACTCTGGTTAGGTTGGCATCGAAAAAAACGCTCTCGGGTGCTTTAGAGTGCCGACTTTATCACTGCGCATGAAGAAATGACCACCTCCAACGTTTGGTTTATGTTTTATAAGCATTTTTAATTTTATTGCTTAAATCGCATTTTCTCGGCGAGCTGAGCACTTTTTCTGAATTGTGCCGCTCCCGTCACTCTGGTTAGGTTGGCATGGAAAAAAACGCTCACGGGTGCTTTAGAGTGCCGAGTTTATTACTGCGCATTAAGAAATGACCACCTCGAACGTTTGGTTTATGTTTTATAAGCATTTTTAATTTTATTGCTTAAATCGCATTTTCTCGGCGAGCTGAGCACTTTTTCTGAATTGTGCCGCTCCCGTCACTCTGGTTAGGTTGGCATCGAAAAAAACGCTCTCGGGTGCTTTAGAGTGCCGAGTTATTCACTGCGCATGAAGAAATGACCACCTCCAACGTTTGGTTTATGTTTTATAAGCATTTTTAATTTTATTGCTTAAATCGCATTTTCTCGGCGAGCTGAGCACTTTTTCTGAATTGTGCCGCTCCCGTCACTCTGGTTAGGTTGGCATCGAAAAAAACGCTCCGGGTGCTTTAGAGTGCCGAGTTTATCACTGCGCATGAAGAAATGACCACCTCCAACGTTTGGTTTATGTTTTATAAGCATTTTTAATTTTATTGCTTAAATCGCATTTTCTCGGCGAGCTGAGCGCTTTTTCTGAATTGTGCCGCTCCCGTCACTCTGGTTAGGTTGGCATCGAAAAAAACGCTCTCGGGTGCTTTAGAGTGCCGAGTTATTCACTGCGCATGAAGAAATGACCACCTCCAACGTTTGGTTTATGTTTAATAAGCATTTTTAATTTTATTGCTTAAATCGCATTTTCTCGGCGAGCTGAGCACTTTTTCTGAATTGTGCCGCTCCCGTCACTCTGGTTAGGTTGGCATCGAAAAAAACGCTCTCGGGTGCTTTAGAGTGCCGAGTTTATTACTGCGCATTAAGAAATGACCACCTCCAACGTTTGGTTTATGTTTTATAAGCATTTTTAATTTTATTGCTTAAATCGCATTTTCTCGGCGAGCTGAGCACTTTTTCTGAATTGTGCCGCTCCCGTCACTCTGGTTAGGTTGGCATCGAAAAAACGCTCTCGGGTGCTTTAGAGTGCCGAGTTATTCACTGCGCACGAAGAAATGACCACCTCCAACGTTTTATAAGCATTTTTAATTTTATTGCTTAAATCGCATTTTCTCGGCGAGCTGAGCGCTTTTTCTGAATTGTGCCGCTCCCGTCACTCTGGTTAGGTTGGCATCGAAAAAAACGCTCTCGGGTGCTTTAGAGTGCCGAGTTTATTACTGCGCATTAAGAAATGACCACCTCCAACGTTTGGTTTATGTTTTATAAGCATTTTTAATTTTATTGCTTAAATCGCATTTTCTCGGCGAGCTGAGCACTTTTTCTGAATTGTGCCGCTCCCGTCACTCTGGTTAGGTTGGCATCGAAAAAAACGCTCTCGGGTGCTTTAGAGTGCCGAGTTTATTACTGCGCATTAAGAAATGACCACCTCCAACGTTTGGTTTATGTTTTATCAGCATTTTTAATTTTATTGCTTAAATCGCATTTTCTCGGCGAGCTGAGCACTTTTTCTGAATTGTGCCGCTCCCGTCACTCTGGTTAGGTTGGCATCGAAAAAAACGCTATCGGGTGCTTTAGAGTGCCGAGTTATTCACTGCGCATGAAGAAATGACCACCTCCAACGTTTGGTTTATGTTTAATAAGCATTTTTAATTTTATTGCTTAAATCGCATTTTCTCGGCGACCTGAGCGCTTTTTCTGAATTGTGCCGCTCCCGTCACTCTGGTTAGGTTGGCATCGAAAAAAACGCTCTCGGGTGCTTTAGAGTGCCGAGTTATTCACAGCGCATGAAGAAATGACCACCTCCAACGTTTGGTTTATGTTTTATAAGCATTTTTAGTTTTATTGCTTAAATCGCATTTTCTCGGTGAGCTGAGCACTTTTTCTGAATTGTGCCGCTCCCGTCACTCTGGTTAGGTTGGCATAAAAAAAAACGCTCTCGGGTGCTTTAGAGTGCCGAGTTTATCACTGCGCATGAAGAAATGACCACCTCCAACGTTTGGTTTATGTTTTATAAGCATTTTTAATTTTATTGCTTAAATCGCATTTTCTCGGCGAGCTGAGCGCTTTTTCTGAATTGTGCCGCTCCCGTCACTCTGGTTAGGTTGGCATCGAAAAAAACGCTCTCGGGTGCTTTAGAGTGCCGAGTTTATCACTGCGCATGAAGAAATGACCACCTCCAACGTTTGGTATATGTTTTATAAGCATTTTTAATTTTATTGCTTAAATCGCATTTTCTCGGCGAGCTGAGCGCTTTTTCTGAATTGTGCCGCTCCCGTAACTCTGGTTAGGTTGGCATCGAAAAAAACGCTCTCGGGTGCTTTAGAGTGCCGAGTTTATCACTGCGCATGAAGAAATGACCACTTCCAATGTTTGGTTTATGTTTTATAAGCATTTTTAATTTTATTGCTTAAATCGCATTTTCTCGGCGAGCTGAGCACTTTTTCTGAATTGTGCCGCTCCCGTCACTCTGGTTAGGTTGGCATCGAAAAAAACGCTCTCGGGTGCTTTAGAGTGCCGAGTTATTCACTGCGCATGAAGAAATGACCACCTCCAACGTTTGGTTTATGTTTTATAAGCATTTTTAATTTTATTGCTTAAATCGCATTTTCTCGGGGAGCTGAGCACTTTTTCTGAATTGTGCCGCTCCCGTCACTCTGGTTAGGTTGGCATCGAAAAAAACGCTCTCGGGTGCTTTAGAGTGCCGAGTTTATCACTGCGCATGAAGAAATGACCACCTCCAACGTTTGGTTTATGTTTTATAAGCATTTTTAATTGTATTGCTTAAATCGCATTTTCTCGGCGAGCTGAGCGCTTTTTCTGAATTGTGCCGCTCCCGTCACTCTGGTTAGGTTGGCATCGAAAAAAACGCTCTCGGGTGCTTTAGAGTGCCGAGTTATTCACTGCGCATGAAGAAATGACCACCTCCAACGTTTGGTTTATGTTTAATAAGCATTTTTAATTTTATTGCTTAAATCGCATTGTGCCGCTCCCGTCACTCTGGTTAGGTTGGCATCGAAAAAAACGCTCTCGGGTGCTTTAGAGTGCCGAGTTATTCACTGCGCATGAAGAAATGACCACCTCCAACGTTTGGTTTATGTTTAATAAGCATTTTTAATTTTATTGCTTAAATCGCATTTTCTCGGCGAGCTGAGCACTTTTTCTGAATTGTGCCGCTCCCGTCACTCTGGTTAGGTTGGCATCGAAAAAAACGCTCTCGGGTGCTTTAGAGTGCCGAGATTATTACTGCGCATTAAGAAATGACCACCTCCAACGTTTGGTTTATGTTTTATAAGCATTTTTAATTTTATTGCTTGAATCGCATTTTCTCGGCGCGCTGAGCACTTTTTCTGAATTGTGCCGCTCCCGTCACTCTGGTTAGGTTGGCATCGAAAAAAACGCTCTCGGGTGCTTTAGAGTGCCGAGTTATTCACTGCGCACGAAGAAATGACCACCTCCAACGTTTGGTTTATGTTTTATAAGCATTTTTAATTTTATTGCTTAAATCGCATTTTCTCGGCGAGCTGAGCGCTTTTTCTGAATTGTGCCGCTCCCGTCACTCTGGTTAGGTTGGCATCGAAAAAAACGCTCTCGGGTGCTTTAGAGTGCCGAGTTTATTACTGCGCATTAAGAAATGACCACCTCCAACGTTTGGTTTATGTTTTATAAGCATTTTTAATTTTATTGCTTAAATCGCATTTTCTCGGCGAGCTGAGCACTTTTTCTGAATTGTGCCGCTCCCGTCACTCTGGTTAGGTTGGCATCGAAAAAAACGCTCTCGGTGCTTTAGAGTGCCGAGTTTATCACTGCGCATGAAGAAATGACCACCTCCAACGTTTGGTTTATGTTTTATAAGCATTTTTAATTTTATTGCTTAAATCGCATTTTCTCGGCGAGCTGAGCACTTTTTCTGAATTGTGCCGCTCCCGTCACTCTGGTTAGGTTGGCATCGAAAAAAACGCTCTCGGGTGCTTTAGAGTGCCGAGTTATTCACTGCGCATGAAGAAATGACCACCTCCAACGTTTGGTTTATGTTTTATAAGCATTTTTAGTTTTATTGCTTAAATCGCATTTTCTCGGCGAGCTGAGCACTTTTTCTGAATTGTGCCGCTCCCGTCACTCTGGTTAGGTTGGCATCGAAAAAAACGCTCTCGGGTGCTTTAGAGTGCCGAGTTTATCACTGCGCATGAAGATATGACCACCTCCAACGTTTGGTTTATGTTTTATAAGCATTTTTAATTTTATTGCTTAAATCGCATTTTCTCGGCGAGCTGAGCACTTTTTCTGAATTGTGCCGCTCCCGTCACTCTGGTTAGGTTGGCATCGAAAAAAACGCTCACGGGTGCTTTAGAGTGCCGAGTTTATTACTGCGCATTAAGAAATGACCACCTCCAACGTTTGGTTTATGTTTTATAAGCATTTTTAATTTTATTGCTTAAATCGCATTTTCTCGGCGAGCTGAGCACTTTTTCTGAATTGTGCCGCTCCCGTCACTCTGGTTAGGTTGGCATCGAAAAAAACGCTCTCGGGTGCTTTAGAGTGCCGAGTTATTCACTGCGCATGAAGAAATGACCACCTCCAACGTTTGGTTTATGTTTAATAAGCATTTTTAATTTTATTGCTTAAATCGCATTTTCTCGGCGAGCTGAGCACTTTTTCTGAATTGTGCCGCTCCCGTCACTCTGGTTAGGTTGGCATCGAAAAAAACGCTCTCGGGTGCTTTAGAGTGCCGAGTTTATTACTGCGCATTAAGAAATGACCACCTCCAACGTTTGATTTATGTTTTATAAGCATTTTTAATTTTATTGCTTAAATCGCATTTTCTCGGCGAGCTGAGCACTTTTTCTGAATTGTGCCGCTCCCGTCACTCTGGTTAGGTTGGCATCGAAAAAAACGCTCTCGGGTGCTTTAGAGTGCCGAGTTATTCACTGCGCATGAAGAAATGACCACCTCCAACGTTTGGTTTATGTTTTATAAGCATTTTTAATTTTATTGCTTAAATCGCATTTTCTCGGCGAGCTGAGCGCTTTTTCTGAATTGTGCCGCTCCCGTCACTCTGGTTAGGTTGGCATCGAAAAAAACGCTCTCGGGTGCTTTAGAGTGCCGAGTTATTCACTGCGCATGAAGAAATGACCACCTCCAACGTTTGGTTTATGTTTAATAAGCATTTTTAATTTTATTGCTTAAATCGCATTTTCTCCGCGAGCTGAGCACTTTTTCTGAATTGTGCCGCTCCCGTCACTCTGGTTAGGTTGGCATCGAAAAAAACGCTCTCGGGTGCTTTAGAGTGCCGAGTTTATTACTGCGCATTAAGAAATGACCACCTCCAACGTTTGGTTTATGTTTTATAAGCATTTTTAATCTTATTGCTTAAATCGCATTTTCTCGGCGAGCTGAGCACTTTTTCTGAATCGTGCCGCTCCCGTCACTCTGGTTAGGTTGGCATCGAAAAAAACGCTCTCGGGTGCTTTAGAGTGCCGAGTTTATTACTGCGCATTAAGAAATGACCACCTCCAACGTTTGGTTTATGTTTTATAAGCATTTTTAATTTTATTGCTTAAATCGCATTTTCTCGGCGAGCTGAGCACTTTTTCTGAATTGTGCCGCTCCCGTCACTCTGGTTAGGTTGGCATCGAAAAAAACGCTATCGGGTGCTTTAGAGTGCCGAGTTATTCACTGCGCATGAAGAAATGACCACCTCCAACGTTTGGTTTATGTTTAATAAGCATTTTTAATTTTATTGCTTAAATCGCAATTTCTCGGCGAGCTGAGCGCTTTTTCTGAATTGTGCCGCTCCCGTCACTCTGGTTAGGTTGGCATCGAAAAAAACGCTCTCGGGTGCTTTAGAGTGCCGAGTTTATTACTGCGCATTAAGAAATGACCACCTCCAACGTTTGGTTTATGTTTTATAAGCATTTTTAATTTTATTCCTAAAATCGCATTTTCTCGGCGAGCTGAGCACTTTTTCTGAATTGTGCCGCTCCCGTCACTCTGGTTAGGTTGGCATCGAAAAAAACGCTCTCGGGTGCTTTAGAGTGCCGAGTTTATTACTGCGCATTAAGAAATGACCACCTCCAACGTTTGGTTTATGTTTTATAAGCATTTTTAATTTTATTGCTTAAATCGCATTTTCTCGGCGAGCTGAGCACTTTTTCTGAATTGTGCCGCTCCCGTCACTCTGGTTAGGTTGGCATCGAAAAAAACGCTCTCGGGTGCTTTAGAGTGCCGAGTTATTCACTGCGCATGAAGAAATGACCACCTCCAACGTTTGGTTTATGTTTAATAAGCATTTTTAATTTTATTGCTTGAATCGCATTTTCTCGGCGAGCTGAGCACTTTTTCTGAATTGTGCCGCTCCCGTCACTCTGGTTAGGTTGGCATCGAAAAAAACGCTCTCGGGTGCTTTAGAGTGCCGAGTTTATCACTGCGCATGAAGAAATGACCACCTCCAACGTTTGGTTTATGTTTTATAAGCATTTTTAATTTTATTGCTTAAATCGCATTTTCTCGGCGAGCTGAGCGCTTTTTCTGAATTGTGCCGCTCCCGTCACTCTGGTTAGGTTGGCATCGAAAAAAACGCTCTCGGGTGCTTTAGAGTGCCGAGTTTATTACTGCGCATTAAGAAATGACCACCTCCAACGTTTGGTTTATGTTTTATAAGCATTTTTAATTTTATTGCTTAAATCGCATTTTCTCGGCGAGCTGAGCACTTTTTCTGAATTGTGCCGCTCCCGTCACTCTGGTTAGGTTGGCATCGAAAAAAACGCTCTCGGGTGCTTTAGAGTGCCGAGTTTATTACTGCGCATTAAGAAATTACCACCTCCAACGTTTGGTTTATGTTTTATAAGCATTTTTAAATTTATTGCTTAAATCGCATTTTCTCGGCGAGCTGAGCGCTTTTTCTGAATTGTGCCGCTCCCGTCACTCTGGTTAGGTTGGCATCGAAAAAAACGCTCTCGGGTGCTTTAGAGTGCCGAGTTATTCACTGCGCATGAAGAAATGACCACCTCCAACGTTTGGTTTATGTTTTATAAGCAATTTTAGTTTTATTGCTTAAATCGCATTTTCTCGGCGAGCTGAGCACTTTTTCTGAATTGTGCCGCTCCCGTCACTCTGGTTAGGTTGGCATCGAAAAAAACGCTCTCGGGTGCTTTAGAGTGCCGAGTTTATCACTGCGCATGAAGAAATGACCACCTCCAACGTTTGGTTTATGTTTAATAAGCATTTTTAATTTTATTGCTTAAATCGCATTTTCTCGGCGAGCTGAGCACTTTTTCTGAATTGTGCCGCTCCTGTCACTCTGGTTAGGTTGGCATCGAAAAAAACGCTCTCGGGTGCTTTAGAGTGCCGACTTTATCACTGCGCATGAAGAAATGACCACCTCCAACGTTTGGTTTATGTTTTATAAGCATTTTTAATTTTATTGCTTAAATCGCATTTTCTCGGCGAGCTGAGCACTTTTTCTGAATTGTGCCGCTCCCGTCACTCTGGTTAGGTTGGCATCGAAAAAAAACGCTCACGGGTGCTTTAGAGTGCCGAGTTTATTACTGCGCATTCAGAAATGACCACCTCCAACGTTTGGTTTATGTTTTATAAGCATTTTTAATTTTATTGCTTAAATCGCATTTTCTCGGCGAGCTGAGCACTTTTTCTGAATTGTGCCGCTCCCGTCACTCTGGTTAGGTTGGCATCGAAAAAAACGCTCTCGGGTGCTTTAGAGTGCCGAGTTATTCACTGCGCATGAAGAAATGACCACCTCCAACGTTTGGTTTATGTTTTATAAGCATTTTTAATTTTATTGCTTAAATCGCATTTTCTCGGCGAGCTGAGCACTTTTTCTGAATTGTGCCGCTCCCGTCACTCTGGTTAGGTTGGCATAAAAAAAAACGCTCTCGGGTGCTTTAGAGTGCCGAGTTTATCACTGCGCATGAAGAAATGACCACCTCCAACGTTTGGTTTATGTTTTATAAGCATTTTTAATTTTATTGCTTAAATCGCATTTTCTCGGCGAGCTGAGCGCTTTTTCTGAATTGTGCCGCTCCCGTCACTCTGGTTAGGTTGGCATCGAAAAAAACGCTCTCGGGTGCTTTAGAGTGCAGAGTTTATCACTGCGCATGAAGAAATGACCACCTCCAACGTTTGGTATATGTTTTATAAGCATTTTTAATTTTATTGCTTAAATCGCATTTTCTCGGCGAGCTGAGCGCTTTTTCTGAATTGTGCCGCTCCCGTAACTCTGGTTAGGTTGGCATCGAAAAAAACGCTCTCGGGTGCTTTAGAGTGCCGAGTTTATCACTGTGCATGAAGAAATGACCACTTCCAACGTTTGGTTTATGTTTTATAAGCATTTTTAATTTTATTGCTTAAATCGCATTTTCTCGGCGAGCTGAGCACTTTTTCTGAATTGTGCCGCTCCCGTCACTCTGGTTAGGTTGGCATCGAAAAAAACGCTCTCGGGTGCTTTAGAGTGCCGAGTTATTCACTGCGCATGAAGAAATGACCACCTCCAACGTTTGGTTTATGTTTTATAAGCATTTTTAATTTTATTGCTTAAATCGCATTTTCTCGGCGAGCTGAGCACTTTTTCTGAATTGTGCCGCTCCCGTCACTCTGGTTAGGTTGGCATCGAAAAAAACGCTCTCGGGTGCTTTAGAGTGCCGAGTTTATCACTGCGCATGAAGAAATGACCACCTCCAACGTTTGGTTTATGTTTTATAAGCATTTTTAATTTTATTGCTTAAATCGCATTTTCTCGGCGAGCTGAGCACTTTTTCTGAATTGTGCCGCTCCCGTCACTCTGGTTAGGTTGGCATCGAAAAAAACGCTCTCGGGTGCTTTAGAGTGCCGAGTTATTCACTGCGCATGAAGAAATGACCACCTCCAACGTTTGGTTTATGTTTAATAAGCATTTTTAATTTTATTGCTTAAATCGCATTGTGCCGCTCCCGTCACTCTGGTTAGGTTGGCATCGAAAAAAACGCTCTCGGGTGCTTTAGAGTGCCGAGTTATTCACTGCGCATGAAGAAATGACCACCTCCAACGTTTGGTTTATGTTTAATAAGCATTTTTAATTTTATTGCTTAAATCGCATTTTCTCGGCGAGCTGAGCACTTTTTCTGAATTGTGCCGCTCCCGTCACTCTGGTTAGGTTGGCATCGAAAAAAACGCTCTCGGGTGCTTTAGAGTGCCGAGTTATTCACTGCGCATGAAGAAATGACCACCTCCAACGTTTGGTTTATGTTTAATAAGCATTTTTACTTTTATTGCTTAAATCGCATTGTGCCGCTCCCGTCACTCTGGTTAGGTTGGCATCGAAAAAAACGCTCTCGGGTGCTTTAGAGTGCCGAGTTATTCACTGCGCATGAAGAAATGACCACCTCCAACGTTTGGTTTATGTGTAATAAGCATTTTTAATTTTATTGCTTAAATCGCATTTTCTCGGCGAGCTGAGCACTTTTTCTGAATTGTGCCGCTCCCGTCACTCTGGTTAGGTTGGCATCGAAAAAAACGCTCTCGGGTGCTTTAGAGTGCCGAGATTATTACTGCGCATTAAGAAATGACCACCTCCAACGTTTGGTTTATGTTTTATAAGCATTTTTAATTTTATTGCTTAAATCGCATTTTCTCGGCGAGCTGAGCACTTTTTTCTGAATTGTGCCGCTCCCATCACTCTGGTTAGGTTGGCATCGAAAAAAACGCTCACGGGTGCTTTAGAGTGCCGAGTTTATTACTGCGCATTAAGAAATGACCACCTCCAACGTTTGGTTTATGTTTTATAAGCATTTTTAATTTTATTGCTTAAATCGCATTTTCTCGGCGAGCTGAGCACTTTTTCTGAATTGTGCCGCTCCCGTCACTCTGGTTAGGTTGGCATCGAAAAAAACGCTCTCGGGTGCTTTAGAGTGCCGAGTTATTCACTGCGCACGAAGAAATGACCACCTCCAACGTTTGGTTTATGTTTTATAAGCATTTTTAATTTTATTGCTTAAATCGCATTTTCTCGGCGAGCTGAGCGCTTTTTCTGAATTGTGCCGCTCCCGTCACTCTGGTTAGAATGGCATCGAAAAAAACGCTCTCGGGTGCTTTAGAGTGCCGAGTTTATTACTGCGCATTAAGAAATGACCACCTCCAACGTTTGGTTTATGTTTTATAAGCATTTTTAATTTTATTGCTTAAATCGCATTTTCTCGGCGAGCTGAGCACTTTTTCTGAATTGTGCCGCTCCCGTCACTCTGGTTAGGTTGGCATCGAAAAAAACGCTCTCGGTGCTTTAGAGTGCCGAGTTTATCACTGCGCATGAAGAAATGACCACCTCCAACGTTTGGTTTATGTTTTATAAGCATTTTTAATTTTATTGCTTAAATCGCATTTTCTCGGCGAGCTGAGCACTTTTTCTGAATTGTGCCGCTCCCGTCACTCTGGTTAGGTTGGCATCGAAAAAAACGCTCTCGGGTGCTTTAGAGTGCCGAGTTATTCACTGCGCATGAAGAAATGACCACCTCCAACGTTTGGTTTATGTTTTATAAGCATTTTTAGTTTTATTGCTTAAATCGCATTTTCTCGGCGAGCTGAGCACTTTTTCTGAATTGTGCCGCTCCCGTCACTCTGGTTAGGTTGGCATCGAAAAAAACGCTCTCGGGTGCTTTAGAGTGCCGAGTTTATCACTGCGCATGAAGAAATGACCACCTCCAACGTTTGGTTTATGTTTTATAAGCATTTTTAATTTTATTGCTTAAATCGCATTTTCTCGGCGAGCTGAGCGCTTTTTCTGAATTGTGCCGCTCCCGTCACTCTGGTTAGGTTGGCATCGAAAAAAACGCTCTCGGGTGCTTTAGAGTGCCGAGTTTATCACTGCGCATGAAGAAATGACCACCTCCAACGTTTGGTTTATGTTTTATAAGCATTTTTAATTTTATTGCTTAAATCGCATTTTCTCGGCGAGCTGAGCACTTTTTCTGAATTGTGCCGCTCCCGTCACTCTGGTTAGGTTGGCATCGAAAAAAACGCTCACGGGTGCTTTAGAGTGCCGAGTTTATTACTGCGCATTAAGAAATGACCACCTCCAACGTTTGGTTTATGTTTTATAAGCATTTTTAGTTTTATTGCTTAAATCGCATTTTCTCGGCGAGCTGAGCACTTTTTCTGAATTGTGCCGCTCCCGTCACTCTGGTTAGGTTGGCATCGAAAAAAACGCTCTCGGGTGCTTTAGAGTGCCGAGTTATTCACTGCGCATGAAGAAATGACCACCTCCAACGTTTGGTTTATGTTTAATAAGCATTTTTAATTTTATTGCTTAAATCGCATTTTCTCGGCGAGCTGAGCACTTTTTCTGAATTGTGCCGCTCCCGTCACTCTGGTTAGGTTGGCATCGAAAAAAACGCTCTCGGGTGCTTTAGAGTGCCGAGTTTATTACTGCGCATTAAGAAATGCCCACCTCCAACGTTTGGTTTATGTTTTATAAGCATTTTTAATTTTATTGCTTAAATCGCATTTTCTCGGCGAGCTGAGCACTTTTTCTGAATTGTGCCGCTCCCGTCACTCTGGTTAGGTTGGCATCGAAAAAAACGCTATCGGGTGCTTTAGAGTGCCGAGTTATTCACTGCGCATGAAGAAATGACCACCTCCAACGTTTGGTTTATGTTTAATAAGCATTTTTAATTTTATTGCTTAAATCGCATTTTCTCGGCGAGCTGAGCGCTTTTTCTGAATTGTGCCGCTCCCGTCACTCTGGTTAGGTTGGCATCGAAAAAAACGCTCTCGGGTGCTTTAGAGTGCCGAGTTTATTACTGCGCATTAAGAAATGACCACCTCCAACGTTTGGTTTATGTTTTATAAGCATTTTTAATTTTATTGCTTAAATCGCATTTTCTCGGCGAGCTGAGCACTTTTTCTGAATTGTGCCGCTCCCGTCACTCTGGTTAGGTTGGCATCGAAAAAAACGCTCTCGGGTGCTTTAGAGTGCCGAGTTTATTACTGCGCATTAAGAAATGACCACCTCCAACGTTTGGTTTATGTTTTATAAGCATTTTTAATTTTATTGCTTAAATCGCATTTTCTCGGCGAGCTGAGCACTTTTTCTGAATTGTGCCGCTCCCGTCACTCTGGTTAGGTTGGCATCGAAAAAAACGCTCTCGGGTGCTTTAGAGTGCCGAGTTATTCACTGCGCATGAAGAAATGACCACCTCCAACGTTTGTTTTATGTTTAATAAGCATTTTTAATTTTATTGCTTGAATCGCATTTTCTCGGTGAGCTGAGCACTTTTTCTGAATTGTGCCGCTCCCGTCACTCTGGTTAGGTTGGCATCGAAAAAAACGCTCTCGGGTGCTTTAGAGTGCCGAGTTTATCACTGCGCATGAAGAAATGACCACCTCCAACGTTTGGTTTATGTTTTATAAGCATTTTTAATTTTATTGATTAAATCGCATTTTCTCGGCGAGCTGAGCGCTTTTTCTGAATTGTGCCGCTCCCGTCACTCTGGTTAGGTTGGCATCGAAAAAAACGCTCTCGGGTGCTTTAGAGTGCCGAGTTTATCACTGCGCATGAAGAAATAACCACCTCCAACGTTTGGTTTATGTTTTATAAGCATTTTTAATTTTATTGCTTAAATCGCATTTTCTCGGCGAGCTGAGCACTTTTTCTGAATTGTGCCGCTCCCGTCACTCTGGTTAGGTTGGCATCGAAAAAAACGCTCTCGGGTGCTTTAGAGTGCCGAGTTTATCACTGCGCATGAAGAAATGACCACCTCCAACGTTTGGTTTATGTTTTATAAGCATTTTTAAATTTATTGCTTAAATCGCATTTTCTCGGCGAGCTGAGCGCTTTTTCTGAATTGTGCCGCTCCCGTCACTCTGGTTAGGTTGGCATCGAAAAAAACGCTCTCGGGTGCTTTAGAGTGCCGAGTTATTCACTGCGCATGAAGAAATGACCACCTCCAACGTTTGGTTTATGTTTTATAAGCATTTTTAATTTTATTGCTTAAATCGCATTTTCTCGGCGAGCTGAGCGCTTTTTCTGAATTGTGCCGCTCCCGTCACTCTGGTTAGGTTGGCATCGAAAAAAAACGCTCTCGGGTGCTTTAGAGTGCCGAGTTTATCACTGCGCATGAAGAAATGACCACCTCCAACGTTTGGTTTATGTTTTATAAGCATTTTTAATTTTATTGCTTAAATCGCATTTTCTCGGCGAGCTGAGCGCTTTTTCTGAATTGTGCCGCTCCCGTAACTCTGGTTAGGTTGGCATCGAAAAAAACGCTCTCGGGTGCTTTAGAGTGCCGAGTTTATTACTGCGCATTAAGAAATGACCACCTCCAACGTTTGGTTTATGTTTTATAAGCATTTTTAATTTTATTGCTTAAATCGCATTTTCTCGGCGAGCTGAGCACTTTTTCTGAATTGTGCCGCTCCCGTCACTCTGGTTAGGTTGGCATCGAAAAAAACGCTATCGGGTGCTTTAGAGTGCCGAGTTATTCACTGCGCATGAAGAAATGACCACCTCCAACGTTTGGTTTATGTTTAATAAGCATTTTTAATTTTATTGCTTAAATCGCATTTTCTCGGCGAGCTGAGCGCTTTTTCTGAATTGTGCCGCTCCCGTCACTCTGGTTAGGTTGGCATCGAAAAAAACGCTCTCGGGTGCTTTAGAGTGCCGAGTTTATTACTGCGCATTAAGAAATGACCACCTCCAACGTTTGGTTTATGTTTTATAAGCATTTTTAATTTTATTGCTTAAATCGCATTTTCTCGGCGAGCTGAGCACTTTTTCTGAATTGTGCCGCTCCCGTCACTCTGGTTAGGTTGGCATCGAAAAAAACGCTCTCGGGTGCTTTAGAGTGCCGAGTTATTCACTGCGCATGAAGAAATGACCACCTCCAACGTTTGGTTTATGTTTTATAAGCATTTTTAATTTTATTGCTTAAATCGCATTTTCTCGGCGAGCTGAGCACTTTTTCTGAATTGTGCCGCTCCCGTCACTCTGGTTAGGTTGGCATCGAAAAAAACGCTCTCGGGTGCTTTAGAGTGCCGAGTTATTCACTGCGCATGAAGAAATGACCACCTCCAACGTTTGGTTTATGTTTAATAAGCATTTTTAATTTTATTGCTTGAATCGCATTTTCTCGGCGAGCTGAGCACTTTTTCTGAATTGTGCCGCTCCCGTCACTCTGGTTAGGTTGGCATCGAAAAAAACGCTCTCGGGTGCTTTAGAGTGCCGAGTTTATCACTGCGCATGAAGAAATGACCACCTCCAACGTTTGGTTTATGTTTTATAAGCATTTTTAATTTTATTGCTTAAATCGCATTTTCTCGGCGAGCTGAGCGCTTTTTCTGAATTGTGCCGCTCCCGTCACTCTGGTTAGGTTGGCATCGAAAAAAACGCTCTCGGGTGCTTTAGAGTGCCGAGTTTATCACTGCGCATGAAGAAATGACCACCTCCAACGTTTGGTTTATGTTTTATAAGCATTTTTAATTTTATTGCTTAAATCGCATTTTCTCGGCGAGCTGAGCACTTTTTCTGAATTGTGCCGCTCCCGTCACTCTGGTTAGGTTGGCATCGAAAAAAACGCTCTCGGGTGCTTTAGAGTGCCGAGTTTATCACTGCGCATGAAGAAATGACCACCTCCAACGTTTGGTTTATGTTTTATAAGCATTTTTAATTTTATTGATTAAATCGCATTTTCTCGGCGAGCTGAGCGCTTTTTCTGAATTGTGCCGCTCCCGTCACTCTGGTTAGGTTGGCATCGAAAAAAACGCTCTCGGGTGCTTTAGAGTGCCGAGTTTATCACTGCGCATGAAGAAATAACCACCTCCAACGTTTGGTTTATGTTTTATAAGCATTTTTAATTTTATTGCTTAAATCGCATTTTCTCGGCGAGCTGAGCACTTTTTCTGAATTGTGCCGCTCCCGTCACTCTGGTTAGGTTGGCATCGAAAAAAACGCTCTCGGGTGCTTTAGAGTGCCGAGTTTATCACTGCGCATGAAGAAATGACCACCTCCAACGTTTGGTTTATGTTTTATAAGCATTTTTAAATTTATTGCTTAAATCGCATTTTCTCGGCGAGCTGAGCGCTTTTTCTGAATTGTGCCGCTCCCGTCACTCTGGTTAGGTTGGCATCGAAAAAAACGCTCTCGGGTGCTTTAGAGTGCCGAGTTATTCACTGCGCATGAAGAAATGACCACCTCCAACGTTTGGTTTATGTTTTATAAGCATTTTTAATTTTATTGCTTAAATCGCATTTTCTCGGCGAGCTGAGCGCTTTTTCTGAATTGTGCCGCTCCCGTCACTCTGGTTAGGTTGGCATCGAAAAAAAACGCTCTCGGGTGCTTTAGAGTGCCGAGTTTATCACTGCGCATGAAGAAATGACCACCTCCAACGTTTGGTTTATGTTTTATAAGCATTTTTAATTTTATTGCTTAAATCGCATTTTCTCGGCGAGCTGAGCGCTTTTTCTGAATTGTGCCGCTCCCGTAACTCTGGTTAGGTTGGCATCGAAAAAAACGCTCTCGGGTGCTTTAGAGTGCCGAGTTTATTACTGCGCATTAAGAAATGACCACCTCCAACGTTTGGTTTATGTTTTATGAGCATTTTTAATTTTATTGCTTAAATCGCATTTTCTCGGCGAGCTGAGCACTTTTTCTGAATTGTGCCGCTCCCGTCACTCTGGTTAGGTTGGCATCGAAAAAAACGCTATCGGGTGCTTTAGAGTGCCGAGTTATTCACTGCGCATGAAGAAATGACCACCTCCAACGTTTGGTTTATGTTTAATAAGCATTTTTAATTTTATTGCTTAAATCGCATTTTCTCGGCGAGCTGAGCGCTTTTTCTGAATTGTGCCGCTCCCGTCACTCTGGTTAGGTTGGCATCGAAAAAAACGCTCTCGGGTGCTTTAGAGTGCCGAGTTTATCACTGCGCATGAAGAAATGACCACCTCCAACGTTTGGTTTATGTTTTATAAGCATTTTTAATTTTATTGCTTAAATCGCATTTTCTCGGCGAGCTGAGCACTTTTTCTGAATTGTGCCGCTCCCGTCACTCTGGTTAGGTTGGCATCGAAAAAAACGCTCTCGGGTGCTTTAGAGTGCCGAGTTTATCACTGCGCATGAAGAAATGACCACCTCCAACGTTTGGTTTATGTTTTATAAGCATTTTTAAATTTATTGCTTAAATCGCATTTTCTCGGCGAGCTGAGCGCTTTTTCTGAATTGTGCCGCTCCCGTCACTCTGGTTAGGTTGGCATCGAAAAAAACGCTCTCGGGTGCTTTAGAGTGCCGAGTTATTCACTGCGCATGAAGAAATGACCACCTCCAACGTTTGGTTTATGTTTTATAAGCATTTTTAATTTTATTGCTTAAATCGCATTTTCTCGGCGAGCTGAGCGCTTTTTCTGAATTGTGCCGCTCCCGTCACTCTGGTTAGGTTGGCATCGAAAAAAAACGCTCTCGGGTGCTTTACAGTGCCGAGTTTATCACTGCGCATGAAGAAATGACCACCTCCAACGTTTGGTTTATGTTTTATAAGCATTTTTAATTTTATTGCTTAAATCGCATTTTCTCGGCGAGCTGAGCGCTTTTTCTGAATTGTGCCGCTCCCGTAACTCTGGTTAGGTTGGCATCGAAAAAAACGCTCTCGGGTGCTTTAGAGTGCCGAGTTTATCACTGCGCATGAAGAAATGACCACTTCCAACGTTTGGTTTATGTTTTATAAGCATTTTTAATTTTATTGCTTAAATCGCATTTTCTCGGCGAGCTGAGCACTTTTTCTGAATTGTGCCGCTCCCGTCACTCTGGTTAGGTTGGCATCGAAAAAAAACGCTCTCGGGTGCTTTAGAGTGCCGAGTTTATTACTGCGCATTAAGAAATGACCACCTCCAACGTTTGGTTTATGTTTTATAAGCATTTTTAATTTTATTGCTTAAATCGCATTTTCTCGGCGAGCTGAGCACTTTTTCTGAATTGTGCCGCTCCCGTCACTCTGGTTAGGTTGGCATCGAAAAAAACGCACTCGGGTGCTTTAGAGTGCCGAGTTATTCACTGCGCATGAAGAAATGACCACCTCCAACGTTTGGTTTATGTTTTATAAGCATTTTTAATTTTATTGCTTAAATCGCATTTTCTCGGCGAGCTGAGCACTTTTTCTGAATTGTGCCGCTCCCGTCACTCTGGTTAGGTTGGCATCGAAAAAAACGCTCTCGGGTGCTTTAGAGTGCCGAGTTTATCACTGCGCATGAAGAAATGACCACCTCCAACGTTTGGTTTATGTTTCATAAGCATTTTTAATTTTATTGCTTAAATCGCATTTTCTCGGCGAGCTGAGCGCTTTTTCTGAATTGTGCCGCTCCCGTCACTCTGGTTAGGTTGGCATCGAAAAAAACGCTCTCGGGTGCTTTAGAGTGCCGAGTTTATTACTGCGCATTAAGAAATGACCACCTCCAACGTTTGGTTTATGTTTTATAAGTATTTTTAATTTTATTGCTTAAATCGCATTTTCTCGGCGAGCTGAGCACTTTTTCTGAATTGTGCCGCTCCCGTCACTCTGGTTAGGTTGGCATCGAAAAAAACGCTCTCGGGTGCTTTAGAGTGCCGAGTTTATCACTGCGCATGAAGAAATGACCACCTCCAACGTTTGGTTTATGTTTTATAAGCATTTTTAAATTTATTGCTTAAATCGCATTTTCTCGGCGAGCTGAGCGCTTTTTCTGAATTGTGCCGCCCCCGTCACTCTGGTTAGGTTGGCATCGAAAAAAACGCTCTCGGGTGCTTTAGAGTGCCGAGTTATTCACTGCGCATGAAGAAATGACCACCTCCAACGTTTGGTTTATGTTTTATAAGCATTTTTAGTTTTATTGCTTAAATCGCATTTTCTCGGCGAGCTGAGCACTTTTTCTGAATTGTGCCGCTCCCGTCACTCTGGTTAGGTTGGCATCAAAAAAAACGCTCTCGGGTGCTTTAGAGTGCCGAGTTTATCACTGCGCATGAAGAAATGACCACCTCCAACGTTTGGTTTATGTTTAATAAGCATTTTTAATTTTATTGCTTATATCGCATTTTCTCGGCGAGCTGAGCACTTTTTCTGAATTGTGCCGCTCCCGTCACTCTGGTTAGGTTGGCATCGAAAAAAACGCTCTCGGGTGCTTTAGAGTGCCGACTTTATCACTGCGCATGAAGAAATGACCACCTCCAACGTTTGGTTTATGTTTTATAAGCATTTTTAATTTTATTGCTTAAATCGCATTTTCTCGGCGAGCTGAGCACTTTTTCTGAATTGTGCCGCTCCCGTCACTCTGGTTAGGTTGGCATGGAAAAAAACGCTCACGGGTGCTTTAGAGTGCCGAGTTTATTACTGCGCATTAAGAAATGACCACCTCGAACGTTTGGTTTATGTTTTATAAGCATTTTTAATTTTATTGCTTAAATCGCATTTTCTCGGCGAGCTGAGCACTTTTTCTGAATTGTGCCGCTCCCGTCACTCTGGTTAGGTTGGCATCGAAAAAAACGCTCCGGGTGCTTTAGAGTGCCGAGTTTATCACTGCGCATGAAGAAATGACCACCTCCAACGTTTGGTTTATGTTTTATAAGCATTTTTAATTTTATTGCTTAAATCGCATTTTCTCGGCGAGCTGAGCGCTTTTTCTGAATTGTGCCGCTCCCGTCACTCTGGTTAGGTTGGCATCGAAAAAAACGCTCTCGGGTGCTTTAGAGTGCCGAGTTTATCACTGCGCATGAAGAAATGACCACCTCCAACGTTTGGTTTATGTTTTATAAGCATTTTTAATTTTATTGCTTAAATCGCATTTTCTCGGCGAGCTGAGCGCTTTTTCTGAATTGTGCCGCTCCCGTAACTCTGGTTAGGTTGGCATCGAAAAAAACGCTCTCGGGTGCTTTAGAGTGCCGAGTTTATCACTGCGCATGAAGAAATGACCACTTCCAACGTTTGGTTTATGTTTTATAAGCATTTTTAATTTTATTGCTTAAATCGCATTTTCTCGGCGAGCTGAGCACTTTTTCTGAATTGTGCCGCTCCCGTCACTCTGGTTAGGTTGGCATCGAAAAAAACGCCCTCGGGTGCTTTAGAGTGCCGAGTTTATTACTGCGCATTAAGAAATGACCACCTCCAACGTTTGGTTTATGTTTTATAAGCATTTTTAATTTTATTGCTTAAATCGCATTTTCTCGGCGAGCTGAGCACTTTTTCTGAATTGTGCCGCTCCCGTCACTCTGGTTAGGTTGGCATCGAAAAAAACGCTCTCGGGTGCTTTAGAGTGCCGAGTTATTCACTGCGCATGAAGAAATGACCACCTCCAACGTTTGGTTTATGTTTTATAAGCATTTTTAATTTTATTGCTTAAATCGCATTTTCTCGGCGAGCTGAGCACTTTTTCTGAATTGTGCCGCTCCCGTCACTCTGGTTAGGTTGGCATCGAAAAAAACGCTCTCGGGTGCTTTAGAGTGCCGAGTTTATCACTGCGCATGAAGAAATGACCACCTCCAACGTTTGGTTTATGTTTTATAAGCATTTTTAATTTTATTGCTTAAATCGCATTTTCTCGGCGAGCTGAGCGCTTTTTCTGAATTGTGCCGCTCCCGTCACTCTGGTTAGGTTGGCATCGAAAAAAACGCTCTCGGGTGCTTTAGAGTGCCAGTTATTCACTGCGCATGAAGAAATGACCACCTCCAACGTTTGGTTTATGTTTAATAAGCATTTTTAATTTTATTGCTTAAATCGCATTTTCTCGGCGAGCTGAGCGCTTTTTCTGAATTGTGTCGCTCCCGTCACTCTGGTTAGGTTGGCATCGAAAAAAACGCTCTCGGGTGCTTTGGAGTGCCGAGTTATTCACTGCGCATGAAGAAATGACCACCTCCAACGTTTGGTTTATTTTTAATAAGCATTTTTAATTTTATTGCTTAAATCGCATTTTCTCGGCGAGCTGAGCACTTTTTCTGAATTGTGCCGCTCCCGTCACTCTGGTTAGGTTGGCATCGAAAAAAACGCTCTCGGGTGCTTTAGAGTGCCGAGTTTATTACTGCGCATTAAGAAATGACCACCTCCAACGTTTGGTTTATGTTTTATAAGCATTTTTAATTTTATTGCTTAAATCGCATTTTCTCGGCGAGCTGAGCACTTTTTCTGAATTGTGCCGCTCCCGTCACTCTGGTTAGGTTGGCATCGAAAAAAACGCTCTCGGGTGCTTTAGAGTGCCGAGTTATTCACTGCGCACGAAGAAATGACCACCTCCAACGTTTTGTAAGCATTTTTAATTTTATTGCTTAAATCGCATTTTCTCGGCGAGCTGAGCGCTTTTTCTGAATTGTGCCGCTCCCGTCACTCTGGTTAGGTTGGCATCGAAAAAAACGCTCTCGGGTGCTTTAGAGTGCCGAGTTTATTACTGCGCATTAAGAAATGACCACCTCCAACGTTTGGTTTATGTTTTATAAGCATTTTTAATTTTATTGCTTAAATCGCATTTTCTCGGCGAGCTGAGCACTTTTTCTGAATTGTGCCGCTCCCGTCACTCTGGTTAGGTTGGCATCGAAAAAAACGCTCTCGGGTGCTTTAGAGTGCCGAGTTTATTACTGCGCATTAAGAAATGACCACCTCCAACGTTTGGTTTATGTTTTATAAGCATTTTTAATTTTATTGCTTAAATCGCATTTTCTCGGCGAGCTGAGCACTTTTTCTGAATTGTGCCGCTCCCGTCACTCTGGTTAGGTTGGCATCGAAAAAAACGCTATCGGGTGCTTTAGAGTGCCGAGTTATTCACTGCGCATGAAGAAATGACCACCTCCAACGTTTGGTTTATGTTTAATAAGCATTTTTAATTTTATTGCTTAAATCGCATTTTCTCGGCGAGCTGAGCACTTTTTCTGAATTGTGCCGCTCCCGTCACTCTGGTTAGGTTGGCATCGAAAAAAACGCTCTCGGGTGCTTTAGAGTGCCAGTTATTCACTGCGCATGAAGAAATGACCACCTCCAACGTTTGGTTTATGTTTAATAAGCATTTTTAATTTTATTGCTTAAATCGCATTTTCTCGGCGAGCTGAGCGCTTTTTCTGAATTGTGCCGCTCCCGTCACTCTGGTTAGGTTGGCATCGAAAAAAACGCTCCGGGTGCTTTAGAGTGCCGAGTTTATCACTGCGCATGAAGAAATGACCACCTCCAACGTTTGGTTTATGTTTTATAAGCATTTTTAATTTTATTGCTTAAATCGAATTTTCTCGGCGAGCTGAGCGCTTTTTCTGAATTGTGCCGCTCCCGTCACTCTGGTTAGGTTGGCATCGAAAAAAACGCTCTCGGGTGCTTTAGAGTGCCGAGTTTATCACTGCGCATGAAGAAATGACCACCTCCAACGTTTGGTTTATGTTTTATAAGCATTTTTAAATTTATTGCTTAAATCGCATTTTCTCGGCGAGCTGAGCGCTTTTTCTGAATTGTGCCGCTCCCGTCACTCTGGTTAGGTTGGCATCGAAAAAAACGCTCTCGGGTGCTTTAGAGTGCCGAGTTATTCACTGCGCATGAAGAAATGACCACCTCCAACGTTTAGTTTATGTTTTATAAGCATTTTTAGTTTTATTGCTTAAATCGCATTTTCTCGGCGAGCTGAGCACTTTTTCTGAATTGTGCCGCTCCCGTCACTCTGGTTAGGTTGGCATCGAAAAAAACGCTCTCGGGTGCTTTAGAGTGCCGAGTTTATCACTGCGCATGAAGAAATGACCACCTCCAACGTTTGGTTTATGTTTAATAAGCATTTTTAATTTTATTGCTTAAATCGCATTTTCTCGGCGAGCTGAGCACTTTTTCTGAATTGTGCCGCTCCTGTCACTCTGGTTAGGTTGGCATCGAAAAAAACGCTCTCGGGTGCTTTAGAGTGCCGACTTTATCACTGCGCATGAAGAAATGACCACCTCCAACGTTTGGTTTATGTTTTATAAGCATTTTTAATTTTATTGCTTAAATCGCATTTTCTCGGCGAGCTGAGCACTTTTTCTGAATTGTGCCGCTCCCGTCACTCTGGTTAGGTTGGCATCGAAAAAAACGCTCACGGGTGCTTTAGAGTGCCGAGTTTATTACTGCGCATTAAGAAATGACCACCTCCAACGTTTGGTTTATGTTTTATAAGCATTTTTAATTTTATTGCTTAAATCGCATTTTCTCGGCGATTTGAGCACTTTTTCTGAATTGTGCCGCTCCCGTCACTCTGGTTAGGTTGGCATCGAAAAAAACGCTCTCGGGTGCTTTAGAGTGCCGAGTTATTCACTGCGCATGAAGAAATGACCACCTCCAACGTTTGGTTTATGTTTTATAAGCATTTTTAATTTTATTGCTTAAATCGCATTTTCTCGGCGAGCTGAGCACTTTTTCTGAATTGTGCCGCTCCCGTCACTCTGGTTAGGTTGGCATAAAAAAAAAACGCTCTCGGGTGCTTTAGAGTGCCGAGTTTATCACTGCGCATGAAGAAATGACCACCTCCAACGTTTGGTTTATGTTTTATAAGCATTTTTAATTTTATTGCTTAAATCGCATTTTCTCGGCGAGCTGAGCGCTTTTTCTGAATTGTGCCGCTCCCGTCACTCTGGTTAGGTTGGCATCGAAAAAAACGCTCTCGGGTGCTTTAGAGTGCCGAGTTTATCACTGCGCATGAAGAAATGACCACCTCCAACGTTTGGTATATGTTTTATAAGCATTTTTAATTTTATTGCTTAAATCGCATTTTCTCGGCGAGCTGAGCGCTTTTTCTGAATTGTGCCGCTCCCGTAACTCTGGTTAGGTTGGCATCGACAAAAACGCTCTCGGGTGCTTTAGAGTGCCGAGTTTATCACTGCGCATGAAGAAATGACCACTTCCAACGTTTGGTTTATGTTTTACAAGCATTTTTAATTTTATTGCTTAAATCGCATTTTCTCGGCGAGCTGAGCACTTTTTCTGAGTTGTGCCGCTCCCGTCACTCTGGTTAGGTTGGCATCGAAAAAAACGCTCTCGGGTGCTTTAGAGTGCCGAGTTATTCACTGCGCATGAAGAAATGACCACCTCCAACGTTTGGTTTATGTTTTATAAGCATTTTTAATTTTATTGCTTAAATCGCATTTTCTCGGCGAGCTGAGCACTTTTTCTGAATTGTGCCGCTCCCGTCACTCTGATTAGGTTGGCATCGAAAAAAACGCTCTCGGGTGCTTTAGAGTGCCGAGTTTATCACTGCGCATGAAGAAATGACCACCTCCAACGTTTGGTTTATGTTTTATAAGCATTTTTAATTTTATTGCTTAAATCGCATTTTCTCGGCGAGCTGAGCGCTTTTTCAATTGTGCCGCTCCCGTCACTCTGGTTAGGTTGGCATCGAAAAAAACGCTCTCGGGTGCTTTAGAGTGCCGAGTTATTCACTGCGCATGAAGAAATGACCACCTCCAACGTTTGGTTTATGTTTAATAAGCATTTTTAATTTTATTGCTTAAATCGCATTTTCTCGGCGAGCTGAGCACTTTTTCTGAATTGTGCCGCTCCCGTCACTCTGGTTAGGTTGGCATCGAAAAAAACGCTCTCGGGTGCTTTAGAGTGCCGAGTTGATTACTGCGCATTAAGAAATGACCACCTCCAACGTTTGGTTTATGTTTTATAAGCATTTTTAATTTTATTGCTTAAATCGCATTTTTTCGGCGAGCTGAGCACTTTTTCTGAATTGTGCCGCTCCCGTCACTCTGGTTAGGTTGGCATCGAAAAAAACGCTATCGGGTGCTTTAGAGTGCCGAGTTATTCACTGCGCATGAAGAAATGACCACCTCCAACGTTTGGTTTATGTTTAATAAGCATTTTTAATTTTATTGCTTAAATCGCATTTTCTCGGCGAGCTGAGCACTTTTTCTGAATTGTGCCGCTCCCGTCACTCTGGTTAGGTTGGCATCGAAAAAAACGCTCTCGGGTGCTTTAGAGTGCCGAGTTTATTACTGCGCATTAAGAAATGACCACCTCCAACGTTTGGTTTATGTTTTATAAGTATTTTTAATTTTATTGCTTAAATCGCATTTTCTCGGCGAGCTGAGCACTTTTTCTGAATTGTGCCGCTCCCGTCACTCTGGTTAGGTTGGCATCGAAAAAAACGCTCTCGGGTGCTTTAGAGTGCCGAGTTTATCACTGCGCATGAAGAAATGACCACCTCCAACGTTTGGTTTATGTTTTATAAGCATTTTTAATTTTATTGCTTAAATCGCATTTTCTCGGCGAGCTGAGCGCTTTTTCTGAATTGTGCCGCTCCCGTAACTCTGGTTAGGTTGGCATCGAAAAAAACGCTCTCGGGTGCTTTAGAGTGCCGAGTTTATCACTGCGCATGAAGAAATGACCACTTCCAACGTTTGGTTTATGTTTTATAAGCATTTTTAATTTTATTGCTTAAATCGCATTTTCTCGGCGAGCTGAGCACTTTTTCTGAATTGTGCCGCTCCCGTCACTCTGGTTAGGTTGGCATCGAAAAAAACGCTCTCGGGTGCTTTAGAGTGCCGAGTTTATTACTGCGCATTAAGAAATGACCACCTCCAACGTTTGGTTTATGTTTTATAAGCATTTTTAATTTTATTGCTTAAATCGCATTTTCTCGGCGAGCTGAGCACTTTTTCTGAATTGTGCCGCTCCCGTCACTCTGGTTAGGTTGGCATCGAAAAAAACGCACTCGGGTGCTTTAGAGTGCCGAGTTATTCACTGCGCATGAAGAAATGACCACCTCCAACGTTTGGTTTATGTTTCATAAGCATTTTTAATTTTATTGCTTAAATCGCATTTTCTCGGCGAGCTGAGCACTTTTTCTGAATTGTGCCGCTCCCGTCACTCTGGTTAGGTTGGCATCGAAAAAAACGCTCTCGGGTGCTTTAGAGTGCCGAGTTTATCACTGCGCATGAAGAAATGACCACCTCCAACGTTTGGTTTATGTTTTATAAGCATTTTTAATTTTATTGCTTAAATCGCATTTTCTCGGCGAGCTGAGCGCTTTTTCTGAATTGTGCCGCTCCCGTCACTCTGGTTAGGTTGGCATCGAAAAAAACGCTCTCGGGTGCTTTAGAGTGCCGAGTTTATTACTGCGCATTAAGAAATGACCACCTCCAACGTTTGGTTTATGTTTTATAAGTATTTTTAATTTTGTTGCTTAAATCGCATTTTCTCGGCGAGCTGAGCACTTTTTCTGAATTGTGCCGCTCCCGTCACTCTGGTTAGGTTGGCATCGAAAAAAACGCTCTCGGGTGCTTTAGAGTGCCGAGTTTATCACTGCGCATGAAGAAATTACCACCTCCAACGTATATGTTTTATAAGCATTTTTAAATTTATTGCTTAAATCGCATTTTCTCGGCGAGCTGAGCGCTTTTTCTGAATTGTGCCGCTCCCGTCACTCTGGTTAGGTTGGCATCGAAAAAAACGCTCTCGGGTGCTTTAGAGTGCCGAGTTATTCACTGCGCATGAAGAAATGACCACCTCCAACGTTTGGTTTATGTTTTATAAGCATTTTTAGTTTTATTGCTTAAATCGCATTTTCTCGGCGAGCTGAGCACTTTTTCTGAATTGTGCCGCTCCCGTCACTCTGGTTAGGTTGGCATCGAAAAAAACGCTCTCGGGTGCTTTAGAGTGCCGAGTTTATCACTGCGCATGAAGAAATGACCACCTCCAACGTTTGGTTTATGTTTAATAAGCATTTTTAATTTTATTGCTTAAATCGCATTTTCTCCGCGAGCTGAGCACTTTTTCTGAATTGTGCCGCTCCCGTCACTCTGGTTAGGTTGGCATCGAAAAAAACGCTCTCGGGTGCTTTAGAGTGCCGACTTTATCACTGCGCATGAAGAAATGACCACCTCCAACGTTTGGTTTATGTTTTATAAGCATTTTTAATTTTATTGCTTAAATCGCATTTTCTTGGCGAGCTGAGCACTTTTTCTGAATTGTGCCGCTCCCGTCACTCTGGTTAGGTTGGCATGGAAAAAAACGCTCACGGGTGCTTTAGAGTGCCGTGTTTATTACTGCGCATTAAGAAATGACCACCTCGAACGTTTGGTTTATGTTTTATAAGCATTTTTAATTTTATTGCTTAAATCGCATTTTCTCGGCGAGCTGAGCACTTTTTCTGAATTGTGCCGCTCCCGTCACTCTGGTTAGGTTGGCATCGAAAAAAACGCTCTCGGGTGCTTTAGAGTGCCGAGTTTATTACTGCGCATTAAGAAATGACCACCTCCAACGTTTGGTTTATGTTTTATAAGCATTTTTAATTTTATTGCTTAAATCGCATTTTCTCGGCGAGCTGAGCACTTTTTCTGAATTGTGCCGCTCCCGTCACTCTGGTTAGGTTGGCATCGAAAAAAACGCTCTCGGGTGCTTTAGAGTGCCGAGTTATTCACTGCGCATGAAGAAATGACCACCTCCAACGTTTGGTTTATGTTTAATAAGCATTTTTAATTTTATTGCTTGAATCGCATTTTCTCGGCGAGCTGAGCACTTTTTCTGAATTGTGCCGCTCCCGTCACTCTGGTTAGGTTGGCATCGAAAAAAACGCTCTCGGGTGCTTTAGAGTGCCGAGTTTATCACTGCGCATGAAGAAATGACCACCTCCAACGTTTGGTTTATGTTTTATAAGCATTTTTAATTTTATTGCTTAAATCGCATTTTCTCGGCGAGCTGAGCGCTTTTTCTGAATTGTGCCGCTCCCGTCACTCTGGTTAGGTTGGCATCGAATAAAACGCTCTCGGGTGCTTTAGAGTGCCGAGTTTTTCACTGCGCATGAAGAAATGACCACCTCCAACGTTTGGTTTATGTTTTATAAGCATTTTTAATTTTATTGCTTAAATCGCATTTTCTCGGCGAGCTGAGCACTTTTTCTGAATTGTGCCGCTCCCGTCACTCTGGTTAGGTTGGCATCGAAAAAAACGCTCTCGGGTGCTTTAGAGTGCCGAGTTTATCACTGCGCATGAAGAAATGACCACCTCCAACGTTTGGTTTATGTTTTATAAGCATTTTAAAATTTATTGCTTAAATCGCATTTTCTCGGCGAGCTGAGCGCTTTTTCTGAATTGTGCCGCTCCCGTCACTCTGGTTAGGTTGGCATCGAAAAAAACGCTCTCGGGTGCTTTAGAGTGCCGAGTTATTCACTGCGCATGAAGAAATGACCACCTCCAACGTTTGGTTTATGTTTTATAAGCATTTTTAATTTTATTGCTTAAATCGCATTTTCTCGGCGAGCTGAGCACTTTTTCTGAATTGTGCCGCTCCCGTCACTCTGGTTAGGTTGGCATCGAAAAAAACGCTCTCGGGTGCTTTAGAGTGCCGAGTTTATCACTGCGCATGAAGAAATGACCACCTCCAACGTTTGGTTTATGTTTTATAAGCATTTTTAATTTTATTGCTTAAATCGCATTTTCTCGGCGAGCTGAGCGCTTTTTCTGAATTGTGCCGCTCCCGTCACTCTGGTTAGGTTGGCATCGAAAAAAACGCTCTCGGGTGCTTTAGAGTGCCGAGTTATTCACTGCACATGAAGAAATGACCACCTCCAACGTTTGGTTTATGTTTAATAAGCATTTTTAATTTTATTGCTTAAATCGCATTTTCTCGGCGAGCTGAGCACTTTTTCTGAATTGTGCCGCTCCCGTCACTCTGGTTAGGTTGGCATCGAAAAAAACGCTCTCGGGTGCTTTAGAGTGCCGAGTTATTCACTGCGCATGAAGAAATGACCACCTCCAACGTTTGGTTTATGTTTTATAAGCATTTTTAATTTTATTGCTTAAATCGCATTTTCTCGGCGAGCTGAGCACTTTTTCTGAATTGTGCCGCTCCCGTCACTCTGGTTAGGTTGGCATCGAAAAAAACGCTCTCGGGTGCTTTAGAGTGCCGAGTTTATCACTGCGCATGAAGAAATGACCACCTCCAACGTTTGGTTTATGTTTAATAAGCATTTTTAATTTTATTGCTTAAATCGCATTTTCTCGGCGAGCTGAGCGCTTTTTCTGAATTGTGCCGCTCCCGTCACTCTGGTTAGGTTGGCATCGAAAAAAACGCTCTCGGGTGCTTTAGAGTGCCGAGTTATTTACTGCGCATGAAGAAATGACCACCTCCAACGTTTGGTTTATGTTTAATAAGCATTTTTAATTTTATTGCTTAAATCGCATTTTCTCGGCGAGCTGAGCACTTTTTCTGAATTGTGCCGCTCCCGTCACTCTGGTTAGGTTGGCATCGAAAAAAACGCTCTCGGGTGCTTTAGAGTGCCGAGTTTATTACTGCGCATTAAGAAATGACCACCTCCAACGTTTGGTTTATGTTTTATAAGCATTTTTAATTTTATTGCTTAAATCGCATTTTCTCGGCGAGCTGAGCACTTTTTCTGAATTGTGCCGCTCCCGTCACTCTGGTTAGGTTGGCATCGAAAAAAACGCTCTAGGGTGCTTTAGAGTGCCGAGTTTATTACTGCGCATTAAGAAATGACCACCTCCAACGTTTGGTTTATGTTTTATAAGCATTTTTAATTTTATTGCTTAAATCGCATTTTCTCGGCGAGCTGAGCACTTTTTCTGAATTGTGCCGCTCCCGTCACTCTGGTTAGGTTGGCATCGAAAAAAACGCTCTCGGGTGCTTTAGAGTGCCGAGTTATTCACTGCGCATGAAGAAATGACCACCTCCAACGTTTGGTTTATGTTTAATAAGCATTTTTAATTTTATTGCTTAAATCGCATTTTCTCGGCGAGCTGAGCACTTTTTCTGAATTGTGCCGCTCCCGTCACTCTGGTTAGGTTGGCATCGAAAAAAACGCTCTCGGGTGCTTTAGAGTGCCGACTTTATCACTGCGCATGAAGAAATGACCACCTCCAACGTTTGGTTTATGTTTTATAAGCATTTTTAATTTTATTGCTTAAATCGCATTTTCTCGGCGAGCTGAGCACTTTTTCTGAATTGTGCCGCTCCCGTCACTCTGGTTAGGTTGGCATCGAAAAAAAACGCTCACGGGTGCTTTAGAGTGCCGAGTTTATTACTGCGCATTAAGAAATGACCACCTCCAACGTTTGGTTTATGTTTTATAAGCATTTTTAATTTTATTGCTTAAATCGCATTTTCTCGGCGAGCTGAGCACTTTTTCTGAATTGTGCCGCTCCCGTCACTCTGGTTAGGTTGGCATCGAAAAAAACGCTCTCGGGTGCTTTAGAGTGCCGAGTTATTCACTGCGCATGAAGAAATGACCACGTTTGGTTTATGTTTTATAAGCATTTTTAGTTTTATTGCTTAAATCGCATTTTCTCGGCGAGCTGAGCACTTTTTCTGAATTGTGCCGCTCCCGTCACTCTGGTTAGGTTGGCATCGAAAAAAACGCTCTCGGGTGCTTTAGAGTGCCGAGTTATTCACTGCGCATGAAGAAATGACCACCTCCAACGTTTGGTTTATGTTTTATAAGCATTTTTAATTTTATTGCTTAAATCGCATTTTCTCGGCGAGCTGAGCACTTTTTCTGAATTGTGCCGCTCCCGTCACTCTGGTTAGGTTGGCATCGAAAAAAACGCTCTCGGGTGCTTTAGAGTGCCGAGTTTATCACTGCGCATGAAGAAATGACCACCTCCAACGTTTGGTTTATGTTTTATAAGCATTTTTAATTTTATTGCTTAAATCGCATTTTCTCGGCGAGCTGAGCGCTTTTTCTGAATTGTGCCGCTCCCGTCACTCTGGTTAGGTTGGCATCGAAAAAAACGCTCTCGGGTGCTTTAGAGTGCCGAGTTTATCACTGCGCATGAAGAAATGACCACCTCCAACGTTTGGTTTATGTTTTATAAGCATTTTTAATTTTATTGCTTAAATCGCATTTTCTCGGCGAGCTGAGCGCTTTTTCTGAATTGTGCCGCTCCCGTAACTCTGGTTAGGTTGGCATCGAAAAAAACGCTATCGGGTGCTTTAGAGTGCCGAGTTATTCACTGCGCATGAAGAAATGACCACTTCCAACGTTTGGTTTATGTTTAATAAGCATTTTTAATTTTATTGCTTGAATCGCATTTTCTCGGCGAGCTGAGCACTTTTTCTGAATTGTGCCGCTCCCGTCACTCTGGTTAGGTTGTCATCGAAAAAAACGCTCTCGGGTGCTTTAGAGTGCCGAGTTTATCACTGCGCATGAAGAAATGACCACCTCCAACGTTTGGTTTATGTTTAATAAGCATTTTTAATTTTATTGCTTAAATCGCATTTTCTCGGCGAGCTGAGCACTTTTTCTGAATTGTGCCGCTCCCGTCACTCTGGTTAGGTTGGCATCGAAAAAAACGCTCTCGGGTGCTTTAGAGTGCCGACTTTATCACTGCGCATGAAGAAATGACCACCTCCAACGTTTGGTTTATGTTTTATAAGCATTTTTAATTTTATTGCTTAAATCGCATTTTCTCGGCGAGCTGAGCACTTTTTCTGAATTGTGCCGCTCCCGTCACTCTGGTTAGGTTGGCATCGAAAAAAACGCTCACGGGTGCTTTAGAGTGCCGAGTTTATTACTGCGCATTAAGAAATGACCACCTCCAACGTTTGGTTTATGTTTTATAAGCATTTTTAATTTTATTGCTTAAATCGCATTTTCTCGGCGAGCTGAGCACTTTTTCTGAATTGTGCCGCTCCCGTCACTCTGGTTAGGTTGGCATCGAAAAAAACGCTCTCGGGTGCTTTAGAGTGCCGAGTTATTCACTGCGCATGAAGAAATGACCACCTCCAACGTTTGGTTTATGTTTTATAAGCATTTTTAATTTTATTGCTTAAATCGCATTTTCTCGGCGAGCTGAGCACTTTTTCTGAATCGTGCCGCTCCCGTCACTCTGGTTAGGTTGGCATCGAAAAAAACGCTCTCGGGTGCTTTAGAGTGCCGAGTTTATCACTGCGCATGAAGAAATGACCACCTCCAACGTTTGGTTTATGTTTTATAAGCATTTTTAATTTTATTGCTTAAATCGCATTTTCTCGGCGAGCTGAGCGCTTTTTCTGAATTGTGCCGCTCCCGTCACTCTGGTTAGGTTGGCATCGAAAAAAACGCTCTCGGGTGCTTTAGAGTGCCGTTTTTATCACTGCGCATGAAGAAATGACCACCTCCAACGTTTGGTTTATGTTTTATGAGCATTTTTAATTTTATTGCTTAAATCGCATTTTCTCGGCGAGCTGAGCACTTTTTCTGAATTGTGCCGCTCCCGTCACTCTGGTTAGGTTGGCATCGAAAAAAACGCTCTCGGGTGCTTTAGAGTGCCGAGTTATTCACTGCGCACGAAGAAATGACCACCTCCAACGTTTGGTTTATGTTTTATAAGCATTTTTAATTGTATTGCTTAAATCGCATTTTCTCGGCGAGCTGAGCGCTTTTTCTGAATTGTGCCGCTCCCGTCACTCTGGTTAGGTTGGCATCGAAAAAAACGCTCTCGGGTGCTTTAGAGTGCCGAGTTTATTACTGCGCATTAAGAAATGACCACCTCCAACGTTTGGTTTATGTTTTATAAGCATTTTTAATTTTATTGCTTAAATCGCATTTTCTCGGCGAGCTGAGCACTTTTTCTGAATTGTGCCGCTCCCGTCACTCTGGTTATAGGTTGGCATCGAAAAAAACGCTCTCGGGTGCTTTAGAGTGCCGAGTTTATTACTGCGCATTAAGAAATGACCACCTCCAACGTTTGGTTTATGTTTTATAAGCATTTTTAATTTTATTGCTTAAATCGCATTTTCTCGGCGAGCTGAGCACTTTTTCTGAATTGTGCCGCTCCCGTCACTCTGGTTAGGTTGGCATCGAAAAAAACGCTATCGGGTGCTTTAGAGTGCCGAGTTATTCACTGCGCATGAAGAAATGACCACCTCCAACGTTTGGTTTATGTTTAATAAGCATTTTTAATTTTATTGCTTAAATCGCATTTTCTCGGCGAGCTGAGCACTTTTTCTGAATTGTGCCGCTCCCGTCACTCTGGTTAGGTTGGCATCGAAAAAAACGCTCTCGGGTGCTTTAGAGTTCCGAGTTTATTACTGCGCATTAAGAAATGACCACCTCCAACGTTTGGTTTATGTTTTATAAGCATTTTTAATTTTATTGCTTAAATCGCATTTTCTCGGCGAGCTGAGCACTTTTTCTGAATTGTGCCGCTCCTGTCACTCTGGTTAGGTTGGCATCGAAAAAAACGCTCTCGGGTGCTTTAGAGTGCCGAGTTTATTACTGCGCATTAAGAAATGACCACCTCCAACGTTTGGTTTATGTTTTATAAGCATTTTTAATTTTATTGCTTAAATCGCATTTTCTCGGCGAGCTGAGCACTTTTTCTGAATTGTGCCGCTCCCGTCACTCTGGTTAGGTTGGCATCGAAAAAAACGCTCTCGGGTGCTTTAGAGTGCCGAGTTATTCACTGCGCATGAAGAAATGACCACCTCCAACGTTTGGTGTATGTTTAATAAGCATTTTTAATTTTATTGCTTGAATCGCATTTTCTCGGCGAGCTGAGCACTTTTTCTGAATTGTGCCGCTCCCGTCACTCTGGTTAGGTTGGCATCGAAAAAAACGCTCTCGGGTGCTTTAGAGTGCCGAGTTTATCACTGCGCATGAAGAAATTACCACCTCCAACGTTTGGTTTATGTTTTATAAGCATTTTTAATTTTATTGCTTAAATCGCATTTTCTCGGCGAGCTGAGCGCTTTTTCTGAATTGTGCCGCTCCCGTCACTCTGGTTAGGTTGGCATCGAAAAAAACGCTCTCGGGTGCTTTAGAGTGCCGAGTTTATCACTGCGCATGAAGAAATGACCACCTCCAACGTTTGGTTTATGTTTTATAAGCATTTTTAATTTTATTGCTTAAATCGCATTTTCTCGGCGAGCTGAGCACTTTTTCTGAATTGTGCCGCTCCCGTCACTCTGGTTAGGTTGGCATCGAAAAAAACGCTCTCGGGTGCTTTAGAGTGCCGAGTTATTCACTGCGCATGAAGAAATGACCACCTCCAACGTTTGGTTTATGTTTAATAAGCATTTTTAATTTTATTGCTTGAATCGCATTTTCTCGGCGAGCTGAGCACTTTTTCTGAATTGTGCCGCTCCCGTCACTCTGGTTAGGTTGGCATCGAAAAAAACGCTCTCGGGTGCTTTAGAGTGCCGAGTTTATCACTGCGCATGAAGAAATGACCACCTCCAACGTTTGGTTTATGTTTTATAAGCATTTTTAATTTTATTGCTTAAATCGCATTTTCTCGGCGAGCTGAGCGCTTTTTCTGAATTGTGCCGCTCCCGTCACTCTGGTTAGGTTGGCATCGAAAAAAACGCTCTCGGGTTCTTTAGAGTGCCGAGTTTATCACTGCGCATGAATAAATGACCACCTCCAACGTTTGGTTTATGTTTTATAAGCATTTTTAATTTTATTGCTTAAATCGCATTTTCTCGGCGAGCTGAGCACTTTTTCTGAATTGTGCCGCTCCCGTCACTCTGGTTATGTTGGCATCGAAAAAAACACTCTCGGGTGCTTTAGAGTGCCGAGTTTATCACTGCGCATGAAGAAATGACCACCTCCAACGTTTGGTTTATGTTTTATAAGCATTTTTAAATTTATTGCTTAAATCGCATTTTCTCGGCGAGCTGAGCGCTTTTTCTGAATTGTGCCGCTCCCGTCACTCTGGTTAGGTTGGCATCGAAAAAAACGCTCTCGGGTGCTTTAGAGTGCCGAGTTATTCACTGCGCATGAAGAAATGACCACGTTTGGTTTATGTTTTATAAGCATTTTTAGTTTTATTGCTTAAATCGCATTTTCTCGGCGAGCTGAGCACTTTTTCTGAATTGTGCCGCTCCCGTCACTCTGGTTAGGTTGGAATCGAAAAAAACGCTCTCGGGTGCTTTAGAGTGCCGAGTTCATCACTGCGCATGAAGAAATGACCACCTCCAACGTTTGGTTTATGTTTAATAAGCATTTTTAATTTTATTGCTTAAATCGCATTTTCTCGGCGAGCTGAGCACTTTTTCTGAATTGTGCCGCTCCCGTCACTCTGGTTAGGTTGGCATCGAAAAAAACGCTCTCGGGTGCTTTAGAGTGCCGACTTTATCACTGCGCATGAAGAAATGACCACCTCCAACGTTTGGTTTATGTTTTATAAGCATTTTTAATTTTATTGCTTAAATCGCATTTTCTCGGCGAGCTGAGCACTTTTTCTGAATTGTGCCGCTCCCGTCACTCTGGTTAGGTTGGCATCGAAAAAAACGCTCACGGGTGCTTTAGAGTGCCGAGTTTATTACTGCGCATTAAGAAATGACCACTTCCAACGTTTGGTTTATGTTTTATAAGCATTTTTAATTTTATTGCTTAAATCGCATTTTCTCGGCGAGCTGAGCACTTTTTCTGAATTGTGCCGCTCCCGTCACTCTGGTTAGGTTGGCATCGAAAAAAACGCTCTCGGGTGCTTTAAAGTGCCGAGTTATTCACTGCGCATGAAGAAATGACCACCTCCAACGTTTGGTTTATGTTTTATAAGCATTTTTAATTTTATTGCTTAAATCGCATTTTCTCGGCGAGCTGAGCACTTTTTCTGAATTGTGCCGCTCCCGTCACTCTGGTTAGGTTGGCATCGAAAAAAACGCTCTCGGGTGCTTTAGAGTGCCGAGTTTATCACTGCGCATGAAGAAATGACCACCTCCAACGTTTGGTTTATGTTTTATAAGCATTTTTACTTTTATTGCTTAAATTGCATTTTCTCGGCGAGCTGAGCGCTTTTTCTGAATTGTGCAGCTCCCGTCACTCTGGTTAGGTTGGCATCGAAAAAAACGCTCTCGGGTGCTTTAGAGTGCCGAGTTTATCACTGCGCATGAAGAAATGACCACCTCCAACGTTTGGTTTATGTTTTATAAGCATTTTTAATTTTATTGCTTAAATCGCATTTTCTCGGCGAGCTGAGCGCTTTTTCTGAATTGTGCCGCTCCCGTAACTCTGGTTAGGTTGGCATCGAAAAAAACGCTCTCGGGTGCTTTAGAGTGCCGAGTTTATCACTGCGCATGAAGAAATTACCACTTCCAACGTTTGGTTTATGTTTTATAAGCATTTTTAATTTTATTGCTTAAATCGCATTTCCTCGGCGAGCTGAGCACTTTTCTGAATTGTGTCGCTCCCGTCACTCTGGTTAGGTTGGCATCGAAAAAAACGCTCTCGGGTGCTTTAGAGTGCCGAGTTTATCACTGCGCATGAAGAAATGACCACCTCCAACGTTTGGTTTATGTTTTATAAGCATTTTTAAATTTATTGCTTAAATCGCATTTTCGGCTCGGTGGCGCGCTTGGGTAGCACGTCCGCCTCACAGTTAGGAGGGTGCGGGTTCGATTCCACCTCCGGCCCTCCCTGTGTGGAGTTTGCATGTTCTCCCCGGGCCCGCGTGGGTTTTCTCCGGGCACTCCGGTTTCCTCCCACATCCCAAAAACATGCTTGGTAGGCCGATTGAGCACTCCAAATTGTCCCTAGGTGTGAGTGCGAGTGCAAATGGTTGTTTGTCTCTGTGTGCCCTGCGATTGGCTGGCAACCGGTTCAGGGTGTCCCCCGCCTACTGCCCGATGACGGCTGGGATAGGCTCCAGCACGCCCGCGACCCCAGTGGGGACTAAGCGGTACAGAAAATGGATGGATGGATGGAAATCGCATTTTCTCGGCGAGCTGAGCGCTTTTTCTGAATTGTGCCGCTCCCGTCACTCTGGTTAGGTTGGCATCGAAAAAAACGCTCTCGGGTGCTTTAGAGTGCCGAGTTATTCACTGCGCATGAAGAAATGACCACCTCCAACGTTTGGTTTATGTTTTATAAGCATTTTTAGTTTTATTGCTTAAATCGCATTTTCTCGGCGAGCTGAGCACTTTTTCTGAATTGTGCCGCTCCCGTCACTCTGGTTAGGTTGGCATCGAAAAAAACGCTCTCGGGTGCTTTAGAGTGCCGAGTTTATCACTGCGCATGAAGAAATGACCACCTCCAACGTTTGGTTTATGTTTAATAAGCATTTTTAATTTTATTGCTTAAATCGCATTTTCTCGGCGAGCTGAGCACTTTTTCTGAATTGTGCCGCTCCCGTCACTCTGGTTGGCATCGAAAAAAACGCTCTCGGGTGCTTTAGAGTGCCGACTTTATCACTGCGCATGAAGAAATGACCACCTCCAACGTTTGGTTTATGTTTTATAAGCATTTTTAATTTTATTGCTTAAATCGCATTTTCTCGGCGAGCTGAGCACTTTTTCTGAATTGTGCCGCTCCCGTCACTCTGGTTAGGTTGGCATCGAAAAAAACGCTCACGGGTGCTTTAGAGTGCCGAGTTTATTACTGCGCATTAAGAAATGACCACCTCCAACGTTTGGTTTATGTTTTATAAGCATTTTTAATTTTATTGCTTAAATCGCATTTTCTCGGCGAGCTGAGCACTTTTTCTGAATTGTGCCGCTCCCGTCACTCTGGTTAGGTTGGCATCGAAAAAAACGCTCTCGGGTGCTTTAGAGTGCCGAGTTATTCACTGCGCATGAAGAAATGACCACCTCCAACGTTTGGTTTATGTTTTATAAGCATTTTTAATTTTATTGCTTAAATCGCATTTTCTCGGCGAGCTGAGCACTTTTTCTGAATTGTGCCGCTCCCGTCACTCTGGTTAGGTTGGCATCGAAAAAAACGCTCTCGGGTGCTTTAGAGTGCCGAGTTTATCACTGCGCATGAAGAAATGACCACCTCCAACGTTTGGTTTATGTTTTATAAGCATTTTTAATTTTATTGCTTAAATCGCATTTTCTCGGCGAGCTGAGCGCTTTTTCTGAATTGTGCCGCTCCCGTCACTCTGGTTAGGTTGGCATCGAAAAAAACGCTCTCGGGTGCTTTAGAGTGCCGACTTTATCACTGCGCATGAAGAAATGACCACCTCCAACGTTTGGTTTATGTTTTATAAGCATTTTTAATTTTATTGCTTAAATCGCATTTTCTCGGCGAGCTGAGCACTTTTTCTGAATTGTGCCGCTCCCGTCACTCTGGTTAGGTTGGCATCGAAAAAAACGCTCTCGGGTGCTTTAGAGTGCCGAGTTATTCACTGCGCACGAAGAAATGACCACCTCCAACGTTTGGTTTATGTTTTATAAGCATTTTTAATTTGATTGCTTAAATCGCATTTTCTCGGCGAGCTGAGCGCTTTTTCTGAATTGTGCCGCTCCCGTCACTCTGGTTAGGTTGGCATCGAAAAAAACGCTCTCGGGTGCTTTAGAGTGCCGAGTTTATTACTGCGCATTAAGAAATGACCACCTCCAACGTTTGGTTTATGTTTTATAAGCATTTTTAATTTTATTGCTTAAATGGCATTTTCTCGGCGAGCTGAGCACTTTTTCTGAATTGTGCCGCTCCCGTCACTCTGGTTAGGTTGGCATCGAAAAAAACGCTCTCGGGTGCTTTAGAGTGCCGAGTTTATTACTGCGCATTAAGAAATGACCACCTCCAACGTTTGGTTTATGTTTTATAAGCATTTTTAATTTTATTGCTTAAATCGCATTTTCTCGGCGAGCTGAGCACTTTTTCTGAATTGTGCCGCTCCCGTCACTCTGGTTAGGTTGGAATCGAAAAAAACGCTCTCGGGTGCTTTAGAGTGCCGAGTTTATTACTGCGCATTAAGAAATGACCACCTCCAACGTTTGGTTTATGTTTTATAAGCATTTTTAATTTTATTGCTTAAATCGCATTTTCTCGGCGAGCTGAGCACTTTTTCTGAATTGTGCCGCTCCCGTCACTCTGGTTAGGTTGGCATCGAAAAAAACGCTCTCGGGTGCTTTAGAGTGCTGAGTTATTCACTGCGCATGAAGAAATGACCACCTCCAACGTTTGGTTTATGTTTTATAAGCATTTTTAATTTTATTGCTTAAATCGCATTTTCTCGGCGAGCTGAGCACTTTTTCTGAATTGTGCCGCTCCCGTCACTCTGGTTAGGTTGGCATCGAAAAAAACGCTCTCGGGTGCTTTAGAGTGCCGAGTTTATCACTGCGCATGAAGAAATGACCACCTCCAACGTTTGGTTTATGTTTTATAAGCATTTTTAATTTTATTGCTTAAATCGCATTTTCTCGGCGAGCTGAGCGCTTTTTCTGAATTGTGCCGCTCCCGTCACTCTGGTTAGGTTGGCATCGAAAAAAACGCTCTCGGGTGCTTTAGAGTGCCGAGTTATTCACTGCGCATGAAGAAATGACCACCTCCAACGTTTGGTTTATGTTTAATAAGCATTTTTAATTTTATTGCTTAAATCGCATTTTCTCGGCGAGCTGAGCGCTTTTTCTGAATTGTGCCGCTCCCGTCACTCTGGTTAGGTTGGCATCGAAAAAAACGCTCTCGGGTGCTTTAGAGTGCCGAGTTTATCACTGCGCATGAAGAAATGACCACCTCCAACGTTTGGTTTATGTTTTATAAGCATTTTTAATTTTATTGCTTAAATAGCATTTTCTCGGCGAGCTGAGCGCTTTTTCTGAATTGTGGCGCTCCCGTCACTCTGGTTAGGTTGGCATCGAAAAAAACGCTCTCGGGTGCTTTAGAGTTCCGAGTTATTCACTGCGCATGAAGAAATGACCACCTCCAACGTTTGGTTTATGTTTAATAAGCATTTTTAATTTTATTGCTTAAATCGCATTTTCTCGGCGAGCTGAGCGCTTTTTCTGAATTGTGCCGCTCCCGTCACTCTGGTTAGGTTGGCATCGAAAAAAACGCTCTCGGGTGCTTTAGAGTGCCGAGTTATTCACTGCACATGAAGAAATGACCACCTCCAACGTTTGGTTTATGTTTTATAAGCATTTTTAATTTTATTGCTTAAATCGCATTTTCTCGGCGAGCTGAGCACTTTTTCTGAATTGTGCCACTCCCGTCACTCTGGTTAGGTTGGCATCGAAAAAAACGCTGGGTGCTTTAGAGTGCCGAGTTTATTACTGCGCATTAAGAAATGACCACCTCCAACGTTTGGTTTATGTTTTATAAGCATTTTTAAATTTATTGCTTAAATCGCATTTTCTCGGCGAGCTGAGCGCTTTTTCTGAATTGTGCCGCTCCCGTCACTCTGGTTAGGTTGGCATCGAAAAAAACGCTCTCGGGTGCTTTAGAGTGCCGAGTTATTCACTGCGCATGAAGAAATGACCACCTCCAACGTTTGGTTTATGTTTAATAAGCATTTTTAATTTTATTGCTTAAATCGCATTTTCTCGGCGAGCTGAGCACTTTTTCTGAATTGTGCCGCTCCCGTCACTCTGGTTAGGTTGGCATCGAAAAAAACGCTCTCGGGTGCTTTAGAGTGCCGGGTTATTCACTGCGCATGAAGAAATGACCACCTCCAACGTTTGGTTTATGTTTTATAAGCATTTTTAATTTTATTGCTTAAATCGCATTGTCTCGGCGAGCTGAGCACTTTTTCTGAATTGTGCCGCTCCCGTCACTCTGGTTAGGTTGGCATCGAAAAAAACGCTCTCGGGTGCTTTAGAGTGCCGAGTTTATCACTGCGCATGAAGAAATGACCACCTCCAACGTTTGGTTTATGTTTAATAAGCATTTTTAATTTTATTGCTTAAATCGCATTTTCTCGGCGAGCTGAGCACTTTTTCTGAATTGTGCCGCTCCCGTCACTCTGGTTAGGTTGGCATCGAAAAAAACGCTCTCGGGTGCTTTAGAGTGCCGACTTTATCACTGCGCATGAAGAAATGACCACCTCCAACGTTTGGTTTATGTTTTATAAGCATTTTTAATTATATTGCTTAAATCGCATTTTCTCGGCGAGCTGAGCACTTTTTCTGAATTGTGCCGCTCCCGTCACTCTGGTTAGGTTGGCATCGAAAAAAACGCTCACGGGTGCTTTAGAGTGCCGAGTTTATTACTGCGCATTAAGAAATGACCACCTCCAACGTTTGGTTTATGTTTTATAAGCATTTTTAATTTTATTGCTTAAATCGCATTTTCTCGGCGAGCTGAGCACTTTTTCTGAATTGTGCCGCTCCCGTCACTCTGGTTAGGTTGGCATCGAAAAAAACGCTCTCGGGTGCTTTAGAGTGCCGAGTTATTCACTGCGCACGAAGAAATGACCACCGCCAACGTTTGGTTTATGTTTTATAAGCATGAGGTAAATTTTAGATTCTAGGCGTCGCCGTATGTCACCTTAAATGGTGACTTAGCTGCAGTGAGGAGACCATAAGCTATTTTGGCTGGCCAGAGATGCCTCAGTTTCTGCAAGGTATAGCAACTTAGAATATAGAAGGGAGCAGCTGTTGTTATGCAGGGGAAAGCGTCTTCTACATGTCCTTCTTAGGACATTTGGGAGCAACGAGTAGACTAAAATACGAACAGCAGCTGCACCCCAAGTCATGACATCAACGGTTCGGGCAGGTATAAGATAGGCTTGTCTGTGAGAGGGGGGAGCTTTTTTGGGGCGAACATCTGTGCCGTCGAGAGCTGAACCATCTTTGCTTTTGGGGCCACTCAAACTTTTGGAGAGACATCACTTTGACATCGGTTGAATAAAATCTTTTCCCAATCAGCCGTGTGTCACTGGAGTGCTTGGCCGGGACAGCCATTGTCCACTGAGTGTTTTTTGGAGACCAGCGAAACAACAAAGACCATTCACCACATTTTTGGCGTCACGAACAGGATTCGTGTTCCCCCGGGGAATTCGCGCCCGCTTCCTGAGCGAGAATCCAGCGGTCGACCAGCGGCTGTCCTTAAGGTGAGATGCTTCGCCCGCAGTTGCCGCGATATGCTCGGTTCTTGGACAGGTGGGGGGTCGGCCCCTTGAGGGGGGCAGTTACAACCGAATCTGATGTGGCCATGAGCTGTCTCGGGAGTAAGTTGTCTCTCCCAGTCAAAAAGTCGTCATAATTCGACTTTCGAAGGGGGAGTGGCCCCAAATAGAAGCAGCAAAGAAAAAATAAAATAAAAATAGAAAATAAATAAAAAATAAGAAATAAAAAGTGAACAGTAACTTAGAACTTAATGGGGAATGTGCACAGTGGAGTGAGTGACATGTCTGGTGAGAATGATGAATGATGAAAAAGAAAAAAGCCCGAAGTAGTGTGGCTCGTGACGGGACAGGTTGTCAGGGACATCGCTGTTGACCGTCACAATAAAAGAATGGTAGAAAGTCCCATAAAACGTGGACTTTAGTTTGGCGACAGATCCGATGGAGGATAGAAATTTTAGCTGTGTGAATGAGGCGAAAACACAGATACGATTGAACACTGTTGCGACAAGAGATAGCCACCCGCTTAGCCCCCAGACGGTTAAAATTCCTGGGACAAGCCGGGACACTGCAGTCGCACCTAATGGCTGTACGGGCCAAGTGCGGTTGCCAAGCTGTTCGGCGGACGTGGAAGTCTCCATCAAAAGTCCGACATAAAAGGGAGGCTTGCGCTGACCGCGTTTGGCAAATAGGAAAAGTGCGCAGCCTTGGCATCCGTAACTGTGAGCATGAATGTGGAAGTGACCCGGTCAGACCCTTTTTTAAGGGTGCCGAAGTGGTCCGGTCAGACCCAGTTATGGGTGCCGAGATCCGGTCAGATTTTAAGGGTACCGAGGAAAATAAAGCGCGCGTAAGCCACGTCGTTTGGACACTGATCGAATTAGAAGTGTGTGGGGGTTACAAGGCTCCTCGATTTAAACGCTGGTGCAAGAAAATGGCAGAGTAAACTCGGTGGGCTGTTATTTTTGAATACCGAGGTAGCTGGTGCGTTATCGCGGCAACGGTCCGATCCCGATTTGTCGAGGCGCACTGTAATAGCATGCACGTCTGTCAAAGTTTGATAAATTTGAGCCGGCGACAAAACCGCTATTGGACGAAGGTTTTGTGCGGCTGCTGTGTGAAAATGGAAAACGTGGAAAAGAGGCCTCTGGGGTTTTTAATATTGATATAATTGGTAAAGTAATTTGTGTGCACACTTAAGTTAAATTCTGCAGAATAAAGGGGAGATATACAGCGCTATTAGGAACGAAACGAAACGACACAAAAGTTAAGTAAGACGTGCGTATTTGTCAGTGCATCTGCTCTGATGACAGTTAAAATGACCAAACTGCTCAACACCAGTTGGAAAGAAGCAAAATGTGGAATGGATTCGAATCCCGTTGTATGTCTTTTGTGTCCGTGTGTAAATTTTGTGAACTCTGTCAGCTTAATGTTGTCTGTTTGAGCTTCCGAATGAATGGACGCGTGAGGCGTGTACTTGTTGGGCCCCGTAAGTGTGTGTGTAGGGGTGTGTGCGTGCGTGTTTGTGTGGGTGCGCGCGTGTCCGTAAGTATGTGTGTGTGGGTGTGAATGTGCTCATGAGCGCGCATGGGGGAGAGTTTGAGTGTTTGGAAAACCACCCAAAATAACGGATAGTAGAGTGCGCTCTCGTTGCTCTGGGGCGCGTGCACGCCTGCGGTGCCCGCGCGCGGGGGGAGATCTGGCGGTGGGTAGGGCAGGGAGTGGCCAACCTGTATCTGCCCACTGTGTTTAAGGCTGGCCCCTCCCCGCGCGGTGATGCCGAGGCGGGGCGCAGGGCCGAAGTTATGCCCAATTAAGGGGGCCTGCCCTGCCAGCAACGAGAGAAACTATGATAGAATGGTGGAAGACGGAATGCTGAAGGGGCAAAAGAATGCATGACCAACTGGAGAAATAGGAGCATGCGTGTGTTACCCAATACGACACTAATATAGATGTGCATGCAAGTGGAGACAACAAGTTGTGGCTGAAGAGGGTAGCCCCCTCGTAAATAATGGGGGACCCCATTAAGGCCAGCTGGCGCCACCTTTAGCATTCTGAGAGGAATGGCAAGGTGGAACTGAAGAAGAGCCCAACTTGTTAATTTAAGTTGTGAAGGAGGACAAATTTAAAACAAATTAGTGATACTGCTCTGTTTCGTTGGAACTCTCCTCAATACTTCTGATTTTCTGTTTGCATAAAAAACCTGAGACGGCAGATACATCCGTTTTCTCCAGGAGGACAAAGAGACACAGACTGAACTTACCGGTCTTCTGGAGAAGAGCCTCGTGGAGCGCCGCATCCAAAATTCTTAAGGCCAGTGTGATTTATCCACAAACTCTTGCAGTTCACTCTCACCCGCAATCAAAGGATTGCATAGCAGACTGACAACAGACTGATCATCATAAAGATTGTGAATAACTGTTTTTCAGACAAATCATCATCTCAAACATAAGTCGAGTGCTGGTACAGGAATAGTGCGTGCAAGTACACCGAATTAAATATCAAGAAAGCGCATGACAATACGGTCCTAAGGGTCGCATCTGAAGTTGGCAAAATCTTATCTCAATTGTTTAATTGACATTGAATCAAAAAGAAAAAAAAAAAAAAAAAAAAAAAAAAAGATGGGAGAAAGGAGCTTTGCAAGCCCAATGATGACTACCCCCATAGAGGTGGTGTTGAGAAACAACCCGCTTATCAAGGGGGTCAAAGAAATATCTAAGAGATGGAATAAGAGATGGCCGGATATTGAAAGGCCTTGGCCGGTGGAAGGGACTTTTAACAGGGAAGTAATCGAGACTATACGAATACTTGTATCAGCATACAAGGCAGGAAATAAAAAAGGAAAAATAGGAGAAAAAAGGAAGGAAAAAAGAGAATGGGAATTGGGATTGTTGAAAATATTTGACGAAGAAGGACTCAAATTGAACCGAGAGTTCAAACAGAAAAAAGAGAAAATGACAGCTGAAATGCTGAAAAATGTGGAGGAAGCTAGGAAATTAATGGAAAAAGCAAACACGCCTTTTTCACATGTGTCCCCTGTTAAGAATCCCCCACCGTATGATGCGAGTGAAAACAACGGTAATGTCTATCCACAACTCCCGATAATCAACCAAGAAGGAAGTTACCAGCTGGAGACGGAGGATAAAGACATTGTCGAAACAGGAAGAGCGAAGACAACCATCATCATGCACCCCAGCCCTACCCACAAAAGAAATAAAACACGATTTGCGAAGCAAGGCACCTCTGACTACACCAGAAAGGAGGCGCGGTATGACAGCCAGAGTGACGCTGAAGGAGCAGCTGGGGGTTACGCCCCCATAATTAAAAGCATCTTAAAACGAGCGGAGGAAAAAGGACGCACTCCAGGGAAAAAGATTAGGACAAAAACATATTTTAGCAGTACCGACAGTGGGAGCGACAGTAGTGATGACGAGTGGGGCGGCAAGGTCCCAACGCCCACCTCATGCTCCACCCCCATGGCTATAGAGGATTGGAGACGAACGGCTTTAATAAGCATTAAGACCAAGAAAAAGCAATGCCTGGAGGAATTGGATTGGTGTGGGGAGCCCGGGGAGCAAGAGGAGCTGGAAGAAGAATTGCAAAGATTAGAAGTTGCTGAACGCGAGCTGAAGAAAGAAGCATCCAAGCTGCCGGCGAATCCTTTAAGGCATGGGCGAAAATTAAGGGGAGCACATACAATTCTGCCAGTGTTGGTAAGAGGACAACAGCTGGAATACAAGCCATGGCAGAATTCCGACATGTCAGCCATCCTTGAGAAGCTGCCCACCATTCAGGATGGAGCACACCCTTGGATATCCAAGTTGGAGGAGTGCATGGTGGGGACGCAGTTTGCGGTAGGCGACATCAAGAGGCTTCTGGCTAATGTGGTAGGAGTTCATACCATAAAAGACCTTTTGGGAAAAGCAGGGCTACATCAATTTACCACAACGTCAGCGAATGACTCCGACCTGTTTGCAGCAGTCCGAGGCCAGATGTGGGGAGCACTGAGGGCAGCTTATCCGACCAATGCAAACCCCGATAACATTGTGATCGAACCCCTGGGACCGATGGAGAATGCACGCTCATACGTGGCAAGAGCGCATCAAACTTGGAGACACATTACTGGAAACGACCCGGACACAACCCAAATGGAAAAATCTATCTTGCGGGATAAGATCCAGAAGGGCCTGCCCCTGCAAGTGAGGAGTAAACTGGCAGAAGTAGTGGGACTGGGAAACATGACGACTAATGTCTACACCGATCACATAGCTCATCAAGTTGATTGGTTCCGCAAGAAGGAGATGGCCCAAAAGGAACAAGACCAAGAAGTGGTGAGGAGGCTGAACCAGGTGCAACTCGCGGACAATAAGAAGGAGAAGAAGCAGACGGTCGTGGTGCAAGCTCCACCGCAACAAATCATATTACAGCCCACGCCCCCACCTGGACAACCGCCGCAGTCAGCTATGGCAGCGCCCTTCAGTCCAGCCCCTCAATGGGGAAATAGACAGACCCATCTCTGGGGAGCCAAAGCCCGTGGAGACAAAGGATGGGCAGGAAGGCCGAATCTCCCGGGGGGCCTACAACAAAGACCTACTGTGTGTTACAATTGCGGGAGACCAGGCCACATGGCTCGCCACTGCGACAGACCCAACAACAGCTCCCATGGAGGTGGCTTCAGAGGGGGCGTCAAACAACGAGTCCAAATGCCCCAAGGCCCGGTACACCCCTTTGGGGGCCCGGAGCCCGGATTTTAGGGGTGCCCAGAGTGCCCTAAGGGGGGATGTCAGCTGGTAGTGTCAGGTCCGGAACAGGAGCCAATAATAACAGTGAAAGTAAATGATCAACCATTAACAGCTATGGTTGACAGCGGAGCAGCTTTCACTTGTATCCGGCCCGAAGACGCTACACATCTCCCCATGTCCGGTCATTTCGTGCGGACAATAGGGTTCGAGGGTATTAAACAGCTGATCCCTTCCACAAGACCAGTAAAGCTCTGCTGGCAAGACCACACGATAAGAATACCAGTCCTGGTGTCAGACCGTACACCTGTTGCCCTCCTTGGCAGAGATGCTTTGTGTGGATTAAACTGCACCATAAAGTGTTCCCCCGATGGATGTGAGATTGAAATCCCACACCAAGCGTGCCATCAGGTGATGATGCTGTCAGAGTCCAGGAAGTCAACGCCCACTGTATTTTGGGTAGGTAAGATCAGCGACGACCTGTTGGAACCATACAAGAAATGGGAAAAGTTTATCCACTCCAATAAACCAGGAGCAAGGACCCCCGAGTACCCGTTTCACTGTACATTACAATATCACAAAGACCTAACGCAGGCCCAGGCAGAAGAGTGGTTACGTCGGCAACCCCATGGAGTGCAATTGAATGGGACTTGTATCGTCCTGGGACCACAGGGAGTGGCCATGAAGATACAGAGAGACATATACATCAACAAGGAATTCAAGGTCAAAAATAGCATCCCACATGTGACCTTGTTGGTGACAGAAGACTGTGAGCAGCAACATGTGGGGGAGATGATGGTGGAGGCGGAGAGGCTCAAGTTTTCCCCGCTGGAAGGAAACGTTGCGCTGTGGGTGAGCGCTGATAAGCAGTATATGAAGATCATGATCTCAGCGCACGGACACGGACAACCACAAACGGTGCGGCTGTCGCACGACTCCATCCTCAGTATGGCGACTGATCAACTCAAAGAGGACATGTTACGGCAGGTCCCTGACTACCTGTGGTCGCGCCATAGTACAGATATTGGACTTGTAAAATCAGCGCAACCGGTAAAAGTGGATCTTCGGCCAGGCTGTAGGCCGCCGTGGAAAACACAGTATCCACTGAAAGAGGAAGCAGTTCAAGGGATCGAGACACAGATTGAAGGGCTGCTCGTGGCAAATGTGTTAAGAATAACGCAGACCCCTCTTAGTAATACGCCAATATTGCCCTTGAAAAAACCTGACAACACCCATCGGCTGGTACACGATCTTCGAGCAGTGAACGAGGTGGTAATTGACAATGTAGCCGATGTGCCGGATCCGCACACCCTGCTGGCACAGATACCGCCGGATGCTGAGTGCTTCTCAGTGGTGGACCTTTGTGGAGCCTTTTTCAGTGTCCCACTCAGCTGTGAATCACAAGGACTGTTCGGGTTTACATTCAAGGGGCAGTTTTATCAATATCAGAGACTTCCTATGGGCTATAAACATAGCCCTCATGTGTTTAACAAAGTGTTAAAAGATGACCTCGAAGGGCTGGAACGACAGGTGCAGAGCACTGTTATTCAATATGTGGACGATATTATTGTCTGTGCCGTAGATGTTGAAACGTGTCACAAAGACTCAATCAGACTGTTGCAAATTTTGGCAGAAAATGGTCATAAAGTGTCCCAAAAGAAATTGCAATACTGTAAAAAACAAGTTGACTATTTGGGTCAGAAAATATCATATGGACAGAGACGTATCTCAGATGGCCATTTGGAGGCGATACGGACGGCTCCGAAACCCAGAACCGTCAGGCAAATGTTAACATTTCTGGGAATAGCGGGATATTCGGCCTCCTGGGTCGAAGAATACGCCAAATTGGTAGGGCCGCTAAGGGCTATGATCAAAGACACAGGCAATAATGACCTCCACGCAACACTGGATTGGACACAGGATGGCCTTGTGGCGTTTGGAACAACCAAGGCAAGGTTGCAAGAGGCCCCGGCATTGGCTTTACCAGACTATTCCAAAAATTTCGTGTTATTCACGTCAATCTCAGCAGGGGGAAAGTTTGCATGTGCGATTCTTTGTCAGCCTACAGGCACTGGGTCTGGACCCCAACCTGTGGCCTATTATTCAACATCCTATTCCGAGGTGGAGATGGGACTGCCGCCTTGCTATAGAGCTATGGTGGGAGTCTATTTGATGTACGACAAAGCCTCTGCCATAACCATGGGCTATCCTGTGACCATTCTGACTCACCATAGTCTTCGGACTCTGTTAAACCATGGCAAGTACACCTTGACAGAGCCCCGGCTCCGGGACTATTACAGACTTTTCGAGCAAGAGGATGTCACTCTAGCAAGGTGTACTACTGTAAACCCAGCTGAATTTTTGCCAACTTCAGAGGACGGAGACCCTCACGATTGCTTACATGAGTCAGAAAAATACTCGAGATTACGGTCTGATTTGCAAGCCATCCCCTTGGGCGAGGCGGATCTCGAACTCTGGACGGACGGTTCTTGTTATCGAGTCGGGGAAAATTTGTGCGCTGGCTATGCAGTGGTACAAGCGCAAGGTCCTGAGTTTGTGACAATCAAAGCCGAAGTGGTACCACAACCAGCCTCGGCCCAGCTTGCTGAACTGGTGGGGTTAACGGAAGCGTGCTTGCTCGCGGAAGGGAAAAGAGTGACGATCTATACAGATTCCGCATACGCGCATAGTGTGTGCCACCTGTTTGGTGCTGTGTGGAGGAATCGGGGCTTCAAGAAAACTGACGGTTCCCCCATCCAGCATCATGCGCAGATAATGAGACTGCTGATGGCTATGATGAAGCCCAGTGAAATAGCCATCGCGAAGTGTGCGGCCCACAAGTCCGATGCGTCCAGGGTCACGCAGGGAAACAAGATGGCAGACGAGGCAGCCAGGGCTGTCACGAAGGGAAGCCAGAAGGGAAGAGTTTTGTTAGTAACGCATGAGGTTGACCTCGAGGACAGGGTCACGCTCAGGGATGTGCTGTTGATGCAAACGGCAGTTAATCCGATGGACAAACATCTTTGGGCGCAGAGGGGGGCGAGTCAGGACTCTACCGGCGTTTGGAGAAATCACGAGGGTCTGATAGTGGCGCCGCCAGATTTGTTGGGACTGTTAATCCAGGAGGCACATGGGTTAGCCCATGTGTCAAGGGGGGAGGTGAAGCGAAAAATAACCGCAGAATATGGGTTTTGGGCGCCATATCTACTCGAACAAATCGACCAGGTCATTGGAAGATGTGTAATTTGTTTGAAAAACAATGTGAGGAGAGGGGTAGCCACCCCCACGGGTTACATCCCGACTCCTAATGGCCCCATGAGAGAACTAGTGATAGATTTCGTCGACATGATACAACCTGTTGAAGGGAAAAGATACATGTTGGTGGTCGTAGACCGATTCTCAAGATGGCCGGAGGCCTGTCCAACTAAACGAAAAGATGCTCAGTCTGTGGCCAAGTTTCTGTGCCGTGAAGTCATCAGCAGATGGGGTCTGCCGGATAGGATTTCTTCAGATAACGGGAGAGAGTTTGTGGATAAAACGGTCAAAATCATATTTCAAAAATTGGGAATTAAACAGCGGCTTGGCGCAGTATATCATCCACAAAGCCAAGGCATTTGTGAAAAAATGAACGGCGTTTTAAAAAATAGAATTTCCAAAATTTGTCAACATACAGGCTTGAATTGGATAGCTGCCTTACCACTGGCACTGATGGTCTGCAGGTCGAGTCAACTACGCGATTTGCATTTGACCCCACACGAATTGGCAACCGGTAGACGCATGCCTTCACCATGTTTGCGAACCAGTGGGAAAGGCCCAAGCCTGTCAATTTTGGAGGACGAAATGAAAGCCTATGTCAAACACTTAACCACGATACATAGGAATATTTCCACCTATGTTGTTGACAGGCAGAAACAAGAGGAGGCACAAGAGAGACTCGAGGCAAATACTAAAGACACTGTTCAGCCAGGAGACAAGGTGTATGTGAAAGTGTTCCGGCGCAAGTGGTTCAACGAAAGGCGGCAAGGGCCATTCGAAGTTGTCCGCTGTACCGGAACTGCGGTGCAAGTACAAGGGTCACCAACTTGGTACCATTTGACACACTGCGTCAAGGTGCCCAAAGATGAAGATCCCCAAAGAGGGAGGCGCGACTGCGAAACTGCAGAACCACTGCCAGAACAAGAATCGCCAGAGGGCCCGAATCGGGACAAAGATGGGCATGATCAAGCTGTGGTGGATAATGTGTCTGCTGAACCTGTCCCTGAGGACATCGCGGGCAGCACAGCCGACGACAGAGGAAACCAACAGTTCAACGATATCAATCGTGACGACGCACCCTCCCCAGGCGCAGATGACGACCCTCAGCACAACAACACTGAGCCAACTACCGCCAGAGGTAGTGCCCCCAGAGAACAACGCCACCCAGCAGGACCCAGCGGCGGACGCCCAGTCCGCCACAGAGTCCGGCCGGAGCGGTACATTGAGCAATGTTGAGGGAGTGTTGGGGGGGGCTGCAATACTGCCATGCAATTGCAGAAAGGAAGAAGGGTCCCTGTGCAGACGCACCGCCGAATGGGAAGACAACACCGGTAACATACTTGCCCTGGCCGGGCGAACACATACGGACAATGTACTGTTATTAAATACATATAGGCGGTTTGAGGTGCTAGGAGATTGTGCTCTACTTCTGACAAAAATTGGCATAGATGATTTTGGGTACTATACGTGTACCTGTCTCAAACGGGGGGCGAGAAAAGCAGACCGCACGGGCGGTCATAAGACGGTGGACAGCATTAATTTCGTGACGTTGATGGAGAAAAAAGAAATTGCGAAACAGCATCCATACAGCCCCGGCGCGGAATGTGTCAAAGATGAAGAAGCAGTCACCATGAATAATGTCGCCTTACCCGTGACGACAATTGGTGACAGCTTTGAAACACAGTCTGCCGCTTCAGGGACGCTCATGTCGGAGATAGAGGCTGTAGAGCCGACGCCTGACGTTCCGGAAAATGTCAACGAAGCACTGGCAGAATCAAACTGGTCCCCGGCAGAGGTGCAAGCCCATTTGCATGCCATGGCAAGGCGGGAGGCTGCATGGAAGGCTTATGGGTTCGATGCCTCGGCATTACCTGGGGTTGATGAATGGGCAGGAAGGAACATGTGGTATCAACTGATGGTGCATTCGATTAAATCGTCTAAGGCGGTGAGTGGGCCGTGTTTAGTAAGAGTGAAATCACCAAGTACGCTTAAGGCCGTGTTCCAGACCATACCGGTGCCGGTATCCGACAATTGCCAGCTTAGATTATTGCTTTGGTTGGTTTACGAACAGTCGTGGAAGGCACCTGAAACCGACGCGCAGGTCAGGAAGATTTTCAAGCCCACAGGGGAGTGCGCCTGGATAAGCGAACTTCCCTACTTGGATTTGCTCGCCGTGCATGAGGACATCCAAGTCGCTGTGCCAGAATCCATAGATGTGCCATCTGTAAAGGTGCCCACCTGTTTTTGCTCTAATGTGACACATGGAGGGCCGGGGGTGCCTATGGGGGTGGCAGACTGCGACTATTACTCCATGCAATTCCCAGGAGAAGCATGGGGGCAGAGGGGAGCCGTCCATCCGGTGACCTTTGCCCTACCAGACTCCTATCAGGCGATTACTGTGATGGTGGCGAATCGCACGGTGCCTGGGAACACGACTGTAGGGAATCTTAGAGACATCTGGTGGGTTTGTGGAACTAGAGCTTATTTGTTTTTGCCGTATGGATGGATGGGTTGCTGCTATTCTGCCACCCTGAAGCTTCCGTTCGAGGTATTGGCGATTAGAAAGGGCCACAAGCCTGAGGAGAAGGCTTTTAGGGAGGTCCCTAGTAGGGCTAAGAGGGAGATGGCGGCGTTTCATACCACCGACGCGTATCATTGGAGAATTAGCTTGGGAGAAAAATGGGGCCTTGGGATTTTTCCCTGGTATGGGGTCACATTTTTGGCAGATCACATTGATAACATCACGTATACCCTTCAGGGGTTCGCGAATGAGACGATCAAGGGCTTCAGACAGTTGTCGCTTACCCAAAAGAGCCATCGGCTGACTCTGCTTAAACACGACATGGCTTTGGATTATATCTTGGCAAGGCAAGGGGGGTTGTGCGTAGCCCTAAATTTGACAGACGACGCTTGCTACACTTTGATCCCAGATAACACTGACAACATCACCAGTATCATCGACGCGCTTAGAGTCATTCGGGATTCTTTTGGGCCGTCCGAGGGCGCTGGTTGGTCAGCGACGAGCTGGATTCAGGATAGACTGGGACCTGTGGGAACGATAGTGGCGCAGGTGCTGGGGGCACTCGGGATATCGCTGTGTGTAATGTTTTGTTTTTGCACTGTGATAATGACTTGCGCGAAGGCCATGATTTTACGGTGGATAGGTGTGGTAATGCCGAGGGACCAGACCCAGATGCCGTTACTCCCGTTCGACCGCGATGCAGATCTGAAATGCGCGGATGGGATGCTAATAAATGATAGGTACTCGGATTAAATTTAGCAGATTGGCGACGTGAGTACAAAGGTAGGGAGGACTGAGAGTAGCGATAGAAAACACTAAAAATAAATAAAGAACCGGGGATAGGACAGTGATGAGAGCGGAAAACCAGGTGTAGGGAACAAGAACACAGCACCAATGTCTTGGTATTCCGATTTTCAATTGTCTCTTTGTGTGCTGTGTTGCATGATTCCAGTGTGACGTGGTCCACCGTACAGTGTTGCCCGGCCCTAGACAGACTTTGACACCTTCGTTATGTCAAAGTTGCATGTGTGCTTTGTGTTTCGTGCCATTGCCATCACTCGATACTGGCAGAAGTTCTCATTCGTTGCAGAACCCCTGGATGTGGACCGGGGCCGTGCAAGGGACTCTATGGACAGTGAACTGGACATAAGGACTTTGTATGGACAGCAGGCCCTGGGCAGGGGTACCTGGCACGACCCACCATGGGAAGATTCGGTGGACTGGACTCTGCCTCAGCACGCACTCACACATGAGAAGGGGGGCTACAGTTTGGGGTTTTGAGTCGATAAGCATGTTTTGATACCTCTTTGTTGTATACCTCGTTTTTTTTTATATTCCGTTTTTTATACCGCATTTTGTTAAATCATGGCATGTTGATTAGGTGACGATGCGACTTGACCGTTTGGCAGTTGTTGAACGTGTCATTTCTTTTTCTTACTGTTCTGTGAGCTCATACTGTTTTGTGATGTGTGCCAGGACTCCTTGTTACCTGGCTGACGCCAGGTGGAGGGAATCACTGGGGTTGTTAGAAAGGGCCTCCCTCTTTTTCCTTGTCATTAGACAGGCAGGTTTTTTCTCTCGAGGGAGGGCCGACAGCTTTTTGGGGTTTCTAACGGACCACGCCAAATTCATTACTTCCCAAATTATCGATGGTGTTACGGTATTACCTAAGGGGGGTGGTTATCGTCATTTGGAGGAGGTGGATTTCGATTTTCCTTATTTGTGGTTCCTGTGAGGCCCCAGGTTGCTGTCAGGGAGCAGTTGGATACTTAAAGAGTTTGAGCTTTCCTAGACAATGTAACCTTACGTAGCATGTCTTGAGCGTGATTTAGGCTGCGAATTTCTAGGCCGTATTGTAGACGTGACTGTAAAATTTGGTTGGGTGAAGATTTTTGGATGTTTACCGATGTCATCTTTCTTTTTCGGACGTTTTCGGGACATTTATAACGTCCCGGAGGGGGGAATGAGGTAAATTTTAGATTCTAGGCGTCGCCGTATGTCACCTTAAATGGTGACTTAGCTGCAGTGAGGAGACCATAAGCTATTTTGGCTGGCCAGAGATGCCTCAGTTTCTGCAAGGTATATCAACTTAGAATATAGAAGGGAGCAGCTGTTGTTATGCAGGGGAAAGCGTCTTCTACATGTCCTTCTTAGGACATTTGGGAGCAACGAGTAGACTAAAATACGAACAGCAGCTGCACCCCAAGTCATGACATCAACGGTTCGGGCAGGTATAAGATAGGCTTGTCTGTGAGAGGGGGGAGCTTTTTTGGGGCGAACATCTGTGCCGTCGAGAGCTGAACCATCTTTGCTTTTGGGGCCACTCAAACTTTTGGAGAGACATCACTTTGACATCGGTTGAATAAAATCTTTTCCCAATCAGCCGTGTGTCACTGGAGTGCTTGGCCGGGACAGCCATTGTCCACTGAGTGTTTTTTGGAGACCAGCGAAACAACAAAGACCATTCACCACAAGCATTTTTAATTTTATTGCTTAAATCGCATTTTCTCGGCGAGCTGAGCACTTTTTCTGAATTGTGCCGCTCCCGTCACTCTGGTTAGGTTGGCATCGAAAAAAACGCTCTCGGGTGCTTTAGAGTGCCGAGTTTATCACTGCGCATGAAGAAATGACCACCTCCAACGTTTGGTTTATGTTTTATAAGCATTTTTAATTTTATTGCTTAAATCGCATTTTCTCGGCGAGCTGAGCGCTTTTTCTGAATTGTGCCGCTCCCGTCACTCTGGTTAGGTTGGCATCGAAAAAAACGCTCTCGGGTGCTTTAGAGTGCCGAGTTTATCACTGCGCATGAAGAAATGACCACCTCCAACGTTTGGTTTATGTTTTATAAGCATTTTTAAATTTATTGCTTAAATCGCATTTTCTCGGCGAGCTGAGCGCTTTTTCTGAATTGTGCCGCTCCCGTAACTCTGGTTAGGTTGGCATCGAAAAAAACGCTCTCGGGTGCTTTAGAGTGCCGAGTTTATCACTGCGCATGAAGAAATGAGCACTTCCAACGTTTGGTTTATGTTTTATAAGCATTTTTAGTTTTATTGCTTAAATCGCATTTTCTCGGCGAGCTGAGCACTTTTTCTGAATTGTGCCACTCCCGTCACTCTGGTTAGGTTGGCATCGAAAAAAACGCTCTCGGGTGCTTTAGAGTGCCGAGTTTATCACTGCGCATGAAGAAATGACCACCTCCAACGTTTGGTTTATGTTTAATAAGCATTTTTAATTTTATTGCTTAAATCGCATTTTCTCGGCGAGCTGAGCACTTTTTCTGAATTGTGCCGCTCCCGTCACTCTGGTTAGGTTGGCATCGAAAAAAACGCTCTCGGGTGCTTTAGAGTGCCGAGTTTATTACTGCGCATTAAGAAATGGCCACCTCCAACGTTTGGTTTATGTTTTATAAGCATTTTTAATTTTATTGCTTAATTCGCATTTTCTCGGCGAGCTGAGCACTTTTTCTGAATTGTGCCGCTCCCGTCACTCTGGTTAGGTTGGCATCGAAAAAAACGCTCTCGGGTGCTTTAGAGTGCCGAGTTATTCACTGCGCACGAAGAAATGGCCACCTCCAACGTTTGGTTTATGTTTTATAAGCATTTTTGATTTTATTGCTTAAATCGCATTTTCTCGGCGAGCTGAGCGCTTTTTCTGAATTGTGCCGCTCCCGTCACTCTGGTTAGGTTGGCATCGAAAAAAACGCTCTCGGGTGCTTTAGAGTGCCGAGTTTATTACTGCGCATTAAGAAATGACCACCTCCAACGTTTGGTTTATGTTTTATAAGCATTTTTAATTTTATTGCTTAAATCGCATTTTCTCGGCGAGCTGAGCACTTTTTCTGAATTGTGCCGCTCCCGTCACTCTGGTTAGGTTGGCATCGAAAAAAACGCTCTCGGGTGCTTTAGAGTGCCGAGTTTATTACTGCGCATTAAGAAATGACCACCTCCAACGTTTGGTTTATGTTTTATAAGCATTTTTAATTTTATTGCTTAAATCGCATTTTCTCGGCGAGCTGAGCACTTTTTCTGAATTGTGCCGCTCCCGTAACTCTGGTTAGGTTGGCATCGAAAAAAAACGCTATCGGGTGCTTTAGAGTGCCGAGTTATTCACTGCGCATGAAGAAATGACCACCTCCAACGTTTGGTTTATGTTTAATAAGCATTTTTAATTTTATTGCTTAAATCGCATTTTCTCGGCGAGCTGAGCACTTTTTCTGAATTGTGCCGCTCCCGTCACTCTGGTTAGGTTGGCATCGAAAAAAACGCTCTCGGGTGCTTTAGAGTGCCGAGTTTATTACTGCGCATTAAGAAATGACCACCTCCAACGTTTGGTTTATGTTTTATAAGCATTTTTAATTTTATTGCTTAAATCGCATTTTCTCGGCGAGCTGAGCACTTTTTCTGAATTGTGCCGCTCCCGTCACTCTGGTTAGGTTGGCATCGAAAAAAACGCTCTCGGGTGCTTCAGAGTGCCGAGTTTATTACTGCGCATTAAGAAATGACCACCTCCAACGTTTGGTTTATGTTTTATAAGCATTTTTAATTTTATTGCTTAAATCGCATTTTCTCGGCGAGCTGAGCACTTTTTCTGAATTGTGCCGCTCCCGTCACTCTGGTTAGGTTGGCATCGAAAAAAACGCTCTCGGGTGCTTTAGAGTGCCGAGTTATTCACTGCGCATGAAGAAATGACCACCTCCAACGTTTGGTTTATGTTTAATAAGCATTTTTAATTTTATTGCTTGAATCGCATTTTCTCGGCGAGCTGAGCACTTTTTCTGAATTGTGCCGCTCCCGTCACTCTGGTTAGGTTGGCATCGAAAAAAACGCTCTCGGGTGCTTTAGAGTGCCGAGTTTATCACTGCGCATGAAGAAATGGCCACCTCCAACGTTTGGTTTATGTTTTATAAGCATTTTTAATTTTATTGCTTAAATCGCATTTTCTCGGCGAGCTGAGCGCTTTTTCTGAATTGTGCCGCTCCCGTTACTCTGGTTAGGTTGGCATCGAAAAAAACGCTCTCGGGTGCTTTAGAGTGCCGAGTTTATTACTGCGCATTAAGAAATGACCACCTCCAACGTTTGGTTTATGTTTTATAAGCATTTTTAATTTTATTGCTTAAATCGCATTTTCTCGGCGATCTGAGCACTTTTTCTGAATTGTGCCGCTCCCGTCACTCTGGTTAGGTTGGCATCGAAAAAAACGCTCTCGGGTGCTTTAGAGTGCCGAGTTTATTACTGCGCATTAAGAAATGACCACCTCCAACGTTTGGTTTATGTTTTATAAGCATTTTTATTTTTATTGCTTAAATCGCATTTTCTCGGCGAGCTGAGCACTTTTTCTGAATTGTGCCGCTCCCGTCACTCTGGTTAGGTTGGCATCGAAAAAAACGCTCTCGGGTGCTTTAGAGTGCCGAGTTATTCACTGCGCATGAAGAAATGACCACCTCCAACGTTTGGTTTATGTTTAATAAGCATTTTTAATTTTATTGCTTAAATCGCATTTTCTCGGCGAGCTGAGCGCTTTTTCTGAATTGTGCCGCTCCCGTCACTCTGGTTAGGTTGGCATCGAAAAAAACGCTCTCGGGTGCTTTAGAGTGCCGAGTTTATCACTGCGCATGAAGAAATGACCACCTCCAACGTTTGGTTTATGTTTTATAAGCATTTTTAATTTTATTGCTTAAATCGCATTTTCTCGGCGAGCTGAGCACTTTTTCTGAATTGTGCCGCTCCCGTCACTCTGGTTAGGTTGGCATCGAAAAAAACGCTCTCGGGTGCTTTAGAGTGCCGAGTTTATTACTGCGCATTAAGAAATGACCACCTCCAACGTTTGGTTTATGTTTTATAAGCATTTTTAATTTTATTGCTTAAATCGCATTTTCTCGGCGAGCTGAGCACTTTTTCTGAATTGTGCCGCCCCCGTCACTCTGGTTAGGTTGGCATCGAAAAAAACGCTCTCGGGTGCTTTAGAGTGCCGAGTTATTCACTGCGCATGAAGAAATGACCACCTCCAACGTTTGGTTTATGTTTTATAAGCATTTTTAATTTTATTGCTTAAATCGCATTTTCTCGGCGAGCTGAGCACTTTTTCTGAATTGTGCCGCTCCCGTCACTCTGGTTAGGTTGGCATCGAAAAAAACGCTCTCGGGTGCTTTAGAGTGCCGAGTTATTCACTGCGCATGAAGAAATGACCACCTCCAACGTCTGGTTTATGTTTAATAAGCATTTTTAATTTTATTGCTTGAATCGCATTTTCTCGGCGAGCTGAGCACTTTTTCTGAATTGTGCCGCTCCCGTCACTCTGGTTAGGTTGGCATCGAAAAAAACGCTCTCGGGTGCTTTAGAGTGCCGAGTTTATCACTGCGCATGAAGAAATGACCACCTCCAACGTTTGGTTTATGTTTTATAAGCATTTTTAATTTTATTGCTTGAATCGCATTTTCTCGGCGAGCTGAGCGCTTTTTCTGAATTGTGCCGCTCCCGTCACTCTGGTTAGGTTGGCATCGAAAAAAACGCTCTCGGGTGCTTTAGAGTGCCGAGTTTATCACTGCGCATGAAGAAATGACCACCTCCAACGTTTGGTTTATGTTTAATAAGCATTTTTAATTTTATTGCTTAAATCGCATTTTCTCGGCGAGCTGAGCACTTTTTCTGAATTGTGCCGCTCCCGTCACTCTGGTTAGGTTGGCATCGAAAAAAACGCTCTCGGGTGCTTTAGAGTGCCGACTTTATCACTGCGCATGAAGAAATGACCACCTCCAACGTTTGGTTTATGTTTTATAAGCATTTTTAATTTTATTGCTTAAATCGCATTTTCTCGGCGAGCTGAGCACTTTTTCTGAATTGTGCCGCTCCCGTCACTCTGGTTAGGTTGGCATCGAAAAAAAACGCTCACGGGTGCTTTAGAGTGCCGAGTTTATTACTGCGCATTAAGAAATGACCACCTCCAACGTTTGGTTTATGTTTTATAAGCATTTTTAATTTTATTGCTTAAATCGCATTTTCTCGGCGAGCTGAGCACTTTTTCTGAATTGTGCCGCTCCCGTCACTCTGGTTAGGTTGGCATCGAAAAAAACGCTCTCGGGTGCTTTAGAGTGCCGAGTTATTCACTGCGCATGAAGAAATGACCACCTCCAACGTTTGGTTTATGTTTTATAAGCATTTTTAATTTTATTGCTTAAATCGCATTTTCTCGGCGAGCTGAGCACTTTTTCTGAATTGTGCCGCTCCCGTCACTCTGGTTAGGTTGGCATCGAAAAAAACGCTCTCGGGTGCTTTAGAGTGCCGAGTTTATCACTGCGCATGAAGAAATGACCACCTCCAACGTTTGGTTTATGTTTTATAAGCATTTTTAATTTTATTGCTTAAATCGCATTTTCTCGGCGAGCTGAGCGCTTTTTCTGAATTGTGCCGCTCCCGTCACTCTGGTTAGGTTGGCATCGAAAAAAACGCTCTCGGGTGCTTTAGAGTGCCGAGTTTATCACTGCGCATGAAGAAATGACCACCTCCAACGTTTGGTTTATGTTTAATAAGCATTTTTAATTTTATTGCTTAAATCGCATTTTCTCGGCGAGCTGAGCACTTTTTCTGAATTGTGCCGCTCCCGTCACTCTGGTTAGGTTGGCATCGAAAAAAACGCTCTCGGGTGCTTTAGAGTGCCGAGTTTATTACTGCGCATTAAGAAATGACCACCTCCAACGTTTGGTTTATGTTTTATAAGCATTTTTAATTTTATTGCTTAAATCGCATTTTCTCGGCGAGCTGAGCACTTTTTCTGAATTGTGCCGCTCCCGTCACTCTGGTTAGGTTGGCATCGAAAAAAACGCTCTCGGGTGCTTTAGAGTGCCGAGTTTATTACTGCGCATTAAGAAATGACCACCTCCAACGTTTGGTTTATGTTTTATAAGCATTTTTAATTTTATTGCTTAAATCGCATTTTCTCGGCGAGCTGAGCACTTTTTCTGAATTGTGCCGCTCCCGTCACTCTGGTTAGGTTGGCATCGAAAAAAACGCTCTCGGGTGCTTTAGAGTGCCGAGTTATTCACTGCGCATGAAGAAATGACCACCTCCAACGTTTGGTTTATGTTTAATAAGCATTTTTAATTTTATTGCTTAAATCGCATTTTCTCGGCGAGCTGAGCGCTTTTTCTGAATTGTGCCGCTCCCGTCACTCTGGTTAGGTTGGCATCGAAAAAAACGCTCTCGGGTGCTTTAGAGTGCCGAGTTTATCACTGCGCATGAAGAAATGACCACCTCCAACGTTTGGTTTATGTTTTATAAGCATTTTTAATTTTATTGCTTAAATCGCATTTTCTCGGCGAGCTGAGCACTTTTTCTGAATTGTGCCGCTCCCGTCACTCTGGTTAGGTTGGCATCGAAAAAAACGCTCTCGGGTGCTTTAGAGTGCCGAGTTTATTACTGCGCATTAAGAAATGACCACCTCCAACGTTTGGTTTATGTTTTATAAGCATTTTTAATTTTATTGCTTAAATCGCATTTTCTCGGCGAGCTGAGCACTTTTTCTGAATTGTGCCGCCCCCGTCACTCTGGTTAGGTTGGCATCGAAAAAAACGCTCTCGGGTGCTTTAGAGTGCCGAGTTATTCACTGCGCATGAAGAAATGACCACCTCCAACGTTTGGTTTATGTTTTATAAGCATTTTTAATTTTATTGCTTAAATCGCATTTTCTCGGCGAGCTGAGCACTTTTTCTGAATTGTGCCGCTCCCGTCACTCTGGTTAGGTTGGCATCGAAAAAAACGCTCTCGGGTGCTTTATAGTGCCGAGTTATTCACTGCGCATGAAGAAATGACCACCTCCAACGTCTGGTTTATGTTTAATAAGCATTTTTAATTTTATTGCTTGAATCGCATTTTCTCGGCGAGCTGAGCACTTTTTCTGAATTGTGCCGCTCCCGTCACTCTGGTTAGGTTGGCATCGAAAAAAACGCTCTCGGGTGCTTTAGAGTGCCGAGTTTATCACTGCGCATGAAGAAATGACCACCTCCAACGTTTGGTTTATGTTTTATAAGCATTTTTAATTTTATTGCTTAAATCGCATTTTCTCGGCGAGCTGAGCGCTTTTTCTGAATTGTGCCGCTCCCGTCACTCTGGTTAGGTTGGCATCGAAAAAAACGCTCTCGGGTGCTTTAGAGTGCCGAGTTTATCACTGCGCATGAAGAAATGACCACCTCCAACGTTTGGTTTATGTTTTATAAGCATTTTTAATTTTATTGCTTAAATCGCATTTTCTCGGCGAGCTGAGCGCTTTTTCTGAATTGTGCCGCTCCCGTAACTCTGGTTAGGTTGGCATCGAAAAAAACGCTCTCGGGTGCTTTAGAGTGCCGAGTTTATCACTGCGCATGAAGATATTGACCACTTCCAACGTTTGGTTTATGTTTTATAAGCATTTTTAATTTTATTGCTTAAATCGCATTTTCTCGGCGAGCTGAGCACTTTTTCTGAATTGTGCCGCTCCCGTCACTCTGGTTAGGTTGGCATCGAAAAAAACGCTCTCGGGTGCTTTAGAGTGCCTAGTTATTCACTGCGCATGAAGAAATGACCACCTCCAACGTTTGGTTTATGTTTAATAAGCATTTTTAATTTTATTGCTTAAATCGCATTTTCTCGGCGAGCTGAGCGTTTTTTCTGAATTGTTCCGCTCCCGTCACTCTGGTTAGGTTGGCATCGAAAAAAACGCTCTCGGGTGCTTTAGAGTGCCGAGTTTATTACTGCGCATTAAGAAATGACCACCTCCAACGTTTGGTTTATGTTTTATAAGCATTTTTAATTTTATTGCTTAAATCGCATTTTCTCGGCGAGCTGAGCACTTTTTCTGAATTGTGCCGCTCCCGTCACTCTGGTTAGGTTGGCATCGAAAAAAACGCTCTCGGGTGCTTTAGAGTGCCGAGTTATTCACTGCGCATGAAGAAATGACCACCTCCAACGTTTGGTTTATGTTTTATAAGCATTTTTAATTTTATTGCTTAAATCGCATTTTCTCGGCGAGCTGAGCACTTTTTCTGAATTGTGCCGCTCCCGTCACTCTGGTTAGGTTGGCATCGAAAAAAACGCTCTCGGGTGCTTTAGAGTGCCGAGTTTATCACTGCGCATGAAGAAATGACCACCTCCAACGTTTGGTTTATGTTTAATAAGCATTTTTAATTTTATTGCTTGAATCGCATTTTCTCGGCGAGCTGAGCACTTTTTCTGAATTGTGCCGCTCCCGTCACTCTGGTTAGGTTGGCATCGAAAAAAACGCTCTCGGGTGCTTTAGAGTGCCGAGTTTATCACTGCGCATGAAGAAATGACAACCCCCAACGTTTGGTTTATGTTTTATAAGCATTTTTAAATTTATTGCTTAAATCGCATTTTCTCGGCGAGCTGAGCGCTTTTTCTGAATTGTGCCGCTCCCGTCACTCTGGTTAGGTTGGCATCGAAAAAAACGCTCTCGGGTGCTTTAGAGTGCCGAGTTATTCACTGCGCATGAAGAAATGACCACCTCCAACGTTTGGTTTATGTTTTATAAGCATTTTTAGTTTTATTGCTTACATCGCATTTTCTCGGCGAGCTGAGCACTTTTTCTGAATTGTGCCGCTCCCGTCACTCTGGTTAGGTTGGCATCGAAAAAAACGCTCTCGGGTGCTTTAGAGTGCCGAGTTTATCACTGCGCATGAAGAAATGACCACCTCCAACGTTTGGTTTATGTTTAATAAGCATTTTTAATTTTATTGCTTAAATCGCATTTTCTCGGCGAGCTGAGCACTTTTTCTGAATTGTGCCGCTCCCGTCACTCTGGTTAGGTTGGCATCGAAAAAAACGCTCTCGGGTGCTTTAGAGTGCCGACTTTATCACTGCGCATGAAGAAATGACCACCTCCAACGTTTGGTTTATGTTTTATAAGCATTTTTAATTTTATTGCTTAAATCGCATTTTCTCGGCGAGCTGAGCACTTTTTCTGAATTGTGCCGCTCCCGTCACTCTGGTTAGGTTGGCATCGAAAAAAACGCTCTCGGGTGCTTTAGAGTGCCGAGTTATTCACTGCGCATGAAGAAATGACCACCTCCAACGTTTGGTTTATGTTTTATAAGCATTTTTAGTTTTATTGCTTAAATCGCATTTTCTCGGCGAGCTGAGCACTTTTTCTGAATTGTGCCGCTCCCGTCACTCTGGTTAGGTTGGCATCGAAAAAAACGCTCACGGGTGCTTTAGAGTGCCGAGTTTATTACTGCGCATTAAGAAATGACCACCTCCAACGTTTGGTATAAGCATTTTTAATTTTATTGCTTAAATCGCATTTTCTCGGCGAGCTGAGCACTTTTTCTGAATTGTGCCGCTCCCGTCACTCTGGTTAGGTTGGCATCGAAAAAAACGCTCTCGGGTGCTTTAGAGTGCCGAGTTATTCACTGCGCACGAAGAAATGACCACCTCCAACGTTTGGTTTATGTTTTATAAGCATTTTTAATTTTATTAAATCGCATTTTCTCGGCGAGCTGAGCGCTTTTTCTGAATTGTGCCGCTCCCGTCACTCTGGTTAGGTTGGCATCGAAAAAAACGCTCTCGGGTGCTTTAGAGTGCCGAGTTTATTACTGCGCATTAAGAAATGACCACCTCCAACGTTTGGTTTATGTTTTATAAGCATTTTTAATTTTATTGCTTAAATCGCATTTTCTCGGCGAGCTGAGCACTTTTTCTGAATTGTGCCGCTCCCGTCACTCTGGTTAGGTTGGCATCGAAAAAAACGCTCGCGGGTGCTTTAGAGTGCCGAGTTTATTACTGCGCATTAAGAAATGACCACCTCCAACGTTTGGTTTATGTTTTATAAGCATTTTTAATTTTATTGCTTAAATCGCATTTTCTCGGCGAGCTGAGCACTTTTTCTGAATTGTGCCGCTCCCGTCACTCTGGTTAGGTTGGCATCGAAAAAAACGCTATCGGGTGCTTTAGAGTGCCGAGTTATTCACTGCGCATGAAGAAATGACCACCTCCAACGTTTGGTTTATGTTTAATAAGCATTTTTAATTTTATTGCTTAAATCGCCTTTTCTCGGCGAGCTGAGCACTTTTTCTGAATTGTGCCGCTCCCGTCACTCTGGTTAGGTTGGCATCGAAAAAAACGCTCTCGGGTGCTTTAGAGTGCCGAGTTTATTACTGCGCATTAAGAAATGACCACCTCCAACGTTTGGTTTATGTTTTATAAGTATTTTTAATTTTATTGCTTAAATCGCATTTTCTCGGCGAGCTGAGCACTTTTTCTGAATTGTGCCGCTCCCGTCGCTCTGGTTAGGTTGGCATCGAAAAAAACGCTCTCGGGTGCTTTAGAGTGCCGAGTTTATCACTGCGCATGAAGAAATGACCACCTCCAACGTTTGGTTTATGTTTTATAAGCATTTTTAATTTTATTGCTTAAATCGCATTTTCTCGGCGAGCTGAGCGCTTTTTCTGAATTGTGCCGCTCCCGTAACTCTGGTTAGGTTGGCATCGAAAAAAACGCTCTCGGGTGCTTTAGAGTGCCGAGTTTATCACTGCGCATGAAGAAATGACCACTTCCAACGTTTGGTTTATGTTTTATAAGCATTTTTAATTTTATTGCTTAAATCGCATTTTCTCGGCGAGCTGAGCACTTTTTCTGAATTGTGCCGCTCCCGTCACTCTGGTTAGGTTGGCATCGAAAAAAACGCTCTCGGGTGCTTTAGAGTGCCGAGTTTATTACTGCGCATTAAGAAATGACCACCTCCAACGTTTGGTTTATGTTTTATAAGCATTTTTAAATTTATTGCTTAAATCGCATTTTCTCGGCGAGCTGAGCACTTTTTCTGAATTGTGCCGCTCCCGTCACTCTGGTTAGGTTGGCATCGAAAAAAACGCTCTCGGGTGCTTGAGAGTGCCGAGTTATTCACTGCGCATGAAGAAATGACCACCTCCAACGTTTGGTTCATGTTTTATAAGCATTTTTAGTTTTATTGCTTAAATCGCATTTTCTCGGCGAGCTGAGCACTTTTTCTGAATTGTGCCGCTCCCGTCACTCTGGTTAGGTTAGCATCGAAAAAAACGCTCTCGGGTGCTTTAGAGTGCCGACTTTATCACTGCGCATGAAGAAATGACCACCTCCAACGTTTGGTTTATGTTTTATAAGCATTTTTAATTTTATTGCTTAAATCGCATTTTCTCGGCGAGCTGAGCACTTTTTCTGAATTGTGCCGCTCCCGTCACTCTGGTTAGGTTGGCATGGAAAAAAACGCTCACGGGTGCTTTAGAGTGCCGAGTTTATTACTGCGCATTAAGAAATGACCACCTCGAACGTTTGGTTTATGTTTTATAAGCATTTTTAATTTTATTGCTTAAATCGCATTTTCTCGGTGAGCTGAGCACTTTTTCTGAATTGTGCCGCTCCCGTCACTCTGGTTAGGTTGGCATCGAAAAAAACGCTCTCGGGTGCTTTAGAGTGCCGAGTTTATTACTGCGCATTAAGAAATGACCACCTCCAACGTTTGGTTTATGTTTTATAAGCATGTTTAATTTTATTGCTTAAATCGCATTTTCTCGGCGAGCTGAGCACTTTTTCTGAATTGTGCCGCTCCCGTCACTCTGGTTAGGTTGGCATTGAAAAAAACGCTCTCGGGTGCTTTAGAGTGCCGAGTTATTCACTGCGCATGAAGAAATGACCACCTCCAACGTTTGGTTTATGTTTTATAAGCATTTTTAATTTTATTGCTTAAATCGCATTTTCTCGGCGAGCTGAGCACTTTTTCTGAATTGTGCCGCTCCCGTCACTCTGGTTAGGTTGGCATCGAAAAAAACGCTCTCGGGTGCTTTAGAGTGCCGAGTTATTCACTGCGCATGAAGAAATGACCACCTCCAACGTTTGGTTTATGTTTAATAAGCATTTTTAATTTTATTGCTTGAATCGCATTTTCTCGGCGAGCTGAGCACTTTTTCTGAATTGTGCCGCTCCCGTCACTCTGGTTAGGTTGGCATCGAAAAAAACGCTCTCGGGTGCTTTAGAGTGCCGAGTTTATCACTGCGCATGAAGAAAAAACCACCTCCAACGTTTGGTTTATGTTTTATAAGCATTTTTAATTTTATTGCTTAAATCGCATTTTCTCGGCGAGCTGAGCGCTTTTTCTGAATTGTGCCGCTCCCGTCACTCTGGTTAGGTTGGCATCGAAAAAAACGCTCTCGGGTTCTTTAGAGTGCCGAGTTTATCACTGCGCATGAAGAAATGACCACCTCCAACGTTTGGTTTATGTTTTATAAGCATTTTTAATTTTATTGCTTAAATCGCATTTTCTCGGCGAGCTTAGCACTTTTTCTGAATTGTGCCGCTCCCGTCACTCTGGTTAGGTTGGCATCGAAAAAAACTCTCTCGGGTGCTTTAGAGTGCCGAGTTTATCACTGCGCATTAAGAAATGACCACCTCCAACGTTTGGTTTATGTTTTATAAGCATTTTTAAATTTATTGCTTAAATCGCATTTTCTCGGCGAGCTGAGCACTTTTTCTGAATTGTGCCGCTCCCGTCACTCTGGTTAGGTTGGCATCGAAAAAAACGCTCTCGGGTGCTTGAGAGTGCCGAGTTATTCACTGCGCATGAAGAAATGACCACCTCCAACGTTTGGTTCATGTTTTATAAGCATTTTTAGTTTTATTGCTTAAATCGCATTTTCTCGGCGAGCTGAGCACTTTTTCTGAATTGTGCCGCTCCCGTCACTCTGGTTAGGTTAGCATCGAAAAAAACGCTCTCGGGTGCTTTAGAGTGCCGAGTTTATCACTGCGCATGAAGAAATGACCACCTCCAACGTTTGGTTTATGTTTAATAAGCATTTTTAATTTTATTGCTTAAATCGCATTTTCTCGGCGAGCTGAGCACTTTTTCTGAATTGTGCCGCTCCCGTCACTCTGGTTAGGTTGGCATCGAAAAAAACGCTCTCGGGTGCTTTAGAGTGCCGACTTTATCACTGCGCATGAAGAAATGACCACCTCCAACGTTTGGTTCATGTTTTATAAGCATTTTTAATTTTATTGCTTAAATCGCATTTTCTCGGCGAGCTGAGCACTTTTTCTGAATTGTGCCGCTCCCGTCACTCTGGTTAGGTTGGCATCGAAAAAAACGCTCACGGGTGCTTTAGAGTGCCGACTTTATTACTGCGCATTAAGAAATGACCACCTCTAACGTTTGGTTTATGTTTTATAAGCATTTTTAATTTTATTGCTTAAATCGCATTTTCTCGGCGAGCTGAGCACTTTTTCTGAATTGTGCCGCTCCCGTCACTCTGGTTAGGTTGGCATCGAAAAAAACGCTCTCGGGTGCTTTAGAGTGCCGAGTTTATCACTGCGCATGAAGAAATGACCACCTCCAACGTTTGGTTTATGTTTTATAAGCATTTTTAATTTTATTGCTTGAATCGCATTTTCTCGGTGAGCTGAGCACTTTTTCTGAATTGTGCCGCTCCCGTCACTCTGGTTAGGTTGGCATCGAAAAAAACGCTCTCGGGTGCTTTAGAGTGCCGAGTTTATTACTGCGCATTAAGAAATGACCACCTCCAACGTTTGGTTTATGTTTTATAAGCATGTTTAATTTTATTGCTTAAATCGCATTTTCTCGGCGAGCTGAGCACTTTTTCTGAATTGTGCCGCTCCCGTCACTCTGGTTAGGTTGGCATTGAAAAAAACGCTCTCGGGTGCTTTAGAGTGCCGAGTTATTCACTGCGCATGAAGAAATGACCACCTCCAACGTTTGGTTTATGTTTTATAAGCATTTTTAATTTTATTGCTTAAATCGCATTTCTCGGCGAGCTGAGCACTTTTTCTGAATTGTGCCGCTCCCGTCACTCTGGTTAGGTTGGCATCGAAAAAAACGCTCTCGGGTGCTTTAGAGTGCCGAGTTATTCACTGCGCACGAAGAAATGACCACCTCCAACGTTTGGTTTATGTTTAATAAGCATTTTTAATTTTATTGCTTGAATCGCATTTTCTCGGCGAGCTGAGCACTTTTTCTGAATTGTGCCGCTCCCGTCACTCTGGTTAGGTTGGCATCGAAAAAAACGCTCTCGGGTGCTTTAGAGTGCCGAGTTTATCACTGCGCATGAAGAAAAAACCACCTCCAACGTTTGGTTTATGTTTTATAAGCATTTTTAATTTTATTGCTTAAATCGCATTTTCTCGGCGAGCTGAGCGCTTTTTCTGAATTGTGCCGCTCCCGTCACTCTGGTTAGGTTGGCAGCGAAAAAAACGCTCTCGGGTTCTTTAGAGTGCCGAGTTTATCACTGCGCATGAAGAAATGACCACCTCCAACGTTTGGTTTATGTTTTATAAGCATTTTTAATTTTATTGCTTAAATCGCATTTTCTCGGCGAGCTGAGCACTTTTTCTGAATTGTGCCGCTCCCGTCACTCTGGTTAGGTTGGCATCGAAAAAAACTCTCTCGGGTGCTTTAGAGTGCCGAGTTTATCACTGCGCATGGAGAAATGACCACCTCCAACGTTTGGTTTATGTTTTATAAGCATTTTTAAATTTATTGCTTAAATCGCATTTTCTCGGCGAGCTGAGCGCTTTTTCTGAATTGTGCCGCTCCCGTCACTCTGGTTAGGTTGGCATCGAAAAAAACGCTCTCGGGTGCTTTAGAGTGCCGAGTTATTCACTGCGCATGAAGAAATGACCACCTCCAACGTTTGGTTTATGTTTTATAAGCATTTTTAGTTTTATTGCTTAAATCGCATTTTCTCGGCGAGCTGAGCACTTTTTCTGAATTGTGCCGCTCCCGTCACTCTGGTTAGGTTGGCATCGAAAAAAACGCTCTCGGGTGCTTTAGAGTGCCGAGTTTATCACTGCGCATGAAGAAATGACCACCTCCAACGTTTGGTTTATGTTTAATAAGCATTTTTAATTTTATTGCTTAAATCGCATTTTCTCGGCGAGCTGAGCACTTTTTCTGAATTGTGCCGCTCCCGTCACTCTGGTTAGGTTGGCATCGAAAAAAACGCTCTCGGGTGCTTTAGAGTGCCGACTTTATCACTGCGCATGAAGAAATGACCACCTCCAACGTTTGGTTTATGTTTTATAAGCATTTTTAATTTTATTGCTTAAATCGCATTTTCTCGGCGAGCTGAGCGCTTTTTCTGAATTGTGCCGCTCCCGTAACTCTGGTTAGGTTGGCATCGAAAAAAACGCTCTCGGGTGCTTTAGAGTGCCGAGTTTATCACTGCGCATGAAGAAATGACCACTTCCAACGTTTGGTTTATGTTTTATAAGCATTTTTAATTTTATTGCTTAAATCGCATTTTCTCGGCGAGCTGAGCACTTTTTCTGAATTGTGCCGCTCCCGTCACTCTGGTTAGGTTGGCATCGAAAAAAACGCTCTCGGGTGCTTTAGAGTGCCGAGTTTATTACTGCGCATTAAGAAATGACCACCTCCAACGTTTGGTTTATGTTTTATAAGCATTTTTAATTTTATTGCTTAAATCGCATTTTCTCGGCGAGCTGAGCACTTTTTCTGAATTGTGCCGCTCCCGTCACTCTGGTTAGGTTGGCATCGAAAAAAACGCACTCGGGTGCTTTAGAGTGCCGAGTTATTCACTGCGCATGAAGAAATGACCACCTCCAACGTTTGGTTTATGTTTCATAAGCATTTTTAATTTTATTGCTTAAATCGCATTTTCTCGGCGAGCTGAGCACTTTTTCTGAATTGTGCCGCTCCCGTCACTCTGGTTAGGTTGGCATCGAAAAAAACGCTCTCGGGTGCTTTAGAGTGCCGAGTTTATCACTGCGCATGAAGAAATGACCACCTCCAACGTTTGGTTTATGTTTTATAAGCATTTTTAATTTTATTGCTTAAATCGCATTTTCTCGGCGAGCTGAGCGCTTTTTCTGAATTGTGCCGCTCCCGTCACTCTGGTTAGGTTGGCATCGAAAAAAACGCTCTCGGGTGCTTTAGAGTGCCGAGTTTATTACTGCGCATTAAGAAATGACCACCTCCAACGTTTGGTTTATGTTTTATAAGTATTTTTAATTTTGTTGCTTAAATCGCATTTTCTCGGCGAGCTGAGCACTTTTTCTGAATTGTGCCGCTCCCGTCACTCTGGTTAGGTTGGCATCGAAAAAAACGCTCTCGGGTGCTTTAGAGTGCCGAGTTTATCACTGCGCATGAAGAAATGACCACCTCCAACGTTTGGTTTATGTTTTATAAGCATTTTTAAATTTATTGCTTAAATCGCATTTTCTCGGCGAGCTGAGCGCTTTTTCTGAATTGTGCCGCTCCCGTCACTCTGGTTAGGTTGGCATCGAAAAAAACGCTCTCGGGTGCTTTAGAGTGCCGAGTTATTCACTGCGCATGAAGAAATGACCACCTCCAACGTTTGGTTTATGTTTTATAAGCATTTTTAGTTTTATTGCTTAAATCGCATTTTCTCGGCGAGCTGCACTTTTTCTGAATTGTGCCGCTCCCGTCACTCTGGTTAGGTTGGCATCGAAAAAATCGCTCTCGGGTGCTTTAGAGTGCCGAGTTTATCACTGCGCATGAAGAAATGACCACCTCCAACGTTTGGTTTATGTTTAATAAGCATTTTTAATTTTATTGCTTAAATCGCATTTTCTCGGCGAGCTGAGCACTTTTTCTGAATTGTGCCGCTCCCGTCACTCTGGTTAGGTTGGCATCGAAAAAAACGCTCTCGGGTGCTTTAGAGTGCCGACTTTATTACTGCGCATGAAGAAATGACCACCTCCAACGTTTGGTTTATGTTTTATAAGCATTTTTAATTTTATTGCTTAAATCGCATTTTCTCGGCGAGCTGAGCACTTTTTCTGAATTGTGCCGCTCCCGTCACTCTGGTTAGGTTGGCATGGAAAAAAACGCTCACGGGTGCTTTAGAGTGCCGAGTTTATTACTGCGCATTAAGAAATGACCACCTTGAACGTTTGGTTTATGTTTTATAAGCATTTTTAATTTTATTGCTTAAATCGCATTTTCTCGGCGAGCTGAGCACTTTTTCTGAATTGTGCCGCTCCCGTCACTCTGGTTAGGTTGGCATCGAAAAAAACGCTCTCGGGTGCTTTAGAGTGCCGAGTTATTCACTGCGCATGAAGAAATGACCACCTCCAACGTTTGGTTTATGTTTTATAAGCATTTTTAATTTTATTGCTTAAATCGCATTTTCTCGGCGAGCTGAGCACTTTTTCTGAATTGTGCCGCTCCCGTCACTCTGGTTAGGTTGGCATCGAAAAAAACGCTCCGGGTGCTTTAGAGTGCCGAGTTTATCACTGCGCATGAAGAAATGACCACCTCCAACGTTTGGTTTATGTTTTATAAGCATTTTTAATTTTATTGCTTAAATCGCATTTTCTCGGCGAGCTGAGCGCTTTTTCTGAATTGTGCCGCTCCCGTCACTCTGGTTAGGTTGGCATCGAGAAAAACGCTCTCGGGTGCTTTAGAGTGCCGAGTTTATCACTGCGCATGAAGAAATGACCACCTCCAACGTTTGGTTTATGTTTTATAAGCATTTTTAATTTTATTGCTTAAATCGCATTTTCTCGGCGAGCTGAGCGCTTTTTCTGAATTGTGCCGCTCCCGTAACTCTGGTTAGGTTGGCATCGAAAAAAACGCTCTCGGGTGCTTTAGAGTGCCGAGTTTATCACTGCGCATGAAGAAATGACCACTTCCAACGTTTGGTTTATGTTTTATAAGCATTTTTAATTTTATTGCTTAAATCGCATTTTCTCGGCGAGCTGAGCACTTTTTCTGAATTGTGCCGCTCCCGTCACTCTGGTTAGGTTGGCATCGAAAAAAACGCTCTCGGGTGCTTTAGAGTACCGAGTTTATTACTGCGCATTAAGAAATGACCACCTCCAACGTTTGGTTTATGTTTTATAAGCATTTTTAATTTTATTGCTTAAATCGCATTTTCTCGGCGAGCTGAGCACTTTTTCTGAATTGTGCCGCTCCCGTCACTCTGGTTAGGTTGGCATTGAAAAAAACGCTCTCGGGTGCTTTAGAGTGCCGAGTTATTCACTGCGCATGAAGAAATGACCACCTCCAACGTTTGGTTTATGTTTTATAAGCATTTTTAATATTATTGCTTAAATCGCATTTTCTCGGCGAGCTGAGCACTTTTTCTGAATTGTGCCGCTCCCGTCACTCTGGTTAGGTTGGCATCGAAAAAAACGCTCTCGGGTGCTTTAGAGTGCCGAGTTATTCACTGCGCATGAAGAAATGACCACCTCCAACGTTTGGTTTATGTTTAATAAGCATTTTTAATTTTATTGCTTGAATCGCATTTTCTCGGCGAGCTGAGCACTTTTTCTGAATTGTGCCGCTCCCGTCACTCTGGTTAGGTTGGCATCGAAAAAAACGCTCTCGGGTGCTTTAGAGTGCCGAGTTTATCACTGCGCATGAAGAAATGACCACCTCCAACGTTTGGTTTATGTTTTATAAGCATTTTTAATTTTATTGCTTAAATCGCATTTTCTCGGCGAGCTGAGCGCTTTTTCTGAATTGTGCCGCTCCCGTCACTCTGGTTAGGTTGGCATCGAAAAAAACGCTCTCGGGTTCTTTAGAGTGCCGAGTTTATCACTGCGCATGAAGAAATGACCACCTCCAACGTTTGGTTTATGTTTTATAAGCATTTTTAATTTTATTGCTTAAATCGCATTTTCTCGGCGAGCTGAGCCCTTTTTCTGAATTGTGCCGCTCCCGTCACTCTGGTTAGGTTGGCATCGAAAAAAACTCTCTCGGGTGCTTTAGAGTGCCGAGTTTATCACTGCGCATGAAGAAATGACCACCTCCAACGTTTGGTTTATGTTTTATAAGCATTTTTAAATTTATTGCTTAAATCGCATTTTCTCGGCGAGCTGAGCGCTTTTTCTGAATTGTGCCGCTCCCGTCACTCTGGTTAGGTTGGCATCGAAAAAAACGCTCTCGGGTGCTTTAGAGTGCTGAGTTATTCACTGCGCATGAAGAAATGACCACCTCCAACGTTTGGTTTATGTTTTATAAGCATTTTTAGTTTTATTGCTTAAATCGCATTTTCTCGGCGAGCTGAGCACTTTTTCTGAATTGTGCCGCTCCCGTCACTCTGGTTAGGTTGGCATCGAAAAAAACGCTCTCGGGTGCTTTAGAGTGCCGAGTTTATCACTGCGCATGAAGAAATGACCACCTCCAACGTTTGGTTTATGTTTAATAAGCATTTTTAATTTTATTGCTTAAATCGCATTTTCTCGGCGAGCTGAGCACTTTTTCTGAATTGTGCCGCTCCCGTCACTCTGGTTAGGTTGGCATCGAAAAAAACGCTCTCGGGTGCTTTAGAGTGCCGACTTTATCACTGCGCATGAAGAAATGACCACCTCCAACGTTTGGTTTATGTTTTATAAGCATTTTTAATTTTATTGCTTAAATCGCATTTTCTCGGCGAGCTGAGCACTTTTTCTGAATTGTGCCGCTCCCGTCACTCTGGTTAGGTTGGCATCGAAAAAAACGCTCACGGGTGCTTTAGAGTGCCGAGTTTATTACTGCGCATTAAGAAATGACCACCTCTAACGTTTGGTTTATGTTTTATAAGCATTTTTAATTGTATTGCTTAAATCGCATTTTCTCGGCGAGCTGAGCACTTTTTCTGAATTGTGCCGCTCCCGTCACTCTGGTTAGGTTGGCATCGAAAAAAACGCTCTCGGGTGCTTTAGAGTGCCGAGTTATTCACTGCGCATGAAGAAATGACCACCTCCAACGTTTGGTTTATGTTTTATAAGCATTTTTAATTTTATTGCTTAAATCGCATTTTCTCGGCGAGCTGAGCACTTTTTCTGAATTGTGCCGCTCCCGTCACTCTGGTTAGGTTGGCATCGAAAAAAACGCTCTCGGGTGCTTTAGAGTGCCGAGTTTATCACTGCGCATGAAGAAATGACCACCTCCAACGTTTGGTTTATGTTTTATAAGCATTTTTAATTTTATTGCTTAAATCGCATTTTCTCGGCGAGCTGAGCGCTTTTTCTGAATTGTGCCGCTCCCGTCACTCTGGTTAGGTTGGCATCGAAAAAAACGCTCTCGGGTTCTTTAGAGTGCCGAGTTTATCACTGCGCATGAAGAAATGACCACCTCCAACGTTTGGTTTATGTTTTATAAGCATTTTTAATTTTATTGCTTAAATCGCATTTTCTCGGCGAGCTGAGCCCTTTTTCTGAATTGTGCCGCTCCCGTCACTCTGGTTAGGTTGGCATCGAAAAAAACTCTCTCGGGTGCTTTAGAGTGCCGAGTTTATCACTGCGCATGAAGAAATGACCACCTCCAACGTTTGGTTTATGTTTTATAAGCATTTTTAAATTTATTGCTTAAATCGCATTTTCTCGGCGAGCTGAGCGCTTTTTCTGAATTGTGCCGCTCCCGTCACTCTGGTTAGGTTGGCATCGAAAAAAACGCTCTCGGGTGCTTTAGAGTGCCGAGTTATTCACTGCGCATGAAGAAATGACCACCTCCAACGTTTGGTTTATGTTTTATAAGCATTTTTAGTTTTATTGCTTAAATCGCATTTTCTCGGCGAGCTGAGCACTTTTTCTGAATTGTGCCGCTCCCGTCACTCTGGTTAGGTTGGCATCGAAAAAAACGCTCTCGGGTGCTTTAGAGTGCCGAGTTTATCACTGCGCATGAAGAAATGACCACCTCCAACGTTTGGTTTATGTTTAATAAGCATTTTTAATTTTATTGCTTAAATCGCATTTTCTCGGCGAGCTGAGCACTTTTTCTGAATTGTGCCGCTCCCGTCACTCTGGTTAGGTTGGCATCGAAAAAAACGCTCTCGGGTGCTTTAGAGTGCCGACTTTATCACTGCGCATGAAGAAATGACCACCTCCAACGTTTGGTTTATGTTTTATAAGCATTTTTAATTTTATTGCTTAAATCGCATTTTCTCGGCGAGCTGAGCACTTTTTCTGAATTGTGCCGCTCCCGTCACTCTGGTTAGGTTGGCATCGAAAAAAACGCTCACGGGTGCTTTAGAGTGCCGAGTTTATTACTGCGCATTAAGAAATGACCACCTCTAACGTTTGGTTTATGTTTTATAAGCATTTTTAATTGTATTGCTTAAATCGCATTTTCTCGGCGAGCTGAGCACTTTTTCTGAATTGTGCCGCTCCCGTCACTCTGGTTAGGTTGGCATCGAAAAAAACGCTCTCGGGTGCTTTAGAGTGCCGAGTTATTCACTGCGCATGAAGAAATGACCACCTCCAACGTTTGGTTTATGTTTTATAAGCATTTTTAATTTTATTGCTTAAATCGCATTTTCTCGGCGAGCTGAGCACTTTTTCTGAATTGTGCCGCTCCCGTCACTCTGGTTAGGTTGGCATCGAAAAAAACGCTCTCGGGTGCTTTAGAGTGCCGAGTTTATCACTGCGCATGAAGAAATGACCACCTCCAACGTTTGGTTTATGTTTTATAAGCATTTTTAATTTTATTGCTTAAATCGCATTTTCTCGGCGAGCTGAGCGCTTTTTCTGAATTGTGCCGCTCCCGTCACTCTGGTTAGGTTGGCATCGAAAAAAACGCTCTCGGGTGCTTTAGAGTGCCGAGTTTATCACTGCGCATGAAGAAATGACCACCTCCAACGTTTGGTTTATGTTTTATAAGCATTTTTAATTTCATTGCTTAAATCGCATTTTCTCGGCGAGCTGAGCGCTTTTTCTGAATTGTGCCGCTCCCGTAACTCTGGTTAGGTTGGCATCGAAAAAAACGCTCTCGGGTGCTTTAGAGTGCCGAGTTATTCACTGCGCATGAAGAAATGACCACCTCCAACGTTTGGTTTATGTTTAATAAGCATTTTTAATTTTATTGCTTAAATCGCATGCATTTTCTCGGCGAGCTGAGCGCTTTTTCTGAATTGTGCCGCTCCCGTCACTCTGGTTAGGTTGGCATCGAAAAAAACGCTCTCGGGTGCTTTAGAGTGCCGAGTTATTCACTGCGCATGAAGAAATGACCACCTCCAACGTTTGGTTTATGTTTTATAAGCGTTTTTAGTTTTATTGCTTAAATCGCATTTTCTCGGCGAGCTGAGCACTTTTTCTGAATTGTGCCGCTCCCGTCACTCTGGTTAGGTTGGCATCGAAAAAAACGCTCACGGGTGCTTTAGAGTGCCGAGTTTATTACTGCGCATTAAGAAATGACCACCTCCAACGTTTGGTATAAGCATTTTTAATTTTATTGCTTAAATCGCATTTTCTCGGCGAGCTGAGCACTTTTTCTGAATTGTGCCGCTCCCGTCACTCTGGTTAGGTTGGCATCGAAAAAAACGCTCTCGGGTGCTTTAGAGTGCCGAGTTATTCACTGCGCATGAAGAAATGACCACCTCCAACGTTTGGTTTATGTTTTATAAGCATTTTTAATTTTATTGCTTAAATCGCATTTTCTCGGCGAGCTGAGCACTTTTTCTGAATTGTGCCGCTCCCGTCACTCTGGTTAGGTTGGCATCGAAAAAAACGCTCTCGGGTGCTTTAGAGTGCCGAGTTTATCACTGCGCATGAAGAAATGACCACCTCCAACGTTTGGTTTATGTTTTATAAGCATTTTTAATTTTATTGCTTAAATCGCATTTTCTCGGCGAGCTGAGCGCTTTTTCTGAATTGTGCCGCTCCCGTCACTCTGGTTAGGTTGGCATCGAAAAAAACGCTCTCGGGTGCTTTAGAGTGCCGAGTTATTCACTGCGCATGAAGAAATGACCACCTCCAACGTTTGGTTTATGTTTAATAAGCATTTTTAATTTTATTGCTTAAATCGCATTTTCTCGGCGAGCTGAGCGCTTTTTCTGAATTGTGCCGCTCCCGTCACTCTGGTTAGGTTGGCATCGAAAAAAACGCTCTCGGGTGCTTTAGAGTGCCGAGTTATTCACTGCGCATGAAGAAATGACCACCTCCAACGTTTGGTTTATGTTTAATAAGCATTTTTAATTTTATTGCTTAAATCGCATTTTCTCGGCGAGCTGAGCACTCTTTCTAAATTGTGCCGCTCCCGTCACTCTGGTTAGGTTGGCATCGAAAAAAACGCTCTCGGGTGCTTTAGAGTGCCGAGTTTATTACTGCGCATTAAGAAATGACCACCTCCAACGTTTGGTTTATGTTTTATAAGCATTTTTAATTTTATTGCTTAAATCGCATTTTCTCGGCGAGCTGAGCACTTTTTCTGAATTGTGCCGCTCCCGTCACTCTGGTTTGGTTGGATTCGAAAAAAACGCTCTCGGGTGCTTTAGAGTGCCGAGTTATTCACTGCGCACGAAGAAATGACCACCTCCAACGTTTGGTTTATGTTTTATAAGCATTTTTAATTTTATTGCTTAAATCGCATTTTCTCGGCGAGCTGAGCGCTTTTTCTGAATTGTGCCGCTCCCGTCACTCTGGTTAGGTTGGCATCGAAAAAAACGCTCTCGGGTGCTTTAGAGTGCCGAGTTTATTACTGCGCATTAAGAAATGACCACCTCCAACGTTTGGTTTATGTTTTATAAGCATTTTTAATTTTATTGCTTAAATCGCATTTTCTCGGCGAGCTGAGCACTTTTTCTGAATTGTGCCGCTCCCGTCACTCTGGTTAGGTTGGCATCGAAAAAAACGCTCTAGGGTGCTTTAGAGTGCCGAGTTTATTACTGCGCATTAAGAAATGACCACCTCCAACGTGTGGTTTATGTTTTATAAGCATTTTTAGTTTTATTGCTTAAATCGCATTTTCTCGGCGAGCTGAGCACTTTTTCTGAATTGTGCCGCTCCCGTCACTCTGGTTAGGTTGGCATCGAAAAAAACGCTCTCGGGTGCTTTAGAGTGCCGAGTTTATCACTGCGCATGAAGAAATGACCACCTCCAACGTTTGGTTTATGTTTTATAAGCATTTTTAATTTTATTGCTTAAATCGCATTTTCTCGGCGAGCTGAGCACTTTTTCTGAATTGTGCCGCTCCCGTCACTCTGGATAGGTTGGCATCGAAAAAAACGCTCTCGGGTGCTTTAGAGTGCCGAGTTTATCACTGCGCATGAAGAAATGACCACCTCCAACGTTTGGTTTATGTTTTATAAGCATTTTTAATTTTATTGCTTAAATCGCATTTTCTCGGCGAGCTGAGCACTTTTTCTGAATTGTGCCGCTCCCGTCACTCTGGTTAGGTTGGCATCGAAAAAAACGCTCTCGGGTGCTTTAGAGTGCCGAGTTATTCACTGCGCATGAAGAAATGACCACCTCCAACGTTTGGTTTATGTTTTATAAGCATTTTTAATTTTATTGCTTAAATCGCATTTTCTCGGCGAGCTGAGCACTTTTTCTGAATTGTGCCGCTCCCGTCACTCTGGTTAGGTTGGCATCGAAAAAAACGCTCTCGGGTGCTTTAGAGTGCCGAGTTTATCACTGCGCATGAAGAAATGACCACCTCCAACGTTTGGTTTATGTTTTATAAGCATTTTTAATTTTATTGCTTAAATCGCATTTTCTCGGCGAGCTGAGCACTTTTTCTGAATTGTGCCGCTCCCGTCACTCTGGTTAGGTTGGCATCGAAAAAAACGCTCTCGGGTGCTTTAGAGTGCCGAGTTTATCACTGCGCATGTAGAAATGACCACCTCCAACGTTTGGTTTATGTTTTATAAGCATTTTTAATTTTATTGCTTAAATCGCATTTTCTCGGCGAGCTGAGCACTTTTTCTGAATTGTGCCGCTCCCGTCACTCTGGTTAGGTTGGCATCGAAAAAAACGCTCTCGGGTGCTTTCGAGTTTCGAGTTATTCACTGCGCATGAAGAAATGACCACCTCCAACGTTTGGTTTATGTTTAATAAGCATTTTTAATTTTATCGCTTAAATCGCATTTTCTCGGCGAGCTGAGCACTTTTTCTGAATTGTGCCGCTCCCGTCACTCTGGTTAGGTTGGCATCGAAAAAAACGCTCTCGGGTGCTTTAGAGTGCCGAGTTTATTACTGCGCATTAAGAAATGACCACCTCCAACGTTTGGTTTATGTTTTATAAGCATTTTTAATTTTATTGCTTAAATCGCATTTTCTCGGCGAGCTGAGCACTTTTTCTGAATTGTGCCGCTCCCGTCACTCTGGTTAGGTTGGCATCGAAAAAAACGCTCTCGGGTGCTTTAGAGTGCCGAGTTATTCACTGCGCACGAAGAAATGACCACCTCCAACGTTTGGTTTATGTTTTATAAGCATTTTTAATTTTATTGCTTAAATCGCATTTTCTCGGCGAGCTGAGCACTTTTTCTGAATTGTGCCGCTCCCGTCACTCTGGTTAGGTTGGCATCGAAAAAAACGCTCTCGGGTGCTTTAGAGTGCCGAGTTATTCACTGCGCATGAAGAAATGACCACCTCCAACGTTTGGTTTATGTTTTATAAGCATTTTTAATTTTATTGCTTAAATCGCATTTTCTCCGCGAGCTGAGCACTTTTTCTGAATTGTGCCGCTCCCGTCACTCTGGTTAGGTTGGCATCGAAAAAAACGCTCTCGGGTGCTTTAGAGTGCCGAGTTTATCACTGCGCATGAAGAAATGACCACCTCCAACGTTTGGTTTATGTTTTATAAGCATTTTTAATTTTATTGCTTAAATCGCATTTTCTCGGCGAGCTGAGCACTTTTTCTGAATTGTGCCGCTCCCGTCACTCTGGATAGGTTGGCATCGAAAAAAACGCTCTCGGGTGCTTTAGAGTGCCGAGTTTATCACTGCGCATGAAGAAATGACCACCTCCAACGTTTGGTTTATGTTTTATAAGCATTTTTAATTTTATTGCTTAAATCGCATTTTCTCGGCGAGCTGAGCACTTTTTCTGAATTGTGCCGCTCCCGTCACTCTGGTTAGGTTGGCATCGAAAAAAACGCTCTCGGGTGCTTTAGAGTGCCGAGTTATTCACTGCGCATGAAGAAATGACCACCTCCAACGTTTGGTTTATGTTTTATAAGCATTTTTAATTTTATTGCTTAAATCGCATTTTCTCGGCGAGCTGAGCACTTTTTCTGAATTGTGCCGCTCCCGTCACTCTGGTTAGGTTGGCATCGAAAAAAACGCTCTCGGGTGCTTTAGAGTGCCGAGTTTATCACTGCGCATGAAGAAATGACCACCTCCAACGTTTGGTTTATGTTTTATAAGCATTTTTAATTTTATTGCTTAAATCGCATTTTCTCGGCGAGCTGAGCACTTTTTCTGAATTGTGCCGCTCCCGTCACTCTGGTTAGGTTGGCATCGAAAAAAACGCTCTCGGGTGCTTTAGAGTGCCGAGTTTATCACTGCGCATGAAGAAATGACCACCTCCAACGTTTGGTTTATGTTTTATAAGCATTTTTAATTTTATTGCTTAAATCGCATTTTCTCGGCGAGCTGAGCACTTTTTCTGAATTGTGCCGCTCCCGTCACTCTGGTTAGGTTGGCATCGAAAAAAACGCTCTCGGGTGCTTTCGAGTTTCGAGTTATTCACTGCGCATGAAGAAATGACCACCTCCAACGTTTGGTTTATGTTTAATAAGCATTTTTAATTTTATCGCTTAAATCGCATTTTCTCGGCGAGCTGAGCACTTTTTCTGAATTGTGCCGCTCCCGTCACTCTGGTTAGGTTGGCATCGAAAAAAACGCTCTCGGGTGCTTTAGAGTGCCGAGTTTATTACTGCGCATTAAGAAATGACCACCTCCAACGTTTGGTTTATGTTTTATAAGCATTTTTAATTTTATTGCTTAAATCGCATTTTCTCGGCGAGCTGAGCACTTTTTCTGAATTGTGCCGCTCCCGTCACTCTGGTTAGGTTGGCATCGAAAAAAACGCTCTCGGGTGCTTTAGAGTGCCGAGTTATTCACTGCGCACGAAGAAATGACCACCTCCAACGTTTGGTTTATGTTTTATAAGCATTTTTAATTTTATTGCTTAAATCGCATTTTCTCGGCGAGCTGAGCACTTTTTCTGAATTGTGCCGCTCCCGTCACTCTGGTTAGGTTGGCATCGAAAAAAACGCTCTCGGGTGCTTTAGAGTGCCGAGTTATTCACTGCGCATGAAGAAATGACCACCTCCAACGTTTGGTTTATGTTTTATAAGCATTTTTAATTTTATTGCTTAAATCGCATTTTCTCGGCGAGCTGAGCACTTTTTCTGAATTGTGCCGCTCCCGTCACTCTGGTTAGGTTGGCATCGAAAAAAACGCTCTCGGGTGCTTTAGAGTGCCGAGTTTATCACTGCGCATGAAGAAATGACCACCTCCAACGTTTGGTTTATGTTTTATAAGCATTTTTAATTTTATTGCTTAAATCGCATTTTCTCGGCGAGCTGAGCGCTTTTTCTGAATTGTGCCGCTCCCGTCACTCTGGTTAGGTTGGCATCGAAAAAAACGCTCTCGGGTGCTTTAGAGTGCCGAGTTATTCACTGCGCATGAAGAAATGACCACCTCCAACGTTTGGTTTATGTTTAATAAGCATTTTTAATTTTATTGCTTAAATCGCATTTTCTCGGCGAGCTGAGCACTTTTTCTGAATTGTGCCGCTCCCGTCACTCTGGTTAGGTTGGCATCGAAAAAAACGCTCTAGGGTGCTTTAGAGTGCCGAGTTTATCACTGCGCATGAAGAAATGACCACCTCCAACGTTTGGTATAAGCATTTTTAATTTTATTGCTTAAATCGCATTTTCTCGGCGAGCTGAGCACTTTTTCTGAATTGTGCCGCTCCCGTCACTCTGGTTAGGTTGGCATCGAAAAAAACGCTCTCGGGTGCTTTAGAGTGCCGAGTTATTCACTGCGCATGAAGAAATGACCACCTCCAACGTTTGGTTTATGTTTTATAAGCATTTTTAATTTTATTGCTTAAATCGCATTTTCTCGGCGAGCTGAGCACTTTTTCTGAATTGTGCCGCTCCCGTCACTCTGGTTAGGTTGGCATCGAAAAAAACGCTCTCGGGTGCTTTAGAGTGCCGAGTTTATCACTGCGCATGAAGAAATGACCACCTCCAACGTTTGGTTTATGTTTTATAAGCATTTTTAATTTTATTGCTTAAATCGCATTTTCTCGGCGAGCTGAGCGCTTTTTCTGAATTGTGCCGCTCCCGTCACTCTGGTTAGGTTGGCATCGAAAAAAACGCTCTCGGGTGCTTTAGAGTGCCGAGTTATTCACTGCGCATGAAGAAATGACCACCTCCAACGTTTGGTTTATGTTTAATAAGCATTTTTAATTTTATTGCTTAAATCGCATTTTCTCGGCGAGCTGAGCGCTTTTTCTGAATTGTGCCGCTCCCGTCACTCTGGTTAGGTTGGCATCGAAAAAAACGCTCTCGGGTGCTTTAGAGTGCCGAGTTATTCACTGCGCATGAAGAAATGACCACCTCCAACGTTTGGTTTATGTTTAATAAGCATTTTTAATTTTATTGCTTAAATCGCATTTTCTCGGCGAGCTGAGCACTCTTTCTAAATTGTGCCGCTCCCGTCACTCTGGTTAGGTTGGCATCGAAAAAAACGCTCTCGGGTGCTTTAGAGTGCCGAGTTTATTACTGCGCATTAAGAAATGACCACCTCCAACGTTTGGTTTATGTTTTATAAGCATTTTTAATTTTATTGCTTAAATCGCATTTTCTCGGCGAGCTGAGCACTTTTTCTGAATTGTGCCGCTCCCGTCACTCTGGTTTGGTTGGATTCGAAAAAAACGCTCTCGGGTGCTTTAGAGTGCCGAGTTATTCACTGCGCACGAAGAAATGACCACCTCCAACGTTTGGTTTATGTTTTATAAGCATTTTTAATTTTATTGCTTAAATCGCATTTTCTCGGCGAGCTGAGCGCTTTTTCTGAATTGTGCCGCTCCCGTCACTCTGGTTAGGTTGGCATCGAAAAAAACGCTCTCGGGTGCTTTAGAGTGCCGAGTTTATTACTGCGCATTAAGAAATGACCACCTCCAACGTTTGGTTTATGTTTTATAAGCATTTTTAATTTTATTGCTTAAATCGCATTTTCTCGGCGAGCTGAGCACTTTTTCTGAATTGTGCCGCTCCCGTCACTCTGGTTAGGTTGGCATCGAAAAAAACGCTCTAGGGTGCTTTAGAGTGCCGAGTTTATTACTGCGCATTAAGAAATGACCACCTCCAACGTGTGGTTTATGTTTTATAAGCATTTTTAGTTTTATTGCTTAAATCGCATTTTCTCGGCGAGCTGAGCACTTTTTCTGAATTGTGCCGCTCCCGTCACTCTGGTTAGGTTGGCATCGAAAAAAACGCTCTCGGGTGCTTTAGAGTGCCGAGTTTATCACTGCGCATGAAGAAATGACCACCTCCAACGTTTGGTTTATGTTTTATAAGCATTTTTAATTTTATTGCTTAAATCGCATTTTCTCGGCGAGCTGAGCACTTTTTCTGAATTGTGCCGCTCCCGTCACTCTGGATAGGTTGGCATCGAAAAAAACGCTCTCGGGTGCTTTAGAGTGCCGAGTTTATCACTGCGCATGAAGAAATGACCACCTCCAACGTTTGGTTTATGTTTAATAAGCATTTTTAATTTTATTGCTTAAATCGCATTTTCTCGGCGAGCTGAGCACTTTTTCTGAATTGTGCCGCTCCCGTCACTCTGGTTAGGTTGGCATCGAAAAAAACGCTCTCGGGTGCTTTAGAGTGCCGACTTTATCACTGCGCATGAAGAAATGACCACCTCCAACGTTTGGTTTATGTTTTATGAGCATTTTTAATTTTATTGCTTAAATCGCATTTTCTCGGCGAGCTGAGCACTTTTTCTGAATTGTGCCGCTCCCGTCACTCTGGTTAGGTTGGCATCGAAAAAAACGCTCACGGGTGCTTTAGAGTGCCGAGTTTATTACTGCGCATTAAGAAATGACCACCTCCAACGTTTGGTTTATGTTTTATAAGCATTTTTAATTTTATTGCTTAAATCGCATTTTCTCGGCGAGCTGAGCACTTTTTCTGAATTGTGCCGCTCCCGTCACTCTGGTTAGGTTGGCATCGAAAAAAACGCTCTCGGGTGCTTTAGAGTGCCGAGTTATTCACTGCGCATGAAGAAATGACCACCTCCAACGTTTGGTTTATGTTTAATAAGCATTTTTAATTTTATTGCTTGAATCGCATTTTCTAAGCGAGCTGAGCACTTTTTCTGAATTGTGCCGCTCCCGTCACTCTGGTTAGGTTGGCATCGAAAAAAACGCTCTCGGGTGCTTTGGAGTGCCGAGTTTATCACTGCGCATGAAGAAATGACCACCTCCAACGTTTGGTTTATGTTTAATAAGCATTTTTAATTTTATTGCTTAAATCGCATTTTCTCGGCGAGCTGAGCACTTTTTCTGAATTGTGCCGCTCCCGTCACTCTGGTTAGGTTGGCATCGAAAAAAACGCTCTCGGGTGCTTTAGAGTGCCGACTTTATCACTGCGCATGAAGAAATGACCACCTCCAACGTTTGGTTTATGTTTTATAAGCATTTTTAATTTTATTGCTTAAATCGCATTTTCTCGGCGAGCTGAGCACTTTTTCTGAATTGTGCCGCTCCCGTCACTCTGGTTAGGTTGGCATCGAAAAAAACGCTCACGGGTGCTTTAGAGTGCCGAGTTTATTACTGCACATTAAGAAATGACCACCTCCAACGTTTGGTTTATGTTTTATAAGCATTTTTAATTTTATTGCTTAAATCGCATTTTCTCGGCGAGCTGAGCACTTTTTCTGAATTGTGCCGCTCCCGTCACTCTGGTTAGGTTGGCATCGAAAAAAACGCTCTCGGGTGCTTTAGAGTGCCGAGTTATTCACTGCGCATGAAGAAATGACCACCTCCAACGTTTGGTTTATGTTTTATAAGCATTTTTAATTTTATTGCTTAAATCGCATTTTATCGGCGAGCTGAGCACTTTTTCTGAATTGTGCCGCTCCCGTCACTCTGGTTAGGTTGGCATCGAAAAAAACGCTCTCGGGTGCTTTAGAGTGCCGAGTTTATCACTGCGCATGAAGAAATGACCACCTCCAACGTTTGGTTTATGTTTTATAAGCATTTTTAATTTTATTGCTTAAATCGCATTTTCTCGGCGAGCTGAGCGCTTTTTCTGAATTGTGCCGCTCCCGTCACTCTGGTTAGGTTGGCATCGAAAAAAACGCTCTCGGGTGCTTTAGAGTGCCGAGTTTATCTCTGCGCATGAAGAAATGACAACCTCCAACGTTTGGTTTATGTTTTATAAGCATTTTTAATTTTATTGCTTAAATCGCATTTTCTCGGCGAGCTGAGCGCTTTTTCTGAATTGTGCCGCTCCCGTCACTCTGGTTAGGTTGGCATCGAAAAAAACGCTCTCGGGTGCTTTAGAGTGCCGAGTTTATCACTGCGCATGAAGAAATGACCACCTCCAACGTTTGGGTTATGTTTTATAAGCATTTTTAATTTTATTGCTTAAATCGCATTTTCTCGGCGAGCTGAGCGCTTTTTCTGAATTGTGCCGCTCCCGTAACTCTGGTTAGGTTGGCATCGAAAAAAACACTCTCGGGTGCTTTAGAGTGCCGAGTTTATCACTGCGCATGAAGAAATGACCACTTCCAACGTTTGGTTTATGTTTTATAAGCATTTTTAATTTTATTGCTTAAATCGCATTTTCTCGGCGAGCTGAGCACTTTTTCTGAATTGTGCCGCTCCCGTCACTCTGGTTAGGTTGGCATCGAAAAAAACGCTCTCGGGTGCTTTAGAGTGCCGAGTTTATCACTGCGCATGAAGAAATGACCACCTCCAACGTTTGGTTTATGTTTTATAAGCATTTTTAATTTTATTGCTTAAATCGCATTTTCTCGGCGAGCTGAGCGCTTTTTCTGAATTGTGCCGCTCCCGTCACTCTGGTTAGGTTGGCATCGAAAAAAACGCTCTCGGGTGCTTTAGAGTGCCGAGTTTATCACTGCGCATGAAGAAATGACCACCTCCAACGTTTGGTTTATGTTTTATAAGCATTTTTAATTTTATTGCTTAAATCGCATTTTCTCGGCGAGCTGAGCGCTTTTTCTGAATTGTGCCGCTCCCGTAACTCTGGTTAGGTTGGCATCGAAAAAAACGCTCTCGGGTGCTTTAGAGTGCCGAGTTTATCACTGCGCATGAAGAAATGACCACTTCCAACGTTTGGTTTATGTTTTATAAGCATTTATAATTTTATTGCTTAAATCGCATTTTCTCGGCGAGCTGAGCACTTTTTCTGAATTGTGCCGCTCCCGTCACTCTGGTTAGGTTGGCATCGAAAAAAACGCTCTCGGGTGCTTTAGAGTGCCGAGTTTATTACTGCGCATTAAGAAATGACCACCTCCAACGTTTGGTTTATGTTTTATAAGCATTTTTAATTTTATTGCTTAAATCGCATTTTCTCGGCGAGCTGAGCACTTTTTCTAAATTGTGCCGCTCCCGTCACTCTGATTAGGTTGGCATCGAAAAAAACGCTCTCGGGTGCTTTAGAGTGCCGAGTTATTCACTGCGCATGAAGAAATGACCACCTCCAACGTTTGGTTTATGTTTTATAAGCATTTTTAATTTTATTGCTTAAATCGCATTTTCTCGGCGAGCTGAGCACTTTTTCTGAATTGTGCCGCTCCCGTCACTCTGGTTAGGTTGGCATCGAAAAAAACGCTCTCGGGTGCTCTAGAGTGCCGAGTTTATTACTGCGCATTAAGAAATGACCACCTCCAACGTTTGGTTTATGTTTTATAAGCATTTTTAATTTTATTGCTTAAATCGCATTTTCTCGGCGAGCTGAGCACTTTTTCTGAATTGTGCCGCTCCCGTCACTCTGGTTAGGTTGGCATCGAAAAAAACGCTCTCGGGTGCTTTAGAGTGCCGAGTTATTCACTGCGCACGAAGAAATGACCACCTCCAACGTTTGGTTTATGTTTTATAAGCATTTTTAATTTTATTGCTTAAATCGCATTTTCTCGGCGAGCTGAGCGCTTTTTCTGAATTGTGCCGCTCCCGTCACTCTGGTTAGGTTGGCATCGAAAAAAACGCTCTCGGGTGCTTTAGAGTGCCGCGTTTATTACTGCGCATTAAGAAATGACCACCTCCAACGTTTGGTTTATGTTTTATAAGCATTTTTAATTTTATTGCTTAAATCGCATTTTCTCGGCGAGCTGAGCACTTTTTCTGAATTGTGCCGCTCCCGTCACTCTGGTTAGGTTGGCATCGAAAAAAACGCTCTCGGGTGCTTTAGAGTGCCGAGTTTATTACTGCGCATTAAGAAATGACCACCTCCAACGTTTGGTTTATGTTTTATAAGCATTTTTAATTTTATTGCTTAAATCGCATTTTCTCGGCGAGCTGAGCACTTTTTCTGAATTGTGCCGCTCCCGTCTCTGTGGTTAGGTTGGCATCGAAAAAAACGCTATCGGGTGCTTTAGAGTGCCGAGTTATTCACTGCGCATGAAGAAATGACCACCTCCAACGTTTGGTTTATGTTTAATAAGCATTTTTAATTTTATTGCTTAAATCGCATTTTCTCGGCGAGCTGAGCACTTTTTCTGAATTGTGCCGCTCCCGTCACTCTGGTTAGGTTGGCATCGAAAAAAACGCTCTCGGGTGCTTTAGAGTGCCGAGTTTATCACTGCGCATGAAGAAATGACCACCTCCAACGTTTGGTTTATGTTTTATAAGCATTTTTAATTTTATTGCTTAAATCGCATTTTCTCGGCGAGCTGAGCGCATTTTCTGAATTGTGCCGCTCCCGTCACTCTGGTTAGGTTGGCATCGAAAAAAACGCTCTCGGTGCTTTAGAGTGCCGAGTTATTCACTGCGCATGAAGAAATGACCACCTCCAACGTTTGGTTTATTTTTAATAAGCATTTTTAATTTTATTGCTTAAATCGCATTTTCTCGGCGAGCTGAGCGCTTTTTCTGAATTGTGCCGCTCCCGTCACTCTGGTTAGGTTGGCATCGAAAAAAACGCTCTCGGGTGCTTTGGAGTGCCGAGTTTATCACTGCGCATGAAGAAATGACCACCTCCAACGTTTGGTTTATGTTTTATAAGCATTTTTAAATTTATTGCTTAAATCGCATTTTCTCGGCGAGCTGAGCGCTTTTTCTGAATTGTGCCGCTCCCGTCACTCTGGTTAGGTTGGCATCGAAAAAAACGCTCTCGGGTGCTTTAGAGTGCCGAGTTATTCACTGCGCATGAAGAAATGACCACCTCCAACGTTTGGCTTATGTTTTATAAGCATTTTTAGTTTTATTGCTTAAATCGCATTTTCTCGGCGAGCTGAGCACTTTTTCTGAATTGTGCCGCTCCCGTCACTCTGGTTAGGTTGGCATCGAAAAAAACGCTCTCGGGTGCTTTAGAGTGCCGCGTTTATTACTGCGCATTAAGAAATGACCACCTCCAACGTTTGGTTTATGTTTTATAAGCATTTTTAATTTTATTGCTTAAATCGCATTTTCTCGGCGAGCTGAGCACTTTTTCTGAATTGTGCCGCTCCCGTCACTCTGGTTAGGTTGGCATCGAAAAAAACGCTCTCGGGTGCTTTAGAGTGCCGAGTTTATTACTGCGCATTAAGAAATGACCACCTCCAACGTTTGGTTTATGTTTTATAAGCATTTTTAATTTTATTGCTTAAATCGCATTTTCTCGGCGAGCTGAGCACTTTTTCTGAATTGTGCCGCTCCCGTCACTGTGGTTAGGTTGGCATCGAAAAAAACGCTATCGGGTGCTTTAGAGTGCCGAGTTATTCACTGCGCATGAAGAAATGACCACCTCCAACGTTTGGTTTATGTTTAATAAGCATTTTTAATTTTATTGCTTAAATCGCATTTTCTCGGCGAGCTGAGCACTTTTTCTGAATTCTGCCGCTCCCGTCACTCTGGTTAGGTTGGCATCGAAAAAAACGCTCTCGGGTGCTTTAGAGTGCCGAGTTTATCACTGCGCATGAAGAAATGACCACCTCCAACGTTTGGTTTATGTTTTATAAGCATTTTTAATTTTATTGCTTAAATCGCATTTTCTCGGCGAGCTGAGCGCATTTTCTGAATTGTGCCGCTCCCGTCACTCTGGTTAGGTTGGCATCGAAAAAAACGCTCTCGGTGCTTTAGAGTGCCGAGTTATTCACTGCGCATGAAGAAATGACCACCTCCAACGTTTGGTTTATTTTTAATAAGCATTTTTAATTTTATTGCTTAAATCGCATTTTCTCGGCGAGCTGAGCGCTTTTTCTGAATTGTGCCGCTCCCGTCACTCTGGTTAGGTTGGCATCGAAAAAAACGCTCTCGGGTGCTTTGGAGTGCCGAGTTTATCACTGCGCATGAAGAAATGACCACCTCCAACGTTTGGTTTATGTTTTATAAGCATTTTTAAATTTATTGCTTAAATCGCATTTTCTCGGCGAGCTGAGCGCTTTTTCTGAATTGTGCCGCTCCCGTCACTCTGGTTAGGTTGGCATCGAAAAAAACGCTCTCGGGTGCTTTAGAGTGCCGAGTTATTCACTGCGCATGAAGAAATGACCACCTCCAACGTTTGGCTTATGTTTTATAAGCATTTTTAGTTTTATTGCTTAAATCGCATTTTCTCGGCGAGCTGAGCACTTTTTCTGAATTGTGCCGCTCCCGTCACTCTGGTTAGGTTGGAATCGAAAAAAACGCTCTCGGGTGCTTCAGAGTGCCGACTTTATCACTGCGCATGAAGAAATGACCACCTCCAACGTTTGGTTTATGTTTAATAAGCATTTTTAATTTTATTGCTTAAATCGCATTTTCTCGGCGAGCTGAGCACTTTTTCTGAATTGTGCCGCTCCCGTCACTCTGGTTAGGTTGGCATCGAAAAAAACGCTCACGGGTGCTTTAGAGTGCCGAGTTTATTACTGCGCATTAAGAAATGACCACCTCCAACGTTTGGTTTATGTTTTATAAGCATTTTTAATTTTATTGCTTAAATCGCATTTTCTCGGCGAGCTGAGCACTTTTTCTGAATTGTGCCGCTCCCGTCATTCTGGTTAGGTTGGCATAAAAAAAAACGCTCTCGGGTGCTTTAGAGTGCCGAGTTATTCACTGCGCATGAAGAAATGACCACCTCCAACGTTTGGTTTATGTTTTATAAGCATTTTTAATTTTATTGCTTAAATCGCATTTTCTCGGCGAGCTGAGCGCTTTTTCTGAATTGTGCCGCTCCCGTCACTCTGGTTAGGTTGGCATCGAAAAAAACGCTCTCGGGTGCTTTAGAGTGCCGAGTTTATCACTGCGCATGAAGAAATGACCACCTCCAACGTTTGGTTTATGTTTTATAAGCATTTTTAATTTTATTGCTTAAATCGCATTTTCTCGGCGAGCTGAGCGCTTTTTCTGAATTGTGCCGCTCCCGTCACTCTGGTTAGGTTGGCATCGAAAAAAACGCTCTCGGGTGCTTTAGAGTGCCGAGTTTATCACTGCGCATGAAGAAATGACCACCTCCAACGTTTGGTTTATGTTTTATAAGCATTTTTAATTTTATTGCTTAAATCGCATTTTCTCGGCGAGCTGAGCGCTTTTTCTGAATTGTGCCGCTCCCGTAACTCTGGTTAGGTTGGCATCGAAAAAAACGCTCTCGGGTGCTTTAGAGTGCCGAGTTTATCACTGCGCATGAAGAAATGACCACTTCCAACGTTTGGTTTATGTTTTATAAGCATTTATAATTTTATTGCTTAAATCGCATTTTCTCGGCGAGCTGAGCACTTTTTCTGAATTGTGCCGCTCCCGTCACTCTGGTTAGGTTGGCATCGAAAAAAACGCTCTCGGGTGCTTTAGAGTGCCGAGTTTATTACTGCGCATTAAGAAATGACCACCTCCAACGTTTGGTTTATGTTTTATAAGCATTTTTAATTTTATTGCTTAAATCGCATTTTCTCGGCGAGCTGAGCACTTTTTCTAAATTGTGCCGCTCCCGTCACTCTGGTTAGGTTGGCATCGAAAAAAACGCTCTCGGGTGCTTTAGAGTGCCGAGTTATTCACTGCGCATGAAGAAATGACCACCTCCAACGTTTGGTTTATGTTTTATAAGCATTTTTAATTTTATTGCTTAAATCGCATTTTCTCGGCGAGCTGAGCACTTTTTCTGAATTGTGCCGCTCCCGTCACTCTGGTTAGGTTGGCATCGAAAAAAACGCTCTCGGGTGCTCTAGAGTGCCGAGTTTATTACTGCGCATTAAGAAATGACCACCTCCAACGTTTGGTTTATGTTTTATAAGCATTTTTAATTTTATTGCTTAAATCGCATTTTCTCGGCGAGCTGAGCGCTTTTTCTGAATTGTGCCGCTCCCGTAACTCTGGTTAGGTTGGCATCGAAAAAAACGCTCTCGGGTGCTTTAGAGTGCCGAGTTTATTACTGCGCATTAAGAAATGACCACCTCCAACGTTTGGTTTATGTTTTATAAGCATTTTTAATTTTATTGCTTAAATCGCATTTTCTCGGCGAGCTGAGCACTTTTTCTGAATTGTGCCGCTCCCGTCACTCTGGTTAGGTTGGCATCGAAAAAAACGGTCTCGGGTGCTTTAGAGTGCCGAGTTTATTACTGCGCATTAAGAAATGACCACCTCCAACGTTTGGTTTATGTTTTATAAGCATTTTTAATTTTATTGCTTAAATCGCATTTTCTCGGCGAGCTGAGCACTTTTTCTGAATTGTGCCGCTCCCGTCACTCTGGTTAGGTTGGCATCGAAAAAAACGCTCTCGGGTGCTTTAGAGTGCCGAGTTATTCACTGCGCATGAAGAAATGACCACCTCCAACGTTTGGTTTATGTTTAATAAGCATTTTTAATTTTATTGCTTGAATCGCATTTTCTCGGCGAGCTGAGCACTTTTTCTGAATTGTGCCGCTCCCGTCACTCTGGTTAGGTTGGCATCGAAAAAAACGCTCTCGGGTGCTTTAGAGTGCCGAGTTTATCACTGCGCATGAAGAAATGACCACCTCCAACGTTTGGTTTATGTTTTATAAGCATTTTTAATTTTATTGCTTAAATCGCATTTTCTCGGCGAGCTGAGCGCTTTTTCTGAATTGTGCCGCTCCCGTCACTCTGGTTAGGTTGGCATCGAAAAAAACGCTCTCGGGTGCTTTAGAGTGCCGAGTTTATCACTGCGCATGAAGAAATGACCACCTCCAACGTTTGGTTTATGTTTTATAAGCATTTTTAATTGTATTGCTTAAATCGCAATTTCTCGGCGAGCTGAGCACTTTTTCTGAATTGTGCCGCTCCCGTCACTCTGGTTAGGTTGGCATCGAAAAAAACGCTCTCGGGTGCTTTAGAGTGCCGAGTTTATCACTGCGCATGAAGAAATGACCACCTCCAACGTTTGGTTTATGTTTTATAAGCATTTTTAAATTTATTGCTTAAATCGCATTTTCTCGGCGAGCTGAGCGCTTTTTCTGAATTGTGCCGCTCCCGTCACTCTGGTTAGGTTGGCATCGAAAAAAACGCTCTCGGGTGCTTTAGAGTGCCGAGTTTATTACTGCGCATTAAGAAATGACCACCTCCAACGTTTGGTTTATGTTTTATAAGTATTTTTAATTTTATTGCTTAAATCGCATTTTCTCGGCGAGCTGAGCACTTTTTCTGAATTGTGCCGCTCCCGTCACTCTGGTTAGGTTGGCATCGAAAAAAACGCTCTCGGGTGCTTTAGAGTGCCGAGTTTATCACTGCGCATGAAGAAATGACCACCTCCAACGTTTGGTTTATGTTTTATAAGCATTTTTAAATTTATTGCTTAAATCGCATTTTCTCGGCGAGCTGAGCGCTTTTTCTGAATTGTGCCGCTCCCGTCACTCTGGTTAGGTTGGCATCGAAAAAAACGCTCTCGGGTGCTTTAGAGTGCCGAGTTATTCACTGCGCATGAAGAAATGACCACCTCCAACGTTTGGTTTATGTTTTATAAGCATTTTTAGTTTTATTGCTTAAATCGCATTTTCTCGGCGAGCTGAGCGCTTTTTCTGAATTGTGCCGCTCCCGTCACTCTGGTTAGGTTGGCATCGAAAAAAACGCTCTCGGGTGCTTTAGAGTGCCGAGTTATTCACTGCGCATGAAGAAATGACCACCTCCAACGTTTGGTTTATGTTTTATAAGCATTTTTAGTTTTATTGCTTAAATCGCATTTTCTCGGCGAGCTGAGCACTTTTTCTGAAATGTGCCGCTCCCGTCACTCTGGTTAGGTTGGCATCGAAAAAAACGCTCTCGGGTGCTTTAGAGTGCCGAGTTTATCACTGCGCATGAAGAAATGACCACCTCCAACGTTTGGTTTATGTTTAATAAGCATTTTTAATTTTATTGCTTAAATCGCATTTTCTCGGCGAGCTGAGCACTTTTTCTGAATTGTGCCGCTCCCGTCACTCTGGTTAGGTTGGCATCGAAAAAAACGCTCTCGGGTGCTTTAGAGTGCCGACTTTATCACTGCGCATGAAGAAATGACCACCTCCAACGTTTGGTTTATGTTTTATAAGCATTTTTAATTTTATTGCTTAAATCGCATTTTCTCGGCGAGCTGAGCACTTTTTCTGAATTGTGCCGCTCCCGTCACTCTGGTTAGGTTGGCATCGAAAAAACGCTCTCGGGTGCTTTAGAGTGCCGAGTTTATCACTGTGCATGAAGAAATGACCACCTCCAACGTTTGGTTTATGTTTTATAAGCATTTTTAAATTTATTGCTTAAATCGCATTTTCTCGGCGAGCTGAGCGCTTTTTCTGAATTGTGCCGCTCCCGTCACTCTGGTTAGGTTGGCATCGAAAAAAACGCTCTCGGGTGCTTTAGAGTGCCGAGTTATTCACTGCGCATGAAGAAATGACCACCTCCAACGTTTGGTTTATGTTTTATAAGCATTTTTAATTTTATTGCTTAAATCGCATTTTCTCGGCGAGCTGAGCGCTTTTTCTGAATTGTGCCGCTCCCGTCACTCTGGTTAGGTTGGCATCGAAAAAAACGCTCTCGGGTGCTTTAGAGTGCCGAGTTTATCACTGCGCATGAAGAAATGACCACCTCCAACGTTTGGTTTATGTTTTATAAGCATTTTTAATTTTATTGCTTAAATCGCATTTTCTCGGCGAGCTGAGCGCTTTTTCTGAATTGTGCCGCTCCCGTAACTCTGGTTAGGTTGGCATCGAAAAAAACGCTCTCGGGTGCTTTAGAGTGCCGAGTTTATCACTGCGCATGAAGAAATGACCACTTCCAACGTTTGGTTTATGTTTTATAAGCATTTTTAATTTTATTGCTTAAATCGCATTTTCTCGGCGAGCTGAGCACTTTTTCTGAATTGTGCCGCTCCCGTCACTCTGGTTAGGTTGGCATCGAAAAAAACGCTCTCGGGTGCTTTAGAGTGCCGAGTTTATTACTGCGCATGAAGAAATGACCACCTCCAACGTTTGGTTTATGTTTTATAAGCATTTTTAATTTTATTGCTTAAATCGCATTTTCTCGGCGAGCTGAGCACTTTTTCTGAATTGTGCCGCTCCCGTCACTCTGGTTAGGTTGGCATCGAAAAAAACGCTCTCGGGTGCTTTAGAGTGCCGAGTTTATCACTGCGCATGAAGAAATGACCACCTCCAACGTTTGGTTTATGTTTTATAAGCATTTTTAATTTTATTGCTTAAATCGCATTTTCTCGGCGAGCTGAGCGCTTTTTCTGAATTGTGCCGCTCCCGTCACTCTGGTTAGGTTGGCATCGAAAAAAACGCTCTCGGGTGCTTTAGAGTGCCGAGTTTATTACTGCGCATTAAGAAATGACCACCTCCAACGTTTGGTTTATGTTTTATAAGTATTTTTAATTTTATTGCTTAAATCGCATTTTCTCGGCGAGCTGAGCACTTTTTCTGAATTGTGCCGCTCCCGTCACTCTGGTTAGGTTGGCATCGAAAAAAACACTCTCGGGTGCTTTAGAGTGCCGAGTTTATCACTGCGCATGAAGAAATGACCACCTCCAACGTTTGGTTTATGTTTTATAAGCATTTTTAAATTTATTGCTTAAATCGCATTTTCTCGGCGAGCTGAGCGCTTTTTCTGAATTGTGCCGCTCCCGTCACTCTGGTTAGGTTGGCATCGAAAAAAACGCTCTCGGGTGCTTTAGAGTGCCGAGTTATTCACTGCGCATGAAGAAATGACCACCTCCAACGTTTGGTTTATGTTTTATAAGCATTTTTAGTTTTATTGCTCAAATCGCATTTTCTCGGCGAGCTGAGCGCTTTTTCTGAATTGTGCCGCTCCCGTCACTCTGGTTAGGTTGGCATCGAAAAAAACGCTCTCGGGTGCTTTAGAGTGCCGAGTTTATTACTGCGCATTAAGAAATGACCACCTCCAACGTTTGGTTTATGTTTTATAAGTATTTTTAATTTTATTGCTTAAATCGCATTTTCTCGGCGAGCTGAGCACTTTTTCTGAATTGTGCCGCTCCCGTCACTCTGGTTAGGTTGGCATCGAAAAAAACGCTCTCGGGTGCTTTAGAGTGCCGAGTTTATCACTGCGCATGAAGAAATGACCACCTCCAACGTTTGGTTTATGTTTTATAAGCATTTTTAAATTTATTGCTTAAATCGCATTTTCTCGGCGAGCTGAGCGCTTTTTCTGAATTGTGCCGCTCCCGTCACTCTGGTTAGGTTGGCATCGAAAAAAAACGCTCTCGGGTGCTTTAGAGTGCCGAGTTATTCACTGCGCATGAAGAAATGACCACCTCCAACGTTTGGTTTATGTTTTATAAGCATTTTTAGTTTTATTGCTTAAATCGCATTTTCTCGGCGAGCTGAGCACTTTTTCTGAATTGTGCCGCTCCCGTCACTCTGGTTAGGTTGGCATCGAAAAAAACGCTCTCGGGTGCTTTAGAGTGCCGAGTTTATCACTGCGCATGAAGAAATGACAACCTCCAACGTTTGGTTTATGTTTAATAAGCATTTTTAATTTTATTGCTTAAATCGCATTTTCTCGGCGAGCTGAGCACTTTTTCTGAATTGTGCCGCTCCCGTCACTCTGGTTAGGTTGGCATCGAAAAAAACGCTCTCGGGTGCTTTAGAGTGCCGAGTTTATCACTGCGCATGAAGAAATGACCACCTCCAACGTTTGGTTTATGTTTTATAAGCATTTTTAATTTTATTGCTTAAATCGCATTTTCTCGGCGAGCTGAGCACTTTTTCTGAATTGTGCCGCTCCCGTCACTCTGGTTAGGTTGGCATGGAAAAAAACGCTCACGGGTGCAGTGCCGAGTTTATTACTGCGCATTAAGAAATGACCACCTCGAACGTTTGGTTTATGTTTTATAAGCATTTTTAATTTTATTGCTTAAATCGCATTTTCTCGGCGAGCTGAGCACTTTTTCTGAATTGTGCCGCTCCCGTCACTCTGGTTAGGTTGGCATCGAAAAAAACGCTCTCAGTGCTTTAGAGTGCCGAGTTATTCACTGCGCATGAAGAAATGACCACCTCCAACGTTTGGTTTATGTTTTATAAGCATTTTTAGTTTTATTGCTTAAATCGCATTTTCTCGGCGAGCTGAGCACTTTTTCTGAATTGTGCCGCTCCCGTCACTCTGGTTAGGTTGGCATCGAAAAAAACGCTCTCGGGTGCTTTAGAGTGCCGAGTTTATCACTGCGCATGAAGAAATGACAACCTCCAACGTTTGGTTTATGTTTAATAAGCATTTTTAATTTTATTGCTTAAATCGCATTTTCTCGGCGAGCTGAGCACTTTTTCTGAATTGTGCCGCTCCCGTCACTCTGGTTAGGTTGGCATCGAAAAAAACGCTCTCGGGTGCTTTAGAGTGCCGACTTTATCACTGCGCATGAAGAAATGACCACCTCCAACGTTTGGTTTATGTTTTATAAGCATTTTTAATTTTATTGCTTAAATCGCATTTTCTCGGCGAGCTGAGCACTTTTTCTGAATTGTGCCGCTCCCGTCACTCTGGTTAGGTTGGCATGGAAAAAAACGCTCACGGGTGCTTTAGAGTGCCGAGTTTATTACTGCGCATTAAGAAATGACCACCTCGAACGTTTGGTTTATGTTTTATAAGCATTTTTAATTTTATTGCTTAAATCGCATTTTCTCGGCGAGCTGAGCACTTTTTCTGAATTGTGCCGCTCCCGTCACTCTGGTTAGGTTGGCATCGAAAAAAACGCTCTCGGGTGCTTTAGAGTGCCGAGTTATTCACTGCGCATGAAGAAATGACCACCTCCAACGTTTGGTTTATGTTTTATAAGCATTTTTAATTTTATTGCTTAAATCGCATTTTCTCGGCGAGCTGAGCACTTTTTCTGAATTGTGCCGCTCCCGTCACTCTGGTTAGGTTGGCATCGAAAAAAACGCTCCGGGTGCTTTAGAGTGCCGAGTTTATCACTGCGCATGAAGAAATGACCACCTCCAACGTTTGGTTTATGTTTTATAAGCATTTTTAATTTTATTGCTTAAATCGCATTTTCTCGGCGAGCTGAGCGCTTTTTCTGAATTGTGCCGCTCCCGTAACTCTGGTTAGGTTGGCATCGAAAAAAACGCTCTCGGGTGCTTTAGAGTGCCGACTTTATCACTGCGCATGAAGAAATGACCACCTCCAACGTTTGGTTTATGTTTTATAAGCATTTTTAATTTTATTGCTTAAATCGCATTTTCTCGGCGAGCTGAGCACTTTTTCTGAATTGTGCCGCTCCCGTCACTCTGGTTAGGTTGGCATCGAAAAAAACGCTCTCGGGTGCTTTAGAGTGCCGAGTTTATTACTGCGCATTAAGAAATGACCACCTCCAACGTTTGGTTTATGTTTTATAAGCATTTTTAATTTTATTGCTTAAATCGCATTTTCTCGGCGAGCTGAGCACTTTTTCTGAATTGTGCCGCTCCCGTCACTCTGGTTAGGTTGGCATCGAAAAAAACGCTCTCGGGTGCTTTAGAGTGCCGAGTTATTCACTGCGCACGAAGAAATGACCACCTCCAACGTTTTATAAGCATTTTTAATTTTATTGCTTAAATCGCATTTTCTCGGCGAGCTGAGCGCTTTTTCTGAATTGTGCCGCTCCCGTCACTCTGGTTAGGTTGGCATCGAAAAAAACGCTCTCGGGTGCTTTAGAGTGCCGAGTTTATTACTGCGCATTAAGAAATGACCACCTCCAACGTTTGGTTTATGTTTTATAAGCATTTTTAATTTTATTGCTTAAATCGCATTTTCTCGGAGAGCTGAGCACTTTTTCTGAATTGTGCCGCTCCCGTCACTCTGGTTAGGTTGGCATCGAAAAAAACGCTCTCGGGTGCTTTAGAGTGCCGAGTTTATTACTGCGCATTAAGAAATGACCACCTCCAACGTTTGGTTTATGTTTTATAAGCATTTTTAATTTTATTGCTTAAATCGCATTTTCTCGGCGAGCTGAGCACTTTTTCTGAATTGTGCCGCTCCCGTCACTCTGGTTAGGTTGGCATCGAAAAAAACGCTATCGGGTGCTTTAGAGTGCCGAGTTATTCACTGCGCATGAAGAAATGACCACCTCCAACGTTTGGTTTATGTTTAATAAGCATTTTTAATTTTATTGCTTAAATCGCATTTTCTCGGCGAGCTGAGCACTTTTTCTGAATTGTGCCGCTCCCGTCACTCTGGTTAGGTTGGCATCGAAAAAAACGCTCTCGGGTGCTTTAGAGTGCCGAGTTTATTACTGCGCATTAAGAAATGACCACCTCCAACGTTTGGTTTATGTTTTATAAGTATTTTTAATTTTATTGCTTAAATCGCATTTTCTCGGCGAGCTGAGCACTTTTTCTGAATTGTGCCGCTCCCGTCACTCTGGTTAGGTTGGCATCGAAAAAAACGCTCTCGGGTGCTTTAGAGTGCCGAGTTTATCACTGCGCATGAAGAAATGACCACCTCCAACGTTTGGTTTATGTTTTATAAGCATTTTTAATTTTATTGCTTAAATCGCATTTTCTCGGCGAGCTGAGCGCTTTTTCTGAATTGTGCCGCTCCCGTCACTCTGGTTAGGTTGGCATCGAAAAAAACGCTCTCGGGTGCTTTAGAGTGCCGAGTTTATCACTGCGCATGAAGAAATGACCACCTCCAACGTTTGGTTTATGTTTTATAAGCATTTTTAATTTTATTGCTTAAATCGCATTTTCTCGGCGAGCTGAGCACTTTTTCTGAATTGTGCCGCTCCCGTCACTCTGGTTAGGTTGGCATCGAAAAAAACTCTCTCGGGTGCTTTAGAGTGCCGAGTTTATCACTGCGCATGAAGAAATGACCACCTCCAACGTTTGGTTTATGTTTTATAAGCATTTTTAAATTTATTGCTTAAATCGCATTTTCTCGGCGAGCTGAGCGCTTTTTCTGAATTGTGCCGCTCCCGTCACTCTGGTTAGGTTGGCATCGAAAAAAACGCTCTCGGGTGCTTTCGAGTGCCGAGTTATTCACTGCGCATGAAGAAATGACCACCTCCAACGTTTGGTTTATGTTTTATAAGCATTTTTAGTTTTATTGCTTAAATCGCATTTTCTCGGCGAGCTGAGCACTTTTTCTGAATTGTGCCGCTCCCGTCACTCTGGTTAGGTTGGCATCGAAAAAAACGCTCTCGGGTGCTTTAGAGTGCCGAGTTTATCACTGCGCATGAAGAAATGACCACCTCCAACGTTTGGTTTATGTTTAATAAGCATTTTTAATTTTATTGCTTAAATCGCATTTTCTCGGCGAGCTGAGCACTTTTTCTGAATTGTGCCGCTCCTGTCACTCTGGTTAGGTTGGCATCGAAAAAAACGCTCTCGGGTGCTTTAGAGTGCCGACTTTATCACTGCGCATGAAGAAATGACCACCTCCAACGTTTGGTTTATGTTTTATAAGCATTTTTAATTTTATTGCTTAAATCGCATTTTCTCGGCGAGCTGAGCACTTTTTCTGAATTGTGCCGCTCCCGTCACTCTGGTTAGGTTGGCATCGAAAAAAACGCTCACGGGTGCTTTAGAGTGCCGAGTTTATTACTGCGCATTAAGAAATGACCACCTCCAACGTTTGGTTTATGTTTTATAAGCATTTTTAATTTTATTGCTTAAATCGCATTTTCTCGGCGAGCTGAGCACTTTTTCTGAATTGTGCCGCTCCCGTCACTCTGGTTAGGTTGGCATCGAAAAAAACGCTCTCGGGTGCTTTAGAGTGCCGAGTTATTCACTGCGCATGAAGAAATGACCACCTCCAACGTTTGGTTTATGTTTTATAAGCATTTTTAATTTTATTGCTTAAATCGCATTTTCTCGGCGAGCTGAGCACTTTTTCTGAATTGTGCCGCTCCCGTCACTCTGGTTAGGTTGGCATAAAAAAAAACGCTCTCGGGTGCTTTAGAGTGCCGAGTTTATCACTGCGCATGAAGAAATGACCACCTCCAACGTTTGGTTTATGTTTTATAAGCATTTTTAATTTTATTGCTTAAATCGCATTTTCTCGGCGAGCTGAGCGCTTTTTCTGAATTGTGCCGCTCCCGTCACTCTGGTTAGGTTGGCATCGAAAAAAACGCTCTCGGGTGCTTTAGAGTGCCGAGTTTATCACTGCGCATGAAGAAATGACCACCTCCAACGTTTGGTATATGTTTTATAAGCATTTTTAATTTTATTGCTTAAATCGCATTTTCTCGGCGAGCTGAGCGCTTTTTATGAATTGTGCCGCTCCCGTAACTCTGGTTAGGTTGGCATCGAAAAAAACGCTCTCGGGTGCTTTAGAGTGCCGAGTTTATCACTGCGCATGAAGAAATGACCACTTCCAACGTTTGGTTTATGTTTTATAAGCATTTTTAATTTTATTGCTTAAATCGCATTTTCTCGGCGAGCTGAGCACTTTTTCTGAATTGTGCCGCTCCCGTCACTCTGGTTAGGTTGGCATCGAAAAAAACGCTCTCGGGTGCTTTAGAGTGCCGAGTTATTCACTGCGCATGAAGAAATGACCACCTCCAACGTTTGGTTTATGTTTTATAAGCATTTTTAATTTTATTGCTTAAATCGCATTTTCTCGGCGAGCTGAGCGCTTTTTCTGAATTGTGCCGCTCCCGTCACTCTGGTTTGGTTGGCATCGAAAAAAACGCTCTCGGGTGCTTTAGAGTGCCGAGTTATTCACTGCGCATGAAGAAATGACCACCTCCAACGTTTGGTTTATGTTTAATAAGCATTTTTAATTTTATTGCTTAAATCGCATTGTGCCGCTCCCGTCACTCTGGTTAGGTTGGCATCGAAAAAAACGCTCTCGGGTGCTTTAGAGTGCCGAGTTATTCACTGCACATGAAGAAATGACCACCTCCAACGTTTGGTTTATGTTTAATAAGCATTTTTAATTTTATTGCTTAAATCGCATTTTCTCGGCAAGCTGAGCACTTTTTCTGAATTGTGCCGCTCCCGTCACTCTGGTTAGGTTGGCATCGAAAAAAACGCTCTCGGGTGCTTTAGAGTGCCGAGTTTATTACTGCGCATTAAGAAATGACCACCTCCAACGTTTGGTTTATGTTTTATAAGCATTTTTAATTTTATTGCTTAAATCGCATTTTCTCGGCGAGCTGAGCACTTTTTCTGAATTGTGCCGCTCCCGTCACTCTGGTTAGGTTGGCATCGAAAAAAACGCTCTCGGGTGCTTTAGAGTGCCGAGTTTATCACTGCGCATGAAGAAATGACCACCTCCAACGTTTGGTTTATGTTTTATAAGCATTTTTAAATTTATTGCTTAAATCGCATTTTCTCGGCGAGCTGAGCGCTTTTTCTGAATTGTGCCGCTCCCGTCACTCTGGTTAGGTTGGCATCGAAAAAAACGCTCTCGGGTGCTTTAGAGTGCCGAGTTATTCACTGCACATGAAGAAATGACCACCTCCAACGTTTGGTTTATGTTTTATAAGCATTTTTAGTTTTATTGCTTAAATCGCATTTTCTCGGCGAGCTGAGCACTTTTTCTGAATTGTGCCGCTCCCGTCACTCTGGTTAGGTTGGCATCGAAAAAAACGCTCTCGGGTGCTTTAGAGTGCCGAGTTTATCACTGCGCATGAAGAAATGACCACCTCCAACGTTTGGTTTATGTTTAATAAGCATTTTTAATTTTATTGCTTAAATCGCATTTTCTCGGCGAGCTGAGCACTTTTTCTGAATTGTGCCGCTCCCGTCACTCTGGTTAGGTTGGCATCGAAAAAAACGCTCTCGGGTGCTTTAGAGTGCCGACTTTATCACTGCGCATGAAGAAATGACCACCTCCAACGTTTGGTTTATGTTTTATAAGCATTTTTAATTTTATTGCTTAAATCGCATTTTCTCGGCGAGCTGAGCACTTTTTCTGAATTGTGCCGCTCCCGTCACTCTGGTTAGGTTGGCATCGAAAAAAACGCTCTCGGGTGCTTTAGAGTGCCGAGTTATTCACTGCGCATGAAGAAATGACCACCTCCAACGTTTGGTTTATGTTTTATAAGCATTTTTAATTTTATTGCTTAAATCGCATTTTCTCGGCGAGCTGAGCGCTTTTTCTGAATTGTGCCGCTCCCGTCACTCTGGTTAGGTTGGCATCGAAAAAAACGCTCTCGGGTGCTTTAGAGTGCCGAGTTATTCACTGCGCATGAAGAAATGACCACCTCCAACGTTTGGTTTATGTTTTATAAGCATTTTTAATTTTATTGCTTAAATCGCATTTTCTCGGCGAGCTGAGCGCTTTTTCTGAATTGTGCCGCTCCCGTCACTCTGGTTAGGTTGGCATCGAAAAAAACGCTCTCGGGTGCTTTAGAGTGCCGAGTTTATCACTGCGCATGAAGAAATGACCACCTCCAACGTTTGGTTTATGTTTAATAAGCATTTTTAATTTTATTGCTTAAATCGCATTGTGCCGCTCCCGTCACTCTGGTTAGGTTGGCATCGAAAAAAAACGCTCTCGGGTGCTTTAGAGTGCCGAGTTATTCACTGCGCATGAAGAAATGACCACCTCCAACGTTTGGTTTATGTTTAATAAGCATTTTTAATTTTATTGCTTAAATCGCATTTTCTCGGCGAGCTGAGCACTTTTTCTGAATTGTGCCGCTCCCGTCACTCTGGTTAGGTTGGCATCGAAAAAAACGCTCTCGGGTGCTTTAGAGTGCCGAGATTATTACTGCGCATTAAGAAATGACCACCTCCAACGTTTGGTTTATGTTTTATAAGCATTTTTAATTTTATTGCTTAAATCGCATTTTCTCGGCGAGCTGAGCACTTTTTCTGAATTGTGCCGCTCCCGTCACTCTGGTTAGGTTGGCATCGAAAAAAACGCTCTCGGGTGCTTTAGAGTGCCGAGTTATTCACTGCGCACGAAGAAATGACCACCTCCAACGTTTGGTTTATGTTTTATAAGCATTTTTAATTTTATTGCTTAAATCGCATTTTCTCGGCGAGCTGAGCGCTTTTTCTGAATTGTGCCGCTCCCGTCACTCTGGTTAGGTTGGCATCGAAAAAAACGCTCTCGGGTGCTTTAGAGTGCCGAGTTTATTACTGCGCATTAAGAAATGACCACCTCCAACGTTTGGTTTATGTTTTATAAGCATTTTTAATTTTATTGCTTAAATCGCATTTTCTCGGCGAGCTGAGCACTTTTTCTGAATTGTGCCGCTCCCGTCACTCTGGTTAGGTTGGCATCGAAAAAAACGCTCTCGGTGCTTTAGAGTGCCGAGTTTATCACTGCGCATGAAGAAATGACCACCTCCAACGTTTGGTTTATGTTTTATAAGCATTTTTAATTTTATTGCTTAAATCGCATTTTCTCGGCGAGCTGAGCACTTTTTCTGAATTGTGCCGCTCCCGTCACTCTGGTTAGGTTGGCATCGAAAAAAACGCTCTCGGGTGCTTTAGAGTGCCGAGTTATTCACTGCGCATGAAGAAATGACCACCTCCAACGTTTGGTTTATGTTTTATAAGCATTTTTAGTTTTATTGCTTAAATCGCATTTTCTCGGCGAGCTGAGCACTTTTTCTGAATTGTGCCGCTCCCGTCACTCTGGTTAGGTTGGCATCGAAAAAAACGCTCTCGGGTGCTTTAGAGTGCCGAGTTTATTACTGCGCATTAAGAAATGACCACCTCCAACGTTTGGTTTATGTTTTATAAGCATTTTTAATTTTATTGCTTAAATCGCATTTTCTCGGCGAGCTGAGCACTTTTTCTGAATTGTGCCGCTCCCGTCACTCTGGTTAGGTTGGCATCGAAAAAAACGCACTCGGGTGCTTTAGAGTGCCGAGTTATTCACTGCGCATGAAGAAATGACCACCTCCAACGTTTGGTTTATGTTTTATAAGCATTTTTAATTTTATTGCTTAAATCGCATTTTCTCGGCGAGCTGAGCACTTTTTCTGAATTGTGCCGCTCCCGTCACTCTGGTTAGGTTGGCATCGAAAAAAACGCTCTCGGGTGCTTTAGAGTGCCGAGTTTATCACTGCGCATGAAGAAATGACCACCTCCAACGTTTGGTTTATGTTTTATAAGCATTTTTAATTTTATTGCTTAAATCGCATTTTCTCGGCGAGCTGAGCGCTTTTTCTGAATTGTGCCGCTCCCGTCACTCTGGTTAGGTTGGCATCGAAAAAAACGCTCTCGGGTGCTTTAGAGTGCCGAGTTTATTACTGCGCATTAAGAAATGACCACCTCCAACGTTTGGTTTATGTTTTATAAGTATTTTTAATTTTATTGCTTAAATCGCATTTTCTCGGCGAGCTGAGCACTTTTTCTGAATTGTGCCGCTCCCGTCACTCTGGTTAGGTTGGCATCGAAAAAAACGCTCTCGGGTGCTTTAGAGTGCCGAGTTTATCACTGCGCATGAAGAAATGACCACCTCCAACGTTTGGTTTATGTTTTATAAGCATTTTTAAATTTATTGCTTAAATCGCATTTTCTCGGCGAGCTGAGCGCTTTTTCTGAATTGTGCCGCTCCCGTCACTCTGGTTAGGTTGGCATCGAAAAAAACGCTCTCGGGTGCTTTAGAGTGCCGAGTTATTCACTGCGCATGAAGAAATGACCACCTCCAACGTTTGGTTTATGTTTTATAAGCATTTTTAGTTTTATTGCTTAAATCGCATTTTCTCGGCGAGCTGAGCACTTTTTCTGAATTGTGCCGCTCCCGTCACTCTGGTTAGGTTGGCATCGAAAAAAACGCTCTCGGGTGCTTTAGAGTGCCGAGTTTATCACTGCGCATGAAGAAATGACCACCTCCAACGTTTGGTTTATGTTTAATAAGCATTTTTAATTTTATTGCTTAAATCGCATTTTCTCGGCGAGCTGAGCACTTTTTCTGAATTGTGCCGCTCCCGTCACTCTGGTTAGGTTGGCATCGAAAAAAACGCTCTCGGGTGCTTTAGAGTGCCGACTTTATCACTGCGCATGAAGAAATGACCACCTCCAACGTTTGGTTTATGTTTTATAAGCATTTTTAATTTTATTGCTTAAATCGCATTTTCTCGGCGAGCTGAGCACTTTTTCTGAATTGTGCCGCTCCCGTCACTCTGGTGGCATGGAAAAAAACGCTCACGGGTGCTTTAGAGTGCCGAGTTTATTACTGCGCATTAAGAAATGACCACCTCGAACGTTTGGTTTATGTTTTATAAGCATTTTTAATTTTATTGCTTAAATCGCATTTTCTCGGCGAGCTGAGCACTTTTTCTGAATTGTGCCGCTCCCGTCACTCTGGTTAGGTTGGCATCGAAAAAAACGCTCTCGGGTGCTTTAGAGTGCCGAGTTATTCACTGCGCATGAAGAAATGACCACCTCCAACGTTTGGTTTATGTTTTATAAGCATTTTTAATTTTATTGCTTAAATCGCATTTTCTCGGCGAGCTGAGCACTTTTTCTGAATTGTGCCGCTCCCGTCACTCTGGTTAGGTTGGCATCGAAAAAAACGCTCCGGGTGCTTTAGAGTGCCGAGTTTATCACTGCGCATGAAGAAATGACCACCTCCAACGTTTGGTTTATGTTTTATAAGCATTTTTAATTTTATTGCTTAAATCGCATTTTCTCGGCGAGCTGAGCGCTTTTTCTGAATTGTGCCGCTCCCGTCACTCTGGTTAGGTTGGCATCGAAAAAAACGCTCTCGGGTGCTTTAGAGTGCCGAGTTTATCACTGCGCATGAAGAAATGACCACCTCCAACGTTTGGTTTATGTTTCATAAGCATTTTTAATTTTATTGCTTAAATCGCATTTTCTCGGCGAGCTGAGCGCTTTTTCTGAATTGTGCCGCTCCCGTAACTCTGGTTAGGTTGGCATCGAAAAAAACGCTCTCGGGTGCTTTAGAGTGCCGAGTTCATCACTGCGCATGAAGAAATGACCACTTCCAACGTTTGGTTTATGTTTTATAAGCATTTTTAATTTTATTGCTTAAATCGCATTTTCTCGGCGAGCTGAGCACTTTTTCTGAATTGTGCCGCTCCCGTCACTCTGGTTAGGTTGGCATCGAAAAAAACGCTCTCGGGTGCTTTAGAGTGCCGAGTTTATTACTGCGCATTAAGAAATGACCACCTCCAACGTTTGGTTTATGTTTTATAAGCATTTTTAATTTTATTGCTTAAATCGCATTTTCTCGGCGAGCTGAGCACTTTTTCTGAATTGTGCCGCTCCCGTCACTCTGGTTAGGTTGGCATCGAAAAAAACGCTCTCCGGTGCTTTAGAGTGCCGAGTTTATCACTGCGCATGAAGAAATGACCACCTCCAACGTTTGGTTTATGTTTTATAAGCATTTTTAATTTTATTGCTTAAATCGCATTTTCTCGGCGAGCTGAGCGCTTTTTCTGAATTGTGCCGCTCCCGTCACTCTGGTTAGGTTGGCATCGAAAAAAACGCTCTCGGGTGCTTTAGAGTGCCGAGTTATTCACTGCGCATGAAGAAATGACCACCTCCAACGTTTGGTTTATGTTTAATAAGCATTTTTAATTTTATTGCTTAAATCGCATTTTCTCGGCGAGCTGAGCGCTTTTTCTGAATTGTGCCGCTCCCGTCACTCTGGTTAGGTTGGCATCGAAAAAAACGCACTCGGGTGCTTTAGAGTGCCGAGTTATTCACTGCGCATGAAGAAATGACCACCTCCAACGTTTGGTTTATGTTTCATAAGCATTTTTAATTTTATTGCTTAAATCGCATTTTCTCGGCGAGCTGAGCACTTTTTCTGAATTGTGCCGCTCCCGTCACTCTGGTTAGGTTGGCATCGAAAAAAACGCTCTCGGGTGCTTTAGAGTGCCGAGTTTATCACTGCGCACGAAGAAATGACCACCTCCAACGTTTGGTTTATGTTTTATAAGCATTTTTAATTTTATTGCTTAAATCGCATTTTCTCGGCGAGCTGAGCGCTTTTTCTGAATTGTGCCGCTCCCGTCACTCTGGTTAGGTTGACATCGAAAAAAACGCTCTCGGGTGCTTTAGAGTGCCGAAATTATTACTGCGCATTAAGAAATGACCACCTCCAACGTTTGGTTTATGTTTTATAAGTATTTTTAATTTTGTTGCTTAAATCGCATTTTCTCGGCGAGCTGAGCACTTTTTCTGAATTGTGCCGCTCCCGTCACTCTGGTTAGGTTGGCATCGAAAAAAACGCTCTCGGGTGCTTTAGAGTGCCGAGTTTATCACTGCGCATGAAGAAATGACCACCTCCAACGTTTGGTTTATGTTTTATAAGCATTTTTAAATTTATTGCTTAAATCGCATTTTCTCGGCGAGCTGAGCGCTTTTTCTGAATTGTGCCGCTCCCGTCACTCTGGTTAGGTTGGCATCGAAAAAAACGCTCTCGGGTGCTTTAGAGTGCCGAGTTATTCACTGCGCATGAAGAAATGACCACCTCCAACGTTTGGTTCATGTTTTATAAGCATTTTTAGTTTTATTGCTTAAATCGCATTTTCTCGGCGAGCTGAGCACTTTTTCTGAATTGTGCCGCTCCCGTCACTCTGGTTAGGTTGGCATCGAAAAAAAAGCTCTCGGGTGCTTTAGAGTGCCGAGTTTATCACTGCGCATGAAGAAATGACCACCTTTAACGTTTGGTTTATGTTTAATAAGCATTTTTAATTTTATTGCTTAAATCGCATTTTCTCGGCGAGCTGAGCACTTTTTCTGAATTGTGCCGCTCCCGTCACTCTGGTTAGGTTGGCATCGAAAAAAACGCTCTCGGGTGCTTTAGAGTGCCGACTTTATCACTGCGCATGAAGAAATGACCACCTCCAACGTTTGGTTTATGTTTTATAAGCATTTTTAATTTTATTGCTTAAATCGCATTTTCTCGGCGAGCTGAGCACTTTTTCTGAATTGTGCCGCTCCCGTCACTCTGGTTAGGTTGGCATGGAAAAAAACGCTCACGGGTGCTTTAGAGTGCCGAGTTTATTACTGCGCATTAAGAAATGACCACCTCGAAGGTTTGGTTTATGTTTTATAAGCATTTTTAATTTTATTGCTTAAATCGCATTTTCTCGGCGAGCTGAGCACTTTTTCTGAATTGTGCCGCTCCCGTCACTCTGGTTAGGTTGGCATCGAAAAAAACGCTCTCGGGTGCTTTAGAGTGCCGAGTTATTCACTGCGCATGAAGAAATGACCACCTCCAACGTTTGGTTTATGTTTTATAAGCATTTTTAATTTTATTGCTTAAATCGCATTTTCTCGGCGAGCTGAGCACTTTTTCTGAATTGTGCCGCTCCCGTCACTCTGGTTAGGTTGGCATTGAAAAAAACGCTCTCGGGTGCTTTAGAGTGCCGAGTTATTCACTGCGCATGAAGAAATGACCACCTCCAACGTTTGGTTTATGTTTTATAAGCATTTTTAATTTTATTGCTTAAATCGCATTTTCTCGGCGAGCTGAGCACTTTTTCTGAATTGTGCCGCTCCCGTCACTCTGGTTAGGTTGGCATCGAAAAAAACGCTCTCGGGTGCTTTAGAGTGCCGAGTTATTCACTGCGCATGAAGAAATGACCACCTCCAACGTTTGGTTTATGTTTAATAAGCATTTTTAATTTTATTGCTTGAATCGCATTTTCTCGGCGAGCTGAGCACTTTTTCTGAATTGTGCCGCTCCCGTCACTCTGGTTAGGTTGGCATCGAAAAAAACGCTCTCGGGTGCTTTAGAGTGCCGAGTTTATCACTGCGCATGAAGAAATGACCACCTCCAACGTTTGGTTTATGTTTTATAAGCATTTTTAATTGTATTGCTTAAATCGCATTTTCTCGGCGAGCTGAGCGCTTTTTCTGAATTGTGCCGCTCCCGTCACTCTGGTTAGGTTGGCATCGAAAAAAACGCTCTCGGGTTCTTTAGAGTGCCGAGTTTATCACTGCGCATGAAGAAATGACCACCTCCAACGTTTGGTTTATGTTTTATAAGCATTTTTAATTTTATTGCTTAAATCGCATTTTCTCGGCGAGCTGAGCACTTTTTCTGAATTGTGCCGCTCCCGTCACTCTGGTTAGGTTGGCATCGAAAAAAACTCTCTCGGGTGCTTTAGAGTGCCGAGTTTATCACTGCGCATGAAGAAATGACCACCTCCAACGTTTGGTTTATGTTTTATAAGCATTTTTAAATTTATTGCTTAAATCGCATTTTCTCGGCGAGCTGAGCGCTTTTTCTGAATTGTGCCGCTCCCGTCACTCTGGTTAGGTTGGCATCGAAAAAAACGCTCTCGGGTGCTTTAGAGTGCCGAGTTATTCACTGCGCATGAAGAAATGACCACCTCCAACGTTTGGTTTATGTTTTCTAAGCATTTTTAGTTTTATTGCTTAAATCGCATTTTCTCGGCGAGCTGAGCACTTTTTCTGAATTGTGCCGCTCCCGTCACTCTGGTTAGGTTGGCATCGAAAAAAACGCTCTCGGGTGCTTTAGAGTGCCGAGTTTATCACTGCGCATGAAGAAATGACCACCTCCAACGTTTGGTTTATGTTTAATAAGCATTTTTAATTTTATTGCTTAAATCGCATTTTCTCGGCGAGCTGAGCACTTTTTCTGAATTGTGCCGCTCCCGTCACTCTGGTTAGGTTGGCATCGAAAAAAACGCTCTCGGGTGCTTTAGAGTGCCGACTTTATCACTGCGCATGAAGAAATGACCACCTCCAACGTTTGGTTTATGTTTTATAAGCATTTTTAATTTTATTGCTTAAATCGCATTTTCTCGGCGAGCTGAGCACTTTTTCTGAATTGTGCCGCTCCCGTCACTCTGGTTAGGTTGGCATCGAAAAAAACGCTCTCGGGTGCTTTAGAGTGCCGAGTTTATTACTGCGCATTAAGAAATGACCACCTCTAACGTTTGGTTTATGTTTTATAAGCATTTTTAATTTTATTGCTTAAATCGCATTTTCTCGGCGAGCTGAGCACTTTTTCTGAATTGTGCCGCTCCCGTCACTCTGGTTAGGTTGGCATCGAAAAGAACGCTCTCGGGTGCTTTAGAGTGCCGAGTTATTCACTGCGCATGAAGAAATGACCACCTCCAACGTTTGGTTTATGTTTTATAAGCATTTTTAATTTTATTGCTTAAATCGCATTTTCTCGGCGAGCTGAGCACTTTTTCTGAATTGTGCCGCTCCCGTCACTCTGGTTAGGTTGGCATCGAAAAAAACGCTCTCGGGTGCTTTAGAGTGCCGAGTTTATCACTGCGCATGAAGAAATGACCACCTCCAACGTTTGGTTTATGTTTTATAAGCATTTTTAATTTTATTGCTTAAATCGCATTTTCTCGGCGAGCTGAGCGCTTTTTCTGAATTGTGCCGCTCCCGTCACTCTGGTTAGGTTGGCATCGAAAAAAACGCTCTCGGGTGCTTTAGAGTGCCGAGTTTATCACTGCGCATGAAGAAATGACCACCTCCAACGTTTGGTTTATGTTTTATAAGCATTTTTAATTTTATTGCTTAAATCGCATTTTCTCGGCGAGCTGAGCGCTTTTTCTGAATTGTGCCGCTCCCGTAACTCTGGTTAGGTTGGCATCGAAAAAAACGCTCTCGGGTGCTTTAGAGTGCCGAGTTTATCACTGCGCATGAAGAAATGACCACTTCCAACGTTTGGTTTATGTTTTATAAGCATTTTTAATTTTATTGCTTAAATCGCATTTTCTCGGCGAGCTGAGCACTTTTTCTGAATTGTGCCGCTCCCGTCACTCTGGTTAGGTTGGCATCGAAAAAAAACGCTTTCGGGTACTTTAGAGTGCCGAGTTATTCACTGCGCATGAAGAAATGACCACCTCCAACGTTTGGTTTATGTTTTATCAGCATTTTTTATTTTATTGCTTAAATCGCATTTTCTCGGCGAGCTGAGCACTTTTTCTGAATTGTGCCGCTCCCGTCACTCTGGTTAGGTTGGCATCGAAAAAAACGCTCTCGGGTGCTTTAGAGTGCCGAGTTTATCACTGCGCATGAAGAAATGACCACCTCCAACGTTTGGTTTATGTTTTATAAGCATTTTTAATTTTATTGCTTAAATCGCATTTTCTCGGCGAGCTGAGCGCTTTTTCTGAATTGTGCCGCTCCCGTCACTCTGGTTAGGTTGGCATCGAAAAAAACGCTCTCGGGTGCTTTAGAGTGCCGAGTTATTCACTGCGCATGAAGAAATGACCACCTCCAACGTTTGGTTTATGTTTAATAAGCATTTTTAATTTTATTGCTTAAATCGCATGCATTTTCTCGGCGAGCTGAGCGCTTTTTCTGAATTGTGCCGCTCCCGTCACTCTGGTTAGGTTGGCATCGAAAAAAACGCTCTCGGGTGCTTTAGAGTGCCGAGTTATTCACTGCGCATGAAGAAATGACCACCTCCAACGTTTGGTTTATGTTTTATAAGCATTTTTAGTTTTATTGCTTAAATCGCATTTTCTCGGCGAGCTGAGCACTTTTTCTGAATTGTGCCGCTCCCGTCACTCTGGTTAGGTTGGCATCGAAAAAAACGCTCACGGGTGCTTTAGAGTGCCGAGTTTATTACTGCGCATTAAGAAATGACCACCTCCAACGTTTGGTTTATGTTTTATAAGCATTTTTAATTTTATTGCTTAAATCGCATTTTCTCGGCGAGCTGAGCACTTTTTCTGAATTGTGCCGCTCCCGTCACTCTGGTTAGGTTGGCATCGAAAAAAACGCTCTCGGGTGCTTTAGAGTGCCGAGTTATTCACTGCGCATGAAGATATGACCACCTCCAACGTTTGGTTTATGTTTTATAAGCATTTTTAGTTTTATTGCTTAAATCGCATTTTCTCGGCGAGCTGAGCACTTTTTCTGAATTGTGCCGCTCCCGTCACTCTGGTTAGGTTGGCATCGAAAAAAACGCTCTCGGTGCTTTAGAGTGCCGAGTTTATCACTGCGCATGAAGAAATGACCACCTCCAACGTTTGGTTTATGTTTTATAAGCTTTTTTAATTTTATTGCTTAAGTCGCATTTTCTCGGCGAGCTGAGCACTTTTTCTGAATTGTGCCGCTCCCGTCACTCTGGTTAGGTTGGCATCGAAAAAAACGCTCTCGGGTGCTTTAGAGTGCCGAGTTATTCACTGCGCATGAAGAAATGACCACCTCCAACGTTTGGTTTATGTTTAATAAGCATTTTTAATTTTATTGCTTAAATCGCATTTTCTCGGCGAGCTGAGCGCTTTTTCTGAATTGTGCCGCTCCCGTCACTCTGGTTAGGTTGGCATCGAAAAAAACGCTCTCGGGTGCTTTAGAGTGCCGAGTTTATTACTGCGCATTAAGAAATGACCACCTCCAACGTTTGGTTTATGTTTTATAAGCATTTTTAATTTTATTGCTTAAATCGCATTTTCTCGGCGAGCTGAGCGCTTTTTCTGAATTGTGCCGCTCCCGTAACTCTGGTTAGGTTGGCATCGAAAAAAACGCTCTCGGGTGCTTTAGAGTGCCGAGTTTATCACTGCGCATGAAGAAATGACCACTTCCAACGTTTGGTTTATATGTTTTATAAGCATTTTTAATTTTATTGCTTAAATCGCATTTTCTCGGCGAGCTGAGCACTTTTTCTGAATTGTGCCGCTCCCGTCACTCTGGTTAGGTTGGCATCGAAAAAAACGCTCTCGGGTGCTTTAGAGTGCCGAGTTTATTACTGCGCATTAAGAAATGACCACCTCCAACGTTTGGTTTATGTTTTATAAGCATTTTTAATTTTATTGCTTAAATCGCATTTTCTCGGCGAGCTGAGCACTTTTTCTGAATTGTGCCGCTCCCGTCACTCTGGTTAGGTTGGCATCGAAAAAAACGCACTCGGGTGCTTTAGAGTGCCGAGTTATTCACTGCGCATGAAGAAATGACCACCTCCAACGTTTGGTTTATGTTTTATAAGCATTTTTAATTTTATTGCTTAAATCGCATTTTCTCGGCGAGCTGAGCACTTTTTCTGAATTGTGCCGCTCCCGTCACTCTGGTTAGGTTGGCATCGAAAAAAACGCTCTCGGGTGCTTTAGAGTGCCGAGTTTATCACTGCGCATGAAGAAATGACCACCTCCAACGTTTGGTTTATGTTTTATAAGCATTTTTAATTTTATTGCTTAAATCGCATTTTCTCGGCGAGCTGAGCGCTTTTTCTGAATTGTGCCGCTCCCGTCACTCTGGTTAGGTTGGCATCGAAAAAAACGCTCTCGGGTGCTTTAGAGTGCCGAGTTTATTACTGCGCATTAAGAAATGACCACCTCCAACGTTTGGTTTATGTTTTATAAGTATTTTTAATTTTATTGCTTAAATCGCATTTTCTCGGCGAGCTGAGCACTTTTTCTGAATTGTGCCGCTCCCGTCACTCTGGTTAGGTTGGCATCGAAAAAAACGCTCTCGGGTGCTTTAGAGTGCCGAGTTTATCACTGCGCATGAAGAAATGACCACCTCCAACGTTTGGTTTATGTTTTATAAGCATTTTTAAATTTATTGCTTAAATCGCATTTTCTCGGCGAGCTGAGCGCTTTTTCTGAATTGTGCCGCTCCCGTCACTCTGGTTAGGTTGGCATCGAAAAAAACGCTCTCGGGTGCTTTAGAGTGCCGAGTTATTCACTGCGCATGAAGAAATGACCACCTCCAACGTTTGGTTTATGTTTTATAAGCATTTATAGTTTTATTGCTTAAATCGCATTTTCTCGGCGAGCTGAGCACTTTTTCTGAATTGTGCCGCTCCCGTCACTCTGGTTAGGTTGGCATCGAAAAAAACGCTCTCGGGTGCTTTAGAGTGCCGAGTTTATCACTGCGCATGAAGAAATGACCACCTCCAACGTTTGGTTTATGTTTAATAAGCATTTTTAATTTTATTGCTTAAATCGCATTTTCTCGGCGAGCTGAGCACTTTTTCTGAATTGTGCCGCTCCCGTCACTCTGGTTAGGTTGGCATCGAAAAAAACGCTCTCGGGTGCTTTAGAGTGCCGACTTTATCACTGCGCATGAAGAAATGACCACCTCCAACGTTTGGTTTATGTTTTATAAGCATTTTTAATTTTATTGCTTAAATCGCATTTTCTCGGCGAGCTGAGCACTTTTTCTGAATTGTGCCGCTCCCGTCACTCTGGTGGCATGGAAAAAAACGCTCACGGGTGCTTTAGAGTGCCGAGTTTATTACTGCGCATTAAGAAATGACCACCTCGAACGTTTGGTTTATGTTTTATAAGCATTTTTAATTTTATTGCTTAAATCGCATTTTCTCGGCGAGCTGAGCACTTTTTCTGAATTGTGCCGCTCCCGTCACTCTGGTTAGGTTGGCATCGAAAAAAACGCTCTCGGGTGCTTTAGAGTGCCGAGTTATTCACTGCGCATGAAGAAATGACCACCTCCAACGTTTGGTTTATGTTTTATAAGCATTTTTAATTTTATTGCTTAAATCGCATTTTCTCGGCGAGCTGAGCACTTTTTCTGAATTGTGCCGCTCCCGTCACTCTGGTTAGGTTGGCATCGAAAAAAACGCTCCGGGTGCTTTAGAGTGCCGAGTTTATCACTGCGCATGAAGAAATGACCACCTCCAACGTTTGGTTTATGTTTTATAAGCATTTTTAATTTTATTGCTTAAATCGCATTTTCTCGGCGAGCTGAGCGCTTTTTCTGAATTGTGCCGCTCCCGTCACTCTGGTTAGGTTGGCATCGAAAAAAACGCTCTCGGGTGCTTTAGAGTGCCGAGTTTATCACTGCGCATGAAGAAATGACCACCTCCAACGTTTGGTTTATGTTTCATAAGCATTTTTAATTTTATTGCTTAAATCGCATTTTCTCGGCGAGCTGAGCGCTTTTTCTGAATTGTGCCGCTCCCGTAACTCTGGTTAGGTTGGCATCGAAAAAAACGCTCTCGGGTGCTTTAGAGTGCCGAGTTCATCACTGCGCATGAAGAAATGACCACTTCCAACGTTTGGTTTATGTTTTATAAGCATTTTTAATTTTATTGCTTAAATCGCATTTTCTCGGCGAGCTGAGCACTTTTTCTGAATTGTGCCGCTCCCGTCACTCTGGTTAGGTTGGCATCGAAAAAAACGCTCTCGGGTGCTTTAGAGTGCCGAGTTTATTACTGCGCATTAAGAAATGACCACCTCCAACGTTTGGTTTATGTTTTATAAGCATTTTTAATTTTATTGCTTAAATCGCATTTTCTCGGCGAGCTGAGCACTTTTTCTGAATTGTGCCGCTCCCGTCACTCTGGTTAGGTTGGCATCGAAAAAAACGCTCTCCGGTGCTTTAGAGTGCCGAGTTTATCACTGCGCATGAAGAAATGACCACCTCCAACGTTTGGTTTATGTTTTATAAGCATTTTTAATTTTATTGCTTAAATCGCATTTTCTCGGCGAGCTGAGCGCTTTTTCTGAATTGTGCCGCTCCCGTCACTCTGGTTAGGTTGGCATCGAAAAAAACGCACTCGGGTGCTTTAGAGTGCCGAGTTATTCACTGCGCATGAAGAAATGACCACCTCCAACGTTTGGTTTATGTTTCATAAGCATTTTTAATTTTATTGCTTAAATCGCATTTTCTCGGCGAGCTGAGCACTTTTTCTGAATTGTGCCGCTCCCGTCACTCTGGTTAGGTTGGCATCGAAAAAAACGCTCTCGGGTGCTTTAGAGTGCCGAGTTTATCACTGCGCATGAAGAAATGACCACCTCCAACGTTTGGTTTATGTTTTATAAGCATTTTTAATTTTATTGCTTAAATCGCATTTTCTCGGCGAGCTGAGCGCTTTTTCTGAATTGTGCCGCTCCCGTCACTCTGGTTAGGTTGGCATCGAAAAAAACGCTCTCGGGTGCTTTAGAGTGCCGAGTTTATTACTGCGCATTAAGAAATGACCACCTCCAACGTTTGGTTTATGTTTTATAAGTATTTTTAATTTTGTTGCTTAAATCGCATTTTCTCGGCGAGCTGAGCACTTTTTCTGAATTGTGCCGCTCCCGTCACTCTGGTTAGGTTGGCATCGAAAAAAACGCTCTCGGGTGCTTTAGAGTGCCGAGTTTATCACTGCGCATGAAGAAATGACCACCCCCAACGTTTGGTTTATGTTTTATAAGCATTTTTAAATTTATTGCTTAAATCGCATTTTCTCGGCGAGCTGAGCGCTTTTTCTGAATTGTGCCGCTCCCGTCACTCTGGTTAGGTTGGCATCGAAAAAAACGCTCTCGGGTGCTTTAGAGTGCCGAGTTATTCACTGCGCATGAAGAAATGACCACCTCCAACGTTTGGTTCATGTTTTATAAGCATTTTTAGTTTTATTGCTTAAATCGCATTTTCTCGGCGAGCTGAGCACTTTTTCTGAATTGTGCCGCTCCCGTCACTCTGGTGGCATGGAAAAAAACGCTCACGGGTGCTTTAGAGTGCCGAGTTTATTACTGCGCATTAAGAAATGACCACCTCGAACGTTTGGTTTATGTTTTATAAGCATTTTTAATTTTATTGCTTAAATCGCATTTTCTCGGCGAGCTGAGCACTTTTTCTGAATTGTGCCGCTCCCGTCACTCTGGTTAGGTTGGCATCGAAAAAAACGCTCTCGGGTGCTTTAGAGTGCCGAGTTATTCACTGCGCATGAAGAAATGACCACCTCCAACGTTTGGTTTATGTTTTATAAGCATTTTTAATTTTATTGCTTAAATCGCATTTTCTCGGCGAGCTGAGCACTTTTTCTGAATTGTGCCGCTCCCGTCACTCTGGTTAGGTTGGCATCGAAAAAAACGCTCCGGGTGCTTTAGAGTGCCGAGTTTATCACTGCGCATGAAGAAATGACCACCTCCAACGTTTGGTTTATGTTTTATAAGCATTTTTAATTTTATTGCTTAAATCGCATTTTCTCGGCGAGCTGAGCGCTTTTTCTGAATTGTGCCGCTCCCGTCACTCTGGTTAGGTTGGCATCGAAAAAAACGCTCTCGGGTGCTTTAGAGTGCCGAGTTTATCACTGCGCATGAAGAAATGACCACCTCCAACGTTTGGTTTATGTTTCATAAGCATTTTTAATTTTATTGCTTAAATCGCATTTTCTCGGCGAGCTGAGCGCTTTTTCTGAATTGTGCCGCTCCCGTAACTCTGGTTAGGTTGGCATCGAAAAAAACGCTCTCGGGTGCTTTAGAGTGCCGAGTTCATCACTGCGCATGAAGAAATGACCACTTCCAACGTTTGGTTTATGTTTTATAAGCATTTTTAATTTTATTGCTTAAATCGCATTTTCTCGGCGAGCTGAGCACTTTTTCTGAATTGTGCCGCTCCCGTCACTCTGGTTAGGTTGGCATCGAAAAAAACGCTCTCGGGTGCTTTAGAGTGCCGAGTTTATTACTGCGCATTAAGAAATGACCACCTCCAACGTTTGGTTTATGTTTTATAAGCATTTTTAATTTTATTGCTTAAATCGCATTTTCTCGGCGAGCTGAGCACTTTTTCTGAATTGTGCCGCTCCCGTCACTCTGGTTAGGTTGGCATCGAAAAAAACGCTCTCCGGTGCTTTAGAGTGCCGAGTTTATCACTGCGCATGAAGAAATGACCACCTCCAACGTTTGGTTTATGTTTTATAAGCATTTTTAATTTTATTGCTTAAATCGCATTTTCTCGGCGAGCTGAGCGCTTTTTCTGAATTGTGCCGCTCCCGTCACTCTGGTTAGGTTGGCATCGAAAAAAACGCACTCGGGTGCTTTAGAGTGCCGAGTTATTCACTGCGCATGAAGAAATGACCACCTCCAACGTTTGGTTTATGTTTCATAAGCATTTTTAATTTTATTGCTTAAATCGCATTTTCTCGGCGAGCTGAGCACTTTTTCTGAATTGTGCCGCTCCCGTCACTCTGGTTAGGTTGGCATCGAAAAAAACGCTCTCGGGTGCTTTAGAGTGCCGAGTTTATCACTGCGCATGAAGAAATGACCACCTCCAACGTTTGGTTTATGTTTTATAAGCATTTTTAATTTTATTGCTTAAATCGCATTTTCTCGGCGAGCTGAGCGCTTTTTCTGAATTGTGCCGCTCCCGTCACTCTGGTTAGGTTGGCATCGAAAAAAACGCTCTCGGGTGCTTTAGAGTGCCGAGTTTATTACTGCGCATTAAGAAATGACCACCTCCAACGTTTGGTTTATGTTTTATAAGTATTTTTAATTTTGTTGCTTAAATCGCATTTTCTCGGCGAGCTGAGCACTTTTTCTGAATTGTGCCGCTCCCGTCACTCTGGTTAGGTTGGCATCGAAAAAAACGCTCTCGGGTGCTTTAGAGTGCCGAGTTTATCACTGCGCATGAAGAAATGACCACCCCCAACGTTTGGTTTATGTTTTATAAGCATTTTTAAATTTATTGCTTAAATCGCATTTTCTCGGCGAGCTGAGCGCTTTTTCTGAATTGTGCCGCTCCCGTCACTCTGGTTAGGTTGGCATCGAAAAAAACGCTCTCGGGTGCTTTAGAGTGCCGAGTTATTCACTGCGCATGAAGAAATGACCACCTCCAACGTTTGGTTCATGTTTTATAAGCATTTTTAGTTTTATTGCTTAAATCGCATTTTCTCGGCGAGCTGAGCACTTTTTCTGAATTGTGCCGCTCCCGTCACTCTGGTTAGGTTGGCATCGAAAAAAACGCTCTCGGGTGCTTTAGAGTGCCGAGTTTATCACTGCGCATGAAGAAATGACCACCTTTAACGTTTGGTTTATGTTTAATAAGCATTTTTAATTTTATTGCTTAAATCGCATTTTCTCGGCGAGCTGAGCACTTTTTCTGAATTGTGCCGCTCCCGTCACTCTGGTTAGGTTGGCATCGAAAAAAACGCTCTCGGGTGCTTTAGAGTGCCGACTTTATCACTGCGCATGAAGAAATGACCACCTCCAACGTTTGGTTTATGTTTTATAAGCATTTTTAATTTTATTGCTTAAATCGCATTTTCTCGGCGAGCTGAGCACTTTTTCTGAATTGTGCCGCTCCCGTCACTCTGGTTAGGTTGGCATGGAAAAAAACGCTCACGGGTGCTTTAGAGTGCCGAGTTTATTACTGCGCATTAAGAAATGACCACCTCGAAGGTTTGGTTTATGTTTTATAAGCATTTTTAATTTTATTGCTTAAATCGCATTTTCTCGGCGAGCTGAGCACTTTTTCTGAATTGTGCCGCTCCCGTCACTCTGGTTAGGTTGGCATCGAAAAAAACGCTCTCGGGTGCTTTAGAGTGCCGAGTTATTCACTGCGCATGAAGAAATGACCACCTCCAACGTTTGGTTTATGTTTTATAAGCATTTTTAATTTTATTGCTTAAATCGCATTTTCTCGGCGAGCTGAGCACTTTTTCTGAATTGTGCCGCTCCCGTCACTCTGGTTAGGTTGGCATTGAAAAAAACGCTCTCGGGTGCTTTAGAGTGCCGAGTTATTCACTGCGCATGAAGAAATGACCACCTCCAACGTTTGGTTTATGTTTTATAAGCATTTTTAATTTTATTGCTTAAATCGCATTTTCTCGGCGAGCTGAGCACTTTTTCTGAATTGTGCCGCTCCCGTCACTCTGGTTAGGTTGGCATCGAAAAAAACGCTCTCGGGTGCTTTAGAGTGCCGAGTTATTCACTGCGCATGAAGAAATGACCACCTCCAACGTTTGGTTTATGTTTAATAAGCATTTTTAATTTTATTGCTTGAATCGCATTTTCTCGGCGAGCTGAGCACTTTTTCTGAATTGTGCCGCTCCCGTCACTCTGGTTAGGTTGGCATCGAAAAAAACGCTCTCGGGTGCTTTAGAGTGCCGAGTTTATCACTGCGCATGAAGAAATGACCACCTCCAACGTTTGGTTTATGTTTTATAAGCATTTTTAATTGTATTGCTTAAATCGCATTTTCTCGGCGAGCTGAGCGCTTTTTCTGAATTGTGCCGCTCCCGTCACTCTGGTTAGGTTGGCATCGAAAAAAACGCTCTCGGGTTCTTTAGAGTGCCGAGTTTATCACTGCGCATGAAGAAATGACCACCTCCAACGTTTGGTTTATGTTTTATAAGCATTTTTAATTTTATTGCTTAAATCGCATTTTCTCGGCGAGCTGAGCACTTGTTCTGAATTGTGCCGCTCCCGTCACTCTGGTTAGGTTGGCATCGAAAAAAACTCTCTCGGGTGCTTTAGAGTGCCGAGTTTATCACTGCGCATGAAGAAATGACCACCTCCAACGTTTGGTTTATGTTTTATAAGCATTTTTAAATTTATTGCTTAAATCGCATTTTCTCGGCGAGCTGAGCGCTTTTTCTGAATTGTGCCGCTCCCGTCACTCTGGTTAGGTTGGCATCGAAAAAAACGCTCTCGGGTGCTTTAGAGTGCCGAGTTATTCACTGCGCATGAAGAAATGACCACCTCCAACGTTTGGTTTATGTTTTCTAAGCATTTTTAGTTTTATTGCTTAAATCGCATTTTCTCGGCGAGCTGAGCACTTTTTCTGAATTGTGCCGCTCCCGTCACTCTGGTTAGGTTGGCATCGAAAAAAACGCTCTCGGGTGCTTTAGAGTGCCGAGTTTATCACTGCGCATGAAGAAATGACCACCTCCAACGTTTGGTTTATGTTTAATAAGCATTTTTAATTTTATTGCTTAAATCGCATTTTCTCGGCGAGCTGAGCACTTTTTCTGAATTGTGCCGCTCCCGTCACTCTGGTTAGGTTGGCATCGAAAAAAACGCTCTCGGGTGCTTTAGAGTGCCGACTTTATCACTGCGCATGAAGAAATGACCACCTCCAACGTTTGGTTTATGTTTTATAAGCATTTTTAATTTTATTGCTTAAATCGCATTTTCTCGGCGAGCTGAGCACTTTTTCTGAATTGTGCCGCTCCCGTCACTCTGGTTAGGTTGGCATCGAAAAAAACGCTCTCGGGTGCTTTAGAGTGCCGAGTTTATTACTGCGCATTAAGAAATGACCACCTCTAACGTTTGGTTTATGTTTTATAAGCATTTTTAATTTTATTGCTTAAATCGCATTTTCTCGGCGAGCTGAGCACTTTTTCTGAATTGTGCCGCTCCCGTCACTCTGGTTAGGTTGGCATCGAAAAGAACGCTCTCGGGTGCTTTAGAGTGCCGAGTTATTCACTGCGCATGAAGAAATGACCACCTCCAACGTTTGGTTTATGTTTTATAAGCATTTTTAATTTTATTGCTTAAATCGCATTTTCTCGGCGAGCTGAGCACTTTTTCTGAATTGTGCCGCTCCCGTCACTCTGGTTAGGTTGGCATCGAAAAAAACGCTCTCGGGTGCTTTAGAGTGCCGAGTTTATCACTGCGCATGAAGAAATGACCACCTCCAACGTTTGGTTTATGTTTTATAAGCATTTTTAATTTTATTGCTTAAATCGCATTTTCTCGGCGAGCTGAGCGCTTTTTCTGAATTGTGCCGCTCCCGTCACTCTGGTTAGGTTGGCATCGAAAAAAACGCTCTCGGGTGCTTTAGAGTGCCGAGTTTATCACTGCGCATGAAGAAATGACCACCTCCAACGTTTGGTTTATGTTTTATAAGCATTTTTAATTTTATTGCTTAAATCGCATTTTCTCGGCGAGCTGAGCGCTTTTTCTGAATTGTGCCGCTCCCGTAACTCTGGTTAGGTTGGCATCGAAAAAAACGCTCTCGGGTGCTTTAGAGTGCCGAGTTTATCACTGCGCATGAAGAAATGACCACCTCCAACGTTTGGTTTATGTTTTATAAGCATTTTTAATTTTATTGCTTAAATCGCATTTTCTCGGCGAGCTGAGCGCTTTTTCTGAATTGTGCCGCTCCCGTAACTCTGGTTAGGTTGGCATCGAAAAAAACGCTCTCGGGTGCTTTAGAGTGCCGAGTTTATCACTGCGCATGAAGAAATGACCACTTCCAACGTTTGGTTTATGTTTTATAAGCATTTTTAATTTTATTGCTTAAATCGCATTTTCTCGGCGAGCTGAGCACTTTTTCTGAATTGTGCCGCTCCCGTCACTCTGGTTAGGTTGGCATCGAAAAAAACGCTCTCGGGTGCTTTAGAGTGCCGAGTTTATTACTGCGCATTAAGAAATGACCACCTCCAACGTTTGGTTTATGTTTTATAAGCATTTTTAAATTTATTGCTTAAATCGCATTTTCTCGGCGAGCTGAGCACTTTTTCTGAATTGTGCCGCTTCCGTCACTCTGGTTAGGTTGGCATCGAAAAAAACGCTCTCGGGTGCTTTAGAGTGCCGAGTTATTCACTGCGCATGAAGAAATGACCACCTCCAACGTTTGGTTCATGTTTTATAAGCATTTTTAGTTTTATTGCTTAAATCGCATTTTCTCGGCGAGCTGAGCACTTTTTCTGAATTGTGCCGCTCCCGTCACTCTGGTTAGGTTGGCATCGAAAAAAACGCTCTCGGGTGCTTTAGAGTGCCGAGTTTATCACTGCGCATGAAGAAATGACCACCTCCAACGTTTGGTTTATGTTTAATAAGCATTTTTAATTTTATTGCTTAAATCGCATTTTCTCGGCGAGCTGAGCACTTTTTCTGAATTGTGCCGCTCCCGTCACTCTGGTTAGGTTGGCATCGAAAAAAACGCTCTCGGGTGCTTTAGAGTGCCGACTTTATCACTGCGCATGAAGAAATGACCACCTCCAACGTTTGGTTTATGTTTTATAAGCATTTTTAATTTTATTGCTTAAATCGCATTTTCTCGGCGAGCTGAGCACTTTTTCTGAATTGTGCCGCTCCCGTCACTCTGGTTAGGTTGGCATGGAAAAAAACGCTCACGGGTGCTTTAGAGTGCCGAGTTTATTACTGCGCATTAAGAAATGACCACCTCGAACGTTTGGTTTATGTTTTATAAGCATTTTTAATTTTATTGCTTAAATCGCATTTTCTCGGCGAGCTGAGCACTTTTTCTGAATTGTGCCGCTCCCGTCACTCTGGTTAGGTTGGCATCGAAAAAAACGCTCTCGGGTGCTTTAGAGTGCCGAGTTATTCACTGCGCATGAAGAAATGACCACCTCCAACGTTTGGTTTATGTTTTATAAGCATTTTTAATTTTATTGCTTAAATCGCATTTTTTCGGCGAGCTGAGCACTTTTTCTGAATTGTGCCGCTCCCGTCACTCTGGTTAGGTTGGCATCGAAAAAAACGCTCCGGGTGCTTTAGAGTGCCGAGTTTATCACTGCGCATGAAGAAATGACCACCTCCAACGTTTGGTTTATGTTTTATAAGCATTTTTAATTTTATTGCTTAAATCGCATTTTCTCGGCGAGCTGAGCGCTTTTTCTGAATTGTGCCGCTCCCGTCACTCTGGTTAGGTTGGCATCGAAAAAAACGCTCTCGGGTGCTTTAGAGTGCCGAGTTTATCACTGCGCATGAAGAAATGACCACCTCCAACGTTTGGTTTATGTTTTATAAGCATTTTTAATTTTATTGCTTAAATCGCATTTTCTCGGCGAGCTGAGCGCTTTTTCTGAATTGTGCCGCTCCCGTAACTCTGGTTAGGTTGGCATCGAAAAAAACGCTCTCGGGTGCTTTAGAGTGCCGAGTTTATCACTGCGCATGAAGAAATGACCACTTCCAACGTTTGGTTTATGTTTTATAAGCATTTTTAATTTTATTGCTTAAATCGCATTTTCTCGGCGAGCTGAGCACTTTTTCTGAATTGTGCCGCTCCCGTCACTCTGGTTAGGTTGGCATCGAAAAAAACGCTCTCGGGTGCTTTAGAGTGCCGAGTTTATTACTGCGCATTAAGAAATGACCACCTCCAACGTTTGGTTTATGTTTTATAAGCAATTTTAATTTTATTGCTTAAATCGCATTTTCTCGGCGAGCTGAGCACTTTTTCTGAATTGTGCCGCTCCCGTCACTCTGGTTAGGTTGGCATTGAAAAAAACGCTCTCGGGTGCTTTAGAGTGCCGAGTTATTCACTGCGCATGAAGAAATGACCACCTCCAACGTTTGGTTTATGTTTTATAAGCATTTTTAATTTTATTGCTTAAATCGCATTTTCTCGGCGAGCTGAGCACTTTTTCTGAATTGTGCCGCTCCCGTCACTCTGGTTAGGTTGGCATCGAAAAAAACGCTCTCGGGTGCTTTAGAGTGCCGACTTTATCACTGCGCATGAAGAAATGACCACCTCCAACGTTTGGTTCATGTTTTATAAGCATTTTTAATTTTATTGCTTAAATCGCATTTTCTCGGCGAGCTGAGCACTTTTTCTGAATTGTGCCGCTCCCGTCACTCTGGTTAGGTTGGCATCGAAAAAAACGCTCACGGGTGCTTTAGAGTGCCGAGTTTATTACTGCGCATTAAGAAATGACCACCTCTAACGTTTGGTTTATGTTTTATAAGCATTTTTAATTTTATTGCTTAAATCGCATTTTCTCGGCGAGCTGAGCACTTTTTCTGAATTGTGCCGCTCCCGTCACTCTGGTTAGGTTGGCATCGAAAAAAACGCTCTCGGGTGCTTTAGAGTGCCGAGTTATTCACTGCGCATGAAGAAATGACCACCTCCAACGTTTGGTTTATGTTTTATAAGCATTTTTAATTTTATTGCTTAAATCGCATTTTCTCGGCAAGCTGAGCACTTTTTCTGAATTGTGCCGCTCCCGTCACTCTGGTTAGGTTGGCATCGAAAAAAACGCTCTCGGGTGCTTTAGAGTGCCGAGTTTATTACTGCGCATTAAGAAATGACCACCTCCAACGTTTGGTTCATGTTTTAAAAGCATTTTTAATTTTATTGCTTAAATCGCATTTTCTCGGCGAGCTGAGCGCTTTTTCTGAATTGTGCCGCTCCCGTCACTCTGGTTAGGTTGGCATCGAAAAAAACGCTCTCGGGTGCTTTAGAGTGCCGAGTTTATCACTGCGCATGAAGAAATGACCACCTCCAACGTTTGGTTTATGTTTTATAAGCATTTTTAATTTTATTGCTTAAATCGCATTTTCTCGGCGAGCTGAGCGCTTTTTCTGAATTGTGCCGCTCCCGTCACTCTGGTTAGGTTGGCATCGAAAAAAACGCTCTCGGGTGCTTTAGAGTGCCGAGTTATTCACTGCGCATGAAGAAATGACCACCTCCAACGTTTGGTTTATGTTTAATAAGCATTTTTAATTTTATTGCTTAAATCGCATTGTGCCGCTCCCGTCACTCTGGTTAGGTTGGCATCGAAAAAAACGCTCTCGGGTGCTTTAGAGTGCCGAGTTATTCACTGCGCATGAAGAAATGACCACCTCCAACGTTTGGTTTATATTTAATAAGCATTTTTAATTTTATTGCTTAAATCGCATTTTCTCGGCGAGCTGAGCACTTTTTCTGAATTGTGCCGCTCCCGTCACTCTGGTTAGGTTGGCATCGAAAAAAACGCTCTCGGGTGCTTTAGAGTGCCGAGATTATTACTGCGCATTAAGAAATGACCACCTCCAACGTTTGGTTTATGTTTTATAAGCATTTTTAATTTTATTGCTTAAATCGCATTTTCTCGGCGAGCTGAGCACTTTTTCTGAATTGTGCCGCTCCCGTCACTCTGGTTAGGTTGGCATCGAAAAAAACGCTCTCGGGTGCTTTAGAGTGCCGAGTTATTCACTGCGCACGAAGAAATGACCACCTCCAACGTTTGGTTTATGTTTTATAAGCATTTTTAATTTTAATAAATCGCATTTTCTCGGCGAGCTGAGCGCTTTTTCTGAATTGTGCCGCTCCCGTCACTCTGGTTAGGTTGGCATCGAAAAAAACGCTATCGGGTGCTTTAGAGTGCCGAGTTTATTACTGCGCATTAAGAAATGACCACCTCCAACGTTTGGTTTATGTTTTATAAGCATTTTTAATTTTATTGCTTAAATCGCATTTTCTCGGCGAGCTGAGCACTTTTTCTGAATTGTGCCGCTCCCGTCACTCTGGTTAGGTTGGCATCGAAAAAAACGCTCTCGGGTGCTTTAGAGTGCCGAGTTTATTACTGCGCATTAAGAAATGACCACCTCCAACGTTTGGTTTATGTTTTATAAGTATTTTTAATTTTATTGCTTAAATCGCATTTTCTCGGCGAGCTGAGCACTTTTTCTGAATTGTGCCGCTCCCGTCACTCTGGTTAGGTTGGCATCGAAAAAAACGCTCTCGGGTGCTTTAGAGTGCCGAGTTTATCACTGCGCATGAAGAAATGACCACCTCCAACGTTTGGTTTATGTTTTATAAGCATTTTTAATTTTATTGCTTAAATCGCATTTTCTCGGCGAGCTGAGCGCTTTTTCTGAATTGTGCCGCTCCCGTAACTCTGGTTAGGTTGGCATCGAAAAAAACGCTCTCGGGTGCTTTAGAGTGCCGAGTTTATCACTGCGCATGAAGAAATGACCACTTCCAACTTTTGGTTTATGTTTTATAAGCATTTTTAATTTTATTGCTTAAATCGCATTTTCTCGGCGAGCTGAGCACTTTTTCTGAATTGTGCCGCTCCCGTCACTCTGGTTAGGTTGGCATCGAAAAAAACGCTCTCGGGTGCTTTAGAGTGGCGAGTTTATTACTGCGTATTAAGAAATGACCACCTCCAACGTTTGGTTTATGTTTTATAAGCATTTTTAATTTTATTGCTTAAATCGCATTTTCTCGGCGAGCTGAGCACTTTTTCTGAATTGTGCCGCTCCCGTCACTCTGGTTAGGTTGGCATCGAAAAAAACGCACTCGGGTGCTTTAGAGTGCCGAGTTATTCACTGCGCATGAAGAAATGACCACCTCCAACGTTTGGTTTATGTTTCATAAGCATTTTTAATTTTATTGCTTAAATCGCATTTTCTCGGCGAGCTGAGCACTTTTTCTGAATTGTGCCGCTCCCGTCACTCTGGTTAGGTTGGCATCGAAAAAAACGCTCTCGGGTGCTTTAGAGTGCCGAGTTTATCACTGCGCATGAAGAAATGACCACCTCCAACGTTTGGTTTATGTTTTATAAGCATTTTTAATTTTATTGCTTAAATCGCATTTTCTCGGCGAGCTGAGCGCTTTTTCTGAATTGTGCCGCTCCCGTCACTCTGGTTAGGTTGGCATCGAAAAAAACGCTCTCGGGTGCTTTAGAGTGCCGAGTTTATTACTGCGCATTAAGAAATGACCACCTCCAACGTTTGGTTTATGTTTTATAAGTATTTTTAATTTTGTTGCTTAAATCGCATTTTCTCGGCGAGCTGAGCACTTTTTCTGAATTGTGCCGCTCCCGTCACTCTGGTTAGGTTGGCATCGAAAAAAACGCTCTCGGGTGCTTTAGAGTGCCGAGTTTATCACTGCGCATGAAGAAATGACCACCTCCAACGTTTGGTTTATGTTTTATAAGCATTTTTAAATTTATTGCTTAAATCGCATTTTCTCGGCGAGCTGAGCGCTTTTTCTGAATTGTGCCGCTCCCGTCACTCTGGTTAGGTTGGCATCGAAAAAAACGCTCTCGGGTGCTTTAGAGTGCCGAGTTATTCACTGCGCATGAAGAAATGACCACCTCCAACGTTTGGTTTATGTTTTATAAGCATTTTTAGTTTTATTGCTTAAATCGCATTTTCTCGGCGAGCTGAGCACTTTTTCTGAATTGTGCCGCTCCCGTCACTCTGGTTAGGTTGGCATCGAAAAAATCGCTCTCGGGTGCTTTAGAGTGCCGAGTTTATCACTGCGCATGAAGAAATGACCACCTCCAACGTTTGGTTTATGTTTAATAAGCATTTTTAATTTTATTGCTTAAATCGCATTTTCTCGGCGAGCTGAGCACTTTTTCTGAATTGTGCCGCTCCCGTCACTCTGGTTAGGTTGGCATCGAAAAAAACGCTCTCGGGTGCTTTAGAGTGCCGACTTTATCACTGCGCATGAAGAAATGACCACCTCCAACGTTTGGTTTATGTTTTATAAGCATTTTTAATTTTATTGCTTAAATCGCATTTTCTCGGCGAGCTGAGCACTTTTTCTGAATTGTGCCGCTCCCGTCACTCTGGTTAGGTTGGCATGGAAAAAAACGCTCACGGGTGCTTTAGAGTGCCGAGTTTATTACTGCGCATTAAGAAATGACCACCTTGAACGTTTGGTTTATGTTTTATAAGCATTTTTAATTTTATTGCTTAAATCGCATTTTCTCGGCGAGCTGAGCACTTTTTCTGAATTGTGCCGCTCCCGTCACTCTGGTTAGGTTGGCATCGAAAAAAACGCTCTCGGGTGCTTTAGAGTGCCGAGTTATTCACTGCGCATGAAGAAATGACCACCTCCAACGTTTGGTTTATGTTTTATAAGCATTTTTAATTTTATTGCTTAAATCGCATTTTCTCGGCGAGCTGAGCGCTTTTTCTGAATTGTGCCGCTCCCGTCACTCTGGTTAGGTTGGCATCGAAAAAAACGCTCCGGGTGCTTTAGAGTGCCGAGTTTATCACTGCGCATGAAGAAATGACCACCTCCAACGTTTGGTTTATGTTTTATAAGCATTTTTAATTTTATTGCTTAAATCGCATTTTCTCGGCGAGCTGAGCGCTTTTTCTGAATTGTGCCGCTCCCGTCACTCTGGTTAGGTTGGCATCGAAAAAAACGCTCTCGGGTGCTTTAGAGTGCCGAGTTTATCACTGCGCATGAAGAAATGACCACCTCCAACGTTTGGTTTATGTTTTATAAGCATTTTTAATTTTATTGCTTAAATCGCATTTTCTCGGCGAGCTGAGCGCTTTTTCTGAATTGTGCCGCTCCCGTAACTCTGGTTAGGTTGGCATCGAAAAAAACGCTCTCGGGTGCTTTAGAGTGCCGAGTTTATCACTGCGCATGAAGAAATGACCACTTCCAACGTTTGGTTTATGTTTTATAAGCATTTTTAATTTTATTGCTTAAATCGCATTTTCTCGGCGAGCTGAGCACTTTTTCTGAATTGTGCCGCTCCCGTCACTCTGGTTAGGTTGGCATCGAAAAAAACGCTCTCGGGTGCTTTAGAGTGCCGAGTTATTCACTGCGCATGAAGAAATGACCACCTCCAACGTTTGGTTTATGTTTAATAAGCATTTTTAATTTTATTGCTTGAATCGCATTTTCTCGGCGAGCTGAGCACTTTTTCTGAATTGTGCCGCTCCCGTCACTCTGGTTAGGTTGGCATCGAAAAAAACGCTCTCGGGTGCTTTAGAGTGCCGAGTTTATCACTGCGCATGAAGAAATGACCACCTCCAACGTTTGGTTTATGTTTTATAAGCATTTTTAATTTTATTGCTTAAATCGCATTTTCTCGGCGAGCTGAGCGCTTTTTCTGAATTGTGCCGCTCCCGTCACTCTGGTTAGGTTGGCATCGAAAAAAACGCTCTCGGGTTCTTTAGAGTGCCGAGTTTATCACTGCGCATGAAGAAATGACCACCTCCAACGTTTGGTTTATGTTTTATAAGCATTTTTAATTTTATTGCTTAAATCGCATTTTCTCGGCGAGCTGAGCACTTTTTCTGAATTGTGCCGCTCCCGTCACTCTGGTTAGGTTGGCATCGAAAAAAACTCTCTCGGGTGCTTTAGAGTGCCGAGTTTATCACTGCGCATGAAGAAATGACCACCTCCAACGTTTGGTTTATGTTTTATAAGCATTTTTAAATTTATTGCTTAAATCGCATTTTCTCGGCGAGCTGAGCGCTTTTTCTGAATTGTGCCGCTCCCGTCACTCTGGTTAGGTTGGCATCGAAAAAAACGCTCTCGGGTGCTTTAGAGTGCCGAGTTATTCACTGCGCATGAAGAAATGACCACCTCCAACGTTTGGTTTATGTTTTATAAGCATTTTTAGTTTTATTGCTTAAATCGCATTTTCTCGGCGAGCTGAGCACTTTTTCTGAATTGTGCCGCTCCCGTCACTCTGGTTAGGTTGGCATCGAAAAAAACGCTCTCGGGTGCTTTAGAGTGCCGAGTTTATCACTGCGCATGAAGAAATGACCACCTCCAACGTTTGGTTTATGTTTAATAAGCATTTTTAATTTTATTGCTTAAATCGCATTTTCTCGGCGAGCTGAGCACTTTTTCTGAATTGTGCCGCTCCCGTCACTCTGGTTAGGTTGGCATCGAAAAAAACGCTCTCGGGTGCTTTAGAGTGCCGACTTTATCACTGCGCATGAAGAAATGACCACCTCCAACGTTTGGTTTATGTTTTATAAGCATTTTTAATTTTATTGCTTAAATCGCATTTTCTCGGCGAGCTGAGCACTTTTTCTGAATTGTGCCGCTCCCGTCACTCTGGTTAGGTTGGCATCGAAAAAAACGCTCACGGGTGCTTTAGAGTGCCGAGTTTATTACTGCGCATTAAGAAATGACCACCTCTAACGTTTGGTTTATGTTTTATAAGCATTTTTAATTTTATTGCTTAAATCGCATTTTCTCGGCGAGCTGAGCACTTTTTCTGAATTGTGCCGCTCCCGTCACTCTGGTTAGGTTGGCATCGAAAAAAACGCTCTCGGGTGCTTTAGAGTGCCGAGTTATTCACTGCGCATGAAGAAATGACCACCTCCAACGTTTGGTTTATGTTTTATAAGCATTTTTAATTTTATTGCTTAAATCGCATTTTCTCGGCGAGCTGAGCACTTTTTCTGAATTGTGCCGCTCCCGTCACTCTGGTTAGGTTGGCATCGAAAAAAACGCTCTCGGGTGCTTTAGAGTGCCGAGTTTATCACTGCGCATGAAGAAATGACCACCTCCAACGTTTGGTTTATGTTTTATAAGCATTTTTAATTGTATTGCTTAAATCGCATTTTCTCGGCGAGCTGAGCGCTTTTTCTGAATTGTGCCGCTCCCGTCACTCTGGTTAGGTTGGCATCGAAAAAAACGCTCTCGGGTGCTTTAGAGTGCCGAGTTTATCACTGCGCATGAAGAAATGACCACCTCCAACGTTTGGTTTATGTTTTATAAGCATTTTTAATTTTATTGCTTAAATCGCATTTTCTCGGCGAGCTGAGCGCTTTTTCTGAATTGTGCCGCTCCCGTAACTCTGGTTAGGTTGGCATCGAAAAAAACGCTCTCGGGTGCTTTAGAGTGCCGAGTTTATCACTGCGCATGAAGAAATGACCACTTCCAACGTTTGGTTTATGTTTTATAAGCATTTTTAATTTTATTGCTTAAATCGCATGCATTTTCTCGGCGAGCTGAGCGCTTTTTCTGAATTGTGCCGCTCCCGTCACTCTGGTTAGGTTGGCATCGAAAAAAACGCTCTCGGGTGCTTTAGAGTGCCGAGTTATTCACTGCGCATGAAGAAATGACCACCTCCAACGTTTGGTTTATGTTTTATAAGCATTTTTAGTTTTATTGCTTAAATCGCATTTTCTCGGCGAGCTGAGCACTTTTTCTGAATTGTGCCGCTCCCGTCACTCTGGTTAGGTTGGCATCGAAAAAAACGCTCACGGGTGCTTTAGAGTGCCGAGTTTATTACTGCGCATTAAGAAATGACCACCTCCAACGTTTGGTATAAGCATTTTTAATTTTATTGCTTAAATCGCATTTTCTCGGCGAGCTGAGCACTTTTTCTGAATTGTGCCGCTCCCGTCACTCTGGTTAGGTTGGCATCGAAAAAAACGCTCTCGGGTGCTTTAGAGTGCCGAGTTATTCACTGCGCATGAAGAAATGACCACCTCCAACGTTTGGTTTATGTTTTATAAGCATTTTTAATTTTATTGCTTAAATCGCATTTTCTCGGCGAGCTGAGCACTTTTTCTGAATTGTGCCGCTCCCGTCACTCTGGTTAGGTTGGCATCGAAAAAAACGCTCTCGGGTGCTTTAGAGTGCCGAGTTTATCACTGCGCATGAAGAAATGACCACCTCCAACGTTTGGTTTATGTTTTATAAGCATTTTTAATTTTATTGCTTAAATCGCATTTTCTCGGCGAGCTGAGCGCTTTTTCTGAATTGTGCCGCTCCCGTCACTCTGGTTAGGTTGGCATCGAAAAATACGCTCTCGGGTGCTTTAGAGTGCCGAGTTATTGACTGCGCATGAAGAAATGACCACCTCCAACGTTTGGTTTATGTTTTATAAGCATTTTTAATTTTATTGCTTAAATCGCATTTTCTCGGCGAGCTGAGCACTTTTTCTGAATTGTGCCGCTCCCGTCACTCTGGTTAGGTTGGCATCGAAAAAAACGCTCTCGGGTGCTTTAGAGTGCCGAGTTTATCACTGCGCATGAAGAAATGACCACCTCCAACGTTTGGTTTATGTTTTATAAGCATTTTTAATTTTATTGCTTAAATCGCATTTTCTCGGCAAGCTGAGCGCTTTTTCTGAATTGTGCCGCTCCCGTCACTCTGGTTAGGTTGGCATCGAAAAAAACGCTCTCGGGTGCTTTAGAGTGCCGAGTTATTCACTGCGCATGAAGAAATGACCACCTCCAACGTTTGGTTTATGTTTAATAAGCATTTTTAATTTTATTGCTTAAATCGCATTTTCTCGGCGAGCTGAGCACTTTTTCTGAATTGTGCCGCTCCCGTCACTCTGGTTAGGTTGGCATCGAATAAAACGCTCTCGGGTGCTTTAGAGTGCCGAGTTTATTACTGCGCATTAAGAAATGACCACCTCCAACGTTTGGTTTATGTTTTATAAGCATTTTTAATTTTATTGCTTAAATCGCATTTTCTCGGCGAGCTGAGCACTTTTTCTGAATTGTGCCGCTCCCGTCACTCTGGTTAGGTTGGCATCGAAAAAAACGCTCTCGGGTGCTTTAGAGTGCCGAGTTTATCACTGCGCATGAAGAAATAACCACCTCCAACGTTTGGTTTATGTTTTATAAGCATTTTTAATTTTATTGCTTAAATCGCATTTTCTCGGCGAGCTGAGCACTTTTTCTGAATTGTGCCGCTCCCGTCACTCTGGTTAGGTTGGCATCGAAAAAAACGCTCTCGGGTGCTTTAGAGTGCCGAGTTTATCACTGCGCATGAAGAAATGACCACCTCCAACGTTTGGTTTATGTTTTATAAGCATTTTTAAATTTATTGCTTAAATCGCATTTTCTCGGCGAGCTGAGCACTTTTTCTGAATTGTGCCGCTCCCGTCACTCTGGTTAGGTTGGCATCGAAAAAAACGCTATCGGGTGCTTTAGAGTGCCGAGTTATTCACTGCGCATGAAGAAATGACCACCTCCAACGTTTGGTTTATGTTTAATAAGCATTTTTAATTTTATTGCTTAAATCGCATTTTCTCGGCGAGCTGAGCACTTTTTCTGAATTGTGCCGCTCCCGTCACTCTGGTTAGGTTGGCATCGAAAAAAACGCTCTCGGGTGCTTTAGAGTGCCGAGTTTATTACTGCGCATTAAGAAATGACCACCTCCAACGTTTGGTTTATGTTTTATAAGCATTTTTAATTTTATTGCTTAAATCGCATTTTCTCGGCGAGCTGAGCACTTTTTCTGAATTGTGCCGCTCCCGTCACTCTGGTTAGGTTGGCATCGAAAAAAACGCTCTCGGGTGCTTTAGAGTGCCGAGTTTATTACTGCGCATTAAGAAATGACCACCTCCAACGTTTGGTTTATGTTTAATAAGCATTTTTAATTTTATTGCTTAAATCGCATTTTCTCGGCGAGCTGAGCACTTTTTCTGAATTGTGCCGCTCCCGTCACTCTGGTTAGGTTGGCATCGAAAAAAACGCTCTCGGGTGCTTTAGAGTGCCGAGTTATTCACTGCGCATGAAGAAATGACCACCTCCAACGTTTGGTTTATGTTTTATAAGCATTTTTAATTTTATTGCTTAAATCGCATTTTCTCGGCGAGCTGAGCACTTTTTCTGAATTGTGCCGCTCCCGTCACTCTGGTTAGGTTGGCATCGAAAAAAACGCTCTCGGGTGCTTTAGAGTGCCGAGTTTATCACTGCGCATGAAGAAATGACCACCTCCAACGTTTGGTTTATGTTTTATTAGCATTTTTAATTTTATTGCTTAAATCGCATTTTCTCGGCGAGCTGAGCGCTTTTTCTGAATTGTGCCGCTCCCGTCACTCTGGTTAGGTTGGCATCGAAAAAAACGCTCTCGGGTGCTTTAGAGTGCCGACTTTATCACTGCGCATGAAGAAATGACCACCTCCAACGTTTGGTTTATGTTTTATGAGCATTTTTAATTTTATTGCTTAAATCGCATTTTCTCGGCGAGCTGAGCACTTTTTCTGAATTGTGCCGCTCCCGTCACTCTGGTTAGGTTGGCATCGAAAAAAACGCTCTCGGGTGCTTTAGAGTTCCGAGTTTATTACTGCGCATTAAGAAATGACCACCTCCATTGTTTGGTTTATGTTTTATAAGCATTTTTAATTTTATTGCTTAAATCGCATTTTCTCGGCGAGCTGAGCACTTTTTCTGAATTGTGCCGCTCCCGTCACTCTGGTTAGGTTGGCATCGAAAAAAACGCTCTCGGGTGCTTTAGAGTGCCGAGTTTATTACTGCGCATTAAGAAATGACCACCTCCAACGTTTGGTTTATGTTTTATAAGCATTTTTAATTTTATTGCTTAAATCGCATTTTCTCGGCGAGCTGAGCACTTTTTCTGAATTGTGCCGCTCCCGTCACTCTGGTTAGGTTGGCATCGAAAAAAACGCTCTCGGGTGCTTTAGAGTGCCGAGTTATTCACTGCGCATGAAGAAATGACCACCTCCAACGTTTGGTTTATGTTTAATAAGCATTTTTAATTTTATTGCTTGAATCGCATTTTCTCGGCGAGCTGAGCACTTTTTCTGAATTGTGCCGCTCCCGTCACTGGTTAGGTTGGCATCGAAAAAAACGCTCTCGGGTGCTTTAGAGTGCCGAGTTTATCACTGCGCATGAAGAAATGACCACCTCCAACGTTTGGTTTATGTTTTATAAGCATTGTTAATTTTATTGCTTAAATCGCATTTTCTCGGCGAGCTGAGCGCTTTTTCTGAATTGTGCCGCTCCCGTCACTCTGGTTAGGTTGGCATCGAAAAAAACGCTCTCGGGTGCTTTAGAGTGCCGAGTTTATCACTGCGCATGAAGAAATGACCACCTCCAACGTTTGGTTTATGTTTTATAAGCATTTTTAATTTTATTGCTTAAATCGCATTTTCTCGGCGAGCTGAGCACTTTTTCTGAATTGTGCCGCTCCCGTCACTCTGGTTAGGTTGGCATCGAAAAAAACGCTCTCGGGTGCTTTAGAGTGCCGAGTTATTCACTGCGCATGAAGAAATGACCACCTCCAACGTTTGGTTTATGTTTAATAAGCATTTTTAATTGTATTGCTTGAATCGCATTTTCTCGGCGAGCTGAGCACTTTTTCTGAATTGTGCCGCTCCCGTCACTCTGGTTAGGTTGGCATCGAAAAAAACGCTCTCGGGTGCTTTAGAGTGCCGAGTTTATCACTGCGCATGAAGAAATGACCACCTCCAACGTTTGGTTTATGTTTTATAAGCATTTTTAATTTTATTGCTTAAATCGCATTTTCTCGGCGAGCTGAGCGCTTTTTCTGAATTGTGCCGCTCCCGTCACTCTGGTTAGGTTGGCATCGAAAAAAACGCTCTCGGGTGCTTTAGAGTGCCGAGTTTATCACTGCGCATGAAGAAATGACCACCTCCAACGTTTGGTTTATGTTTTATAAGCATTTTTAATTTTATTGCTTAAATCGCATTTTCTCGGCGAGCTGAGCACTTTTTTCTGAATTGTGTCGCTCCCGTCACTCTGGTTAGGTTGGCATCGAAAAAAACGCTCTCGGGTGCTTTAGAGTGCCGAGTTTATCACTGCGCATGAAGAAATGACCACCTCCAACGTTTGGTTTATGTTTTATAAGCATTTTTAAATTTATTGCTTAAATCGCATTTTCTCGGCGAGCTGAGCGCTTTTTCTGAATTGTGCCGCTCCCGTCACTCTGGTTAGGTTGGCATCGAAAAAAACGCTCTCGGGTGCTTTAGAGTGCCGAGTTATTCACTGCGCATGAAGAAATGACCACCTCCAACGTTTGGTTTATGTTTTATAAGCATTTTTAGTTTTATTGCTTAAATCGCATTTTCTCGGCGAGCTGAGCACTTTTTCTGAATTGTGCCGCTCCCGTCACTCTGGTTAGGTTGGCATCGAAAAAAACGCTCTCGGGTGCTTTAGAGTGCCGAGTTTATCACTGCGCATGAAGAAATGACCACCTCCAACGTTTGGTTTATGTTTAATAAGCATTTTTAATTTTATTGCTTAAATCGCATTTTCTCGGCGAGCTGAGCACTTTTTCTGAATTGTGCCGCTCCCGTCACTCTGGTTAGGTTGGCATCGAAAAAAACGCTCTCGGGTGCTTTAGAGTGCCGACTTTATCACTGCGCATGAAGAAATGACCACCTCCAACGTTTGGTTTATGTTTTATAAGCATTTTTAATTTTATTGCTTAAATCGCATTTTCTCGGCGAGCTGAGCACTTTTTCTGAATTGTGCCGCTCCCGTCACTCTGGTTAGGTTGGCATCGAAAAAAACGCTCACGGGTGCTTTAGAGTGCCGAGTTTTTTTCTGCGCATTAAGAAATGACCACCTCCAACGTTTGGTTTATGTTTTATAAGCATTTTTAATTTTATTGCTTAAATCGCATTTTCTCGGCGAGCTGAGCACTTTTTCTGAATTGTGCCGCTCCCGTCACTCTGGTTAGGTTGGCATCGAAAAAAACGCTCTCGGGTGCTTTAGAGTGCCGAGTTATTCACTGCACATGAAGAAATGACCACCTCCAACGTTTGGTTTATGTTTTATAAGCATTTTTAATTTTATTGCTTAAATCGCATTTTCTCGGCGAGCTGAGCACTTTTTCTGAATTGTGCCGCTCCCGTCACTCTGGTTAGGTTGGCATCGAAAAAAACGCTCTCGGGTGCTTTAGAGTGCCGAGTTATTCACCGCGCATGAAGAAATGACCACCTCCAACGTTTGGTTTATGTTTAATAAGCATTTTTAATTTTATTGCTTGAATCGCATTTTCTCGGCGAGCTGAGCACTTTTTCTGAATTGTGCCGCTCCCGTCACTCTGGTTAGGTTGGCATCGAAAAAAACGCTCTCGGGTGCTTTAGAGTGCCGAGTTTATCACTGCGCATGAAGAAATGACCACCTCCAACGTTTGGTTTATGTTTTATAAGCATTTTTAATTTTATTGCTTAAATCGCATTTTCTCGGCGAGCTGAGCGCTTTTTCTGAATTGTGCCGCTCCCGTCACTCTGGTTAGGTTGGCATCGAAAAATACGCTCTCGGGTGCTTTAGAGTGCCGAGTTATTCACTGCGCATGAAGAAATGACCACCTCCAACGTTTGGTTTATGTTTTATAAGCATTTTTAATTTTATTGCTTAAATCGCATTTTCTCGGCGAGCTGAGCACTTTTTCTGAATTGTGCCGCTCCCGTCACTCTGGTTAGGTTGGCATCGAAAAAAACGCTCTCGGGTGCTTTAGAGTGCCGAGTTTATCACTGCGCATGAAGAAATGACCACCTCCAACGTTTGGTTTATGTTTTATAAGCATTTTTAATTTTATTGCTTAAATCGCATTTTCTCGGCAAGCTGAGCGCTTTTTCTGAATTGTGCCGCTCCCGTCACTCTGGTTAGGTTGGCATCGAAAAAAACGCTCTCGGGTGCTTTAGAGTGCCGAGTTATTCACTGCGCATGAAGAAATGACCACCTCCAACGTTTGGTTTATGTTTAATAAGCATTTTTAATTTTATTGCTTAAATCGCATTTTCTCGGCGAGCTGAGCACTTTTTCTGAATTGTGCCGCTCCCGTCACTCTGGTTAGGTTGGCATCGAAAAAAACGCTCTCGGGTGCTTTAGAGTGCCGAGTTTATTACTGCGCATTAAGAAATGACCACCTCCAACGTTTGTTTTATGTTTTATAAGCATTTTTAATTTTATTGCTTAAATCGCATTTTCTCGGCGAGCTGAGCACTTTTTCTGAATTGTGCCGCTCCCGTCACTCTGGTTAGGTTGGCATCGAAAAAAACGCTCTCGGGTGCTTTAGAGTGCCGAGTTATTCACTGCGCACGAAGAAATGACCACCTCCAACGTTTGGTTTATGTTTTATAAGCATTTTTAATTTTATTGCTTAAATCGCATTTTCTCGGCGAGCTGAGCGCTTTTTCTGAATTGTGCCGCTCCCGTCACTCTGGTTAGGTTGGCATCGAAAAAAACGCTCTCGGGTGCTTTAGAGTGCCGAGTTTATCACATGCGCATGAAGAAATGACCACCTCCAACGTTTGGTTTATGTTTTATAAGCATTTTTAATTTTATTGCTTAAATCGCATTTTCTCGGCGAGCTGAGCGCTTTTTCTGAATTGTGCCGCTCCCGTCACTCTGGTTAGGTTGGCATCGAAAAAAACGCTCTCGGGTGCTTTAGAGTGCCGAGTTTATCACTGCGCATGAAGAAATGACCACCTCCAACGTTTGGTTTATGTTTTATAAGCATTTTTAATTTTATTGCTTAAATCGCATTTTCTCGGCGAGCTGAGCACTTTTTCTGAATTGTGCCGCTCCCGTCACTCTGGTTAGGTTGGCATCGAAAAAAACGCTCTCGGGTGCTTTAGAGTGCCGAGTTTATCACTGCGCATGAAGAAATGACCACCTCCAACGTTTGGTTTATGTTTTATAAGCATTTTTAAATTTATTGCTTAAATCGCATTTTCTCGGCGAGCTGAGCGCTTTTTCTGAATTGTGCCGCTCCCGTCACTCTGGTTAGGTTGGCATCGAAAAAAACGCTCTCGGGTGCTTTAGAGTGCCGAGTTATTCACTGCGCATGAAGAAATGACCACCTCCAACGTTTGGTTTATGTTTTAAAAGCATTTTTAATTTTATTGCTTAAATCGCATTTTCTCGGCGAGCTGAGCACTTTTTCTGAATTGTGCCGCTCCCGTCACTCTGGTTAGGTTGGCATCGAAAAACACGCTCACGGGTGCTTTAGAGTGCCGAGTTTATTACTGCGCATTAAGAAATGACCACCTCCAACGTTTGGTTTATGTTTTATAAGCATTTTTAATTTTATTGCTTAAATCGCATTTTCTCGGCGAGCTGAGCACTTTTTCTGAATTGTGCCGCTCCCGTCACTCTGGTTAGGTTGGCATCGAAAAAAACGCTCTCGGGTGCTTTAGAGTGCCGAGTTATTCACTGCGCATGAAGAAATGACCACCTCCAACGTTTGGTTTATGTTTTATAAGCATTTTTAATTTTATTGCTTAAATCGCATTTTCTCGGCAAGCTGAGCACTTTTTCTGAATTGTGCCGCTCCCGTCACTCTGGTTAGGTTGGCATCGAAAAAACGCTCTCCGGTGCTTTAGAGTGCCGAGTTTATCACTGCGCATGAAGAAATGACCACCTCCAACGTTTGGTTTGTTTTATAAGCATTTTTAATTTTATTGCTTAAATCGCATTTTCTCGGCGAGCTGAGCGCTTTTTCTGAATTGTGCCGCTCCCGTCACTCTGGTTAGGTTGGCATCGAAAAAAACGCTCTCGGGTGCTTTAGAGTGCCGAGTTTATCACTGCGCATGAAGAAATGACCACCTCCAACGTTTGGTTTATGTTTTATAAGCATTTTTAATTTTATTGCTTAAATCGCATTTTCTCGGCGAGCTGAGCGCTTTTTCTGAATTGTGCCGCTCCCGTCACTCTGGTTAGGTTGGCATCGAAAAAAACGCTCTCGGGTGCTTTAGAGTGCCGAGTTTATTACTGCGCATTAAGAAATGACCACCTCCAACGTTTGGTTTATGTTTTAAAAGCATTTTTAATTTTATTGCTTAAATCGCATTTTCTCGGCGAGCTGAGCACTTTTTCTGAATTGTGCCGCTCCCGTCACTCTGGTTAGGTTGGCATCGAAAAAAACGCTCACGGGTGCTTTAGAGTGCCGAGTTTATTACTGCGCATTAAGAAATGACCACCTCCAACGTTTGGTTTATGTTTTATAAGCATTTTTAATTTTATTGCTTAAATCGCATTTTCTCGGCGAGCTGAGCACTTTTTCTGAATTGTGCCGCTCCCGTCACTCTGGTTAGGTTGGCATCGAAAAAAACGCTCTCGGGTGCTTTAGAGTGCCGAGTTATTCACTGCACATGAAGAAATGACCACCTCCAACGTTTGGTTTATGTTTTATAAGCATTTTTAATTTTATTGCTTAAATCGCATTTTCTCGGCGAGCTGAGCACTTTTTCTGAATTGTGCCGCTCCCGTCACTCTGGTTAGGTTGGCATCGAAAAAAACGCTCTCGGGTGCTTTAGAGTGCCGAGTTATTCACCGCGCATGAAGAAATGACCACCTCCAACGTTTGGTTTATGTTTAATAAGCATTTTTAATTTTATTGCTTGAATCGCATTTTCTCGGCGAGCTGAGCACTTTTTCTGAATTGTGCCGCTCCCGTCACTCTGGTTAGGTTGGCATCGAAAAAAACGCTCTCGGGTGCTTTAGAGTGCCGAGTTTATCACTGCGCATGAAGAAATGACCACCTCCAACGTTTGGTTTATGTTTTATAAGCATTTTTAATTTTATTGCTTAAATCGCATTTTCTCGGCGAGCTGAGCGCTTTTTCTGAATTGTGCCGCTCCCGTCACTCTGGTTAGGTTGGCATCGAAAAAAACGCTCTCGGGTTCTTTAGAGTGCCGAGTTTATCACTGCGCATGAATAAATGACCACCTCCAACGTTTGGTTTATGTTTTATAAGCATTTTTAATTTTATTGCTTAAATCGCATTTTCTCGGCGAGCTGAGCACTTTTTATGAATTGTGCCGCTCCCGTCACTCTGGTTATGTTGGCATCGAAAAAAACGCTTTCGGGTGCTTTAGAGTGCCGAGTTTATCACTGCGCATGAAGAAATGACCACCTCCAACGTTTGGTTTATGTTTTATAAGCATTTTTAAATTTATTGCTTAAATCGCATTTTCTCGGCGAGCTGAGCGCTTTTTCTGAATTGTGCCGCTCCCGTCACTCTGGTTAGGTTGGCATCGAAAAAAACGCTCTCGGGTGCTTTAGAGTGCCGAGTTTATCACTGCGCATGAAGAAATGACCACCTCCAACGTTTGGTTTATGTTTTATAAGCATTTTTAATTTTATTGCTTAAATCGCATTTTCTCGGCGAGCTGAGCGCTTTTTCTGAATTGTGCCACTCCCGTAACTCTGGTTAGGTTGGCATCGAAAAAAACGCTCTCGGGTGCTTTAGAGTGCCGAGTTTATCACTGCGCATGAAGAAATGACCACTTCCAACGTTTGGTGTATGTTTTATAAGCATTTTTAATTTTATTGCTTAAATCGCATTTCCTCGGCGAGCTGAGCACTTTTTCTGAATTGTGCCGCTCCCGTCACTCTGGTTAGGTTGGCATCGAAAAAAACGCTCTCGGGTGCTTTAGAGTGCCGAGTTATTCACTGCGCATGAAGAAATGACCACCTCCAACGTTTGGTTTATGTTTAATAAGCATTTTTAATTTTATTGCTTAAATCGCATTTTCTCGGCGAGCTGAGCACTTTTTCTGAATTGTGCCGCTCCCGTCACTCTGGTTAGGTTGGCATCGAAAAAAACGCTCTCGGGTGCTTTAGAGTTCCGAGTTTATTACTGCGCATTAAGAAATGACCACCTCCAACGTTTGGTTTATGTTTTATAAGCATTTTTAATTTTATTGCTTAAATCGCATTTTCTCGGCGAGCTGAGCACTTTTTCTGAATTGTGCCGCTCCCGTCACTCTGGTTAGGTTGGCATCGAAAAAAACGCTCTCGGGTGCTTTAGAGTGCCGAGTTTATTACTGCGCATTAAGAAATGACCACCTCCAACGTTTGGTTTATGTTTTATAAGCATTTTTAATTTTATTGCTTAAATCGCATTTTCTCGGCGAGCTGAGCACTTTTTCTGAATTGTGCCGCTCCCGTCACTCTGGTTAGGTTGGCATCGAAAAAAACGCTCTCGGGTGCTTTAGAGTGCCGAGTTATTCACTGCGCATGAAGAAATGACCACCTCCAACGTTTGGTTTATGTTTAATAAGCATTTTTAATTTTATTGCTTGAATCGCATTTTCTCGGCGAGCTGAGCACTTTTTCTGAATTGTGCCGCTCCCGTCACTCTGGTTAGGTTGGCATCGAAAAAAACGCTCTCGGGTGCTTTAGAGTGCCGAGTGTCACGAACGGAGTGGAAGATGGAGCAGGGCGACCACGTGCAGCTTGGAAAAGGGTTTATTGCAGGAACTTACAGACTCGGTAACAGACATAACTTGCAACCAAACCAACAACAGATACTGACCGAGATGTGAGACAAAGGGACCGGGTGACATTAGCAATGAACCGACAGGGGAGTGACACAGAGACAGGACTTAAATACATGACTGGAAATGAGAGGCAGGTGAGAATGATCACACTGATTGAGGGAACACAGGAGGGGAGTGGCGACGCGAACCGAAACCATGGCAACCTAGCAAAACTGGGGACCAATCATGACAGTACCCCCCCCACAAGGGACGGCTCCCGACGTCCCAAAATTCCAATCCCTCACGACGCGGGGGGGGCGGGTGGGCAGAGAGCCGCACCCGGGGGGCGGCGACAAGGGGCAGAGAGCCGCACTCGGGCGGCGGCGACTAGGGAAACCACCACACTCAGCGGAGGTCAGGGGCCCCGGGCCACACTCGCGGCACCCACTGGGGGCCTGACGCGCAATCGGCAGGAACTTGGGGAACAGAACTGCACTCAGCGGAGGTCAGGGGCCCAGGGCCACACTCGCGGCACACACTGGGGGCCTGACGCGCAATCGGCAGGAACTTGGGGAACAGAACTGCACTCAGCGGAGGTCAGGGGCCCAGGGCTACAATCGCGGCACACACTGGGGGCCTGACGCGCAATCGGCAGGAACTTGGGGAACAGAACTGCACTCAGCGGAGGTCAGGGGCCCAGGGCCACACTCGCGGCACACACTGGGGGCCTGACGCGCAATCGGCAGGAACTTGGGGAACAGAACTGCACTCAGCGGAGGTCAGGGGCCCAGGGCTACAATCGCGGCACACACTGGGGGCCTGACGCGCAATCGGCAGGAACTTGGGGAACAGAACTGCACTCAGCGGAGGTCAGGGGCCCAGGGCCACACTCGCGGCACACACTGGGGGCCTGACGCGCAGTCGGCAGCAACTTTGGGGAACATGAACCGCACTCGGGCGGCGACTTTGGGGAACATGAACCGCACTCGGGCGGCGACTTTGGGGAACATGAACCGCACTCGGGCGGCGACTTTGGGGAACATGAACCGCACTCGGGCGGCGACTTTGGGGAACATGAACCGCACTCGGGCGGCAACTTTGGGGAACATGAACCGCACTCGGGCGGCGACTTTGGGGAACATGAACCGCACTCGGGCGGCGACTTTGGGGGACATGAACCGCACTCGGGCGGCGACTTCGGGGACATGAACCGCACTCGGGCGGCGACTTTGGGGACATGAACCGCACTCGGGCGGCGACTTGGGGAACCGATGGCGTCGCAGATGGGGCTGTGGCTTGGCTCGGCTGTGGCTCGGCTGTGGCTGTGGCTCGGCTGTGGCTGGGGCTCGGCTGTGGCTGTGGCTCGGCTGTGGCTCGGCTGGGGCTCGGCTCGGCTCGGCTCGGCTCGGCTGTGGCTCGGCTCGGCTGTGGCTCGGCTCGGCTCGGCTGTGGCTCGGCTTGGCTTGGCTCGGCTGTGGCTGTGGCTCGGCTGTGGCTCGGCTGTGGCTTGGCTCGGCTGTGGCTAGGCTTGGCTCGGCTGTGGCTGTGGCTCGGCTGTGGCTCGGCTGTGGCTCGGCTGTGGCTCGGCTGTGGCTTGGCTCGGCTGTGGCTTGGCTCGGCTGTGGCTCGGCTGTGGCTCGGCTGTGGCTCGGCTGTGGCTTGGCTCGGCTGTGGCTTGGCTCGGCTGTGGCTTGGCTCGGCTGTGGCTTGGCTCGGCTGTGGCTTGGCTCGGCTTTGGCTTTGGCTCGGCTTTGGCTTTGGCTTTGGCTCGGCTTTGGCTTCGGCTTGGCTTGACGTTGGTTTCTTGGGCTTGGCTTGGCTTTGGTTTCTTGGTCTTGGCTTGGCTTGGCTTGGCTTTCTTGGGCTTGGCTTTCTTGGGCTTGGCTTGGCTTGGTTGCTTGGCGTGGCTTGGTTGCTTGGCGTGGATTGGTTGCTTACCGTGGCTTGGCTTGGTTGCTTGGCGTGGCTTGGTTGCTTGGTTTCTTGGGCTTGGTTTCTTGGGCTTGGTTTCTTGGGCTTGGTTTCTTGGGCTTGGTTTCTTGGGCTTGGTTTCTTGGGCTTGGTTTCTTGGGCTTGGTTTCTTGGGCTTGGTTGCTTTGGCTTGGCTTGGCTCGGCTGTGGCTCGGCTTGGCTCGGCTCGGCTGTGGCTTGGCTTGGCTTGGCTCGGCTGTGGCTGTGGCTGTGGCTCGGCTGTGGCTGTGGCTCGGCTGTGGCTCGGCTGTGGCTTGGCTCGGCTGTGGCTTGGCTCGGCTTTGGCTTCGGCTTGGCTTGACGTTGGTTTCTTGGGCTTGGCTTGGCTTTGGTTTCTTGGGCTTGGCTTGGCTTTCTTGGTCTTGGCTTGGCTTGGCTTTCTTGGTCTTGGCTTGGGCTTGGCTTTCTTGGGCTTGGCTTGGGCTTGGCTTTCTTGGGCTTGGCTTGGGCTTGGCTTTCTTGGGCTTGGCTTGGGCTTGGCTTTCTTGGGCTTGGCGTGGTGGTTGCTTGGCGTGGCTTGGTTGCTTGGCGTGGCTTGGTTGCTTGGCGTGGCTTGGTTGCTTGGCGTGGCTTGGTTGCTTGGTTTCTTGGGCTTGGTTTCTTGGGCTTGGTTTCTTGGGCTTGGTTTCTTGGGCTTGGTTTCTTGGGCTTGGTTTCTTGGGCTTGGTTTCTTGGGCTTTGGCTTTGGCTTTGGCTTTGGCTTTGGCTTTGGCTTTGGCTTTGGCTTTGGCTTGGCTTTGGCTTGGCTTTGGCTTGGCTTTGGCTTGGCTGTGGCTTGGCTTTGGCTTCGCTCGGCTTGGCTTTGGCTTCGCTCGGCTGTGGCTTCGCTCGGCTGTGGCTTCGCTCGGCTGTGGCTTCGCTCGGCTGTGGCTTCGCTCGGCTGTGGCTTCGCTCGGCTGTGGCTTCGCTCGGCTGTGGCTTCGCTCGGCGGTGGCTTCGCTCGGCGGTGGCTTCGCTCGGCGGTGGCTTCGCTCGGCGGTGGCTTCGCTCGGCGGTGGCTTCGCTCGGCGGTGGCTTCGCTCGGCGGTGGCTTCGCTCGGCGGTGGCTTCGCTCGGCGGTGGCTTCGCTCGGCGGTGGCTTCGCTCGGCGGTGGCTTCGCTCGGCGGTGGCTTCGCTCGGCGGTGGCTTCGCTCGGCGGTGGCTTCGCTCGGGGTGGCTTGGCTCGGCGGTGGCTTGGCTCGGCGGTGGCTTGGCTCGGCGGTGGCTCGGGCTGTGGCTCGGGCTGTGGCTCGGGCTGTGGCTCGGGCTGTGGCTCGGGCTGTGGCTTGGGCTGGGGCTTGGCTGTGGCTTGGCTGTGGCTTGGCTGTGGCTTGGCTGTGGCTTGGCTGTGGCTAGGCTGTGGCTTGGGCTGTGGCTTGGGCTGTGGCTGTGGCTGTGGCTTGGGCTGTGGCTTGGGCTGTGGCCTGGCTTGGCTTGGGCTTGGCTAGCGGAAGCTGGTGGTGGAGGGGGGTCCAAGCGCTGGTCGCTGTGTTGGTCGGTTCATTCTGTCACGAACGGAGTGGAAGATGGAGCAGGGCGACCACGTGCAGCTTGGAAAAGGGTTTATTGCAGGAACTTACAGACTCGGTAACAGACATAACTTGCAACCAAACCAACAACAGATACTGACCGAGATGTGAGACAAAGGGACCGGGTGACATTAGCAATGAACCGACAGGGGAGTGACACAGAGACAGGACTTAAATACATGACTGGAAATGAGAGGCAGGTGAGAATGATCACACTGATTGAGGGAACACAGGAGGGGAGTGGCGACGCGAACCGAAACCATGGCAACCTAGCAAAACTGGGGACCAATCATGACACCGAGTTTATTACTGCGCATGAAGAAATGACCACCTCCAACGTTTGGTTTATGTTTAATAAGCATTTTTAATTTTATTGCTTAAATCGCATTTTCTCGGCGAGCTGAGCGCTTTTTCTGAATTGTGCCGCTCCCGTCACTCTGGTTAGGTTGGCATCGAAAAAAACGCTCTCGGGTGCTTTAGAGTGCCGAGTTATTCACTGCGCATGAAGAAATGACCACCTCCAACGTTTGGTTTATGTTTAATAAGCATTTTTAATTTTATTGCTTAAATCGCATTTTCTCGGCGAGCTGAGCACTTTTTCTGAATTGTGCCGCTCCCGTCACTCTGGTTAGGTTGGCATCGAAAAAAACGCTCTCGGGTGCTTTAGAGTACCGAGTTTATTACTGCGCATTAAGAAATGACCACCTCCAACGTTTGGTTTATGTTTTATAAGCATTTTTAATTTTATTGCTTAAATCGCATTTTCTCGGCGAGCTGAGCACTTTTTCTGAATTGTGCCGCTCCCGTCACTCTGGATTGGCATCGAAAAAAACGCTCTCGGGTGCTTTAGAGTGCCGAGTTATTCACTGCGCACGAAGAAATGACCACCTCCAACGTTTGGTTTATGTTTTATAAGCATTTTTAATTTTATTGCTTAAATCGCATTTTCTCGGCGAGCTGAGTACTTTTTCTGAATTGTGCCGCTCCCGTCACTCTGGTTAGGTTGGCATCGAAAAAAACGCTCTCGGGTGCTTTAGAGTGCCGAGTTTATTACTGCGCATTAAGAAATGACCACCTCCAACGTTTGCTTTATGTTTTATAAGCATTTTTTATTTTATTGCTTAAATCGCATTTTCTCGGCGAGCTGAGCACTTTTTCTGAATTGTGCCGCTCCCGTCACTCTGGTTAGGTTGGCATCGAAAAAAACGCTCTCGGGTGCTTTAGAGTGCCGAGTTATTCACTGCGCATGAAGAAATGACACCTCCAACGTTTGGTTTATGTTTAATAAGCATTTTTAATTTTATTGCTTGAATCGCATTTTCTCGGCGAGCTGAGCACTTTTTCTGAATTGTGCCGCTCCCGTCACTCTGGTTAGGTTGGCATCGAAAAAAACGCTCTCGGGTGCTTTAGAGTGCCGAGTTTATCACTGCGCATGAAGAAATGACCACCTCCAACGTTTGGTTTATGTTTTATAAGCATTTTTAATTTTATTGCTTAAATCGCATTTTCTCGGCGAGCTGAGCGCTTTTTCGGAATTGTGCCGCTCCCGTCACTCTGGTTAGGTTGGCATCGAAAAAAACGCTCTCGGGTGCTTTAGAGTGCCGAGTTTATCACTGCGCATGAAGAAATGACCACCTCCAACGTTTTGTTTATGTTTTATAAGCATTTTTAATTGTATTGCTTAAATCGCATTTTCTCGGCGAGCTGAGCACTTTTTCTGAATTGTGCCGCTCCCGTCACTCTGGTTAGGTTGGCATCGAAAAAAACGCTCTCGGGTGCTTTAGAGTGCCGAGTTTATCACTGCGCATGAAGAAATGACCACCTCCAACGTTTGGTTTATGTTTTATAAGCATTTTTAATTGTATTGCTTAAATCGCATTTTCTCGGCGAGCTGAGCACTTTTTCTGAATTGTGCCGCTCCCGTCACTCTGGTTAGGTTGGCATCGAAAAAAACGCTCTCGGGTGCTTTAGAGTGCCGAGTTTATCACTGTGCATGAAGAAATGACCACCTCCAACGTTTGGTTTATGTTTTATAAGCATTTTTAAATTTATTGCTTAAATCGCATTTTCTCGGCGAGCTGAGCGCTTTTTCTGAATTGTGCCGCTCCCGTCACTCTGGTTAGGTTGGCATCGAAAAAAACGCTCTCGGGTGCTTTAGAGTGCCGAGTTATTCACTGCGCATGAAGAAATGACCACCTCCAACGTTTGGTTTATGTTTTATAAGCATTTTTAATTTTATTGCTTAAATCGCATTTTCTCGGCGAGCTGAGCACTTTTTCTGAATTGTGCCGCTCCCGTCACTCTGGTTAGGTTGGCATCGAAAAAAACGCTCTCGGGTGCTTTAGAGTGCCGAGTTTATTACTGCGCATTAAGAAATGACCACCTCCAACGTTTGGTTTATGTTTTATAAGCATTTTTAATTTTATTGCTTAAATCGCATTTTCTCGGCGAGCTGAGTACTTTTTCTGAATTGTGCCGCTCCCGTCACTCTGGTTAGGTTGGCATCGAAAAAAACGCTCTCGGGTGCTTTAGAGTGCCGAGTTTATTACTGCGCATTAAGAAATGACCACCTCCAACGTTTGCTTTATGTTTTATAAGCATTTTTTATTTTATTGCTTAAATCGCATTTTCTCGGCGAGCTGAGCACTTTTTCTGAATTGTGCCGCTCCCGTCACTCTGGTTAGGTTGGCATCGAAAAAAACGCTCTCGGGTGCTTTAGAGTGCCGAGTTATTCACTGCGCATGAAGAAATGACCACCTCCAACGTTTGGTTTATGTTTAATAAGCATTTTTAATTTTATTGCTTGAATCGCATTTTCTCGGCGAGCTGAGCACTTTTTCTGAATTGTGCCGCTCCCGTCACTCTGGTTAGGTTGGCATCGAAAAAAACGCTCTCGGGTGCTTTAGAGTGCCGAGTTTATCACTGCGCATGAAGAAATGACCACCTCCAACGTTTGGTTTATGTTTTATAAGCATTTTTAATTTTATTGCTTAAATCGCATTTTCTCGGCGAGCTGAGCGCTTTTTCGGAATTGTGCCGCTCCCGTCACTCTGGTTAGGTTGGCATCGAAAAAAACGCTCTCGGGTGCTTTAGAGTGCCGAGTTTATCACTGCGCATGAAGAAATGACCACCTCCAACGTTTGGTTTATGTTTTATAAGCATTTTTAATTGTATTGCTTAAATCGCATTTTCTCGGCGAGCTGAGCACTTTTTCTGAATTGTGCCGCTCCCGTCACTCTGGTTAGGTTGGCATCGAAAAAAACGCTCTCGGGTGCTTTAGAGTGCCGAGTTTATCACTGTGCATGAAGAAATGACCACCTCCAACGTTTGGTTTATGTTTTATAAGCATTTTTAAATTTATTGCTTAAATCGCATTTTCTCGGCGAGCTGAGCGCTTTTTCTGAATTGTGCCGCTCCCGTCACTCTGGTTAGGTTGGCATCGAAAAAAACGCTCTCGGGTGCTTTAGAGTGCCGAGTTATTCACTGCGCATGAAGAAATGACCACCTCCAACGTTTGGTTTATGTTTTATAAGCATTTTTAGTTTTATTGCTTAAATCGCATTTTCTCGGCGAGCTGAGCACTTTTTCTGAATTGTGCCGCTCCCGTCACTCTGGTTAGGTTGGCATCGAAAAAAACGCTCTCGGGTGCTTTAGAGTGCCGAGTTATTCACTGCGCATGAAGAAATGACCACCTCCAACGTTTGGTTTATGTTTAATAAGCATTTTTAATTTTATTGCTTAAATCGCATTTTCTCGGCGAGCTGAGCGCTTTTTCTGAATTGTGCCGCTCCCGTCACTCTGGTTAGGTTGGCATCGAAAAAAACGCTCTCGGGTGCTTTAGAGTGCCGAGTTATTCACTGCGCATGAAGAAATGACCACCTCCAACGTTTGGTTTATGTTTAATAAGCATTTTTAATTTTATTGCTTAAATCGCATTTTCTCGGCGAGCTGAGCACTTTTTCTGAATTGTGCCGCTCCCGTCACTCTGGTTAGGTTGGAATCGAAAAAAACGCTCTCGGGTGCTTTAGAGTACCGAGTTTATTACTGCGCATTAAGAAATGACCACCTCCAACGTTTGGTTTATGTTTTATAAGCATTTTTAATTTTATTGCTTAAATCGCATTTTCTCGGCGAGCTGAGCACTTTTTCTGAATTGTGCCGCTCCCGTCACTCTGGATTGGCATCGAAAAAAACGCTCTCGGGTGCTTTAGAGTGCCGAGTTATTCACTGCGCACGAAGAAATGACCACCTCCAACGTTTGGTTTATGTTTTATAAGCATTTTTAATTTTATTGCTTAAATCGCATTTTCTCGGCGAGCTGAGCGCTTTTTCTGAATTGTGCCGCTCCCGTCACTCTGGTTAGGTTGGCATCGAAAAAAACGCTCTCGGGTGCTTTAGAGTGCCGAGTTTATCACTGCGCATGAAGAAATGACCACCTCCAACGTTTGGTTTATGTTTTATAAGCATTTTTAATTTTATTGCTTAAATCGCATTTTCTCGGCGAGCTGAGCGCTTTTTCTGAATTGTGCCGCTCCCGTAACTCTGGTTAGGTTGGCATCGAAAAAAAACGCTCTCGGGTGCTTTAGAGTGCCGAGTTTATCACTGCGCATGAAGAAATGACCACTTCCAACGTTTGGTTTATGTTTTATAAGCATTTTTAATTTTATTGCTTAAATCGCATTTTCTCGGCGAGCTGAGCACTTTTTCTGAATTGTGCCGCTCCCGTCACTCTGGTTAGGTTGGCATCGAAAAAAACGCTCTCGGGTGCTTTAGAGTGCCGAGTTTATTACTGCGCATTAAGAAATGACCACCTCCAACGTTTGGTTTATGTTTTATAAGCATTTTTAATTTTATTGCTTAAATCGCATTTTCTCGGCGAGCTGAGAACTTTTTCTGAATTGTGCCGCTCCCGTCACTCTGGTTAGGTTTGCATCGAAAAAAACGCTCTCGGGTGCTTTAGAGTGCCGAGTTATTCACTGCGCATGAAGAAATGACCACCTCCAACGTTTGGTTTATGTTTTATAAGCATTTTTAATTTTATTGCTTAAATCGCATTTTCTCGGCGAGCTGAGCACTTTTTCTGAATTGTGCCGCTCCCGTCACTCTGGTTAGGTTGGCATCGAAAAAAACGCTCTCGGGTGCTTTAGAGTGCCGAGTTTATCACTGCGCATTAAGAAATGACCACCTCCAACGTTTGGTTTATGTTTTATAAGCATTTTTAATTTTATTGCTTAAATCGCATTTTCTCGGCGAGCTGAGCGCTTTTTCTGAATTGTGCCGCTCCCGTCACTCTGGTTAGGTTGGCATCGAAAAAAACGCTCTCGGGTGCTTTAGAGTGCCGAGTTATTCACTGCGCATGAAGAAATGACCACCTCCAACGTTTGGTTTATGTTTAATAAGCATTTTTAATTTTATTGCTTAAATCGCATTTTCTCGGCGAGCTGAGCGCTTTTTCTGAATTGTGCCGCTCCCGTCACTCTGGTTAGGTTGGCATCGAAAAAAACGCTCTCGGGTGCTTTAGAGTGCCGAGTTATTCACTGCGCATGAAGAAATGACCACCTCCAACGTTTGGTTTATGTTTAATAAGCATTTTAAATTTTATTGCTTGAATCGCATTTTCTAAGCGAGCTGAGCACTTTTTCTGAATTGTGCCGCTCCCGTCACTCTGGTTAGGTTGGCATCGAAAAAAACGCTCTCGGGTGCTTTAAAGTGCCGAGTTTATCACTGCGCATGAAGAAATGACCACCTCCAACGTTTGGTTTATGTTTTATAAGCATTTTTAATTTTATTGCTTAAATCGCATTTTCTCGGCGAGCTGAGCACTTTTTCTGAATTGTGCCGCTCCCGTCACTCTGGTATAGGTTGGCATCGAAAAAAACGCTCTCGGGTGCTTTAGAGTGCCGAGTTTATCACTGCGCATGAAGAAATGACCACCTCCAACGTTTGGTTTATGTTTTATAAGCATTTTTAAATTTATTGCTTAAATCGCATTTTCTCGGCGAGCTGAGCGCTTTTTCTGAATTGTGCCGCTCCCGTCACTCTGGTTAGGTTGGCATCGAAAAAAACGCTCTCGGGTGCTTTAGAGTGCCGAGTTATTCACTGCGCTTGAAGAAATGACTACCTCCAACGTTTGGTTTATGTTTAATAAGCATTTTTAATTTTATTGCTTAAATCGCATTTTCTCGGCGAGCTGAGCACTTTTTCTGAATTGTGCCGCTCCCGTCACTCTGGTTAGGTTGGCATCGAAAAAAACGCTCTCGGGTGCTTTAGAGTGCCGAGTTTATTACTGCGCATTAAGAAATGACCACCTCCAACGTTTGGTTTATGTTTTATAAGCATTTTTAATTTTATTGCTTTAATCGCATTTTCTCGGCGAGCTGAGCACTTTTTCTGAATTGTGCCGCTTACGTCACTCTGGTTAGGTTGGCATCGAAAAAAACGCTCTCGGGTGCTCTAGAGTGCCGAGTTATTCACTGCGCACGAAGAAATGACCACCTCCAACGTTTGGTTTATGTTTTATAAGCATTTTTAATTTTATTGCTTAAATCGCATTTTCTCGGCGAGCTGAGCGCTTTTTCTGAATTGTGCCGCTCCCGTCACTCTGGTTAGGTTGGCATCGAAAAAAACGCTCTCGGGTGCTTTAGAGTGCCGAGTTTATTACTGCGCATGAAGAAATGACCACCTCCAACGTTTGGTTTATGTTTTATAGGCATTTTTAATTTTATTGCTTAAATCGCATTTTCTCGGCGAGCTGAGCACTTTTTCTGAATTGTGCCGCTCCCGTCACTCTGGTTAGGTTGGCATCGAAAAAAACGCTCTCGGGTGCTTTAGAGTGCCGAGTTTATTACTGCGCATTAAGAAATGACCACCTCCAACGTTTGGTTTATGTTTTATAAGCATTTTTAATTTTATTGCTTAAATCGCATTTTCTCGGCGAGCTGAGCACTTTTTCTGAATTGTGCCGCTCCCGTCACTCTGGTTAGGTTGGCATCGAAAAAAAACGCTATCGGGTGCTTTAGAGTGCCGAGTTATTCACTGCGCATGAAGAAATGACCACCTCCAACGTTTGGTTAATGTTTAATAAGCATTTTTAATTTTATTGCTTAAATCGCATTTTCTCGGCGAGCTGAGCACTTTTTCTGAATTGTGCCGCTCCCGTCACTCTGGTTAGGTTGGCATCGAAAAAAACGCTCTCGGGTGCTTTAGAGTGCCGAGTTTATTACTGCGCATTAAGAAATGACCACCTCCAACGTTTGGTTTATGTTTTATAAGCACTTTTAATTTAATTGCTTAAATCGCATTTTCTCGGCGAGCTGAGCACTTTTTTCTGAATTGTGCCGCTCCCGTCACTCTGGTTAGGTTGGCATCGAAAAAAATGCTCTCGGGTGCTTTAGAGTGCCGAGTTTATTACTGCGCATTAAGAAATGACGACCTCCAACGTTTGGTTTATGTTTTATAAGCATTTTTAATTTTATTGCTTAAATCGCATTTTCTCGGCGAGCTGAGCACTTTTTCTGAATTGTGCCGCTCCCGTCACTCTGGTTAGGTTGGCATCGAAAAAAACGCTCTCGGGTGCTTTAGAGTGCCGAGTTATTCACTGCGCATGAAGAAATGACCACCTCCAACGTTTGGTTTATGTTTAATAAGCATTTTTAATTTTATTGCTTGAATCGCATTTTCTAAGCGAGCTGAGCACTTTTTCTGAATTGTGCCGCTCCCGTCACTCTGGTTAGGTTGGCATCGAAAAAAACGCTCTCGGGTGCTTTAGAGTGCCGAGTTTATCACTGCGCATGAAGAAATGACCACCTCCAACGTTTGGTTTATGTTTTATAAGCATGCTTAAATCGCATTTTCTCGGCGAGCTGAGCGCTTTTTCTGAATTGTTCCGCTCCCGTCACTCTGGTTAGGTTGGCATCGAAAAAAACGCTCTCGGGTGCTTTAGAGTGCCGAGTTTATCACTGCGCATGAAGAAATGACCACCTCCAACGTTTGGTTTATGTTTTATAAGCATTTTTAATTTTATTGCTTAAATCGCATTTTCTCGGCGAGCTGAGCACTTTTTCTGAATTGTGCCGCTCCCGTCACTCTGGTTAGGTTGGCATCGAAAAAAAACGCTCTCGGGTGCTTTAGAGTGCCGAGTTTATCACTGCACATGAAGAAATGACCACCTCCAACGTTTGGTTTATGTTTTATAAGCATTTTTAAATTTATTGCTTAAATCGCATTTTCTCGGCGAGCTGAGCGCTTTTTCTGAATTGTGCCGCTCCCGTCACTCTGGTTAGGTTGGCATCGAAAAAAACGCTCTCGGGTGCTTTAGAGTGCCGAGTTATTCACTGCGCATGAAGAAATGACCACCTCCAACGTTTGGTTTATGTTTTATAAGCATTTTTAGTTTTATTGCTTAAATCGCATTTTCTCGGCGAGCTGAGCACTTTTTCTGAATTGTGCCGCTCCCGTCACTCTGGTTAGGTTGGCATCGAAAAAAACGCTCTCGGGTGCTTTAGAGTGCCGAGTTTATCACTGCGCATGAAGAAATGACCACCTCCAACGTTTGGTTTATGTTTAATAAGCATTTTTAATTTTATTGCTTAAATCGCATTTTCTCGGCGAGCTGAGCACTTTTTCTGAATTGTGCCGCTCCCGTCACTCTGGTTAGGTTGGCATCGAAAAAAACGCTCTCGGGTGCTTTAGAGTGCCGACTTTATCACTGCGCATGAAGAAATGACCACCTCCAACGTTTGGTTTATGTTTTATAAGCATTTTTAATTTTATTGCTTAAATTGCATTTTCTCGGCGAGCTGAGCACTTTTTCTGAATTGTGCCGCTCCCGTCACTCTGGTTAGGTTGGCATCGAAAAAAACGCTCACGGGTGCTTTAGAGTGCCGAGTTTATTACTGCGCATTAAGAAATGACCACCTCCAACGTTTGGTTTATGTTTTATAAGCATTTTTAATTTTATTGCTTAAATCGCATTTTCTCGGCGAGCTGAGCACTTTTTCTGAATTGTGCCGCTCCCGTCACTCTGGTTAGGTTGGCATCGAAATAAACGCTCTCGGGTGCTTTAGAGTGCCGAGTTATTCACTGCGCATGAAGAAATGACCACCTCCAACGTTTGGTTTATGTTTTATAAGCATTTTTAATTTTATTGCTTAAATCGCATTTTCTCGGCGAGCTGAGCACTTTTTCTGAATTGTGCCGCTCCCGTCACTCTGGTTAGGTTGGCATCGAAAAAAACGCTCTCGGGTGCTTTAGAGTGCCGAGTTTATTACTGCGCATTAAGAAATGACCACCTCCAACGTTTGGTTTATGTTTTATAAGCATTTTTAATTTTATTGCTTAAATCGCATTTTCTCGGCGAGCTGAGCACTTTTTCTGAATTGTGCCGCTCCCGTCACTCTGGTTAGGTTGGCATCGAAAAAAACGCTATCGGGTGCTTTAGAGTGCCGAGTTATTCACTGCGCATGAAGAAATGACCACCTCCAACGTTTGGTTAATGTTTAATAAGCATTTTTAATTTTATTGCTTAAATCGCATTTTCTCGGCGAGCTGAGCACTTTTTCTGAATTGTGCCGCTCCCGTCACTCTGGTTAGGTTGGCATCGAAAAAAACGCTCTCGGGTGCTTTAGAGTGCCGAGTTATTCACTGCGCACGAAGAAATGACCACCTTCAACGTTTGGTTTATGTTTTATAAGCATTTTTAATTTTATTGCTTAAATCGCATTTTCTCGGCGAGCTGAGCGCTTTTTCTGAATTGTGCCGCTCCCGTCACTCTGGTTAGGTTGGCATCGAAAAAAACGCTCTCGGGTGCTTTAGAGTGCCGAGTTTATTACTGGGCATTAAGAAATGACCACCTCCAACGTTTGGTTTATGTTTTATAAGCATTTTTAATTTTATTGCTTAAATCGCATTTTCTCGGCGAGCTGAGCGCTTTTTCTGAATTGTGCCGCTCCCGTCACTCTGGTTAGGTTGGCATCGAAAAAAACGCTCTCGGGTGCTTTAGAGTGCCGAGTTATTCACTGCGCATGAAGAAATGACCACCTCCAACGTTTGGTTTATGTTTAATAAGTATTTTTAATTTTATTGCTTAAATCGCATTTTCTCGGCGACCTGAGCACTTTTTCTGAATTGTGCCGCTCCCGTCACTCTGGTTAGGTTGGCATCGAAAAAAACGCTCTCGGGTGCTTCAGAGTGCCGAGTTATTCACTGCGCATGAAGAAATGACCACCTCCAACGTTTGGTTTATGTTTAATAAGCATTTTTAATTTTATTGCTTAAATCGCATTTTCTCGGCGAGCTGAGCACTTTTTCTGAATTGTGCCGCTCCCGTCACTCTGGTTAGGTTGGCATCGAAAAAAACGCTCTCGGGTGCTTGAGAGTGCCGAGTTTATTACTGCGCATTAAGAAATGACCACCTCCAACGTTTGGTTTATGTTTTATAAGCATTTTTAATTTTATTGCTTAAATCGCATTTTCTCGGCGAGCTGAGCACTTTTTCTGAATTGTGCCGCTCCCGTCACTCTGGTTAGGTTGGCATCGAAAAAAACGCTCTCGGGTGCTTTAGAGTGCCGAGTTTATCACTGCGCATGAAGAAATGACCACTTCCAACGTTTGGTTTATGTTTTATAAGCATTTTTAATTTTATTGCTTAAATCGCATTTTCTCGGCGAGCTGAGCACTTTTTCTGAATTGTGCCGCTCCCGTCACTCTGGTTAGGTTGGCATCGAAAAAAACGCTCTCGGGTGCTTTAGAGTGCCGAGTTTATCACTGCGCATGAAGAAATGACCACCTCCAACGTTTGGTTTATGTTTTATAAGCATTTTTAATTTTATTGCTTAAATCGCATTTTCTCGGCGAGCTGAGCGCTTTTTCTGAATTGTGCCGCTCCCGTCACTCTGGTTAGGTTGGCATCGAAAAAAACGCTCGGGTGCTTCAGAGTGCCGAGTTATTCACTGCGCATGAAGAAATGACCACCTCCAACGTTTGGTTTATGTTTAATAAGCATTTTTAATTTTATTGCTTAAATCGCATTTTCTCGGCGAGCTGAGGGCTTTTTCTGAATTGTGCCGCTCCCGTCACTCTGGTTAGGTTGGCATCGAAAAAAACGCTCTCGGGTGCTTTAGAGTGCCGAGTTATTCACTGCGCATGAAGAAATGACCACCTCCAACGTTTGGTTTATGTTTAATAAGCATTTTTAATTTTATTGCTTAAATCGCATTTTCTCCGCGAGCTGAGCACTTTTTCTGAATTGTGCCGCTCCCGTCACTCTGGTTAGGTTGGCATCGAAAAAAACGCTCTTGGGTGCTTTAGAGTGCCGAGTTTATTACTGCGCATTAAGAAATGACCACCTCCAACGTTTGGTTTATGTTTTATAAGCATTTTTAATTTTATTGCTTAAATCGCATTTTCTCGGCCAGCTGAGCACTTTTTCTGAATTGTGCCACTCCCGTCACTCTGGTTAGGTTGGCATCGAAAAAAACGCTCTCGGGTGCTTTAGAGTGCCGAGTTATTCACTGCGCACGAAAAAATGACCACCTCCAACGTTTGGTTTATGTTTTATAAGCATTTTTAATTTTATTGCTTAAATCGCATTTTCTCGGCGAGCTGAGCGCTTTTTCTGAATTGTGCCGCTCCCGTCATTCTGGTTAGGTTGGCATCGAAAAAAACACTCTCGGGTGCTTTAGAGTGCCGAGTTTATTACTGCGCATTAAGAAATGACCACCTCCAACGTTTGGTTTATGTTTTATAAGCATTTTTAATTTTATTGCTTAAATCGCATTTTCTCGGCGAGCTGAGCACTTTTTCTGAATTGTGCCGCTCCCGTCACTCTGGTTAGGTTGGCATCGAAAAAAACGCTCTCGGGTGCTTTAGAGTGCCGAGTTTATTACTGCGCATTAAGAAATGACCACCTCCAACGTTTGGTTTATGTTTAATAAGCATTTTTAATTTTATTGCTTAAATCGCATTTTCTCGGCGAGCTGAGCACTTTTTCTGAATTGTGCCGCTCCCGTCACTCTGGTTAGGTTGGCATCGAAAAAAACGCTATCGGGTGCTTTAGAGTGCCGAGTTATTCACTGCGCATGAAGAAATGACCACCTCCAACGTTTGGTTTATGTTTAATAAGCATTTTTAATTTTATTGCTTAAATCGCATTTTCTCGGCGAGCTGAGCACTTTTTCTGAATTGTGCCGCTCCCGTCACTCTGGTTAGGTTGGCATCGAAAAAAACGCTCTCGGGTGCTTTAGAGTGCCGAGTTTATTACTGCGCATTAAGAAATGACCACCTCCAACGTTTGGTTTATGTTTTATAAGCATTTTTAATTTTATTGCTTAAATCGCATTTTCTCGGCGAGCTGAGCACTTTTTCTGAATTGTGCCGCTCCCGTCACTCTGGTTAGGTTGGCATCGAAAAAAACGCTCTCGGGTGCTTTAGAGTGCCGAGTTATTCACTGCGCATGAAGAAATGACCACCTCCAACGTTTGGTTTATGTTTTATAAGCATTTTTAATTTTATTGCTTAAATCGCATTTTCTCGGCGAGCTGAGCACTTTTTCTGAATTGTGCCGCTCCCGTCACTCTGGTTAGGTTGGCATCGAAAAAAACGCTCTCGGGTGCTTTAGAGTGCCGAGTTTATTACTGCGCATTAAGAAATGACCACCTCCAACGTTTGGTTTATGTTTTATAAGCATTTTTAATTTTATTGCTTAAATCGCATTTTCTCGGCGAGCTGAGCACTTTTTCTGAATTGTGCCGCTCCCGTCACTCTGGTTAGGTTGGCATCGAAAAAAACGCTCTCGGGTGCTTTAGAGTGCCGAGTTATTCACTGCGCATGAAGAAATGACCACCTCCAACGTTTGGTTTATGTTTTATAAGCATTTTTAATTTTATTGCTTAAATCGCATTTTCTCGGCGAGCTGAGCACTTTTTCTGAATTGTGCCGCTCCCGTCACTCTGGTTAGGTTGGCATCGAAAAAAACGCTCTCGGGTGCTTTAGAGTGCCGAGTTTATCACTGCGCATGAAGAAATGACCACCTCCAACGTTTGGTTTATGTTTTATAAGCATTTTTAATTGTATTGCTTAAATCGCATTTTCTCGGCGAGCTGAGCGCTTTTTCTGAATTGTGCCGCTCCCGTCACTCTGGTTAGGTTGGCATCGAAAAAAACGCTCTCGGGTGCTTTAGAGTGCCGAGTTATTCACTGCGCATGAAGAAATGACCACCTCCAAAGTTTGGTTTATGTTTAATAAGCATTTTTAATTTTATTGCTTAAATCGCATTTTCTCGGCGAGCTGAGCGCTTTTTCTGAATTGTGCCGCTCCCGTCACTCTGGTTAGGTTGGCATCGAAAAAAACGCTCTCGGGTGCTTTAGAGTGCCGAGTTATTCACTGCGCATGAAGAAATGACCACCTCCAACGTTTGGTTTATGTTTAATAAGCATTTTTAATTTTATTGCTTAAATCGCATTTTCTCGGCGAGCTGAGCACTTTTTCTGAATTGTGCCGCTCCCGTCACTCTGGTTAGGTTGGCATCGAAAAAAACGCTCTCGGGTGCTTTAGAGTGCCGAGTTTATTACTGCGCATTAAGAAATGACCACCTCCAACGTTTGGTTTATGTTTTATAAGCATTTTTAATTTTATTGCTTAAATCGCATTTTCTCGGCGAGCTGAGCACTTTTTCTGAATTGTGCCGCTCCCGTCACTCTGGTTAGGTTGGCATCGAAAAAAACGCTATCGGGTGCTTTAGAGTGCCGAGTTATTCACTGCGCATGAAGAAATGACCACCTCCAACGTTTGGTTTATGTTTAATAAGCATTTTTAATTTTATTGCTTAAATCGCATTTTCTCGGCGAGCTGAGCACTTTTTCTGAATTGTGCCGCTCCCGTCACTCTGGTTAGGTTGGCATCGAAAAAAACGCTATCGGGTGCTTTAGAGTGCCGAGTTATTCACTGCGCATGAAGAAATGACCACCTCCAACGTTTGGTTTATGTTTTATAAGCATTTTTAATTTTATTGCTTAAATCGCATTTTCTCGGCGAGCTGAGCACTTATTCTGAATTGTGCCGCTCCCGTCACTCTGGTTAGGTTGGCATCGAAAAAAACGCTCTTGGGTGCTTTAGAGTGCCGAGTCTATCACTGCGCATGAAGAAATGACCACCTCCAACGTTTGGTTTATGTTTTATAAGCATTTTTAATTTTATTGCTTAAATCGCATTTTCTCGGCGAGCTGAGCGCTTTTTCTGAATTGTGCCGCTCCCGTCACTCTGGTTAGGTTGGCATCGAAAAAAACGCTCTCGGGTGCTTTAGAGTGCCGAGTTATTCACTGCGCATGAAGAAATGACCACCTCCAACGTTTGGTTTATGTTTAATAAGCATTTTAAATTTTATTGCTTGAATCGCATTTTCTAAGCGAGCTGAGCACTTTTTCTGAATTGTGCCGCTCCCGTCACTCTGGTTAGGTTGGCATCGAAAAAAACGCTCTCGGGTGCTTTAAAGTGCCGAGTTTATCACTGCGCATGAAGAAATGACCACCTCCAACGTTTGGTTTATGTTTTATAAGCATTTTTAATTTTATTGCTTAAATCGCATTTTCTCGGCGAGCTGAGCACTTTTTCTGAATTGTGCCGCTCCCGTCACTCTGGTATAGGTTGGCATCGAAAAAAACGCTCTCGGGTGCTTTAGAGTGCCGAGTTTATCACTGCGCATGAAGAAATGACCACCTCCAACGTTTGGTTTATGTTTTATAAGCATTTTTTATTTTATTGCTTAAATCGCATTTTCTCGGCGAGCTGAGCGCTTTTTCTGAATTGTGCCGCTCCCGTCACTCTGGTTAGGTTGGCATCGAAAAAAACGCTCTCGGGTGCTTTAGAGTGCCGAGTTTATCACTGCGCATGAAGAAATGACCACCTCCAACGTTTGGTTTATGTTTTATAAGCATTTTTAATTTTATTGCTTAAATCGCATTTTCTCGGCGAGCTGAGCACTTTTTCTGAATTGTGCCGCTCCCGTCACTCTGGTTAGGTTGGCATCGAAAAAAACGCTCTCGGGTGCTTTAGAGTGCCGAGTTTATCACTGCGCATGAAGAAATGACCACCTCCAACGTTTGGTTTATGTTTTATAAGCATTTTTAAATTTATTGCTTAAATCGCATTTTCTCGGCGAGCTGAGCGCTTTTTCTGAATTGTGCCGCTCCCGTCACTCTGGTTAGGTTGGCATCGAAAAAAACGCTCTCGGGTGCTTTAGAGTGCCGAGTTATTCACTGCGCTTGAAGAAATGACTACCTCCAACGTTTGGTTTATGTTTAATAAGCATTTTTAATTTTATTGCTTAAATCGCATTTTCTCGGCGAGCTGAGCACTTTTTCTGAATTGTGCCGCTCCCGTCACTCTGGTTAGGTTGGCATCGAAAAAAACGCTCTCGGGTGCTTTAGAGTGCCGAGTTTATTACTGCGCATTAAGAAATGACCACCTCCAACGTTTGGTTTATGTTTTATAAGCATTTTTAATTTTATTGCTTTAATCGCATTTTCTCGGCGAGCTGAGCACTTTTTCTGAATTGTGCCGCTTACGTCACTCTGGTTAGGTTGGCATCGAAAAAAACGCTCTCGGGTGCTCTAGAGTGCCGAGTTATTCACTGCGCACGAAGAAATGACCACCTCCAACGTTTGGTTTATGTTTTATAAGCATTTTTAATTTTATTGCTTAAATCGCATTTTCTCGGCGAGCTGAGCGCTTTTTCTGAATTGTGCCGCTCCCGTCACTCTGGTTAGGTTGGCATCGAAAAAAACGCTCTCGGGTGCTTTAGAGTGCCGAGTTTATTACTGCGCATGAAGAAATGACCACCTCCAACGTTTGGTTTATGTTTTATAAGCATTTTTAATTTTATTGCTTAAATCGCATTTTCTCGGCGAGCTGAGCACTTTTTCTGAATTGTGCCGCTCCCGTCACTCTGGTTAGGTTGGCATCGAAAAAAACGCTCTCGGGTGCTTTAGAGTGCCGAGTTTATTACTGCGCATTAAGAAATGACCACCTCCAACGTTTGGTTTATGTTTTATAAGCATTTTTAATTTTATTGCTTAAATCGCATTTTCTCGGCGAGCTGAGCACTTTTTCTGAATTGTGCCGCTCCCGTCACTCTGGTTAGGTTGGCATCGAAAAAAAACGCTATCGGGTGCTTTAGAGTGCCGAGTTATTCACTGCGCATGAAGAAATGACCACCTCCAACGTTTGGTTAATGTTTAATAAGCATTTTTAATTTTATTGCTTAAATCGCATTTTCTCGGCGAGCTGAGCACTTTTTCTGAATTGTGCCGCTCCCGTCACTCTGGTTAGGTTGGCATCGAAAAAAACGCTCTCGGGTGCTTTAGAGTGCCGAGTTTATTACTGCGCATTAAGAAATGACCACCTCCAACGTTTGGTTTATGTTTTATAAGCACTTTTAATTTAATTGCTTAAATCGCATTTTCTCGGCGAGCTGAGCACTTTTTTCTGAATTGTGCCGCTCCCGTCACTCTGGTTAGGTTGGCATCGAAAAAAATGCTCTCGGGTGCTTTAGAGTGCCGAGTTTATTACTGCGCATTAAGAAATGACGACCTCCAACGTTTGGTTTATGTTTTATAAGCATTTTTAATTTTATTGCTTAAATCGCATTTTCTCGGCGAGCTGAGCACTTTTTCTGAATTGTGCCGCTCCCGTCACTCTGGTTAGGTTGGCATCGAAAAAAACGCTCTCGGGTGCTTTAGAGTGCCGAGTTATTCACTGCGCATGAAGAAATGACCACCTCCAACGTTTGGTTTATGTTTAATAAGCATTTTTAATTTTATTGCTTGAATCGCATTTTCTAAGCGAGCTGAGCACTTTTTCTGAATTGTGCCGCTCCCGTCACTCTGGTTAGGTTGGCATCGAAAAAAACGCTCTCGGGTGCTTTAGAGTGCCGAGTTTATCACTGCGCATGAAGAAATGACCACCTCCAACGTTTGGTTTATGTTTTATAAGCATGCTTAAATCGCATTTTCTCGGCGAGCTGAGCGCTTTTTCTGAATTGTTCCGCTCCCGTCACTCTGGTTAGGTTGGCATCGAAAAAAACGCTCTCGGGTGCTTTAGAGTGCCGAGTTTATCACTGCGCATGAAGAAATGACCACCTCCAACGTTTGGTTTATGTTTTATAAGCATTTTTAATTTTATTGCTTAAATCGCATTTTCTCGGCGAGCTGAGCACTTTTTCTGAATTGTGCCGCTCCCGTCACTCTGGTTAGGTTGGCATCGAAAAAAAACGCTCTCGGGTGCTTTAGAGTGCCGAGTTTATCACTGCACATGAAGAAATGACCACCTCCAACGTTTGGTTTATGTTTTATAAGCATTTTTAAATTTATTGCTTAAATCGCATTTTCTCGGCGAGCTGAGCGCTTTTTCTGAATTGTGCCGCTCCCGTCACTCTGGTTAGGTTGGCATCGAAAAAAACGCTCTCGGGTGCTTTAGAGTGCCGAGTTATTCACTGCGCATGAAGAAATGACCACCTCCAAAGTTTGGTTTATGTTTTATAAGCATTTTTAGTTTTATTGCTTAAATCGCATTTTCTCGGCGAGCTGAGCACTTTTTCTGAATTGTGCCGCTCCCGTCACTCTGGTTAGGTTGGCATCGAAAAAAACGCTCTCGGGTGCTTTAGAGTGCCGAGTTTATCACTGCGCATGAAGAAATGACCACCTCCAACGTTTGGTTTATGTTTAATAAGCATTTTTAATTTTATTGCTTAAATCGCATTTTCTCGGCGAGCTGAGCACTTTTTCTGAATTGTGCCGCTCCCGTCACTCTGGTTAGGTTGGCATCGAAAAAAACGCTCTCGGGTGCTTTAGAGTGCCGACTTTATCACTGCGCATGAAGAAATGACCACCTCCAACGTTTGGTTTATGTTTTATAAGCATTTTTAATTTTATTGCTTAAATTGCATTTTCTCGGCGAGCTGAGCACTTTTTCTGAATTGTGCCGCTCCCGTCACTCTGGTTAGGTTGGCATCGAAAAAAACGCTCACGGGTGCTTTAGAGTGCCGAGTTTATTACTGCGCATTAAGAAATGACCACCTCCAACGTTTGGTTTATGTTTTATAAGCATTTTTAATTTTATTGCTTAAATCGCATTTTCTCGGCGAGCTGAGCACTTTTTCTGAATTGTGCCGCTCCCGTCACTCTGGTTAGGTTGGCATCGAAATAAACGCTCTCGGGTGCTTTAGAGTGCCGAGTTATTCACTGCGCATGAAGAAATGACCACCTCCAACGTTTGGTTTATGTTTTATAAGCATTTTTAATTTTATTGCTTAAATCGCATTTTCTCGGCGAGCTGAGCACTTTTTCTGAATTGTGCCGCTCCCGTCACTCTGGTTAGGTTGGCATCGAAAAAAACGCTCTCGGGTGCTTTAGAGTGCCGAGTTTATTACTGCGCATTAAGAAATGACCACCTCCAACGTTTGGTTTATGTTTTATAAGCATTTTTAATTTTATTGCTTAAATCGCATTTTCTCGGCGAGCTGAGCACTTTTTCTGAATTGTGCCGCTCCCGTCACTCTGGTTAGGTTGGCATCGAAAAAAACGCTATCGGGTGCTTTAGAGTGCCGAGTTATTCACTGCGCATGAAGAAATGACCACCTCCAACGTTTGGTTAATGTTTAATAAGCATTTTTAATTTTATTGCTTAAATCGCATTTTCTCGGCGAGCTGAGCACTTTTTCTGAATTGTGCCGCTCCCGTCACTCTGGTTAGGTTGGCATCGAAAAAAACGCTCTCGGGTGCTTTAGAGTGCCGAGTTATTCACTGCGCACGAAGAAATGACCACCTTCAACGTTTGGTTTATGTTTTATAAGCATTTTTAATTTTATTGCTTAAATCGCATTTTCTCGGCGAGCTGAGCGCTTTTTCTGAATTGTGCCGCTCCCGTCACTCTGGTTAGGTTGGCATCGAAAAAAACGCTCTCGGGTGCTTTAGAGTGCCGAGTTTATTACTGGGCATTAAGAAATGACCACCTCCAACGTTTGGTTTATGTTTTATAAGCATTTTTAATTTTATTGCTTAAATCGCATTTTCTCGGCGAGCTGAGCGCTTTTTCTGAATTGTGCCGCTCCCGTCACTCTGGTTAGGTTGGCATCGAAAAAAACGCTCTCGGGTGCTTTAGAGTGCCGAGTTATTCACTGCGCATGAAGAAATGACCACCTCCAACGTTTGGTTTATGTTTAATAAGTATTTTTAATTTTATTGCTTAAATCGCATTTTCTCGGCGACCTGAGCACTTTTTCTGAATTGTGCCGCTCCCGTCACTCTGGTTAGGTTGGCATCGAAAAAAACGCTCTCGGGTGCTTCAGAGTGCCGAGTTATTCACTGCGCATGAAGAAATGACCACCTCCAACGTTTGGTTTATGTTTAATAAGCATTTTTAATTTTATTGCTTAAATCGCATTTTCTCGGCGAGCTGAGCACTTTTTCTGAATTGTGCCGCTCCCGTCACTCTGGTTAGGTTGGCATCGAAAAAAACGCTCTCGGGTGCTTGAGAGTGCCGAGTTTATTACTGCGCATTAAGAAATGACCACCTCCAACGTTTGGTTTATGTTTTATAAGCATTTTTAATTTTATTGCTTAAATCGCATTTTCTCGGCGAGCTGAGCACTTTTTCTGAATTGTGCCGCTCCCGTCACTCTGGTTAGGTTGGCATCGAAAAAAACGCTCTCGGGTGCTTTAGAGTGCCGAGTTTATCACTGCGCATGAAGAAATGACCACTTCCAACGTTTGGTTTATGTTTTATAAGCATTTTTAATTTTATTGCTTAAATCGCATTTTCTCGGCGAGCTGAGCACTTTTTCTGAATTGTGCCGCTCCCGTCACTCTGGTTAGGTTGGCATCGAAAAAAACGCTCTCGGGTGCTTTAGAGTGCCGAGTTTATCACTGCGCATGAAGAAATGACCACCTCCAACGTTTGGTTTATGTTTTATAAGCATTTTTAATTTTATTGCTTAAATCGCATTTTCTCGGCGAGCTGAGCGCTTTTTCTGAATTGTGCCGCTCCCGTCACTCTGGTTAGGTTGGCATCGAAAAAAACGCTCGGGTGCTTCAGAGTGCCGAGTTATTCACTGCGCATGAAGAAATGACCACCTCCAACGTTTGGTTTATGTTTAATAAGCATTTTTAATTTTATTGCTTAAATCGCATTTTCTCGGCGAGCTGAGCGCTTTTTCTGAATTGTGCCGCTCCCGTCACTCTGGTTAGGTTGGCATCGAAAAAAACGCTCTCGGGTGCTTTAGAGTGCCGAGTTATTCACTGCGCATGAAGAAATGACCACCTCCAACGTTTGGTTTATGTTTAATAAGCATTTTTAATTTTATTGCTTAAATCGCATTTTCTCCGCGAGCTGAGCACTTTTTCTGAATTGTGCCGCTCCCGTCACTCTGGTTAGGTTGGCATCGAAAAAAACGCTCTTGGGTGCTTTAGAGTGCCGAGTTTATTACTGCGCATTAAGAAATGACCACCTCCAACGTTTGGTTTATGTTTTATAAGCATTTTTAATTTTATTGCTTAAATCGCATTTTCTCGGCCAGCTGAGCACTTTTTCTGAATTGTGCCACTCCCGTCACTCTGGTTAGGTTGGCATCGAAAAAAACGCTCTCGGGTGCTTTAGAGTGCCGAGTTATTCACTGCGCACGAAAAAATGACCACCTCCAACGTTTGGTTTATGTTTTATAAGCATTTTTAATTTTATTGCTTAAATCGCATTTTCTCGGCGAGCTGAGCGCTTTTTCTGAATTGTGCCGCTCCCGTCATTCTGGTTAGGTTGGCATCGAAAAAAACACTCTCGGGTGCTTTAGAGTGCCGAGTTTATTACTGCGCATTAAGAAATGACCACCTCCAACGTTTGGTTTATGTTTTATAAGCATTTTTAATTTTATTGCTTAAATCGCATTTTCTCGGCGAGCTGAGCACTTTTTCTGAATTGTGCCGCTCCCGTCACTCTGGTTAGGTTGGCATCGAAAAAAACGCTCTCGGGTGCTTTAGAGTGCCGAGTTTATTACTGCGCATTAAGAAATGACCACCTCCAACGTTTGGTTTATGTTTAATAAGCATTTTTAATTTTATTGCTTAAATCGCATTTTCTCGGCGAGCTGAGCACTTTTTCTGAATTGTGCCGCTCCCGTCACTCTGGTTAGGTTGGCATCGAAAAAAACGCTATCGGGTGCTTTAGAGTGCCGAGTTATTCACTGCGCATGAAGAAATGACCACCTCCAACGTTTGGTTTATGTTTAATAAGCATTTTTAATTTTATTGCTTAAATCGCATTTTCTCGGCGAGCTGAGCACTTTTTCTGAATTGTGCCGCTCCCGTCACTCTGGTTAGGTTGGCATCGAAAAAAACGCTCTCGGGTGCTTTAGAGTGCCGAGTTTATTACTGCGCATTAAGAAATGACCACCTCCAACGTTTGGTTTATGTTTTATAAGCATTTTTAATTTTATTGCTTAAATCGCATTTTCTCGGCGAGCTGAGCACTTTTTCTGAATTGTGCCGCTCCCGTCACTCTGGTTAGGTTGGCATCGAAAAAAACGCTCTCGGGTGCTTTAGAGTGCCGAGTTATTCACTGCGCATGAAGAAATGACCACCTCCAACGTTTGGTTTATGTTTTATAAGCATTTTTAATTTTATTGCTTAAATCGCATTTTCTCGGCGAGCTGAGCACTTTTTCTGAATTGTGCCGCTCCCGTCACTCTGGTTAGGTTGGCATCGAAAAAAACGCTCTCGGGTGCTTTAGAGTGCCGAGTTTATTACTGCGCATTAAGAAATGACCACCTCCAACGTTTGGTTTATGTTTTATAAGCATTTTTAATTTTATTGCTTAAATCGCATTTTCTCGGCGAGCTGAGCACTTTTTCTGAATTGTGCCGCTCCCGTCACTCTGGTTAGGTTGGCATCGAAAAAAACGCTCTCGGGTGCTTTAGAGTGCCGAGTTATTCACTGCGCATGAAGAAATGACCACCTCCAACGTTTGGTTTATGTTTTATAAGCATTTTTAATTTTATTGCTTAAATCGCATTTTCTCGGCGAGCTGAGCACTTTTTCTGAATTGTGCCGCTCCCGTCACTCTGGTTAGGTTGGCATCGAAAAAAACGCTCTCGGGTGCTTTAGAGTGCCGAGTTTATCACTGCGCATGAAGAAATGACCACCTCCAACGTTTGGTTTATGTTTTATAAGCATTTTTAATTGTATTGCTTAAATCGCATTTTCTCGGCGAGCTGAGCGCTTTTTCTGAATTGTGCCGCTCCCGTCACTCTGGTTAGGTTGGCATCGAAAAAAACGCTCTCGGGTGCTTTAGAGTGCCGAGTTATTCACTGCGCATGAAGAAATGACCACCTCCAAAGTTTGGTTTATGTTTAATAAGCATTTTTAATTTTATTGCTTAAATCGCATTTTCTCGGCGAGCTGAGCGCTTTTTCTGAATTGTGCCGCTCCCGTCACTCTGGTTAGGTTGGCATCGAAAAAAACGCTCTCGGGTGCTTTAGAGTGCCGAGTTATTCACTGCGCATGAAGAAATGACCACCTCCAACGTTTGGTTTATGTTTAATAAGCATTTTTAATTTTATTGCTTAAATCGCATTTTCTCGGCGAGCTGAGCACTTTTTCTGAATTGTGCCGCTCCCGTCACTCTGGTTAGGTTGGCATCGAAAAAAACGCTCTCGGGTGCTTTAGAGTGCCGAGTTTATTACTGCGCATTAAGAAATGACCACCTCCAACGTTTGGTTTATGTTTTATAAGCATTTTTAATTTTATTGCTTAAATCGCATTTTCTCGGCGAGCTGAGCACTTTTTCTGAATTGTGCCGCTCCCGTCACTCTGGTTAGGTTGGCATCGAAAAAAACGCTATCGGGTGCTTTAGAGTGCCGAGTTATTCACTGCGCATGAAGAAATGACCACCTCCAACGTTTGGTTTATGTTTAATAAGCATTTTTAATTTTATTGCTTAAATCGCATTTTCTCGGCGAGCTGAGCACTTTTTCTGAATTGTGCCGCTCCCGTCACTCTGGTTAGGTTGGCATCGAAAAAAACGCTATCGGGTGCTTTAGAGTGCCGAGTTATTCACTGCGCATGAAGAAATGACCACCTCCAACGTTTGGTTTATGTTTTATAAGCATTTTTAATTTTATTGCTTAAATCGCATTTTCTCGGCGAGCTGAGCACTTATTCTGAATTGTGCCGCTCCCGTCACTCTGGTTAGGTTGGCATCGAAAAAAACGCTCTTGGGTGCTTTAGAGTGCCGAGTCTATCACTGCGCATGAAGAAATGACCACCTCCAACGTTTGGTTTATGTTTTATAAGCATTTTTAATTTTATTGCTTAAATCGCATTTTCTCGGCGAGCTGAGCGCTTTTTCTGAATTGTGCCGCTCCCGTCACTCTGGTTAGGTTGGCATCGAAAAAAACGCTCTCGGGTGCTTTAGAGTGCCGAGTTATTCACTGCGCATGAAGAAATGACCACCTCCAACGTTTGGTTTATGTTTAATAAGCATTTTTAATTTTATTGCTTAAATCGCATTTTCTCGGCGAGCTGAGCGCTTTTTCTGAATTGTGCCGCTCCCGTCACTCTGGTTAGGTTGGCATCGAAAAAAACGCTCTCGGGTGCTTTAGAGTGCCGAGTTATTCACTGCGCATGAAGAAATGACTACCTCCAACGTTTGGTTTATGTTTAATAAGCATTTTTAATTTTATTGCTTAAATCGCATTTTCTCGGCGAGCTGAGCACTTTTTCTGAATTGTGCCGCTCCCGTCACTCTGGTTAGGTTGGCATCGAAAAAAACGCTCTCGGGTGCTTTAGAGTGCCGAGTTTATTACTGCGCATTAAGAAATGACCACCTCCAACGTTTGGTTTATGTTTTACAAGCATTTTTAATTTTATTGCTTAAATCGCATTTTCTCGGCGAGCTGAGCACTTTTTCTGAATTGTGCCGCTCACGTCACTCTGGTTAGGTTGGCATCGAAAAAAAACGCTCTCGGGTGCTTTAGAGTGCCGAGTTTATCACTGCACATGAAGAAATGACCACCTCCAACGTTTGGTTTATGTTTTATAAGCATTTTTAAATTTATTGCTTAAATCGCAATTTCTCGGCGAGCTGAGCGCTTTTTCTGAATTGTGCCGCTCCCGTCACTCTGGTTAGGTTGGCATCGAAAAAAACGCTCTCGGGTGCTTTCGAGTGCCGAGTTATTCACTGCGCATGAAGAAATGACCACCTCCAACGTTTGGTTTATGTTTTATAAGCATTTTTAGTTTTATTGCTTAAATCGCATTTTCTCGGCGAGCTGAGCACTTTTTCTGAATTGTGCCGCTCCCGTCACTCTGGTTAGGTTGGCATCGAAAAAAACGCTCTCGGGTGCTTTAGAGTGCCGAGTTTATCACTGCGCATGAAGAAATGACCACCTCCAACGTTTGGTTTATGTTTAATAAGCATTTTTAATTTTATTGCTTAAATCGCATTTTCTCGGCGAGCTGAGCACTTTTTCTGAATTGTGCCGCTCCCGTCACTCTGGTTAGGTTGGCATCGAAAAAAACGCTCTCGGGTGCTTTAGAGTGCCGACTTTATCACTGCGCATGAAGAAATGACCACCTCCAACGTTTGGTTTATGTTTTATAAGCATTTTTAATTTTATTGCTTAAATTGCATTTTCTCGGCGAGCTGAGCACTTTTTCTGAATTGTGCCGCTCCCGTCACTCTGGTTAGGTTGGCATCGAAAAAAACGCTCACGGGTGCTTTAGAGTGCCGAGTTTATTACTGCGCATTAAGAAATGACCACCTCCAACGTTTGGTTTATGTTTTATAAGCATTTTTAATTTTATTGCTTAAATCGCATTTTCTCGGCGAGCTGAGCACTTTTTCTGAATTGTGCCGCTCCCGTCACTCTGGTTAGGTTGGCATCGAAATAAACGCTCTCGGGTGCTTTAGAGTGCCGAGTTATTCACTGCGCATGAAGAAATGACCACCTCCAACGTTTGGTTTATGTTTTATAAGCATTTTTAATTTTATTGCTTAAATCGCATTTTCTCGGCGAGCTGAGCACTTTTTCTGAATTGTGCCGCTCCCGTCACTCTGGTTAGGTTGGCATCGAAAAAAACGCTCTCGGGTGCTTTAGAGTGCCGAGTTTATTACTGCGCATTAAGAAATGACCACCTCCAACGTTTGGTTTATGTTTTATAAGCATTTTTAATTTTATTGCTTAAATCGCATTTTCTCGGCGAGCTGAGCACTTTTTCTGAATTGTGCCGCTCCCGTCACTCTGGTTAGGTTGGCATCGAAAAAAACGCTATCGGGTGCTTTAGAGTGCCGAGTTATTCACTGCGCATGAAGAAATGACCACCTCCAACGTTTGGTTTATGTTTTATAAGCATTTTTAAATTTATTGCTTAAATCGCAATTTCTCGGCGAGCTGAGCGCTTTTTCTGAATTGTGCCGCTCCCGTCACTCTGGTTAGGTTGGCATCGAAAAAAACGCTCTCGGGTGCTTTCGAGTGCCGAGTTATTCACTGCGCATGAAGAAATGACCACCTCCAACGTTTGGTTTATGTTTTATAAGCATTTTTAGTTTTATTGCTTAAATCGCATTTTCTCGGCGAGCTGAGCACTTTTTCTGAATTGTGCCGCTCCCGTCACTCTGGTTAGGTTGGCATCGAAAAAAACGCTCTCGGGTGCTTTAGAGTGCCGAGTTTATCACTGCGCATGAAGAAATGACCACCTCCAACGTTTGGTTTATGTTTAATAAGCATTTTTAATTTTATTGCTTAAATCGCATTTTCTCGGCGAGCTGAGCACTTTTTCTGAATTGTGCCGCTCCCGTCACTCTGGTTAGGTTGGCATCGAAAAAAACGCTCTCGGGTGCTTTAGAGTGCCGACTTTATCACTGCGCATGAAGAAATGACCACCTCCAACGTTTGGTTTATGTTTTATAAGCATTTTTAATTTTATTGCTTAAATTGCATTTTCTCGGCGAGCTGAGCACTTTTTCTGAATTGTGCCGCTCCCGTCACTCTGGTTAGGTTGGCATCGAAAAAAACGCTCACGGGTGCTTTAGAGTGCCGAGTTTATTACTGCGCATTAAGAAATGACCACCTCCAACGTTTGGTTTATGTTTTATAAGCATTTTTAATTTTATTGCTTAAATCGCATTTTCTCGGCGAGCTGAGCACTTTTTCTGAATTGTGCCGCTCCCGTCACTCTGGTTAGGTTGGCATCGAAATAAACGCTCTCGGGTGCTTTAGAGTGCCGAGTTATTCACTGCGCATGAAGAAATGACCACCTCCAACGTTTGGTTTATGTTTTATAAGCATTTTTAATTTTATTGCTTAAATCGCATTTTCTCGGCGAGCTGAGCACTTTTTCTGAATTGTGCCGCTCCCGTCACTCTGGTTAGGTTGGCATCGAAAAAAACGCTCTCGGGTGCTTTAGAGTGCCGAGTTTATTACTGCGCATTAAGAAATGACCACCTCCAACGTTTGGTTTATGTTTTATAAGCATTTTTAATTTTATTGCTTAAATCGCATTTTCTCGGCGAGCTGAGCACTTTTTCTGAATTGTGCCGCTCCCGTCACTCTGGTTAGGTTGGCATCGAAAAAAACGCTATTGGGTGCTTTAGAGTGCCGAGTTATTCACTGCGCATGAAGAAATGACCACCTCCAACGTTTGGTTAATGTTTAATAAGCATTTTTAATTTTATTGCTTAAATCGCATTTTCTCGGCGAGCTGAGCACTTTTTCTGAATTGTGCCGCTCCCGTCACTCTGGTTAGGTTGGCATCGAAAAAAACGCTCTCGGGTGCTTTAGAGTGCCGAGTTATTCACTGCGCACGAAGAAATGACCACCTTCAACGTTTGGTTTATGTTTTATAAGCATTTTTAATTTTATTGCTTAAATCGCATTTTCTCGGCGAGCTGAGCGCTTTTTCTGAATTGTGCCGCTCCCGTCACTCTGGTTAGGTTGGCATCGAAAAAAACGCTCTCGGGTGCTTTAGAGTGCCGAGTTTATTACTGGGCATTAAGAAATGACCACCTCCAACGTTTGGTTTATGTTTTATAAGCATTTTTAATTTTATTGCTTAAATCGCATTTTCTCGGCGAGCTGAGCGCTTTTTCTGAATTGTGCCGCTCCCGTCACTCTGGTTAGGTTGGCATCGAAAAAAACGCTCTCGGGTGCTTTAGAGTGCCGAGTTATTCACTGCGCATGAAGAAATGACCACCTCCAACGTTTGGTTTATGTTTAATAAGTATTTTTAATTTTATTGCTTAAATCGCATTTTCTCGGCGAGCTGAGCACTTTTTCTGAATTGTGCCGCTCCCGTCACTCTGGTTAGGTTGGCATCGAAAAAAACGCTCTCGGGTGCTTCAGAGTGCCGAGTTATTCACTGCGCATGAAGAAATGACCACCTCCAACGTTTGGTTTATGTTTAATAAGCATTTTTAATTTTATTGCTTAAATCGCATTTTCTCGGCGAGCTGAGCACTTTTTCTGAATTGTGCCGCTCCCGTCACTCTGGTTAGGTTGGCATCGAAAAAAACGCTCTCGGGTGCTTGAGAGTGCCGAGTTTATTACTGCGCATTAAGAAATGACCACCTCCAACGTTTGGTTTATGTTTTATAAGCATTTTTAATTTTATTGCTTAAATCGCATTTTCTCGGCGAGCTGAGCACTTTTTCTGAATTGTGCCGCTCCCGTCACTCTGGTTAGGTTGGCATCGAAAAAAACGCTCTCGGGTGCTTTAGAGTGCCGAGTTTATTACTGCGCATTAAGAAATGACCACCTCCAACGTTTGGTTTATGTTTTATAAGCATTTTTAATTTTATTGCTTAAATCGCATTTTCTCGGCGAGCTGAGCACTTTTTCTGAATTGTGCCGCTCCCGCCACTCTGGTTAGGTTGGCATCGAAAAAAACGCTCTTGGGTGCTTTAGAGTGCCGAGTTTATCACTGCGCATGAAGAAATGACCACCTCCAACGTTTGGTTTATGTTTTATAAGCATTTTTAATTTTATTGCTTAAATCGCATTTTCTTGGCGAGCTGAGCGATTTTTCTGAATTGTGCCGCTCCCGTAACTCTGGTTAGGTTGGCATCGAAAAAAACGCTCTCGGGTGCTTTAGAGTGCCGAGTTTATCACTGCGCATGAAGAAATGACCACTTCCAACGTTTGGTTTATGTTTTATAAGCATTTTTAATTTTATTGCTTAAATCGCATTTTCTCGGCGAGCTGAGCACTTTTTCTGAATTGTGCCGCTCCCGTCACTCTGGTTAGGTTGGCATCGAAAAAAACGCTCTCGGGTGCTTTAGAGTGCCGAGTTTATCACTGCGCATGAAGAAATGACCACCTCCAACGTTTGGTTTATGTTTTATAAGCATTTTTAATTTTATTGCTTAAATCGCATTTTCTCGGCGAGCTGAGCGCTTTTTCTGAATTGTGCCGCTCCCGTCACTCTGGTTAGGTTGGCATCGAAAAAAACGCTCGGGTGCTTCCGAGTGCCGAGTTATTCACTGCGCATGAAGAAATGACCACCTCCAACGTTTGGTTTATGTTTAATAAGCATTTTTAATTTTATTGCTTAAATCGCATTTTCTCGGCGAGCTGAGCGCTTTTTCTGAATTGTGCCGCTCCCGTCACTCTGGTTAGGTTGGCATCGAAAAAAACGCTCTCGGGTGCTTTAGAGTGCCGAGTTATTCACTGCGCATGAAGAAATGACCACCTCCAACGTTTGGTTTATGTTTAATAAGCATTTTTAATTTTATTGCTTAAATCGCATTTTCTCGGCGAGCTGAGCACTTTTTCTGAATTGTGCCGCTCCCGTCACTCTGGTTAGGTTGGCATCGAAAAAAACGCTCTTGGGTGCTTTAGAGTGCCGAGTTTATTACTGCGCATTAAGAAATGACCACCTCCAACGTTTGGTTTATGTTTTATAAGCATTTTTAATTTTATTGCTTAAATCGCATTTTCTCGGCCAGCTGAGCACTTTTTCTGAATTGTGCCACTCCCGTCACTCTGGTTAGGTTGGCATCGAAAAAAACGCTCTCGGGTGCTTTAGAGTGCCGAGTTATTCACTGCGCACGAAAAAATGACCACCTCCAACGTTTGGTTTATGTTTTATAAGCATTTTTAATTTTATTGCTTAAATCGCATTTTCTCGGCGAGCTGAGCGCTTTTTCTGAATTGTGCCGCTCCCGTCATTCTGGTTAGGTTGGCATCGAAAAAAACGCTCTCGGGTGCTTTAGAGTGCCGAGTTTATTACTGCGCATTAAGAAATGACCACCTCCAACGTTTGGTTTATGTTTTATAAGCATTTTTAATTTTATTGCTTAAATCGCATTTTCTCGGCGAGCTGAGCACTTTTTCTGAATTGTGCCGCTCCCGTCACTCTGGTTAGGTTGGCATCGAAAAAAACGCTCTCGGGTGCTTTAGAGTGCCGAGTTATTCACTGCGCATGAAGAAATGACCACCTCCAACGTTTGGTTTATGTTTTATAAGCATTTTTAATTTTATTGCTTAAATCGCATTTTCTCGGCGAGCTGAGCACTTTTTCTGAATTGTGCCGCTCCCGTCACTCTGGTTAGGTTGGCATCGAAAAAAACGCTCTCGGGTGCTTTAGAGTGCCGAGTTTATCACTGCGCATGAAGAAATGACCACCTCCAACGTTTGGTTTATGTTTTATAAGCATTTTTAATTGTATTGCTTAAATCGCATTTTCTCGGCGAGCTGAGCGCTTTTTCTGAATTGTGCCGCTCCCGTCACTCTGGTTAGGTTGGCATCGAAAAAAACGCTCTCGGGTGCTTTAGAGTGCCGAGTTATTCACTGCGCATGAAGAAATGACCACCTCCAACGTTTGGTTTATGTTTAATAAGCATTTTTAATTTTATTGCTTAAATCGCATTTTCTCGGCGAGCTGAGCGCTTTTTCTGAATTGTGCCGCTCCCGTCACTCTGGTTAGGTTGGCATCGAAAAAAACGCTCTCGGGTGCTTTAGAGTGCCGAGTTATTCACTGCGCATGAAGAAATGACCACCTCCAACGTTTGGTTTATGTTTAATAAGCATTTTTAATTTTATTGCTTAAATCGCATTTTCTCGGCGAGCTGAGCACTTTTTCTGAATTGTGCCGCTCCCGTCACTCTGGTTAGGTTGGCATCGAAAAAAACGCTCTCGGGTGCTTTAGAGTGCCGAGTTTATTACTGCGCATTAAGAAATGACCACCTCCAACGTTTGGTTTATGTTTTATAAGCATTTTTAATTTTATTGCTTAAATCGCATTTTCTCGGCGAGCTGAGCACTTTTTCTGAATTGTGCCGCTCCCGTCACTCTGGTTAGGTTGGCATCGAAAAAAACGCTATCGGGTGCTTTAGAGTGCCGAGTTATTCACTGCGCATGAAGAAATGACCACCTCCAACGTTTGGTTTATGTTTAATAAGCATTTTTAATTTTATTGCTTAAATCGCATTTTCTCGGCGAGCTGAGCACTTTTTCTGAATTGTGCCGCTCCCGTCACTCTGGTTAGGTTGGCATCGAAAAAAACGCTATCGGGTGCTTTAGAGTGCCGAGTTATTCACTGCGCATGAAGAAATGACCACCTCCAACGTTTGGTTTATGTTTTATAAGCATTTTTAATTTTATTGCTTAAATCGCATTTTCTCGGCGAGCTGAGCACTTATTCTGAATTGTGCCGCTCCCGTCACTCTGGTTAGGTTGGCATCGAAAAAAACGCTCTCGGGTGCTTTAGAGTGCCGAGTTTATCACTGCGCATGAAGAAATGACCACCTCCAACGTTTGGTTTATGTTTTATAAGCATTTTTAATTTTATTGCTTAAATCGCATTTTCTCGGCGAGCTGAGCGCTTTTTCTGAATTGTGCCGCTCCCGTCACTCTGGTTAGGTTGGCATCGAAAAAAACGCTCTCGGGTGCTTTAGAGTGCCGAGTTATTCACTGCGCATGAAGAAATGACCACCTCCAACGTTTGGTTTATGTTTAATAAGCATTTTTAATTTTATTGCTTAAATCGCATTTTCTCGGCGAGCTGAGCGCTTTTTCTGAATTGTGCCGCTCCCGTCACTCTGGTTAGGTTGGCATCGAAAAAAACGCTCTCGGGTGCTTTAGAGTGCCGAGTTATTCACTGCGCATGAAGAAATGACTACCTCCAACGTTTGGTTTATGTTTAATAAGCATTTTTAATTTTATTGCTTAAATCGCATTTTCTCGGCGAGCTGAGCACTTTTTCTGAATTGTGCCGCTCCCGTCACTCTGGTTAGGTTGGCATCGAAAAAAACGCTCTCGGGTGCTTTAGAGTGCCGAGTTTATTACTGCGCATTAAGAAATGACCACCTCCAACGTTTGGTTTATGTTTTATAAGCATTTTTAATTTTATTGCTTAAATCGCATTTTCTCGGCGAGCTGAGCACTTTTTCTGAATTGTGCCGCTCACGTCACTCTGGTTAGGTTGGCATCGAAAAAAACGCTCTCGGGTGCTCTAGAGTGCCGAGTTATTCACTGCGCACGAAGAATTGACCACCTCCAACGTTTGGTTTATGTTTTATAAGCATTTTTAATTTTATTGCTTAAATCGCATTTTCTCGGCGAGCTGAGCGCTTTTTCTGAATTGTGCCGCTCCCGTCACTCTGGTTAGGTTGGCATCGAAAAAAACGCTCTCGGGTGCTTTAGAGTGCCGAGTTTATTACTGCGCATGAAGAAATGACCACCTCCAACGTTTGGTTTATGTTTTATAAGCATTTTTAATTTTATTGCTTAAATCGCATTTTCTCGGCGAGCTGAGCACTTTTTCTGAATTGTGCCGCTCCCGTCACTCTGGTTAGGTTGGCATCGAAAAAAACGCTCTCGGGTGCTTTAGAGTGCCGAGTTTATTACTGCGCATTAAGAAATGACCACCTCCAACGTTTGGTTTATGTTTTATAAGCATTTTTAATTTTATTGCTTAAATCGCATTTTCTCGGCGAGCTGAGCACTTTTTCTGAATTGTGCCGCTCCCGTCACTCTGGTTAGGTTGGCATCGAAAAAAAACGCTATCGGGTGCTTTAGAGTGCCGAGTTATTCACTGCGCATGAAGAAATGACCACCTCCAACGTTTGGTTAATGTTTAATAAGCATTTTTAATTTTATTGCTTAAATCGCATTTTCTCGGCGAGCTGAGCACTTTTTCTGAATTGTGCCGCTCCCGTCACTCTGGTTAGGTTGGCATCGAAAAAAACGCTCTCGGGTGCTTTAGAGTGCCGAGTTTATTACTGCGCATTAAGAAATGACCACCTCCAACGTTTGGTTTATGTTTTATAAGCACTTTTAATTTAATTGCTTAAATCGCATTTTCTCGGCGAGCTGAGCACTTTTTCTGAATTGTGCCGCTCCCGTCACTCTGGTTAGGTTGGCATCGAAAAAAACGCTCTCGGGTGCTTTAGAGTGCCGAGTTTATTACTGCGCATTAAGAAATGACGACCTCCAACGTTTGTTTTATGTTTTATAAGCATTTTTAATTTTATTGCTTAAATCGCATTTTCTCGGCGAGCTGAGCACTTTTTCTGAATTGTGCCGCTCCCGTCACTCTGGTTAGGTTGGCATCGAAAAAAACGCTCTCGGGTGCTTTAGAGTGCCGAGTTATTCACTGCGCATGAAGAAATGACCACCTCCAACGTTTGGTTTATGTTTAATAAGCATTTTTAATTTTATTGCTTAAATCGCATTTTCTCGGCGAGCTGAGCCCTTTTTCTGAATTGTGCCGCTCCCGTCACTCTGGTTAGGTTGGCATCGAAAAAAACGCTCTCGGGTGCTTTAGAGTGCCGACTTTATCACTGCGCATGAAGAAATGACCACCTCCAACGTTTGGTTTATGTTTTATAAGCATTTTTAATTTTATTGCTTAAATTGCATTTTCTCGGCGAGCTGAGCACTTTTTCTGAATTGTGCCGCTCCCGTCACTCTGGTTAGGTTGGCATCAAAAAAACGCTCACGGGTGCTTTAGAGTGCCGAGTTTATTACTGCGCATTAAGAAATGACCACCTCCAACGTTTGGTTTATGTTTTATAAGCATTTTTAATTTTATTGCTTAAATCGCATTTTCTCGGCGAGCTGAGCACTTTTTCTGAATTGTGCCGCTCCCGTCACTCTGGTTAGGTTGGCATCGAAAAAAACGCTCTCGGGTGCTTTAGAGTGCCGAGTTATTCACTGCGCATGAAGAAATGACCACCTCCAACGTTTGGTTTATGTTTTATAAGCATTTTTAATTTTATTGCTTAAATCGCATTTTCTCGGCGAGCTGAGCACTTTTTCTGAATTGTGCCGCTCCCGTCACTCTGGTTAGGTTGGCATCGAAAAAAACGCTCTCGGGTGCTTTAGAGTGCCGAGTTATTCACTGCGCATGAAGAAATGACCACCTCCAACGTTTGGTTTATGTTTTATAAGCATTTTTAATTTTATTGCTTGAATCGCATTTTCTAAGCGAGCTGAGCACTTTTTCTGAATTGTGCCGCTCCCGTCACTCTGGTTAGGTTGGCATCGAAAAAAACGCTCTCGGGTGCTTTAGAGTGCCGAGTTTATCACTGCGCATGAAGAAATGACCACCTCCAACGTTTGGTTTATGTTTTATAAGCATTTTTAATTTTATTGCTTAAATCGCATTTTCTCGGCGAGCTGAGCGCTTTTTCTGAATTGTGCCGCTCCCGTCACTCTGGTTAGGTTGGCATCGAAAAAAACGCTCTCGGGTGCTTTAGAGTGCCGAGTTTATCACTGCGCATGAAGAAATGACCACCTCCAACGTTTGGTTTATGTTTAATAAGCATTTTTAATTTTATTGCTTAAATCGCATTTTATCGGCGAGCTGAGCACTTTTTCTGAATTGTGCCGCTCCCGTCACTCTGGTTAGGTTGGCATCGAAAAAAACGCTCTCGGGTGCTTTAGAGTGCCGAGTTATTCACTGCGCATGAAGAAATGACCACCTCCAACGTTTGGTTTATGTTTTATAAGCATTTTTAATTTTATTGCTTAAATCGCATTTTCTCGGCGAGCTGAGCACTTTTTCTGAATTGTGCCGCTCCCGTCACTCTGGTTAGGTTGGCATCGAAAAAAACGCTCTCGGGTGCTTTAGAGTGCCGAGTTATTCACTGCGCACGAAGAATTGACCACCTCCAACGTTTGGTTTATGTTTTATAAGCATTTTTAATTTTATTGCTTAAATCGCATTTTCTCGGCGAGCTGAGCGCTTTTTCTGAATTGTGCCGCTCCCGTCACTCTGGTTAGGTTGGCATCGAAAAAAACGCTCTCGGGTGCTTTAGAGTGCCGAGTTTATTACTGCGCATGAAGAAATGACCACCTCCAACGTTTGGTTTATGTTTTATAAGCATTTTTAATTTTATTGCTTAAATCGCATTTTCTCGGCGAGCTGAGCACTTTTTCTGAATTGTGCCGCTCCCGTCACTCTGGTTAGGTTGGCATCGAAAAAAACGCTCTCGGGTGCTTTAGAGTGCCGAGTTTATTACTGCGCATTAAGAAATGACCACCTCCAACGTTTGGTTTATGTTTTATAAGCATTTTTAATTTTATTGCTTAAATCGCATTTTCTCGGCGAGCTGAGCACTTTTTCTGAATTGTGCCGCTCCCGTCACTCTGGTTAGGTTGGCATCGAAAAAAAACGCTATCGGGTGCTTTAGAGTGCCGAGTTATTCACTGCGCATGAAGAAATGACCACCTCCAACGTTTGGTTAATGTTTAATAAGCATTTTTAATTTTATTGCTTAAATCGCATTTTCTCGGCGAGCTGAGCACTTTTTCTGAATTGTGCCGCTCCCGTCACTCTGGTTAGGTTGGCATCGAAAAAAACGCTCTCGGGTGCTTTAGAGTGCCGAGTTTATTACTGCGCATTAAGAAATGACCACCTCCAACGTTTGGTTTATGTTTTATAAGCACTTTTAATTTAATTGCTTAAATCGCATTTTCTCGGCGAGCTGAGCACTTTTTCTGAATTGTGCCGCTCCCGTCACTCTGGTTAGGTTGGCATCGAAAAAAACGCTCTCGGGTGCTTTAGAGTGCCGAGTTTATTACTGCGCATTAAGAAATGACGACCTCCAACGTTTGGTTTATGTTTTATAAGCATTTTTAATTTTATTGCTTAAATCGCATTTTCTCGGCGAGCTGAGCACTTTTTCTGAATTGTGCCGCTCCCGTCACTCTGGTTAGGTTGGCATCGAAAAAAACGCTCTCGGGTGCTTTAGAGTGCCGAGTTATTCACTGCGCATGAAGAAATGACCACCTCCAACGTTTGGTTTATGTTTAATAAGCATTTTTAATTTTATTGCTTGAATCGCATTTTCTAAGCGAGCTGAGCACTTTTTCTGAATTGTGCCGCTCCCGTCACTCTGGTTAGGTTGGCATCGAAAAAAACGCTCTCGGGTGCTTTAGAGTGCCGAGTTTATCACTGCGCATGAAGAAATGACCACCTCCAACGTTTGGTTTATGTTTTATAAGCATTTTTAATTGTATTGCTTAAATCGCATTTTCTCGGCGAGCTGAGCGCTTTTTCTGAATTGTGCCGCTCCCGTCACTCTGGTTAGGTTGGCATCGAAAAAAACGCTCTCGGGTGCTTTAGAGTGCCGAGTTTATCACTGCGCATGAAGAAATGACCACCTCCAACGTTTGGTTTATGTATTATAAGCATTTTTAATTTTATTGCTTAAATCGCATTTTCTCGGCGAGCTGAGCACTTTTTCTGAATTGTGCCGCTCCCGTCACTCTGGTTAGGTTGGCATCGAAAAAAACGCTCTCGGGTGCTTTAGAGTGCCGAGTTTATCACTGCACATGAAGAAATGACCACCTCCAACGTTTGGTTTATGTTTTATAAGCATTTTTAAATTTATTGCTTAAATCGCATTTTCTCGGCGAGCTGAGCGCTTTTTCTGAATTGTGCCGCTCCCGTCACTCTGGTTAGGTTGGCATCGAAAAAAACGCTCTCGGGTGCTTTAGAGTGCCGAGTTATTCACTGCGCATGAAGAAATGACCACCTCCAACGTTTGGTTTATGTTTTATAAGCATTTTTAGTTTTATTGCTTAAATCGCATTTTCTCGGCGAGCTGAGCACTTTTTCTGAATTGTGCCGCTCCCGTCACTCTGGTTAGGTTGGCAACCAAAAAAAATGCTCTCGGGTGCTTTAGAGTGCCGAGTTTATCACTGCGCATGAAGAAATGACCACCTCCAACGTTTGGTTTATGTTTAATAAGCATTTTTAATTTTATTGCTTAAATCGCATTTTCTCGGCGAGCTGAGCACTTTTTCTGAATTGTGCCGCTCCCGTCACTCTGGTTAGGTTGGCATCGAAAAAAACGCTCTCGGGTGCTTTAGAGTGCCGACTTTATCTCTGCGCATGAAGAAATTACCACCTCCAACGTTTGGTTTATGTTTTATAAGCATTTTTAATTTTATTGCTTAAATTGCATTTTCTCGGCGAGCTGAGCACTTTTTCTGAATTGTGCCGCTCCCGTCACTCTGGTTAGGTTGGCATCGAAAAAAACGCTCACGGGTGCTTTAGAGTGCCGAGTTTATTACTGCGCATTAAGAAATGACCACCTCCAACGTTTGGTTTATGTTTTATAAGCATTTTTAATTTTATTGCTTAAATCGCATTTTCTCGGCGAGCTGAGCACTTTTTCTGAATTGTGCCGCTCCCGTCACTCTGGTTAGGTTGGCATCGAAAAAAACGCTCTCGGGTGCTTTAGAGTGCCGAGTTATTCACTGCGCATGAAGAAATGACCACCTCCAACGTTTGGTTTATGTTTTATAAGCATTTTTAATTTTATTGCTTAAATCGCATTTTCTCGGCGAGCTGAGCACTTTTTCTGAATTGTGCCGCTCCCGTCACTCTGGTTAGGTTGGCATCGAAAAAAACGCTCTCGGGTGCTTTAGAGTGCCGAGTTATTCACTGCGCATGAAGAAATGACCACCTCCAACGTTTGGTTTATGTTTTATAAGCATTTTTAATTTTATTGCTTAAATCGCATTTTCTCGGCGAGCTGAGCACTTTTTCTGAATTGTGCCGCTCCCGTCACTCTGGTTAGGTTGGCATCGACAAAAACGCTCTCGGGTGCTTTAGAGTGCCGAGTTTATCACTGCGCATGAAGAAATGACCACCTCCAACGTTTGGTTTATGTTCTATAAGCATTTTTAATTTTATTGCTTAAATCGCATTTTCTCGGCGAGCTGAGCACTTTTTCTGAATTGTGCCGCTCCCGTCACTCTGGTTAGGTTGGCATCGAAAAAAACGCTCTCGGGTGCTTTAGAGTGCCGAGTTTATCACTGCGCATGAAGAAATGACCACCTCCAACGTTTGGTTTATGTTTTATAAGCATTTTTAATTTTATTGCTTAAATCGCATTTTCTTGGCGAGCTGAGCGCTTTTTCTGAATTGTGCCGCTCCCGTCACACTGGTTAGGTTGGCATCGAATAAAACGCTCTCGGGTGCTTTAGAGTGCCGAGTTATTCACTGCGCATGAAGAAATGACCACCTCCAACGTTTGGTTTATGTTTAATAAGCATTTTTAATTTTATTGCTTAAATCGCATTTTCTCGGCGAGCTGAGCGCTTTTTCTGAATTGTGCCGCTCCCGTCACTCTGGTTAGGTTGGCATCGAAAAAAACGCTCTCGGGTGCTTTAGAGTGCCGAGTTGTTCACTGCGCATGAAGAAATGACCACCTCCAACGTTTGGTTTATGTTTAATAAGCATTTTTAATTTTATTGCTTAAATCACATTTTCTCGGCGAGTTGAGCACTTTTTCTGAATTGTGCCGCTCCCGTCACTCTGGTTAGGTTAGCATCGAAAAAAACCGCTCTCGGGTGCTTAAGAGTGCCGAGTTTATTACTGCGCATTAAGAAATGACCACCTCCAACGTTTGGTTTATGTTTTATAAGCATTTTTAATTTTATCGCTTAAATCGCATTTTCTCGGCGAGCTGAGCACTTTTTCTGAATTGTGCCGCTCCCGTCACTCTGGTTAGGTTGGCATCGAAAAAAACGCTCTCGGGTGCTTTAGAGTGCCGAGTTATTCACTGCGCACGAAGAAATGACCACCTCCAACGTTTGGTTTATGTTTTGTAAGCATTTTTAATTTTATTGCTTAAAACGCATTTTCTCGGCGAGCTGAGCGCTATTTCTGAATTGTGCCGCTCCCGTCACTCTGGTTAGGTTGGCATCGAAAAAAACGCTCTCGGGTGCTTTAGAGTGCCGAGTTTATCACTGCGCATGAAGAAATGACCACCTCCAACGTTTGGTTTATGTTTTATAAGCATTTTTAATTTTATTGCTTAAATCGCATTTTCTCGGCGAGCTGAGCGCTTTTTCTGAATTGTGCCGCTCCCGTCACTCTGGTTAGGCTGGCATCGAAAAAAACGCTCTCGGGTGCTTTAGAGTGCCGAGTTATTCACTGCGCATGAAGAAATGACCACCTCCAACGTTTGGTTTATGTTTAATAAGCATTTTTAATTTTATTGCTTGAATCGCATTTTCTAAGCGAGCTGAGCACTTTTTCTGAATTGTGCCGCTCCCGTCACTCTGGTTAGGTTGGCATCGAAAAAAACGCTCTCGGGTGCTTTAGAGTGCCGAGTTTATCACTGCGCATGAAGAAATGACCACCTCCAACGTTTGGTTTATGTTTTATAAGCATTTTTAATTTTATTGCTTAAATCGCATTTTCTCGGCGAGCTGAGCACTTTTTCTGAATTGTGCCGCTCCCGTCACTCTGGTATAGGTTGGTATCGAAAAAAACGCTCTCGGGTGCTTTAGAGTGCCGAGTTTATCACTGCGCATGAAGAAATGACCACCTCCAACGTTTGGTTTATGTTTTATAAGCATTTTTTATTTTATTGCTTAAATCGCATTTTCTCGGCGAGCTGAGCGCTTTTTCTGAATTGTGCCGCTCCCGTCACTCTGGTTAGGTTGGCATCAAAAAAAACGCTCTCGGGTGCTTTAGAGTGCCGAGTTTATCACTGCGCATGAAGAAATGACCACCTCCAACGTTTGGTTTATGTTTTATAAGCATTTTTAATTTTATTGCTTAAATCGCATTTTCTCGGCGAGCTGAGCACATTTTCTGAATTGTGCCGCTCCCGTCACTCTGGTTAGGTTGGCATCGAAAAAAACGCTCTCGGGTGCTTTAGAGTGCCGAGTTTATCACTGCGCATGAAGAAATGACCACCTCCAACGTTTGGTTTATGTTTTATAAGCATTTTTAAATTTATTGCTTAAATCGCATTTTCTCGGCGAGCTGAGCGCTTTTTCTGAATTGTGCCGCTCCCGTCACTCTGGTTAGGTTGGCATCGAAAAAAACGCTCTCGGGTGCTTTAGAGTGCCGAGTTATTCACTGCGCATGAAGAAATGACCACCTCCAACGTTTGGTTTATGTTTTATAAGCATTTTTAGTTTTATTGCTTAAATCGCATTTTCTCGGCGAGCTGAGCACTTTTTCTGAATTGTGCCGCTCCCGTCACTCTGGTTAGGTTGGAATCGAAAAAAACGCTCTCGGGTGCTTTAGAGTGCCGACTTTATCACTGCGCATGAAGAAATGACCACCTCCAACGTTTGGTTTATGTTTAATAAGCATTTTTAATTTTATTGCTTAAATCGCATTTTCTCGGCGAGCTGAGCACTTTTTCTGAATTGTGCCGCTCCCGTCACTCTGGTTAGGTTGGCATCGAAAAAAACGCTCACGGGTGCTTTAGAGTGCCGAGTTTATTACTGCGCATTAAGAAATGACCACCTCCAACGTTTGGTTTATGTTTTATAAGCATTTTTAATTTTATTGCTTAAATCGCATTTTCTCGGCGAGCTGAGCACTTTTTCTGAATTGTGCCGCTCCCGTCACTCTGGTTAGGTTGGCATCGAAAAAAACGCTCTCGGGTGCTTTAGAGTGCCGAGTTATTCACTGCGCATGAAGAAATGACCACCTCCAACGTTTGGTTTATGTTTTATAAGCATTTTTAATTTTATTGCTTAAATCGCATTTTCTCGGCGAGCTGAGCGCTTTTTCTGAATTGTGCCGCTCCCGTCACTCTGGTTAGGTTGGCATCGAAAAAAACGCTCTCGGGTGCTTTAGAGTGCCGAGTTTATCACTGCGCATGAAGAAATGACCACCTCCAACGTTTGGTTTATGTTTTATAAGCATTTTTAAATTTATTGCTTAAATCGCATTTTCTCGGCGAGCTGAGCGCTTTTTCTGAATTGTGCCGCTCCCGTCACTCTGGTTAGGTTGGCATCGAAAAAAACGCTCTCGGGTGCTTTAGAGTGCCGAGTTATTCACTGCGCATGAAGAAATGACCACCTCCAACGTTTGGTTTATGTTTTATAAGCATTTTTAGTTTTATTGCTTAAATCGCATTTTCTCGGCGAGCTGAGCACTTTTTCTGAATTGTGCCGCTCCCGTCACTCTGGTTAGGTTGGCATCGAAAAAAACGCTCTCGGGTGCTTTAGAGTGCCGAGTTTATCACTGCCCATGAAGAAATGACCACCTCCAACGTTTGGTTTATGTTTAATAAGCATTTTTAATTTTACTGCTTAAATCGCATTTTCTCGGCGAGCTGAGCACTTTTTCTGAATTGTGCCGCTCCCGTCACTCTGGTTGGCATCGAAAAAAACGCTCTCGGGTGCTTTAGAGTGCCGACTTTATCACTGCGCATGAAGAAATGACCACCTCCAACGTTTGGTTTATGTTTTATAAGCATTTTTAATTTTATTGCTTAAATCGCATTTTCTCGGCGAGCTGAGCACTTTTTCTGAATTGTGCCGCTCCCGTCACTCTGGTTAGGTTGGCATCGAAAAAAACGCTCACGGGTGCTTTAGAGTGCCGAGTTTATCACTGCGCATGAAGAAATGACCACCTCCAACGTTTGGTTTATGTTTTATAAGCATTTTTAAATTAATTGCTTAAATCGCATTTTCTCGGCGAGCTGAGCGCTTTTTCTGAATTGTGCCGCTCCCGTCACTCTGGTTAGGTTGGCATCGAAAAAAACGCTCTCGGGTGCTTTAGAGTGCCGAGTTATTCACTGCGCATGAAGAAATGACCACCTCCAACGTTTGGTTTATGTTTTATAAGCATTTTTAGTTTTATTGCTTAAATCGCATTTTCTCGGCGAGCTGAGCACTTTTTCTGAATTGTGCCACTCCCGTCACTCTGGTTAGGTTGGCATCGAAAAAAACGCTCTCGGGTGCTTTAGAGTGCCGAGTTTATCACTGCGCATGAAGAAATGACCACCTCCAACGTTTGGTTTATGTTTAATAAGCATTTTTAATTTTATTGCTTAAATCGCATTTTCTCGGCGAGCTGAGCACTTTTTCTGAATTGTGCCGCTCCCGTCATTCTGGTTAGGTTGGCATCGAAAAAAACGCTCTCGGGTGCTTTAGAGTGCCGACTTTATCACTGCGCATGAAGAAATGACCACCTCCAACGTTTGGTTTATGTTTTATAAGCATTTTTAATTTTATTGCTTAAATCGCATTTTCTCGGCGAGCTGAGCACTTTTTCTGAATTGTGCCGCTCCCGTCACTCTGGTTAGGTTGGCATCGAAAAAAACGCTCACGGGTGCTTTAGAGTGCCGAGTTTATTACTGCGCATTAAGAAATGACCACCTCCAACGTTTGGTTTATGTTGTATAAGCATTTTTAATTTTATTGCTTAAATCGCATTTTCTCGGCGAGCTGAGCACTTTTTCTGAATTGTGCCGCTCCCGTCACTCTGGTTAGGTTGGCATCGAAAAAAACGCTCTCGGGTGCTTTAGAGTGCCGAGTTATTCTGCGCATGAAGAAATGACCACCTCCAACGTTTGGTTTATGTTTTATAAGCATTTTTAATTTTATTGCTTAAATCGCATTTTCTCGGCGAGCTGAGCACTTTTTCTGAATTGTGCCGCTCCCGTCACTCTGGTTAGGTTGGCATCGAAAAAAACGCTCTCGGGTGCTTTAGAGTGCCGAGTTTATTACTGCGCATTAAGAAATGACCACCTCCAACGTTTGGTTTATGTTTTATAAGCATTTTTAATTTTATTGCTTAAATCGCATTTTCTCGGCGAGCTGAGCACTTTTTCTGAATTGTGCCGCTCCCGTCACTCTGGTTAGGTTGGCATCGAAAAAAACGCTCTCGGGTGCTTTAGAGTGCCGAGTTATTCACTGCGCACGAAGAAATGACCACCTCCAACGTTTGGTTTATGTTTTATAAGCATTTTTAATTGTATTGCTTAAATCGCATTTTCTCGGCGAGCTGAGCGCTTTTTCTGAATTGTGCCGCTCCCGTCACTCTGGTTAGGTTGGCATCGAAAAAAACGCTCTCGGGTGCTTTAGAGTGCCGAGTTTATTACTGCGCATTAAGAAATGACCACCTCCAACGTTTGGTTTATGTTTTATAAGCATTTTTAATTTTATTGCTTAAATCGCATTTTCTCGGCGAGCTGAGCACTTTTTCTGAATTGTGCCGCTCCCGTCACTCTGGTTAGGTTGGCATCGAAAAAAACGCTCTCGGGTGCTTTAGAGTGCCGAGTTATTCACTGCGCATGAAGAAATGACCACCTCCAACGTTTGGTTTATGTTTAATAAGCATTTTTAATTTTATTGCTTGAATCGCATTTTCTAAGCGAGCTGAGCACTTTTTCTGAATTGTGCCGCTCCCGTCACTCTGGTTAGGTTGGCATCGAAAAAAACGCTCTCGGGTGCTTTAGAGTGCCGAGTTTATCACTGCGCATGAAGAAATGACCACTTCCAACGTTTGGTTTATGTTTTATAAGCATTTATAATTTTATTGCTTAAATCGCATTTTCTCGGCGAGCTGAGCACTTTTTCTGAATTGTGCCGCTCCCGTCACTCTGGTTAGGTTGGCATCGAAAAAAACGCTCTCGGGTGCTTAAGAGTGCCGAGTTTATCACTGCGCATGAAGAAATGACCACCTCCAACGTTTGGTTTATGTTTTATAAGCATTTTTAATTTTATTGCTTAAATCGCATTTTCTCGGCGAGCTGAGCGCTTTTTCTGAATTGTGCCGCTCCCGTCACTCTGGTTAGGTTGGCATCGAAAAAAACGCTCTCGGGTGCTTTAGAGTGCCGAGTTTATCACTGCGCATGAAGAAATGACCACCTCCAACGTTTGGTTTATGTTTTATAAGCATTTTTAATTTTATTGCTTAAATCGCATTTTCTCGGCGAGCTGAGCGCTTTTTCTGAATTGTGCCGCTCCCGTAACTCTGGTTAGGTTGGCATCGAAAAAAACGCTCTCGGGTGCTTTAGAGTGCCGAGTTTATCACTGCGCATGAAGAAATGACCACTTCCAACGTTTGGTTTATGTTTTATAAGCATTTTTAATTTTATTGCTTAAATCGCATTTTCTCGGCGAGCTGAGCACTTTTTCTGAATTGTGCCGCTCCCGTCACTCTGGTTAGGTTGGCATCGAAAAAAACGCTCTCGGGTGCTTTAGAGTGCCGAGTTTATCACTGCGCATTAAGAAATGACCACCTCCAACGTTTGGTTTATGTTTTATAAGCATTTTTAATTTTATTGCTTAAATCGCATTTTCTCGGCGAGCTGAGCACTTTTTCTGAATTGTGCCGCTCCCGTCACTCTGGTTAGGTTGGCATCGAAAAAAACGCTCTCGGGTGCTTTAGAGTGCCGAGTTATTCACTGCGCATGAAGAAATGACCACCTCCAACGTTTGGTTTATGTTTAATAAGCATTTTTAATTTTATTGCTTGAATCGCATTTTCTCGGCGAGCTGAGCACTTTTTCTGAATTGTGCCGCTCCCGTCACTCTGGTTAGGTTGGCATCGAAAAAAACGCTCTCGGGTGCTTTAGAGTGCCGAGTTTATCACTGCGCATGAAGAAATGACCACCTCCAACGTTTGGTTTATGTTTTATAAGCATTTTTAATTTTATTGCTTAAATCGCATTTTCTCGGCGAGCTGAGCGCTTTTTCTGAATTGTGCCGCTCCCGTCACTCTGGTTAGGTTGGCATCGAAAAAAACGCTCTCGGGTGCTTTAGAGTGCCGAGTTTATCACTGCGCATGAAGAAATGACCACCTCCAACGTTTGGTTTATGTTTTATAAGCATTTTTAATTTTATTGCTTAAATCGCATTTTCTCGGCGAGCTGAGCACTTTTTCTGAATTGTGCCGCTCCCGTCACTCTGGTCAGGTTGGCATCGAAAAAAACGCTCTCGGGTGCTTTAGAGTGCCGAGTTTATCACTGCGCATGAAGAAATGACCACCTCCAACGTTTGGTTTATGTTTTATAAGCATTTTTAAATTTATTGCTTAAATCGCATTTTCTCGGCGAGCTGAGCACTTTTTCTGAATTGTGCCGCTCCCGTCACTCTGGTCAGGTTGGCATCGAAAAAAACGCTCTCGGGTGCTTTAGAGTGCCGAGTTTATCACTGCGCATGAAGAAATGACCACCTCCAACGTTTGGTTTATGTTTTATAAGCATTTTTAATTTTATTGCTTAAATCGCATTTTCTCGGCGAGCTGAGCACTTTTTCTGAATTGTGCCGCTCCCGTCACTCTGGTTAGGTTGGCATCGAAAAAAACGCTCTCGGGTGCTTTAGAGCGCCGAGTTTATTACTGCGCATTAAGAAATGACCACCTCCAACGTTTGGTTTATGTTTTATAAGCATTTTTAATTTTATTGCTTAAATCGCATTTTCTCGGCGAGCTGAGCACTTTTTCTGAATTGTGCCGCTCCCGTCACTCTGGTTAGGTTGGCATCGAAAAAAACGCTCTCGGGTGCTTTAGAGTGCCGAGTTATTCACTGCGCATGAAGAAATGACCACCTCCAACGTTTGGTTTATGTTTAATAAGCATTTTTAATTTTATTGCTTGAATCGCATTTTCTCGGCGAGCTGAGCACTTTTTCTGAATTGTGCCGCTCCCGTCACTCTGGTTAGGTTGGCATCGAAAAAAACGCTCTCGGGTGCTTTAGAGTGCCGAGTTTATCACTGCGCATGAAGAAATGACCACCTCCAACGTTTGGTTTATGTTTTATAAGCATTTTTAATTTTATTGCTTAAATCGCATTTTCTCGGCGAGCTGAGCGCTTTTTCTGAATTGTGCCGCTCCCGTCACTCTGGTTAGGTTGGCATCGAAAAAAACGCTCTCGGGTGCTTTAGAGTGCCGAGTTATTCACTGCGCACGAAGAAATGACCACCTCCAACGTTTGGTTTATGTTTTATAAGCATTTTTAATTTTATTGCTTAAAACGCATATTCTCGGCGAGCTGAGCGCTTTTTCTGAATTGTGCCGCTCCCGTCACTCTGGTTAGGTTGGCATCGAAAAATACGCTCTCGGGTGCTTTAGAGTGCCGAGTTTATTACTGCGCATTAAGAAATGACCACCTCCAACGTTTGGTTTATGTTTTATAAGCATTTTTAATTTTATTGCTTAAATCGCATTTTCTCGGCGAGCTGAGCACTTTTTCTGAATTGTGCCGCTCCCGTCACTCTGGTTAGGTTGGCATCGAAAAAAACGCTCTCGGGTGCTTTAGAGTGCCGAGTTTATTACTGCGCATTAAGAAATGACCACCTCCAACGTTTGGTTTATGTTTTATAAGCATTTTTAATTTTATTGCTTAAATCGCATTTTCTCGGCGGGCTGAGCACTTTTTCTGAATTGTGCCGCTCCCGTCACTCTGGTTAGGTTGGCATCGAAAAAACCGCTATCGGGTGCTTTAGAGTGCCGAGTTATTCACTGCGCATGAAGAAATGACCACCTCCAACGTTTGGTTTATGTTTAATAAGCATTTTTAATTTTATTGCTTAAATCGCATTTTCTCGGCGAGCTGAGCACTTTTTCTGAATTGTGCCGCTCCCGTCACTCTGGTTAGGTTGGCATCGAAAAAAACGCTCTCGGGTGCTTTAGAGTGCCGAGTTTATCACTGCGCATGAAGAAATGACCACCTCCAACGTTTGGTTTATGTTTTATAAGCATTTTTAATTTTATTGCTTAAATCGCATTTTCTCGGCGAGCTGAGCGCTTTTTCTGAATTGTGCCGCTCCCGTCACTCTGGTTAGGTTGGCATCGAAAAAAACGCTCTCGGGCGCTTTAGAGTGCCGAGTTATTCACTGCGCACGAAGAAATGACCACCTCCAACGTTTGGTTTATGTTTTATAAGCATTTTTAATTTTATTGCTGAAAACGCATTTTCTCGGCGAGCTGAGCGCTTTTTCTGAATTGTGCCGCTCCCGTCACTCTGGTTAGGTTGGCATCGAAAAAAACGCTCTCGGGTGCTTTAGAGTGCCGAGTTTATTACTGCGCATTAAGAAATGACCACCTCCAACGTTTGGTTTATGTTTTATAAGCATTTTTAATTTTATTGCTTAAATCGCATTTTCTCGGCGAGCTGAGCACTTTTTCTGAATTGTGCCGCTCCCGTCACTCTGGTTAGGTTGGCATCGAAAAAAACGCTCTCGGGTGCTTTAGAGTGCCGAGTTTATTACTGCGCATTAAGAAATGACCACCTCCAACGTTTGGTTTATGTTTTATAAGCATTTTTAATTTTATTGCTTAAATCGCATTTTCTCGGCGAGCTGAGCACTTTTTCTGAATTGTGCCGCTCCCGTCACTCTGGTTAGGTTGGCATAAAAAAAAACGCTATCGGGTGCTTTAGAGTGCCGAGTTATTCACTGCGCATGAAGAAATGACCACCTCCAACGTTTGGTTTATGTTTTATAAGCATTTTTAATTTTATTGCTTAAATCGCATTTTCTCGGCGAGCTGAGCGCTTTTTCTGAATTGTGCCGCTCCCGTCACTCTGGTTAGGTTGGCATCGAAAAAAACGCTCTCGGGTGCTTTAGAGTGCCGAGTTTATCACTGCGCATGAAGAAATGACCACCTCCAACGTTTGGTTTATGTTTTATAAGCATTTTTAATTTTATTGCTTAAATCGCATTTTCTCGGCGAGCTGAGCACTTTTTCTGAATTGTGCCGCTCCCGTCACTCTGGTATAGGTTGGCATCGAAAAAAACGCTCTCGGGTGCTTTAGAGTGCCGAGTTTATCACTGCGCATGAAGAAATGACCACCTCCAACGTTTGGTTTATGTTTTATAAGCATTTTTTATTTTATTGCTTAAATCGCATTTTCTCGGCGAGCTGAGCGCTTTTTCTGAATTGTGCCGCTCCCGTCACTCTGGTTAGGTTGGCATCGAAAAAAACGCTCTCGGGTGCTTTAGAGTGCCGAGTTTATCACTGCGCATGAAGAAATGACCACCTCCAACGTTTGGTTTATGTTTTATAAGCATTTTTAATTTTATTGCTTAAATCGCATTTTCTCGGCGAGCTGAGCACTTTTTCTGAATTGTGCCGCTCCCGTCACTCTGGTTAGGTTGGCATCGAAAAAAACGCTCTCGGGTGCTTTAGAGTGCCGAGTTTATCACTGCGCATGAAGAAATGACCACCTCCAACGTTTGGTTTATGTTTTGTAAGCATTTTTAAATTTATTGCTTAAATCGCATTTTCTCGGCGAGCTGAGCGCTTTTTCTGAATTGTGCCGCTCCCGTCACTCTGGTTAGGTTGGCATCGAAAAAAACGCTCTCGGGTGCTTTAGAGTGCCGAGTTATTCACTGCGCATGAAGAAATGACCACCTCCAACGTTTGGTTTATGTTTTATAAGCATTTTTAGTTTTATTGCTTAAATCGCATTTTCTCGGCGAGCTGAGCACTTTTTCTGAATTGTGCCGCTCCCGTCACTCTGGTTAGATTGGAATCGAAAAAAACGCTCTCGGGTGCTTTAGAGTGCCGACTTTATCACTGCGCATGAAGAAATGACCACCTCCAACGTTTGGTTTATGTTTAATAAGCATTTTTAATTTTATTGCTTAAATCGCATTTTCTCGGCGAGCTGAGCACTTTTTCTGAATTGTGCCGCTCCCGTCACTCTGGTTAGGTTGGCATCGAAAAAAACGCTCTCGGGTGCTTTAGAGTGCCGAGTTATTCACTGCGCACGAAGAAATGACCACCTCCAACGTTTGGTTTATGTTTTATAAGCATTTTTAATTTTATTGCTTAAAACGCATTTTCTCGGCGAGCTGAGCGCTTTTTCTGAATTGTGCCGCTCCCGTCACTCTGGTTAGGTTGGCATCGAAAAAAACGCTCTCGGGTGCTTTAGAGTGCCGAGTTTATTACTGCGCATTAAGAAATGACCACCTCCAACGTTTGGTTTATGTTTTATAAGCATTTTTAATTTTATTGCTTAAATCGCATTTTCTCGGCGAGCTGAGCACTTTTTCTGAATTGTGCCGCTCCCGTCACTCTGGTTAGGTTGGCATCGAAAAAAATGCTCTCGGGTGCTTTAGAGTGCCGAGTTTATTACTGCGCATTAAGAAATGACCACCTCCAACGTTTGGTTAATGTTTTATAAGCATTTTTAATTTTATTGCTTAAATCGCATTTTCTCGGCGAGCTGAGCACTTTTTCTGAATTGTGCCGCTCCCGTCACTCTGGTTAGGTTGGCATCGAAAAAAACGCTATCGGGTGCTTTAGAGTGCCGAGTTATTCACTGCGCATGAAGAAATGACCACCTCCAACGTTTGGTTTATGTTTAATAAGCATTTTTAATTTTATTGCTTAAATCGCATTTTCTCGGCGAGCTGAGCACTTTTTCTGAATTGTGCCGCTCCCGTCACTCTGGTTAGGTTGGCATCGAAAAAAACGCTCTCGGGTGCTTTAGAGTGCCGAGTTTATTACTGCGCATTAAGAAATGACCACCTCCAACGTTTGGTTTATGTTTTATAAGCATTTTTAATTTTATTGCTTAAATCGCATTTTCTCGGCGAGCTGAGCACTTTTTCTGAATTGTGCCGCTCCCGTCACTCTGGTTAGGTTGGCATCGAAAAAAACGCTCTCGGGTGCTTTAGAGTGCCGAGTTTATTACTGCGCATTAAGAAATGACCACCTCCAACGTTTGGTTTATGTTTTATAAGCATTTTTAATTTTATTGCTTAAATCGCATTTTCTCGGCGAGCTGAGCACTTTTTCTGAATTGTGCCGCTCCCGTCACTCTGGTTAGGTTGGCATCGAAAAAAACGCTCTCGGGTGCTTTAGAGTGCCGAGTTATTCACTGCGCATGAAGAAATGACCACCTCCAACGTTTGGTTTATGTTTAATAAGCATTTTTAATTTTATTGCTTGAATCGCATTTTCTCGGCGAGCTGAGCACTTTTTCTGATTGTGCCGCTGCCGTCACTCTGGTTAGGTTGGCATCGAAAAAAACGCTCTCGGGTGCTTTAGAGTGCCGAGTTTATCACTGCGCATGAAGAAATGACCACCTCCAACGTTTGGTTTATGTTTTATAAGCATTTTTAATTTTATTGCTTAAATCGCATTTTCTCGGCGAGCTGAGCGCTTTTTCTGAATTGTGCCGCTCCCGTCACTCTGGTTAGGTTGGCATCGAAAAAAACGCTCTCGGGTGCTTTAGAGTGCCGAGTTTATCACTGCGCATGAAGAAATGACCACCTCCAACGTTTGGTTTATGTTTTATAAGCATTTTTAATTTTATTGCTTAAATCGCATTTTCTCGGCGAGCTGAGCACTTTTTCTGAATTGTGCCGCTCCCGTCACTCTGGTTAGGTTGGCATCGAAAAAAACGCTCTCGGGTGCTTTAGAGTGCCGAGTTTATCACTGCGCATGAAGAAATGACCACCTCCAACGTTTGGTTTATGTTTTATAAGCATTTTTAAATTTATTGCTTAAATCGCATTTTCTCGGCGAGCTGAGCGCTTTTTCTGAATTGTGCCGCTCTCGTCACTCTGGTTAGGTTGGCATCGAAAAAAACGCTCTCGGGTGCTTTAGAGTGCCGAGTTATTCACTGCGCATGAAGAAATGACCACCTCCAACGTTTGGTTTATGTTTTATAAGCATTTTTAGTTTTATTGCTTAAATCGCATTTTCTCGGCGAGCTGAGCACTTTTTCTGAATTGTGCCGCTCCCGTCACTCTGGTTAGGTTGGCATCGAAAAAAACGCTCTCGGGTGCTTTAGAGTGCCGAGTTTATCACTGCGCATGAAGAAATGACCACCTCCAACGTTTGGTTTATGTTTAATAAGCATTTTTAATTTTATTGCTTAAATCGCATTTTCTCGGCGAGCTGAGCACTTTTTCTGAATTGTGCCGCTCCCGTCACTCTGGTTAGGTTGGCATCGAAAAAAACGCTCTCGGGTGCTTTAGAGTGCCGACTTTATCACTGCGCATGAAGAAATGACCACCTCCAACGTTTGGTTTATGTTTTATAAGCATTTTTAATTTTATTGCTTAAATCGCATTTTCTCGGCGAGCTGAGCACTTTTTCTGAATTGTGCCGCTCCCGTCACTCTGGTTAGGTTGGCATCGAAAAAAACGCTCACGGGTGCTTTAGAGTGCCGAGTTTATCACTGCGCATGAAGAAATGACCACCTCCAACGTTTGGTTTATGTTTTATAAGCATTTTTAATTTTATTGCTTAAATCGCATTTTCTCGGCGAGCTGAGCACTTTTTCTGAATTGTGCCGCTCCCGTCACTCTGGTTAGGTTGGCATCGAAAAAAACGCTCTCGGGTGCTTTAGAGTGCCGAGTTTATCACTGCGCATAAAGAAATGACCACCTCCAACGTTTGGTTTATGTTTTATAAGCATTTTTAAATTTATTGCTTAAATCGCATTTTCTCGGCGAGCTGAGCGCTTTTTCTGAATTGTGCCGCTCCCGTCACTCTGGTTAGGTTGGCATCGAAAAAAACGCTCTCGGGTGCTTTAGAGTGCCGAGTTTATCACTGCGCATGAAGAAATGACCACTTCCAACGTTTGGTTTATGTTTTATAAGCATTTTTAATTTTATTGCTTAAATCGCATTTTCTCGGCGAGCTGAGCACTTTTTCTGAATTGTGCCGCTCCCGTCACTCTGGTTAGGTTGGCATCGAAAAAAACGCTCTCGGGTGCTTTAGAGTGCCGAGTTTATTACTGCGCATTAAGAAATGACCACCTCCAACGTTTGGTTTATGTTTTATAAGCATTTTTAATTTTATTGCTTAAATCGCATTTTCTCGGCGAGCTGAGCACTTTTTCTGAATTGTGCCGCTCCCGTCACTCTGGTTAGGTTGGCATCGAAAAAAGCGCTCTCGGGTGCTTTAGAGTGCCGAGTTATTCACTGCGCATGAAGAAATGACCACCTCCAACGTTTGGTTTATGTTTTATAAGCATTTTTAATTTTATTGCTTAAATCGCATTTTCTCGGCGAGCTGAGCGCTTTTTCTGAATTGTGCCGCTCCCGTCACTCTGGTTAGGTTGGCATCGAAAAAAACGCTCTCGGGTGCTTTAGAGTGCCGAGTTATTCACTGCGCATGAAGAATTGACCACCTCCAACGTTTGGTTTATGTTTAATAAGCATTTTTAATTTTATTGCTTAAATCGCATTTTCTCGGCGAGCTGAGCGCTTTTTCTGAATTGTGCCGCTCCCGTCACTCTGGTTAGGTTGGCATCGAAAAAAACGCTCTCGGGTGCTTTAGAGTGCCGAGTTATTCACTGCGCATGAAGAAATGACCACCTCCAACGTTTGGTTTATGTTTAATAAGCATTTTTAATTTTATTGCTTAAATCGCATTTTCTCGGCGAGCTGAGCACTTTTTCTGAATTGTGCTGCTCCCGTCACTCTGGTTAGGTTGGCATCGAAAAAAACGCTCTCGGGTGCTCTAGAGTGCCGAGTTTATTACTGCGCATTAAGAAATGACCACCTCCAACGTTTGGTTTATGTTTTATAAGCATTTTTAATTTTATTGCTTAAATCGCATTTTCTCGGCGAGCTGAGCACTTTTTCTGAATTGTGCCGCTCCCGTCACTCTGGTTAGGTTGGCATCGAAAAAAACGCTCTCGGGTGCTTTAGAGTGCCGAGTTATTCACTGCGCATGAAGAAATGACCACCTCCAACGTTTGGTTTATGTTTTATAAGCATTTTTAATTTTATTGCTTAAATCGCATTTTCTCGGCGAGCTGAGCACTTTTTCTGAATTGTGCCGCTCCCGTCACTCTGGTTAGGTTGGCATCGAAAAAAACGCTATCGGGTGCTTTAGAGTGCCGAGTTATTCACTGCGCATGAAGAAATGACCACCTCCAACGTTTGGTTTATGTTTTATAAGCATTTTTAATTTTATTGCTTAAATCGCATTTTCTCGGCGAGCTGAGCGCTTTTTCTGAATTGTGCCGCTCCCGTCACTCTGGTTAGGTTGGCATCGAAAAAAACGCTCTCGGGTGCTTTAGAGTGCCGAGTTATTCACTGCGCATGAAGAAATGACCACCTCCAACGTTTGGTTTATGTTTAATAAGCCTTTTTAATTTTATTGCTTAAATCGCATTTTCTCGGCGAGCTGAGCACTTTTTCTGAATTGTGCCGCTCCCGTCACTCTGGTTAGGTTGGCATCGAAAAAAACGCTCTCGGGTGCTTTAGAGTGCCGAGTTTATTACTGCGCATTAGGAAATGATCACCTCCAACGTTTGGTTTATGTTTTATAAGCATTTTTAATTTTATTGCTTAAATCGCATTTTCTCGGCGAGCTGAGCGCTTTTTCTGAATTGTGCCGCTCCCGTCACTCTGGTTAGGTTGGCATCGAAAAAAACGCTCTCGGGTGCTTTAGAGTGCCGAGTTTATTACTGCGCATTAAGAAATGACCACCTCCAACGTTTGGTTTATGTTTTATAAGCATTTTTAATTTTATTGCTTAAATCGCATTTTCTCGGCGAGCTGAGCACTTTTTCTGAATTGTGCCGCTCCCGTCACTCTGGTTAGGTTGGCATCGAAAAAAACGCTCTCGGGTGCTTTAGAGTGCCGAGTTTATTACTGCGCATTAAGAAATGACCACCTCCAACGTTTGGTTTATGTTTTATAAGCATTTTTAATTTTATTGCTTAAATCGCATTTTCTCGGCGAGCTGAGCACTTTTTCTGAATTGTGCCGCTCCCGTCACTCTGGTTAGGTTGGCATCGAAAAAAACGCTCTCGGGTGCTTTAGAGTGCCGAGTTTATTACTGCGCATTAAGAAATGACCACCTCCAACGTTTGGTTTATGTTTTATAAGCATTTTTAATTTTATTGCTTAAATCGCATTTTCTCGGCGAGCTGAGCACTTTTTCTGAATTGTGCCGCTCCCGTCACTCTGGTTAGGTTGGCATCGAAAAAAACGCTCTCGGGTGCTTTAGAGTGCCGAGTTTATTACTGCGCATTAAGAAATGACCACCTCCAACGTTTGGTTTATGTTTTATAAGCATTTTTAATTTTATTGCTTAAATCGCATTTTCTCGGCGAGCTGAGCACTTTTTCTGAATTGTGCCGCTCCCGTCACTCTGGTTAGGTTGGCATCGAAAAAAACGCTCTCGGGTGCTTTAGAGTGCCGAGTTATTCACTGCGCACGAAGAAATGACCACCTCCAACGTTTGGTTTATGTTTTATAAGCATTTTTAATTTTATTGCTTAAATCGCATTTTCTCGGCGAGCTGAGCGCTTTTTCTGAATTGTGCCGCTCCCGTCACTCTGGTTAGGTTGGCATCGAAAAAAACGCTCTCGGGTGCTTTAGAGTGCCGAGTTTATTACTGCGCATTAAGAAATGACCACCTCCAACGTTTGGTTTATGTTTTATAAGCATTTTTAATTTTATTGCTTAAATCGCATTTTCTCGGCGAGCTGAGCACTTTTTCTGAATTGTGCCGCTCCCGTCACTCTGGTTAGGTTGGCATCGAAAAAAACGCTCTCGGGTGCTTTAGAGTGCCGAGTTTATTACTGCGCATTAAGAAATGACCACCTCCAACGTTTGGTTTATGTTTTATAAGCATTTTTAATTTTATTGCTTAAATCGCATTTTCTCGGCGAGCTGAGCACTTTTTCTGAATTGTGCCGCTCCCGTCACTCTGGTTAGGTTGGCATCGAAAAAAACGCTATCGGGTGCTTTAGAGTGCCGAGTTATTCACTGCGCATGAAGAAATGACCACCTCCAACGTTTGGTTTATGTTTAATAAGCATTTTTAATTTTATTGCTTAAATCGCATTTTCTCGGCGAGCTGAGCACTTTTTCTGAATTGTGCCGCTCCCGTCACTCTGGTTAGGTTGGCATCGAAAAAAACGCTCTCGGGTGCTTTAGAGTGCCGAGTTTATTACTGCGCATTAAGAAATGACCACCTCCAACGTTTGGTTTATGTTTTATAAGCATTTTTAATTTTATTGCTTAAATCGCATTTTCTCGGCGAGCTGAGCGCTTTTTCTGAATTGTGCCGCTCCCGTCACTCTGGTTAGGTTGGCATCGAAAAAAACGCTCTCGGGTGCTTTAGAGTGCCGAGTTATTCACTGCGCATGAAGAAATGACCACCTCCAACGTTTGGTTTATGTTTAATAAGCATTTTTAATTTTATTGCTTAAATCGCATTTTCTCGGCGAGCTGAGCACTTTTTCTGAATTGTGCCGCTCCCGTCACTCTGGTTAGGTTGGCATCGAAAAAAACGCTCTCGGGTGCTTTAGAGTGCCGAGTTTATTACTGCGCATTAGGAAATGACCACCTCCAACGTTTGGTTTATGTTTTATAAGAATTTTTAATTTTATTGCTTAAATCGCATTTTCTCGGCGAGCTGAGCGCTTTTTCTGAATTGTGCCGCTCCCGTCACTCTGGTTAGGTTGGCATCGAAATAAACGCTCTCGGGTGCTTTAGAGTGCCGAGTTTATTACTGCGCATTAAGAAATGACCACCTCCAACGTTTGGTTTATGTTTTATAAGCATTTTTAATTTTATTGCTTAAATCGCATTTTCTCGGCGAGCTGAGCACTTTTTCTGAATTGTGCCGCTCCCGTCACTCTGGTTAGGTTGGCATCGAAAAAAACGCTCTCGGGTGCTTTAGAGTGCCGAGTTTATTACTGCGCATTAAGAAATGACCACCTCCAACGTTTGGTTTATGTTTTATAAGCATTTTTAATTTTATTGCTTAAATCGCATTTTCTCGGCGAGCTGAGCACTTTTTCTGAATTGTGCCGCTCCCGTCACTCTGGTTAGGTTGGCATCGAAAAAAACGCTCTCGGGTGCTTTAGAGTGCCGAGTTTATCACTGCGCATTAAGAAATGACCACCTCCAACGTTTGGTTTATGTTTTATAAGCATTTTTAATTTTATTGCTTAAATCGCATTTTCTCGGCGAGCTGAGCACTTTTTCTGAATTGTGCCGCTCCCGTCACTCTGGTTAGGTTGGCATCGAAAAAAACGCTCTCGGGTGCTTTAGAGTGCCGAGTTATTCACTGCGCACGAAGAAATGACCACCTCCAACGTTTGGTTTATGTTTTATAAGCATTTTTAATTTTATTGCTTAAATCGCATTTTCTCGGCGAGCTGAGCGCTTTTTCTGAATTGTGCCGCTCCCGTCACTCTGGTTATGTTGGCATCGAAAAAAACGCTCTCGGGTGCTTTAGAGTGCCGAGTTTATTACTGCGCATTAAGAAAAGACCACCTCCAACGTTTGGTTTATGTTTTATAAGCATTTTTAATTTTATTGCTTAAATCGCATTTTCTCGGCGAGCTGAGCACTTTTTCTGAATTGTGCCGCTCCCGTCACTCTGGTTAGGTTGGCATCGAAAAAAACGCTCTCGGGTGCTTTAGAGTGCCGAGTTTATTACTGCGCATTAAGAAATGACCACCTCCAACGTTTGGTTTATGTTTTATAAGCATTTTTAATTTTATTGCTTAAATCGCATTTTCTCGGCGAGCTGAGCACTTTTTCTGAATTGTGCCGCTCCCGTCACTCTGGTTAGGTTGGCATCGAAAAAAACGCTCTCGGGTGCTTTAGAGTGCCGAGTTTATTACTGCGCATTAAGAAATGACCACCTCCAACGTTTGGTTTATGTTTTATAAGCATTTTTAATTTTATTGCTTAAATCGCATTTTCTCGGCGAGCTGAGCACTTTTTCTGAATTGTGCCGCTCCCGTCACTCTGGTTAGGTTGGCATCGAAAAAAACGCTCTCGGGTGCTTTAGAGTGCCGAGTTTATTACTGCGCATTAAGAAATGACCACCTCCAACGTTTGGTTTATGTTTTATAAGCATTTTTAATTTTATTGCTTAAATCGCATTTTCTCGGCGAGCTGAGCACTTTTTCTGAATTGTGCCGCTCCCGTCACTCTGGTTAGGTTGGCATCGAAAAAAACGCTCTCGGGTGCTTTAGAGTGCCGAGTTATTCACTGCGCACGAAGAAATGACCACCTCCAACGTTTGGTTTATGTTTTATAAGCATTTTTAATTTTATTGCTTAAATCGCATTTTCTCGGCGAGCTGAGCGCTTTTTCTGAATTGTGCCGCTCCCGTCACTCTGGTTAGGTTGGCATCGAAAAAAACGCTCTCGGGTGCTTTAGAGTGCCGAGTTTATTACTGCGCATTAAGAAATGACCACCTCCAACGTTTGGTTTATGTTTTATAAGCATTTTTAATTTTATTGCTTAAATCGCATTTTCTCGGCGAGCTGAGCACTTTTTCTGAATTGTGCCGCTCCCGTCACTCTGGTTAGGTTGGCATCGAAAAAAACGCTCTCGGGTGCTTTAGAGTGCCGAGTTTATTACTGCGCATTAAGAAATGACCACCTCCAACGTTTGGTTTATGTTTTATAAGCATTTTTAATTTTATTGCTTAAATCGCATTTTCTCGGCGAGCTGAGCACTTTTTCTGAATTGTGCCGCTCCCGTCACTCTGGTTAGGTTGGCATCGAAAAAAACGCTATCGGGTGCTTTAGAGTGCCGAGTTATTCACTGCGCATGAAGAAATGACCACCTCCAACGTTTGGTTTATGTTTAATAAGCATTTTTAATTTTATTGCTTAAATCGCATTTTCTCGGCGAGCTGAGCACTTTTTCTGAATTGTGCCGCTCCCGTCACTCTGGTTAGGTTGGCATCGAAAAAAACGCTCTCGGGTGCTTTAGAGTGCCGAGTTTATTACTGCGCATTAAGAAATGACCACCTCCAACGTTTGGTTTATGTTTTATAAGCATTTTTAATTTTATTGCTTAAATCGCATTTTCTCGGCGAGCTGAGCACTTTTTCTGAATTGTGCCGCTCCCGTCACTCTGGTTAGGTTGGCATCGAAAAAAACGCTCTCGGGTGCTTTAGAGTGCCGAGTTATTCACTGCGCACGAAGAAATGACCACCTCCAACGTTTGGTTTATGTTTTATAAGCATTTTTAATTTTATTGCTTAAATCGCATTTTCTCGGCGAGCTGAGCGCTTTTTCTGAATTGTGCCGCTCCCGTCACTCTGGTTATGTTGGCATCGAAAAAAACGCTCTCGGGTGCTTTAGAGTGCCGAGTTTATTACTGCGCATTAAGAAAAGACCACCTCCAACGTTTGGTTTATGTTTTATAAGCATTTTTAATTTTATTGCTTAAATCGCATTTTCTCGGCGAGCTGAGCACTTTTTCTGAATTGTGCCGCTCCCGTCACTCTGGTTAGGTTGGCATCGAAAAAAACGCTCTCGGGTGCTTTAGAGTGCCGAGTTTATTACTGCGCATTAAGAAATGACCACCTCCAACGTTTGGTTTATGTTTTATAAGCATTTTTAATTTTATTGCTTAAATCGCATTTTCTCGGCGAGCTGAGCACTTTTTCTGAATTGTGCCGCTCCCGTCACTCTGGTTAGGTTGGCATCGAAAAAAACGCTCTCGGGTGCTTTAGAGTGCCGAGTTTATTACTGCGCATTAAGAAATGACCACCTCCAACGTTTGGTTTATGTTTTATAAGCATTTTTAATTTTATTGCTTAAATCGCATTTTCTCGGCGAGCTGAGCACTTTTTCTGAATTGTGCCGCTCCCGTCACTCTGGTTAGGTTGGCATCGAAAAAAACGCTCTCGGGTGCTTTAGAGTGCCGAGTTTATTACTGCGCATTAAGAAATGACCACCTCCAACGTTTGGTTTATGTTTTATAAGCATTTTTAATTTTATTGCTTAAATCGCATTTTCTCGGCGAGCTGAGCACTTTTTCTGAATTGTGCCGCTCCCGTCACTCTGGTTAGGTTGGCATCGAAAAAAACGCTCTCGGGTGCTTTAGAGTGCCGAGTTATTCACTGCGCACGAAGAAATGACCACCTCCAACGTTTGGTTTATGTTTTATAAGCATTTTTAATTTTATTGCTTAAATCGCATTTTCTCGGCGAGCTGAGCGCTTTTTCTGAATTGTGCCGCTCCCGTCACTCTGGTTAGGTTGGCATCGAAAAAAACGCTCTCGGGTGCTTTAGAGTGCCGAGTTTATTACTGCGCATTAAGAAATGACCACCTCCAACGTTTGGTTTATGTTTTATAAGCATTTTTAATTTTATTGCTTAAATCGCATTTTCTCGGCGAGCTGAGCACTTTTTCTGAATTGTGCCGCTCCCGTCACTCTGGTTAGGTTGGCATCGAAAAAAACGCTCTCGGATGCTTTAGAGTGCCGAGTTTATTACTGCGCATTAAGAAATGACCACCTCCAACGTTTGGTTTATGTTTTATAAGCATTTTTAATTTTATTGCTTAAATCGCATTTTCTCGGCGAGCTGAGCACTTTTTCTGAATTGTGCCGCTCCCGTCACTCTGGTTAGGTTGGCATCGAAAAAAACGCTATCGGGTGCTTTAGAGTGCCGAGTTATTCACTGCGCATGAAGAAATGACCACCTCCAACGTTTGGTTTATGTTTAATAAGCATTTTTAATTTTATTGCTTAAATCGCATTTTCTCGGCGAGCTGAGCACTGTTTCTGAATTGTGCCGCTCCCGTCACTCTGGTTAGGTTGGCATCGAAAAAAACGCTCTCGGGTGCTTTAGAGTGCCGAGTTTATTACTGCGCATTAAGAAATGACCACCTCCAACGTTTGGTTTATGTTTTATAAGCATTTTTAATTTTATTGCTTAAATCGCATTTTCTCGGCGAGCTGAGCGCTTTTTCTGAATTGTGCCGCTCCCGTCACTCTGGTTAGGTTGGCATCGAAAAAAACGCTCTCGGGTGCTTTAGAGTGCCGAGTTATTCACTGCGCATGAAGAAATGACCACCTCCAACGTTTGGTTTATGTTTAATAAGCATTTTTAATTTTATTGCTTAAATCGCATTTTCTCGGCGAGCTGAGCACTTTTTCTGAATTGTGCCGCTCCCGTCACTCTGGTTAGGTTGGCATCGAAAAAAACGCTCTCGGATGCTTTAGAGTGCCGAGTTTATTACTGCGCATTAGGAAATGACCACCTCCAACGTTTGGTTTATGTTTTATAAGCATTTTTAATTTTATTGCTTAAATCGCATTTTCTCGGCGAGCTGAGCGCTTTTTCTGAATTGTGCCGCTCCCGTCACTCTGGTTAGGTTGGCATCGAAAAAAAACGCTCTCGGGTGCTTTAGAGTGCCGAGTTTATTACTGCGCATTAAGAAATGACCACCTCCAACGTTTGGTTTATGTTTTATAAGCATTTTTAATTTTATTGCTTAAATCGCATTTTCTCGGCGAGCTGAGCACTTTTTCTGAATTGTGCCGCTCCCGTCACTTAGGTTGGCATCGAAAAAAACGCTCTCGGGTGCTTTAGAGTGCCGAGTTTATTACTGCGCATTAAGAAATGACCACCTCCAACGTTTGGTTTATGTTTTATAAGCATTTTTAATTTTATTGCTTAAATCGCATTTTCTCGGCGAGCTGAGCACTTTTTCTGAATTGTGCCGCTCCCGTCACTCTGGTTAGGTTGGCATCGAAAAAAACGCTCTCGGGTGCTTTAGAGTGCCGAGTTTATCACTGCGCATTAAGAAATGACCACCTCCAACGTTTGGTTTATGTTTTATAAGCATTTTTAATTTTATTGCTTAAATCGCATTTTCTCGGCGAGCTGAGCACTTTTTCTGAATTGTGCCGCTCCCGTCACTCTGGTTAGGTTGGCATCGAAAAAAACGCTCTCGGGTGCTTTAGAGTGCCGAGTTATTCACTGCGCACGAAGAAATGACCACCTCCAACGTTTGGTTTATGTTTTATAAGCATTTTTAATTTTATTGCTTAAATCGCATTTTCTCGGCGAGCTGAGCGCTTTTTCTGAATTGTGCCGCTCCCGTCACTCTGGTTAGGTTGGCATCGAAAAAAACGCTATCGGGTGCTTTAGAGTGCCGAGTTATTCACTGCGCATGAAGAAATGACCACCTCCAACGTTTGGTTTATGTTTAATAAGCATTTTTAATTTTATTGCTTAAATCGCATTTTCTCGGCGAGCTGAGCACTTTTTCTGAATTGTGCCGCTCCCGTCACTCTGGTTAGGTTGGCATCGAAAAAAACGCTCTCGGGTGATTTAGAGTGCCGAGTTTATTACTGCGCATTAAGAAATGACCACCTCCAACGTTTGGTTTATGTTTTATAAGCATTTTTAATTTTATTGCTTAAATCGCATTTTCTCGGCGAGCTGAGCGCTTTTTCTGAATTGTGCCGCTCCCGTCACTCTGGTTAGGTTGGCATCGAAAAAAACGCTCTCGGGTGCTTTAGAGTGCCGAGTTATTCACTGCGCATGAAGAAATGACCACCTCCAACGTTTGGTTTATGTTTAATAAGCATTTTTAATTTTATTGCTTAAATCGCATTTTCTCGGCGAGCTGAGCACTTTTTCTGAATTGTGCCGCTCCCGTCACTCTGGTTAGGTTGGCATCGAAAAAAACGCTCTCGGGTGCTTTAGAGTGCCGAGTTTATTACTGCGCATTAGGAAATGACCACCTCCAACGTTTGGTTTATGTTTTATAAGCATTTTTAATTTTATTGCTTAAATCGCATTTTCTCGGCGAGCTGAGCGCTTTTTCTGAATTGTGCCGCTCCCGTCACTCTGGTTAGGTTGGCATCGAAAAAAACGCTCTCGGGTGCTTTAGAGTGCCGAGTTTATTACTGCGCATTAAGAAATGACCACCTCCAACGTTTGGTTTATGTTTTATAAGCATTTTTAATTTTATTGCTTAAATCGCATTTTCTCGGCGAGCTGAGCACTTTTTCTGAATTGTGCCGCTCCCGTCACTCTGGTTAGGTTGGCATCGAAAAAAACGCTCTCGGGTGCTTTAGAGTGCCGAGTTTATTACTGCGCATTAAGAAATGACCACCTCCAACGTTTGGTTTATGTTTTATAAGCATTTTTAATTTTATTGCTTAAATCGCATTTTCTCGGCGAGCTGAGCACTTTTTCTGAATTGTGCCGCTCCCGTCACTCTGGTTAGGTTGGCATCGAAAAAAACGCTCTCGGGTGCTTTAGAGTGCCGAGTTTATCACTGCGCATTAAGAAATGACCACCTCCAACGTTTGGTTTATGTTTTATAAGCATTTTTAATTTTATTGCTTAAATCGCATTTTCTCGGCGAGCTGAGCACTTTTTCTGAATTGTGCCGCTCCCGTCACTCTGGTTAGGTTGGCATCGAAAAAAACGCTCTCGGGTGCTTTAGAGTGCCGAGTTATTCACTGCGCACGAAGAAATGACCACCTCCAACGTTTGGTTTATGTTTTATAAGCATTTTTAATTTTATTGCTTAAATCGCATTTTCTCGGCGAGCTGAGCGCTTTTTCTGAATTGTGCCGCTCCCGTCACTCTGGTTATGTTGGCATCGAAAAAAACGCTCTCGGGTGCTTTAGAGTGCCGAGTTTATTACTGCGCATTAAGAAAAGACCACCTCCAACGTTTGGTTTATGTTTTATAAGCATTTTTAATTTTATTGCTTAAATCGCATTTTCTCGGCGAGCTGAGCACTTTTTCTGAATTGTGCCGCTCCCGTCACTCTGGTTAGGTTGGCATCGAAAAAAACGCTCTCGGGTGCTTTAGAGTGCCGAGTTTATTACTGCGCATTAAGAAATGACCACCTCCAACGTTTGGTTTATGTTTTATAAGCATTTTTAATTTTATTGCTTAAATCGCATTTTCTCGGCGAGCTGAGCACTTTTTCTGAATTGTGCCGCTCCCGTCACTCTGGTTAGGTTGGCATCGAAAAAAACGCTCTCGGGTGCTTTAGAGTGCCGAGTTTATTACTGCGCATTAAGAAATGACCACCTCCAACGTTTGGTTTATGTTTTATAAGCATTTTTAATTTTATTGCTTAAATCGCATTTTCTCGGCGAGCTGAGCGCTTTTTCTGAATTGTGCCGCTCCCGTCACTCTGGTTAGGTTGGCATCGAAAAAAACGCTCTCGGGTGCTTTAGAGTGCCGAGTTTATTACTGCGCATTAAGAAATGACCACCTCCAACGTTTGGTTTATGTTTTATAAGCATTTTTAATTTTATTGCTTAAATCGCATTTTCTCGGCGAGCTGAGCACTTTTTCTGAATTGTGCCGCTCCCGTCACTCTGGTTAGGTTGGCATCGAAAAAAACGCTCTCGGGTGCTTTAGAGTGCCGAGTTATTCACTGCGCATGAAGAAATGACCACCTCCAACGTTTGGTTTATGTTTAATAAGCATTTTTAATTTTATTGCTTAAATCGCATTTTCTCGGCGAGCTGAGCACTTTTTCTGAATTGTGCCGCTCCCGTCACTCTGGTTAGGTTGGCATCGAAAAAAACGCTCTCGGGTGCTTTAGAGTGCCGAGTTTATTACTGCGCATTAGGAAATGACCACCTCCAACGTTTGGTTTATGTTTTATAAGCATTTTTAATTTTATTGCTTAAATCGCATTTTCTCGGCGAGCTGAGCGCTTTTTCTGAATTGTGCCGCTCCCGTCACTCTGGTTAGGTTGGCATCGAAAAAAACGCTCTCGGGTGCTTTAGAGTGCCGAGTTATTCACTGCGCATGAAGAAATGACCACCTCCAACGTTTGGTTTATGTTTAATAAGCATTTTTAATTTTATTGCTTAAATCGCATTTTCTCGGCGAGCTGAGCACTTTTTCTGAATTGTGCCGCTCCCGTCACTCTGGTTAGGTTGGCATCGAAAAAAACGCTCTCGGGTGCTTTAGAGTGCCGAGTTTATTACTGCGCATTAAGAAATGACCACCTCCAACGTTTGGTTTATGTTTTATAAGCATTTTTAATTTTATTGCTTAAATCGCATTTTCTCGGCGAGCTGAGCACTTTTTCTGAATTGTGCCGCTCCCGTCACTCTGGTTAGGTTGGCATCGAAAAAAACGCTCTCGGGTGCTTTAGAGTGCCGAGTTTATTACTGCGCATTAAGAAATGACCACCTCCAACGTTTGGTTTATGTTTTATAAGCATTTTTAATTTTATTGCTTAAATCGCATTTTCTCGGCGAGCTGAGCACTTTTTCTGAATTGTGCCGCTCCCGTCACTCTGGTTAGGTTGGCATCGAAAAAAACGCTCTCGGGTGCTTTAGAGTGCCGAGTTTATTACTGCGCATTAAGAAATGACCACCTCCAACGTTTGGTTTATGTTTTATAAGCATTTTTAATTTTATTGCTTAAATCGCATTTTCTCGGCGAGCTGAGCACTTTTTCTGAATTGTGCCGCTCCCGTCACTCTGGTTAGGTTGGCATCGAAAAAAACGCTCTCGGGTGCTTTAGAGTGCCGAGTTATTCACTGCGCACGAAGAAATGACCACCTCCAACGTTTGGTTTATGTTTTATAAGCATTTTTAATTTTATTGCTTAAATCGCATTTTCTCGGCGAGCTGAGCGCTTTTTCTGAATTGTGCCGCTCCCGTCACTCTGGTTAGGTTGGCATCGAAAAAAACGCTCTCGGGTGCTTTAGAGTGCCGAGTTTATTACTGCGCATTAAGAAATGACCACCTCCAACGTTTGGTTTATGTTTTATAAGCATTTTTAATTTTATTGCTTAAATCGCATTTTCTCGGCGAGCTGAGCACTTTTTCTGAATTGTGCCGCTCCCGTCACTCTGGTTAGGTTGGCATCGAAAAAAACGCTCTCGGGTGCTTTAGAGTGCCGAGTTTATTACTGCGCATTAAGAAATGACCACCTCCAACGTTTGGTTTATGTTTTATAAGCATTTTTAATTTTATTGCTTAAATCGCATTTTCTCGGCGAGCTGAGCACTTTTTCTGAATTGTGCCGCTCCCGTCACTCTGGTTAGGTTGGCATCGAAAAAAACGCTATCGGGTGCTTTAGAGTGCCGAGTTATTCACTGCGCATGAAGAAATGACCACCTCCAACGTTTGGTTTATGTTTAATAAGCATTTTTAATTTTATTGCTTAAATCGCATTTTCTCGGCGAGCTGAGCACTTTTTCTGAATTGTGCCGCTCCCGTCACTCTGGTTAGGTTGGCATCGAAAAAAACGCTCTCGGGTGCTTTAGAGTGCCGAGTTTATTACTGCGCATTAAGAAATGACCACCTCCAACGTTTGGTTTATGTTTTATAAGCATTTTTAATTTTATTGCTTAAATCGCATTTTCTCGGCGAGCTGAGCGCTTTTTCTGAATTGTGCCGCTCCCGTCACTCTGGTTAGGTTGGCATCGAAAAAAACGCTCTCGGGTGCTTTAGAGTGCCGAGTTATTCACTGCGCATGAAGAAATGACCACCTCCAACGTTTGGTTTATGTTTAATAAGCATTTTTAATTTTATTGCTTAAATCGCATTTTCTCGGCGAGCTGAGCACTTTTTCTGAATTGTGCCGCTCCCGTCACTCTGGTTAGGTTGGCATCGAAAAAAACGCTCTCGGGTGCTTTAGAGTGCCGAGTTTATTACTGCGCATTAAGAAATGACCACCTCCAACGTTTGGTTTATGTTGTATAAGCATTTTTAATTTTATTGCTTAAATCGCATTTTCTCGGCGAGCTGAGCGCTTTTTCTGAATTGTGCCGCTCCCGTCACTCTGGTTAGGTTGGCATCGAAAAAAACGCTCTCGGGTGCTTTAGAGTGCCGAGTTATTCACTGCGCATGAAGAAATGACCACCTCCAACGTTTGGTTTATGTTTAATAAGCATTTTTAATTTTATTGCTTAAATCGCATTTTCTCGGCGAGCTGAGCACTTTTTCTGAATTGTGCCGCTCCCCTCACTCTGGTTAGGTTGGCATCGAAAAAAACGCTCTCGGGTGCTTTAGAGTGCCGAGTTTATTACTGCGCATTAAGAAATGACCACCTCCAACGTTTGGTTTATGTTTTATAAGCATTTTTAATTTTATTGCTTAAATCGCATTTTCTCGGCGAGCTGAGCACTTTTTCTGAATTGTGCCGCTCCCGTCACTCTGGTTAGGTTGGCATCGAAAAAAACGCTCTCGGGTGCTTTAGAGTGCCGAGTTTATCACTGCGCATGAAGAAATGACCACCTCCAACGTTTGGTTTATGTTTAATAAGCATTTTTAATTTTATTGCTTAAATCGCATTTTCTCGGCGAGCTGAGCGCTTTTTCTGAATTGTGCCGCTCCCGTCACTCTGGTTAGGTTGGCATCGAAAAAAACGCTCTCGGGTGCTTTAGAGTGCCGAGTTTATCACTGCGCATGAAGAAATGACCACCTCCAACGTTTGGTTTATGTTTTATAAGCATTTTTAATTTTATTGCTTAAATCGCATTTTCTCGGCGAGCTGAGCGCTTTTTCTGAATTGTGCCGCTCCCGTAACTCTGGTTAGGTTGGCATCGAAAAAAACGCTCTCGGGTGCTTTAGAGTGCCGAGTTTATCACTGCGCATGAAGAAATGACCACTTCCAACGTTTGGTTTATGTTTTATAAGCATTTTTAATTTTATTGCTTAAATCGCATTTTCTCGGCGAGCTGAGCACTTTTTCTGAATTGTGCCGCTCCCGTCACTCTGGTTAGGTTGGCATCGAAAAAAACGCTCTCGGGTGCTCTAGAGTGCCGAGTTTATTACTGCGCATTAAGAAATGACCACCTCCAACGTTTGGTTTATGTTTTATAAGCATTTTTAATTTTATTGCTTAAATCGCATTTTCTCGGCGAGCTGAGCACTTTTTCTGAATTGTGCCGCTCCCGTCACTCTGGTTAGGTTGGCATCGAAAAAAACGCTCTCGGGTGCTTTAGAGTGCCGAGTTTATTACTGCGCATTAAGAAATGACCACCTCCAACGTTTGGTTTATGTTTTATAAGCATTTTTAATTTTATTGCTTAAATCGCATTTTCTCGGCGAGCTGAGCACTTTTTCTGAATTGTGCCGCTCCCGTCACTCTGGTTAGGTTGGCATCGAAAAAAACGCTCTCGGGTGCTTTAGAGTGCCGAGTTATTCACTGCGCATGAAGAAATGACCACCTCCAACGTTTGGTTTATGTTTTATAAGCATTTTTAATTTTATTGCTTAAATCGCATTTTCTCGGCGAGCTGAGCACTTTTTCTGAATTGTGCCGCTCCCGTCACTCTGGTTAGGTTGGCATCGAAAAAAACGCTCTCGGGTGCTTTAGAGTGCCGAGTTATTCACTGCGCATGAAGAAATGACCACCTCCAATGTTGGTTTATGTTTAATAAGCATTTTTAATTTTATTGCTTAAATCGCATTTTCTCGGCGAGCTGAGCGCTTTTTCTGAATTGTGCCGCTCCCGTCACTCTGGTTAGGTTGGCATCGAAAAAAACGCTCTCGGGTGCTTTAGAGTGCCGAGTTATTCACTGCGCATGAAGAAATGACCACCTCCAACGTTTGGTTTATGTTTAATAAGCATTTTTAATTTTATTGCTTAAATCGCATTTTCTCGGCGAGCTGAGCACTTTTTCTGAATTGTGCCGCTCCCGTCACTCTGGTTAGGTTGGCATCGAAAAAAACGCTCTCGGGTGCTTTAGAGTGCCGAGTTTATTACTGCGCATTAAGAAATGACCACCTCCAACGTTTGGTTTATGTTTTATAAGCATTTTTAATTTTATTGCTTAAATCGCATTTTCTCGGCGAGCTGAGCACTTTTTCTGAATTGTGCCGCTCCCGTCACTCTGGTTAGGTTGGCATCGAAAAAAACGCTCTCGGGTGCTTTAGAGTGCCGAGTTTATCACTGCGCATGAAGAAATGACCACCTCCAACGTTTGGTTTATGTTTAATAAGCATTTTTAATTTTATTGCTTAAATCGCATTTTCTCGGCGAGCTGAGCACTTTTTCTGAATTGTGCCGCTCCCGTCACTCTGGTTAGGTTGGCATCGAAAAAAACGCTCTCGGGTGCTTTAGAGTGCCGACTTTATCACTGCGCATGATGAAATGACCACCTCCAACGTTTGGTTTATGTTTTATAAGCATTTTTAATTTTATTGCTTAAATCGCATTTTCTCGGCGAGCTGAGCACTTTTTCTGAATTGTGCCGCTCCCGTCACTCTGGTTAGGTTGGCATCGAAAAAAACGCTCTCGGGTGCTTTAGAGTGCCGAGTTTATCACTGCGCATGAAGAAATGACCACCTCCAACATTTGGTTTATGTTTTATAAGCATTTTTAATTTTATTGCTTAAATCGCATTTTCTCGGCGAGCTGAGCGCTTTTTCTGAATTGTGCCGCTCCCGTAACTCTGGTTAGGTTGGCATCGAAAAAAACGCTCTCGGGTGCTTTAGAGTGCCGAGTTTATCACTGCGCATGAAGAAATGACCACTTCCAACGTTTGGTTTATGTTTTATAAGCATTTTTAATTTTATTGCTAAAATCGCATTTTCTCGGCGAGCTGAGCACTTTTTCTGAATTGTGCCGCTCCCGTCACTCTGGTTAGGTTGGCATCGAAAAAAACGCTCTCGGGTGCTCTAGAGTGCCGAGTTTATTACTGCGCATTAAGAAATGACCACCTCCAACGTTTGGTTTATGTTTTATAAGCATTTTTAATTTTATTGCTTAAATCGCATTTTCTCGGCGAGCTGAGCACTTTTTCTGAATTGTGCCGCTCCCGTCACTCTGGTTAGGTTGGCATCGAAAAAAACGCTCTCGGGTGCTTTAGAGTGCCGAGTTTATTACTGCGCATTAAGAAATGACCACCTCCAACGTTTGGTTTATGTTTTATAAGCATTTTTAATTTTATTGCTTAAATCGCATTTTCTCGGCGAGCTGAGCACTTTTTCTGAATTGTGCCGCTCCCGTCACTCTGGTTAGGTTGGCATCGAAAAAAACGCTCTTGGGTGCTTTAGAGTGCCGAGTTATTCACTGCGCATGAAGAAATGACCACCTCCAACGTTTGGTTTATGTTTTATAAGCATTTTTAATTTTATTGCTTAAATCGCATTTTCTCGGCGAGCTGAGCACTTTTTCTGAATTGTGCCGCTCCCGTCACTCTGGTTAGGTTGGCATCGAAAAAAACGCTCTCGGGTGCTTTAGAGTGCCGAGTTTATCACTGCGCATGAAGAAATGACCACCTCCAACGTTTGGTTTATGTTTTATAAGCATTTTTAATTTTATTGCTTAAATCGCATTTTCTCGGCGAGCTGAGCGCTTTTTCTGAATTGTGCCGCTCCCGTCACTCTGGTTAGGTTGGCATCGAAAAAAACGCTCTCGGGTGCTTTAGAGTGCCGAGTTATTCACTGCGCATGAAGAAATGACCACCTCCAATGTTTGGTTTATGTTTAATAAGCATTTTTAATTTTATTGCTTAAATCGCATTTTCTCGGCGAGCTGAGCGCTTTTTCTGAATTGTGCCGCTCCCGTCACTCTGGTTAGGTTGGCATCGAAAAAAACGCTCTCGGGTGCTTTAGAGTGCCGAGTTATTCACTGCGCATGAAGAAATGACCACCTCCAACGTTTGGTTTATGTTTAATAAGCATTTTTAATTTTATTGCTTAAATCGCATTTTCTCGGCGAGCTGAGCACTTTTTCTGAATTGTGCCGCTCCCGTCACTCTGGTTAGGTTGGCATCGAAAAAAACGCTCTCGGGTGCTTTAGAGTGCCGAGTTTATTACTGCGCATTAGGAAATGATCACCTCCAACGTTTGGTTTATGTTTTATAAGCATTTTTAATTTTATTGCTTAAATCGCATTTTCTCGGCGAGCTGAGCGCTTTTTCTGAATTGTGCCGCTCCCGTCACTCTGGTTAGGTTGGCATCGAAAAAAACGCTCTCGGGTGCTTTAGAGTGCCGAGTTTATTACTGCGCATTAAGAAATGACCACCTCCAACGTTTGGTTTATGTTTTATAAGCATTTTTAATTTTATTGCTTAAATCGCATTTTCTCGGCGAGCTGAGCACTTTTTCTGAATTGTGCCGCTCCCCTCACTCTGGTTAGGTTGGCATCGAAAAAAACGCTCTCGGGTGCTTTAGAGTGCCGAGTTTATTACTGCGCATGAAGAAATGACCACTTCCAACGTTTGGTTTATGTTTTATAAGCATTTTTAATTTTATTGCTTAAATCGCATTTTCTCGGCGAGCTGAGCACTTTTTCTGAATTGTGCCGCTCCCGTCACTCTGGTTAGGTTGGCATCGAAAAAAACGCTCTCGGGTGCTTTAGAGTGCCGAGTTTATTACTGCGCATTAAGAAATGACCACCTCCAACGTTTGGTTTATGTTTTATAAGCATTTTTAATTTTATTGCTTAAATCGCATTTTCTCGGCGAGCTGAGCACTTTTTCTGAATTGTGCCGCTCCCGTCACTCTGGTTAGGTTGGCATCGAAAAAAACGCTCTCGGGTGCTTTAGAGTGCCGAGTTATTCACTGCGCATGAAGAAATGACCACCTCCAACGTTTGGTTTATGTTTAATAAGCATTTTTAATTTTATTGCTTAAATCGCATTTTCTCGGCGAGCTGAGCACTTTTTCTGAATTGTGCCGCTCCCCTCACTCTGGTTAGGTTGGCATCGAAAAAAACGCTCTCGGGTGCTTTAGAGTGCCGAGTTTATTACTGCGCATTAAGAAATGACCACCTCCAACGTTTGGTTTATGTTTTATAAGCATTTTTAATTTTATTGCTTAAATCGCATTTTCTCGGCGAGCTGAGCACTTTTTCTGAATTGTGCCGCTCCCGTCACTCTGGTTAGGTTGGCATCGAAAAAAACGCTCTCGGGTGCTTTAGAGTGCCGAGTTTATCACTGCGCATGAAGAAATGACCACCTCCAACGTTTGGTTTATGTTTAATAAGCATTTTTAATTTTATTGCTTAAATCGCATTTTCTCGGCGAGCTGAGCGCTTTTTCTGAATTGTGCCGCTCCCGTCACTCTGGTTAGGTTGGCATCGAAAAAAACGCTCTCGGGTGCTTTAGAGTGCCGAGTTTATCACTGCGCATGAAGAAATGACCACCTCCAACGTTTGGTTTATGTTTTATAAGCATTTTTAATTTTATTGCTTAAATCGCATTTTCTCGGCGAGCTGAGCGCTTTTTCTGAATTGTGCCGCTCCCGTAACTCTGGTTAGGTTGGCATCGAAAAAAACGCTCTCGGGTGCTTTAGAGTGCCGAGTTTATCACTGCGCATGAAGAAATGACCACTTCCAACGTTTGGTTTATGTTTTATAAGCATTTTTAATTTTATTGCTTAAATCGCATTTTCTCGGCGAGCTGAGCACTTTTTCTGAATTGTGCCGCTCCCGTCACTCTGGTTAGGTTGGCATCGAAAAAAACGCTCTCGGGTGCTCTAGAGTGCCGAGTTTATTACTGCGCATTAAGAAATGACCACCTCCAACGTTTGGTTTATGTTTTATAAGCATTTTTAATTTTATTGCTTAAATCGCATTTTCTCGGCGAGCTGAGCACTTTTTCTGAATTGTGCCGCTCCCGTCACTCTGGTTAGGTTGGCATCGAAAAAAACGCTCTCGGGTGCTTTAGAGTGCCGAGTTTATTACTGCGCATTAAGAAATGACCACCTCCAACGTTTGGTTTATGTTTTATAAGCATTTTTAATTTTATTGCTTAAATCGCATTTTCTCGGCGAGCTGAGCACTTTTTCTGAATTGTGCCGCTCCCGTCACTCTGGTTAGGTTGGCATCGAAAAAAACGCTCTCGGGTGCTTTAGAGTGCCGAGTTATTCACTGCGCATGAAGAAATGACCACCTCCAACGTTTGGTTTATGTTTTATAAGCATTTTTAATTTTATTGCTTAAATCGCATTTTCTCGGCGAGCTGAGCACTTTTTCTGAATTGTGCCGCTCCCGTCACTCTGGTTAGGTTGGCATCGAAAAAAACGCTCTCGGGTGCTTTAGAGTGCCGAGTTATTCACTGCGCATGAAGAAATGACCACCTCCAATGTTTGGTTTATGTTTAATAAGCATTTTTAATTTTATTGCTTAAATCGCATTTTCTCGGCGAGCTGAGCGCTTTTTCTGAATTGTGCCGCTCCCGTCACTCTGGTTAGGTTGGCATCGAAAAAAACGCTCTCGGGTGCTTTAGAGTGCCGAGTTATTCACTGCGCATGAAGAAATGACCACCTCCAACGTTTGGTTTATGTTTAATAAGCATTTTTAATTTTATTGCTTAAATCGCATTTTCTCGGCGAGCTGAGCACTTTTTCTGAATTGTGCCGCTCCCGTCACTCTGGTTAGGTTGGCATCGAAAAAAACGCTCTCGGGTGCTTTAGAGTGCCGAGTTTATTACTGCGCATTAAGAAATGACCACCTCCAACGTTTGGTTTATGTTTTATAAGCATTTTTAATTTTATTGCTTAAATCGCATTTTCTCGGCGAGCTGAGCACTTTTTCTGAATTGTGCCGCTCCCGTCACTCTGGTTAGGTTGGCATCGAAAAAAACGCTCTCGGGTGCTTTAGAGTGCCGAGTTTATTACTGCGCATTAGGAAATGATCACCTCCAACGTTTGGTTTATGTTTTATAAGCATTTTTAATTTTATTGCTTAAATCGCATTTTCTCGGCGAGCTGAGCGCTTTTTCTGAATTGTGCCGCTCCCGTCACTCTGGTTAGGTTGGCATCGAAAAAAACGCTCTCGGGTGCTTTAGAGTGCCGAGTTTATTACTGCGCATTAAGAAATGACCACCTCCAACGTTTGGTTTATGTTTTATAAGCATTTTTAATTTTATTGCTTAAATCGCATTTTCTCGGCGAGCTGAGCGCTTTTTCTGAATTGTGCCGCTCCCGTCACTCTGGTTATGTTGGCATCGAAAAAAACGCTCTCGGGTGCTTTAGAGTGCCGAGTTTATTACTGCGCATTAAGAAAAGACCACCTCCAACGTTTGGTTTATGTTTTATAAGCATTTTTAATTTTATTGCTTAAATCGCATTTTCTCGGCGAGCTGAGCACTTTTTCTGAATTGTGCCGCTCCCGTCACTCTGGTTAGGTTGGCATCGAAAAAAACGCTCTCGGGTGCTTTAGAGTGCCGAGTTTATTACTGCGCATTAAGAAATGACCACCTCCAACGTTTGGTTTATGTTTTATAAGCATTTTTAATTTTATTGCTTAAATCGCATTTTCTCGGCGAGCTGAGCACTTTTTCTGAATTGTGCCGCTCCCGTCACTCTGGTTAGGTTGGCATCGAAAAAAACGCTCTCGGGTGCTTTAGAGTGCCGAGTTTATTACTGCGCATTAAGAAATGACCACCTCCAACGTTTGGTTTATGTTTTATAAGCATTTTTAATTTTATTGCTTAAATCGCATTTTCTCGGCGAGCTGAGCACTTTTTCTGAATTGTGCCGCTCCCGTCACTCTGGTTAGGTTGGCATCGAAAAAAACGCTCTCGGGTGCTTTAGAGTGCCGAGTTTATTACTGCGCATTAAGAAATGACCACCTCCAACGTTTGGTTTATGTTTTATAAGCATTTTTAATTTTATTGCTTAAATCGCATTTTCTCGGCGAGCTGAGCACTTTTTCTGAATTGTGCCGCTCCCGTCACTCTGGTTAGGTTGGCATCGAAAAAAACGCTCTCGGGTGCTTTAGAGTGCCGAGTTATTCACTGCGCACGAAGAAATGACCACCTCCAACGTTTGGTTTATGTTTTATAAGCATTTTTAATTTTATTGCTTAAATCGCATTTTCTCGGCGAGCTGAGCGCTTTTTCTGAATTGTGCCGCTCCCGTCACTCTGGTTAGGTTGGCATCGAAAAAAACGCTCTCGGGTGCTTTAGAGTGCCGAGTTTATTACTGCGCATTAAGAAATGACCACCTCCAACGTTTGGTTTATGTTTTATAAGCATTTTTAATTTTATTGCTTAAATCGCATTTTCTCGGCGAGCTGAGCACTTTTTCTGAATTGTGCCGCTCCCGTCACTCTGGTTAGGTTGGCATCGAAAAAAACGCTCTCGGGTGCTTTAGAGTGCCGAGTTTATTACTGCGCATTAAGAAATGACCACCTCCAACGTTTGGTTTATGTTTTATAAGCATTTTTAATTTTATTGCTTAAATCGCATTTTCTCGGCGAGCTGAGCACTTTTTCTGAATTGTGCCGCTCCCGTCACTCTGGTTAGGTTGGCATCGAAAAAAACGCTATCGGGTGCTTTAGAGTGCCGAGTTATTCACTGCGCATGAAGAAATGACCACCTCCAACGTTTGGTTTATGTTTAATAAGCATTTTTAATTTTATTGCTTAAATCGCATTTTCTCGGCGAGCTGAGCACTTTTTCTGAATTGTGCCGCTCCCGTCACTCTGGTTAGGTTGGCATCGAAAAAAACGCTCTCGGGTGCTTTAGAGTGCCGAGTTTATTACTGCGCATTAAGAAATGACCACCTCCAACGTTTGGTTTATGTTTTATAAGCATTTTTAATTTTATTGCTTAAATCGCATTTTCTCGGCGAGCTGAGCGCTTTTTCTGAATTGTGCCGCTCCCGTCACTCTGGTTAGGTTGGCATCGAAAAAAACGCTCTCGGGTGCTTTAGAGTGCCGAGTTATTCACTGCGCATGAAGAAATGACCACCTCCAACGTTTGGTTTATGTTTAATAAGCATTTTTAATTTTATTGCTTAAATCGCATTTTCTCGGCGAGCTGAGCACTTTTTCTGAATTGTGCCGCTCCCGTCACTCTGGTTAGGTTGGCATCGAAAAAAACGCTCTCGGGTGCTTTAGAGTGCCGAGTTTATTACTGCGCATTAGGAAATGACCACCTCCAACGTTTGGTTTATGTTTTATAAGCATTTTTAATTTTATTGCTTAAATCGCATTTTCTCGGCGAGCTGAGCGCTTTTTCTGAATTGTGCCGCTCCCGTCACTCTGGTTAGGTTGGCATCGAAAAAAACGCTCTCGGGTGCTTTAGAGTGCCGAGTTTATTACTGCGCATTAAGAAATGACCACCTCCAACGTTTGGTTTATGTTTTATAAGCATTTTTAATTTTATTGCTTAAATCGCATTTTCTCGGCGAGCTGAGCACTTTTTCTGAATTGTGCCGCTCCCGTCACTCTGGTTAGGTTGGCATCGAAAAAAACGCTCTCGGGTGCTTTAGAGTGCCGAGTTTATTACTGCGCATTAAGAAATGACCACCTCCAACGTTTGGTTTATGTTTTATAAGCATTTTTAATTTTATTGCTTAAATCGCATTTTCTCGGCGAGCTGAGCACTTTTTCTGAATTGTGCCGCTCCCGTCACTCTGGTTAGGTTGGCATCGAAAAAAACGCTCTCGGGTGCTTTAGAGTGCCGAGTTTATCACTGCGCATTAAGAAATGACCACCTCCAACGTTTGGTTTATGTTTTATAAGCATTTTTAATTTTATTGCTTAAATCGCATTTTCTCGGGGAGCTGAGCACTTTTTCTGAATTGTGCCGCTCCCGTCACTCTGGTTAGGTTGGCATCGAAAAAAACGCTCTCGGGTGCTTTAGAGTGCCGAGTTATTCACTGCGCACGAAGAAATGACCACCTCCAACGTTTGGTTTATGTTTTATAAGCATTTTTAATTTTATTGCTTAAATCGCATTTTCTCGGCGAGCTGAGCGCTTTTTCTGAATTGTGCCGCTCCCGTCACTCTGGTTAGGTTGGCATCGAAAAAAACGCTCTCGGGTGCTTTAGAGTGCCGAGTTTATTACTGCGCATTACGTTTGGTTTATGTTTTATAAGCATTTTTAATTTTATTGCTTAAATCGCATTTTCTCGGCGAGCTGAGCACTTTTTCTGAATTGTGCCGCTCCCGTCACTCTGGTTAGGTTGGCATCGAAAAAAACGCTCTCGGGTGCTTTAGAGTGCCGAGTTTATTACTGCGCATTAAGAAATGACCACCTCCAACGTTTGGTTTATGTTTTATAAGCATTTTTAATTTTATTGCTTAAATCGCATTTTCTCGGCGAGCTGAGCACTTTTTCTGAATTGTGCCGCTCCCGTCACTCTGGTTAGGTTGGCATCGAAAATAACGCTATCGGGTGCTTTAGAGTGCCGAGTTATTCACTGCGCATGAAGAAATGACCACCTCCAACGTTTGGTTTATGTTTAATAAGCATTTTTAATTTTATTGCTTAAATCGCATTTTCTCGGCGAGCTGAGCACTTTTTCTGAATTGTGCCTCTCCCGTCACTCTGGTTAGGTTGGCATCGAAAAAAACGCTCTCGGGTGCTTTAGAGTGCCGAGTTTATTACTGCGCATTAAGAAATGACCACCTCCAACGTTTGGTTTATGTTTTATAAGCATTTTTAATTTTATTGCTTAAATCGCATTTTCTCGGCGAGCTGAGCGCTTTTTCTGAATTGTGCCGCTCCCGTCACTCTGGTTAGGTTGGCATCGAAAAAAACGCTCTCGGGTGCTTTAGAGTGCCGAGTTATTCACTGCGCATGAAGAAATGACCACCTCCAACGTTTGGTTTATGTTTAATAAGCATTTTTAATTTTATTGCTTAAATCGCATTTTCTCGGCGAGCTGAGCACTTTTTCTGAATTGTGCCGCTCCCGTCACTCTGGTTAGGTTGGCATCGAAAAAAACGCTCTCGGGTGCTTTAGAGTGCCGAGTTTATTACTGCGCATTAGGAAATGACCACCTCCAACGTTTGGTTTATGTTTTATAAGCATTTTTAATTTTATTGCTTAAATCGCATTTTCTCGGCGAGCTGAGCGCTTTTTCTGAATTGTGCCGCTCCCGTCACTCTGGTTAGGTTGGCATCGAAAAAAACGCTCTCGGGTGCTTTAGAGTGCCGAGTTTATTACTGCGCATTAAGAAATGACCACCTCCAACGTTTGGTTTATGTTTTATAAGCATTTTTAATTTTATTGCTTAAATCGCATTTTCTCGGCGAGCTGAGCACTTTTTCTGAATTGTGCCGCTCCCGTCACTCTGGTTAGGTTGGCATCGAAAAAAACGCTCTCGGGTGCTTTAGAGTGCCGAGTTTATTACTGCGCATTAAGAAATGACCACCTCCAACGTTTGGTTTATGTTTTATAAGCATTTTTAATTTTATTGCTTAAATCGCATTTTCTCGGCGAGCTGAGCACTTTTTCTGAATTGTGCCGCTCCGGTCACTCTGGTTAGGTTGGCATCGAAAAAAACGCTCTCGGGTGCTTTAGAGTGCCGAGTTTATCACTGCGCATTAAGAAATGACCACCTCCAACGTTTGGTTTATGTTTTATAAGCATTTTTAATTTTATTGCTTAAATCGCATTTTCTCGGCGAGCTGAGCACTTTTTCTGAATTGTGCCGCTCCCGTCACTCTGGTTAGGTTGGCATCGAAAAAAACGCTCTCGGGTGCTTTAGAGTGCCGAGTTATTCACTGCGCACGAAGAAATGACCACCTCCAACGTTTGGTTTATGTTTTATAAGCATTTTTAATTTTATTGCTTAAATCGCATTTTCTCGGCGAGCTGAGCGCTTTTTCTGAATTGTGCCGCTCCCGTCACTCTGGTTATGTTGGCATCGAAAAAAACGCTCTCGGGTGCTTTAGAGTGCCGAGTTTATTACTGCGCATTAAGAAAAGACCACCTCCAACGTTTGGTTTATGTTTTATAAGCATTTTTAATTTTATTGCTTAAATCGCATTTTCTCGGCGAGCTGAGCGCTTTTTCTGAATTGTGCCGCTCCCGTCACTCTGGTTAGGTTGGCATCGAAAAAAACGCTCTCGGGTGCTTTAGAGTGCCGAGTTTATTACTGCGCATTAAGAAATGACCACCTCCAACGTTTGGTTTATGTTTTATAAGCATTTTTAATTTTATTGCTTAAATCGCATTTTCTCGGCGAGCTGAGCACTTTTTCTGAATTGTGCCGCTCCCGTCACTCTGGTTAGGTTGGCATCGAAAAAAACGCTCTCGGGTGCTTTAGAGTGCCGAGTTTATTACTGCGCATTAAGAAATGACCACCTCCAACGTTTGGTTTATGTTTTATAAGCATTTTTAATTTTATTGCTTAAATCGCATTTTTTCGGCGAGCTGAGCACTTTTTCTGAATTGTGCCGCTCCCGTCACTCTGGTTAGGTTGGCATCGAAAAAAACGCTCTCGGGTGCTTTAGAGTGCCGAGTTTATCACTGCGCATTAAGAAATGACCACCTCCAACGTTTGGTTTATGTTTTATAAGCATTTTTAATTTTATTGCTTAAATCGCATTTTCTCGGCGAGCTGAGCACTTTTTCTGAATTGTGCCGCTCCCGTCACTCTGGTTAGGTTGGCATCGAAAAAAACGCTCTCGGGTGCTTTAGAGTGCCGAGTTATTCACTGCGCACGAAGAAATGACCACCTCCAACGTTTGGTTTATGTTTTATAAGCATTTTTAATTTTATTGCTTAAATCGCATTTTCTCGGCGAGCTGAGCGCTTTTTCTGAATTGTGCCGCTCCCGTCACTCTGGTTAGGTTGGCATCGAAAAAAACGCTCTCGGGTGCTTTAGAGTGCCGAGTTTATTACTGCGCATTAAGAAATGACCACCTCCAACGTTTGGTTTATGTTTTATAAGCATTTTTAATTTTATTGCTTAAATCGCATTTTCTCGGCGAGCTGAGCACTTTTTCTGAATTGTGCCGCTCCCGTCACTCTGGTTAGGTTGGCATCGAAAAAAACGCTCTCGGGTGCTTTAGAGTGCCGAGTTTATTACTGCGCATTAAGAAATGACCACCTCCAACGTTTGGTTTATGTTTTATAAGCATTTTTAATTTTATTGCTTAAATCGCATTTTCTCGGCGAGCTGAGCACTTTTTCTGAATTGTGCCGCTCCCGTCACTCTGGTTAGGTTGGCATCGAAAAAAACGCTATCGGGTGCTTTAGAGTGCCGAGTTATTCACTGCGCATGAAGAAATGACCACCTCCAACGTTTGGTTTATGTTTAATAAGCATTTTTAATTTTATTGCTTAAATCGCATTTTCTCGGCGAGCTGAGCACTTTTTCTGAATTGTGCCGCTCCCGTCACTCTGGTTAGGTTGGCATCGAAAAAAACGCTCTCGGGTGCTTTAGAGTGCCGAGTTTATTACTGCGCATTAAGAAATGACCACCTCCAACGTTTGGTTTATGTTTTATAAGCATTTTTAATTTTATTGCTTAAATCGCATTTTCTCGGCGAGCTGAGCGCTTTTTCTGAATTGTGCCGCTCCCGTCACTCTGGTTAGGTTGGCATCGAAAAAAACGCTCTCGGGTGCTTTAGAGTGCCGAGTTATTCACTGCGCATGAAGAAATGACCACCTCCAACGTTTGGTTTATGTTTAATAAGCATTTTTAATTTTATTGCTTAAATCGCATTTTCTCGGCGAGCTGAGCACTTTTTCTGAATTGTGCCGCTCCCGTCACTCTGGTTAGGTTGGCATCGAAAAAAACGCTCTCGGGTGCTTTAGAGTGCCGAGTTTATTACTGCGCATTAGGAAATGACCACCTCCAACGTTTGGTTTATGTTTTATAAGCATTTTTAATTTTATTGCTTAAATCGCATTTTCTCGGCGAGCTGAGCGCTTTTTCTGAATTGTGCCGCTCCCGTCACTCTGGTTAGGTTGGCATCGAAAAAAACGCTCTCGGGTGCTTTAGAGTGCCGAGTTTATTACTGCGCATTAAGAAATGACCACCTCCAACGTTTGGTTTATGTTTTATAAGCATTTTTAATTTTATTGCTTAAATCGCATTTTCTCGGCGAGCTGAGCACTTTTTCTGAATTGTGCCGCTCCCGTCACTCTGGTTAGGTTGGCATCGAAAAAAACGCTCTCGGGTGCTTTAGAGTGCCGAGTTTATTACTGCGCATTAAGAAATGACCACCTCCAACGTTTGGTTTATGTTTTATAAGCATTTTTAATTTTATTGCTTAAATCGCATTTTCTCGGCGAGCTGAGCACTTTTTCTGAATTGTGCCGCTCCCGTCACTCTGGTTAGGTTGGCATCGAAAAAAACGCTCTCGGGTGCTTTAGAGTGCCGAGTTTATCACTGCGCATTAAGAAATGACCACCTCCAACGTTTGGTTTATGTTTTATAAGCATTTTTAATTTTATTGCTTAAATCGCATTTTCTCGGCGAGCTGAGCACTTTTTCTGAATTGTGCCGCTCCCGTCACTCTGGTTAGGTTGGCATCGAAAAAAACGCTCTCGGGTGCTTTAGAGTGCCGAGTTATTCACTGCGCACGAAGAAATGACCACCTCCAACGTTTGGTTTATGTTTTATAAGCATTTTTAATTTTATTGCTTAAATCGCATTTTCTCGGCGAGCTGAGCGCTTTTTCTGAATTGTGCCGCTCCCGTCACTCTGGTTATGTTGGCATCGAAAAAAACGCTCTCGGGTGCTTTAGAGTGCCGAGTTTATTACTGCGCATTAAGAAAAGACCACCTCCAACGTTTGGTTTATGTTTTATAAGCATTTTTAATTTTATTGCTTAAATCGCATTTTCTCGGCGAGCTGAGCACTTTTTCTGAATTGTGCCGCTCCCGTCACTCTGGTTAGGTTGGCATCGAAAAAAACGCTCTCGGGTGCTTTAGAGTGCCGAGTTTATTACTGCGCATTAAGAAATGACCACCTCCAACGTTTGGTTTATGTTTTATAAGCATTTTTAATTTTATTGCTTAAATCGCATTTTCTCGGCGAGCTGAGCACTTTTTCTGAATTGTGCCGCTCCCGTCACTCTGGTTAGGTTGGCATCGAAAAAAACGCTCTCGGGTGCTTTAGAGTGCCGAGTTTATTACTGCGCATTAAGAAATGACCACCTCCAACGTTTGGTTTATGTTTTATAAGCATTTTTAATTTTATTGCTTAAATCGCATTTTCTCGGCGAGCTGAGCACTTTTTCTGAATTGTGCCGCTCCCGTCACTCTGGTTAGGTTGGCATCGAAAAAAACGCTCTCGGGTGCTTTAGAGTGCCGAGTTTATTACTGCGCATTAAGAAATGACCACCTCCAACGTTTGGTTTATGTTTTATAAGCATTTTTAATTTTATTGCTTAAATCGCATTTTCTCGGCGAGCTGAGCACTTTTTCTGAATTGTGCCGCTCCCGTCACTCTGGTTAGGTTGGCATCGAAAAAAACGCTCTCGGGTGCTTTAGAGTGCCGAGTTATTCACTGCGCACGAAGAAATGACCACCTCCAACGTTTGGTTTATGTTTTATAAGCATTTTTAATTTTATTGCTTAAATCGCATTTTCTCGGCGAGCTGAGCGCTTTTTCTGAATTGTGCCGCTCCCGTCACTCTGGTTAGGTTGGCATCGAAAAAAACGCTCTCGGGTGCTTTAGAGTGCCGAGTTTATTACTGCGCATTAAGAAATGACCACCTCCAACGTTTGGTTTATGTTTTATAAGCATTTTTAATTTTATTGCTTAAATCGCATTTTCTCGGCGAGCTGAGCACTTTTTCTGAATTGTGCCGCTCCCGTCACTCTGGTTAGGTTGGCATCGAAAAAAACGCTCTCGGGTGCTTTAGAGTGCCGAGTTTATTACTGCGCATTAAGAAATGACCACCTCCAACGTTTGGTTTATGTTTTATAAGCATTTTTAATTTTATTGCTTAAATCGCATTTTCTCGGCGAGCTGAGCGCTTTTTCTGAATTGTGCCGCTCCCGTCACTCTGGTTAGGTTGGCATCGAAAAAAACGCTCTCGGGTGCTTTAGAGTGCCGAGTTATTCACTGCGCATGAAGAAATGACCACCTCCAACGTTTGGTTTATGTTTAATAAGCATTTTTAATTTTATTGCTTAAATCGCATTTTCTCGGCGAGCTGAGCACTTTTTCTGAATTGTGCCGCTCCCGTCACTCTGGTTAGGTTGGCATCGAAAAAAACGCTCTCGGGTGCTTTAGAGTGCCGAGTTTATTACTGCGCATTAGGAAATGACCACCTCCAACGTTTGGTTTATGTTTTATAAGCATTTTTAATTTTATTGCTTAAATCGCATTTTCTCGGCGAGCTGAGCGCTTTTTCTGAATTGTGCCGCTCCCGTCACTCTGGTTAGGTTGGCATCGAAAAAAACGCTCTCGGGTGCTTTAGAGTGCCGAGTTTATTACTGCGCATTAAGAAATGACCACCTCCAACGTTTGGTTTATGTTTTATAAGCATTTTTAATTTTATTGCTTAAATCGCATTTTCTCGGCGAGCTGAGCACTTTTTCTGAATTGTGCCGCTCCCGTCACTCTGGTTAGGTTGGCATCGAAAAAAACGCTCTCGGGTGCTTTAGAGTGCCGAGTTTATTACTGCGCATTAAGAAATGACCACCTCCAACGTTTGGTTTATGTTTTATAAGCATTTTTAATTTTATTGCTTAAATCGCATTTTCTCGGCGAGCTGAGCACTTTTTCTGAATTGTGCCGCTCCCGTCACTCTGGTTAGGTTGGCATCGAAAAAAACGCTCTCGGGTGCTTTAGAGTGCCGAGTTTATCACTGCGCATTAAGAAATGACCACCTCCAACGTTTGGTTTATGTTTTATAAGCATTTTTAATTTTATTGCTTAAATCGCATTTTCTCGGCGAGCTGAGCACTTTTTCTGAATTGTGCCGCTCCCGTCACTCTGGTTAGGTTGGCATCGAAAAAAACGCTCTCGGGTGCTTTAGAGTGCCGAGTTATTCACTGCGCACGAAGAAATGACCACCTCCAACGTTTGGTTTATGTTTTATAAGCATTTTTAATTTTATTGCTTAAATCGCATTTTCTCGGCGAGCTGAGCGCTTTTTCTGAATTGTGCCGCTCCCGTCACTCTGGTTATGTTGGCATCGAAAAAAACGCTCTCGGGTGCTTTAGAGTGCCGAGTTTATTACTGCGCATGAAGAAATGACCACCTCCAACGTTTGGTTTATGTTTTATAAGCATTTTTAATTTTATTGCTTAAATCGCATTTTCTCGGCGAGCTGAGCGCTTTTTCTGAATTGTGCCGCTCCCGTCACTCTGGTTAGGTTGGCATCGAAAAAAACGCTCTCGGGTGCTTTAGAGTGCCGAGTTTATCACTGCGCATGAAGAAATGACCACCTCCAACGTTTGGTTTATGTTTTATAAGCATTTTTAATTTTATTGCTTAAATCGCATTTTCTCGGCGAGCTGAGCGCTTTTTCTGAATTGTGCCGCTCCCGTAACTCTGGTTAGGTTGGCATCGAAAAAAACGCTCTCGGGTGCTTTAGAGTGCCGAGTTTATCACTGCGCATGAAGAAATGACCACTTCCAACGTTTGGTTTATGTTTTATAAGCATTTTTAATTTTATTTGCTTAAATCGCATTTTCTCGGCGAGCTGAGCACTTTTTCTGAATTGTGCCGCTCCCGTCACTCTGGTTAGGTTGGCATCGAAAAAAACGCTCTCGGGTGCTTTAGAGTGCCGAGTTTATTACTGCGCATTAAGAAATGACCACCTCCAACGTTTGGTTTATGTTTTATAAGCATTTTTAATTTTATTGCTTAAATCGCATTTTCTCGGCGAGCTGAGCACTTTTTCTGAATTGTGCCGCTCCCGTCACTCTGGTTAGGTTGGCATCGAAAAAAACGCTCTCGGGTGCTTTAGAGTGCCGAGTTATTCACTGCGCATGAAGAAATGACCACCTCCAACGTTTGGTTTATGTTTTATAAGCATTTTTAATTTTATTGCTTAAATCGCATTTTCTCGGCGAGCTGAGCACTTTTTCTGAATTGTGCCGCTCCCGTCACTCTGGTTAGGTTGGCATCGAAAAAAACGCTCTCGGGTGCTTTAGAGTGCCGAGTTATTCACTGCGCATGAAGAAATGACCACCTCCAATGTTTGGTTTATGTTTAATAAGCATTTTTAATTTTATTGCTTAAATCGCATTTTCTCGGCGAGCTGAGCGCTTTTTCTGAATTGTGCCGCTCCCGTCACTCTGGTTAGGTTGGCATCGAAAAAAACGCTCTCGGGTGCTTTAGAGTGCCGAGTTATTCACTGCGCATGAAGAAATGACCACCTCCAACGTTTGGTTTATGTTTAATAAGCATTTTTAATTTTATTGCTTAAATCGCATTTTCTCGGCGAGCTGAGCACTTTTTCTGAATTGTGCCGCTCCCGTCACTCTGGTTAGGTTGGCATCGAAAAAAACGCTCTCGGGTGCTTTAGAGTGCCGAGTTATTCACTGCGCATGAAGAAATGACCACCTCCAATGTTTGGTTTATGTTTAATAAGCATTTTTAATTTTATTGCTTAAATCGCATTTTCTCGGCGAGCTGAGCGCTTTTTCTGAATTGTGCCGCTCCCGTCACTCTGGTTAGGTTGGCATCGAAAAAAACGCTCTCGGGTGCTTTAGAGTGCCGAGTTTATCACTGCGCATTAAGAAATGACCACCTCCAACGTTTGGTTTATGTTTTATAAGCATTTTTAATTTTATTGCTTAAATCGCATTTTCTCGGCGAGCTGAGCACTTTTTCTGAATTGTGCCGCTCCCGTCACTCTGGTTAGGTTGGCATCGAAAAAAACGCTCTCGGGTGCTTTAGAGTGCCGAGTTATTCACTGCGCACGAAGAAATGACCACCTCCAACGTTTGGTTTATGTTTTATAAGCATTTTTAATTTTATTGCTTAAATCGCATTTTCTCGGCGAGCTGAGCGCTTTTTCTGAATTGTGCCGCTCCCGTCACTCTGGTTATGTTGGCATCGAAAAAAACGCTCTCGGGTGCTTTAGAGTGCCGAGTTTATTACTGCGCATTAAGAAAAGACCACCTCCAACGTTTGGTTTATGTTTTATAAGCATTTTTAATTTTATTGCTTAAATCGCATTTTCTCGGCGAGCTGAGCACTTTTTCTGAATTGTGCCGCTCCCGTCACTCTGGTTAGGTTGGCATCGAAAAAAACGCTCTCGGGTGCTTTAGAGTGCCGAGTTTATTACTGCGCATTAAGAAATGACCACCTCCAACGTTTGGTTTATGTTTTATAAGCATTTTTAATTTTATTGCTTAAATCGCATTTTCTCGGCGAGCTGAGCACTTTTTCTGAATTGTGCCGCTCCCGTCACTCTGGTTAGGTTGGCATCGAAAAAAACGCTCTCGGGTGCTTTAGAGTGCCGAGTTTATTACTGCGCATTAAGAAATGACCACCTCCAACGTTTGGTTTATGTTTTATAAGCATTTTTAATTTTATTGCTTAAATCGCATTTTCTCGGCGAGCTGAGCACTTTTTCTGAATTGTGCCGCTCCCGTCACTCTGGTTAGGTTGGCATCGAAAAAAACGCTCTCGGGTGCTTTAGAGTGCCGAGTTATTCACTGCGCACGAAGAAATGACCACCTCCAACGTTTGGTTTATGTTTTATAAGCATTTTTAATTTTATTGCTTAAATCGCATTTTCTCGGCGAGCTGAGCGCTTTTTCTGAATTGTGCCGCTCCCGTCACTCTGGTTAGGTTGGCATCGAAAAAAACGCTCTCGGGTGCTTTAGAGTGCCGAGTTTATTACTGCGCATTAAGAAATGACCACCTCCAACGTTTGGTTTATGTTTTATAAGCATTTTTAATTTTATTGCTTAAATCGCATTTTCTCGGCGAGCTGAGCACTTTTTCTGAATTGTGCCGCTCCCGTCACTCTGGTTAGGTTGGCATCGAAAAAAACGCTCTCGGGTGCTTTAGAGTGCCGAGTTTATTACTGCGCATTAAGAAATGACCACCTCCAACGTTTGGTTTATGTTTTATAAGCATTTTTAATTTTATTGCTTAAATCGCATTTTCTCGGCGAGCTGAGCACTTTTTCTGAATTGTGCCGCTCCCGTCACTCTGGTTAGGTTGGCATCGAAAAAAACGCTCTCGGGTGCTTTAGAGTGCCGAGTTTATCACTGCGCATTAAGAAATGACCACCTCCAACGTTTGGTTTATGTTTTATAAGCATTTTTAATTTTATTGCTTAAATCGCATTTTCTCGGCGAGCTGAGCACTTTTTCTGAATTGTGCCGCTCCCGTCACTCTGGTTAGGTTGGCATCGAAAAAAACGCTCTCGGGTGCTTTAGAGTGCCGAGTTATTCACTGCGCACGAAGAAATGACCACCTCCAACGTTTGGTTTATGTTTTATAAGCATTTTTAATTTTATTGCTTAAATCGCATTTTCTCGGCGAGCTGAGCGCTTTTTCTGAATTGTGCCGCTCCCGTCACTCTGGTTAGGTTGGCATCGAAAAAAACGCTCTCGGGTGCTTTAGAGTGCCGAGTTATTCACTGCGCATGAAGAAATGACCACCTCCAACGTTTGGTTTATGTTTAATAAGCATTTTTAATTTTATTGCTTAAATCGCATTTTCTCGGCGAGCTGAGCACTTTTTCTGAATTGTGCCGCTCCCGTCACTCTGGTTAGGTTGGCATCGAAAAAAACGCTCTCGGGTGCTTTAGAGTGCCGAGTTTATTACTGCGCATTAAGAAATGACCACCTCCAACGTTTGGTTTATGTTTTATAAGCATTTTTAATTTTATTGCTTAAATCGCATTTTCTCGGCGAGCTGAGCACTTTTTCTGAATTGTGCCGCTCCCGTCACTCTGGTTAGGTTGGCATCGAAAAAAACGCTCTCGGGTGCTTTAGAGTGCCGAGTTTATCACTGCGCATGAAGAAATGACCACCTCCAACGTTTGGTTTATGTTTAATAAGCATTTTTAATTTTATTGCTTAAATCGCATTTTCTCGGCGAGCTGAGCACTTTTTCTGAATTGTGCCGCTCCCGTCACTCTGGTTAGGTTGGCATCGAAAAAAACGCTCTCGGGTGCTTTAGAGTGCCGAGTTTATCACTGCGCATGATGAAATGACCACCTCCAACGTTTGGTTTATGTTTTATAAGCATTTTTAATTTTATTGCTTAAATCGCATTTTCTCGGCGAGCTGAGCACTTTTTCTGAATTGTGCCGCTCCCGTCACTCTGGTTAGGTTGGCATCGAAAAAAACGCTCTCGGGTGCTTTAGAGTGCCGAGTTTATCACTGCGCATGAAGAAATGACCACCTCCAATGTTTGGTTTATGTTTAATAAGCATTTTTAATTTTATTGCTTAAATCGCATTTTCTCGGCGAGCTGAGCGCTTTTTCTGAATTGTGCCGCTCCCGTCACTCTGGTTAGGTTGGCATCGAAAAAAACGCTCTCGGGTGCTTTAGAGTGCCGAGTTATTCACTGCGCATGAAGAAATGACCACCTCCAACGTTTGGTTTATGTTTAATAAGCATTTTTAATTTTATTGCTTAAATCGCATTTTCTCGGCGAGCTGAGCACTTTTTCTGAATTGTGCCGCTCCCGTCACTCTGGTTAGGTTGGCATCGAAAAAAACGCTCTCGGGTGCTTTAGAGTGCCGAGTTTATTACTGCGCATTAAGAAATGACCACCTCCAACGTTTGGTTTATGTTTTATAAGCATTTTTAATTTTATTGCTTAAATCGCATTTTCTCGGCGAGCTGAGCACTTTTTCTGAATTGTGCCGCTCCCGTCACTCTGGTTAGGTTGGCATCGAAAAAAACGCTCTCGGGTGCTTTAGAGTGCCGAGTTTATTACTGCGCATTAAGAAATGACCACCTCCAACGTTTGGTTTATGTTTTATAAGCATTTTTAATTTTATTGCTTAAATCGCATTTTCTCGGCGAGCTGAGCACTTTTTCTGAATTGTGCCGCTCCCGTCACTCTGGTTAGGTTGGCATCGAAAAAAACGCTCTCGGGTGCTTTAGAGTGCCGAGTTATTCACTGCGCACGAAGAAATGACCACCTCCAACGTTTGGTTTATGTTTTATAAGCATTTTTAATTTTATTGCTTAAATCGCATTTTCTCGGCGAGCTGAGCGCTTTTTCTGAATTGTGCCGCTCCCGTCACTCTGGTTAGGTTGGCATCGAAAAAAACGCTCTCGGGTGCTTTAGAGTGCCGAGTTTATTACTGCGCATTAAGAAATGACCACCTCCAACGTTTGGTTTATGTTTTATAAGCATTTTTAATTTTATTGCTTAAATCGCATTTTCTCGGCGAGCTGAGCACTTTTTCTGAATTGTGCCGCTCCCGTCACTCTGGTTAGGTTGGCATCGAAAAAAACGCTCTCGGGTGCTTTAGAGTGCCGAGTTTATTACTGCGCATTAAGAAATGACCACCTCCAACGTTTGGTTTATGTTTTATAAGCATTTTTAATTTTATTGCTTAAATCGCATTTTCTCGGCGAGCTGAGCACTTTTTCTGAATTGTGCCGCTCCCGTCACTCTGGTTAGGTTGGCATCGAAAAAAACGCTATCGGGTGCTTTAGAGTGCCGAGTTATTCACTGCGCATGAAGAAATGACCACCTCCAACGTTTGGTTTATGTTTAATAAGCATTTTTAATTTTATTGCTTAAATCGCATTTTCTCGGCGAGCTGAGCACTTTTTCTGAATTGTGCCGCTCCCGTCACTCTGGTTAGGTTGGCATCGAAAAAAACGCTCTCGGGTGCTTTAGAGTGCCGAGTTTATTACTGCGCATTAAGAAATGACCACCTCCAACGTTTGGTTTATGTTTTATAAGCATTTTTAATTTTATTGCTTAAATCGCATTTTCTCGGCGAGCTGAGCGCTTTTTCTGAATTGTGCCGCTCCCGTCACTCTGGTTAGGTTGGCATCGAAAAAAACGCTCTCGGGTGCTTTAGAGTGCCGAGTTATTCACTGCGCATGAAGAAATGACCACCTCCAACGTTTGGTTTATGTTTAATAAGCATTTTTAATTTTATTGCTTAAATCGCATTTTCTCGGCGAGCTGAGCACTTTTTCTGAATTGTGCCGCTCCCGTCACTCTGGTTAGGTTGGCATCGAAAAAAACGCTCTCGGGTGCTTTAGAGTGCCGAGTTTATTACTGCGCATTAGGAAATGACCACCTCCAACGTTTGGTTTATGTTTTATAAGCATTTTTAATTTTATTGCTTAAATCGCATTTTCTCGGCGAGCTGAGCGCTTTTTCTGAATTGTGCCGCTCCCGTCACTCTGGTTAGGTTGGCATCGAAAAAAACGCTCTCGGGTGCTTTAGAGTGCCGAGTTTATTACTGCGCATTAAGAAATGACCACCTCCAACGTTTGGTTTATGTTTTATAAGCATTTTTAATTTTATTGCTTAAATCGCATTTTCTCGGCGAGCTGAGCACTTTTTCTGAATTGTGCCGCTCCCGTCACTCTGGTTAGGTTGGCATCGAAAAAAACGCTCTCGGGTGCTTTAGAGTGCCGAGTTTATTACTGCGCATTAAGAAATGACCACCTCCAACGTTTGGTTTATGTTTTATAAGCATTTTTAATTTTATTGCTTAAATCGCATTTTCTCGGCGAGCTGAGCACTTTTTCTGAATTGTGCCGCTCCCGTCACTCTGGTTAGGTTGGCATCGAAAAAAACGCTCTCGGGTGCTTTAGAGTGCCGAGTTTATCACTGCGCATTAAGAAATGACCACCTCCAACGTTTGGTTTATGTTTTATAAGCATTTTTAATTTTATTGCTTAAATCGCATTTTCTCGGCGAGCTGAGCACTTTTTCTGAATTGTGCCGCTCCCGTCACTCTGGTTAGGTTGGCATCGAAAAAAACGCTCTCGGGTGCTTTAGAGTGCCGAGTTATTCACTGCGCACGAAGAAATGACCACCTCCAACGTTTGGTTTATGTTTTATAAGCATTTTTAATTTTATTGCTTAAATCGCATTTTCTCGGCGAGCTGAGCGCTTTTTCTGAATTGTGCCGCTCCCGTCACTCTGGTTATGTTGGCATCGAAAAAAACGCTCTCGGGTGCTTTAGAGTGCCGAGTTTATTACTGCGCATGAAGAAATGACCACCTCCAACGTTTGGTTTATGTTTTATAAGCATTTTTAATTTTATTGCTTAAATCGCATTTTCTCGGCGAGCTGAGCGCTTTTTCTGAATTGTGCCGCTCCCGTCACTCTGGTTAGGTTGGCATCGAAAAAAACGCTCTCGGGTGCTTTAGAGTGCCGAGTTTATCACTGCGCATGAAGAAATGACCACCTCCAACGTTTGGTTTATGTTTTATAAGCATTTTTAATTTTATTGCTTAAATCGCATTTTCTCGGCGAGCTGAGCGCTTTTTCTGAATTGTGCCGCTCCCGTAACTCTGGTTAGGTTGGCATCGAAAAAAACGCTCTCGGGTGCTTTAGAGTGCCGAGTTTATCACTGCGCATGAAGAAATGACCACTTCCAACGTTTGGTTTATGTTTTATAAGCATTTTTAATTTTATTGCTTAAATCGCATTTTCTCGGCGAGCTGAGCACTTTTTCTGAATTGTGCCGCTCCCGTCACTCTGGTTAGGTTGGCATCGAAAAAAACGCTCTCGGGTGCTTTAGAGTGCCGAGTTTATCACTGCGCATTAAGAAATGACCACCTCCAACGTTTGGTTTATGTTTTATAAGCATTTTTAATTTTATTGCTTAAATCGCATTTTCTCGGCGAGCTGAGCACTTTTTCTGAATTGTGCCGCTCCCGTCACTCTGGTTAGGTTGGCATCGAAAAAAACGCTCTCGGGTGCTTTAGAGTGCCGAGTTATTCACTGCGCACGAAGAAATGACCACCTCCAACGTTTGGTTTATGTTTTATAAGCATTTTTAATTTTATTGCTTAAATCGCATTTTCTCGGCGAGCTGAGCGCTTTTTCTGAATTGTGCCGCTCCCGTCACTCTGGTTATGTTGGCATCGAAAAAAACGCTCTCGGGTGCTTTAGAGTGCCGAGTTTATTACTGCGCATGAAGAAATGACCACCTCCAACGTTTGGTTTATGTTTTATAAGCATTTTTAATTTTATTGCTTAAATCGCATTTTCTCGGCGAGCTGAGCGCTTTTTCTGAATTGTGCCGCTCCCGTCACTCTGGTTAGGTTGGCATCGAAAAAAACGCTCTCGGGTGCTTTAGAGTGCCGAGTTTATCACTGCGCATGAAGAAATGACCACCTCCAACGTTTGGTTTATGTTTTATAAGCATTTTTAATTTTATTGCTTAAATCGCATTTTCTCGGCGAGCTGAGCGCTTTTTCTGAATTGTGCCGCTCCCGTAACTCTGGTTAGGTTGGCATCGAAAAAAACGCTCTCGGGTGCTTTAGAGTGCCGAGTTTATCACTGCGCATGAAGAAATGACCACTTCCAACGTTTGGTTTATGTTTTATAAGCATTTTTAATTTTATTGCTTAAATCGCATTTTCTCGGCGAGCTGAGCACTTTTTCTGAATTGTGCCGCTCCCGTCACTCTGGTTAGGTTGGCATCGAAAAAAACGCTCTCGGGTGCTTTAGAGTGCCGAGTTTATTACTGCGCATTAAGAAATGACCACCTCCAACGTTTGGTTTATGTTTTATAAGCATTTTTAATTTTATTGCTTAAATCGCATTTTCTCGGCGAGCTGAGCACTTTTTCTGAATTGTGCCGCTCCCGTCACTCTGGTTAGGTTGGCATCGAAAAAAACGCTCTCGGGTGCTTTAGAGTGCCGAGTTATTCACTGCGCATGAAGAAATGACCACCTCCAACGTTTGGTTTATGTTTTATAAGCATTTTTAATTTTATTGCTTAAATCGCATTTTCTCGGCGAGCTGAGCACTTTTTCTGAATTGTGCCGCTCCCGTCACTCTGGTTAGGTTGGCATCGAAAAAAACGCTCTCGGGTGCTTTAGAGTGCCGAGTTATTCACTGCGCATGAAGAAATGACCACCTCCAATGTTTGGTTTATGTTTAATAAGCATTTTTAATTTTATTGCTTAAATCGCATTTTCTCGGCGAGCTGAGCGCTTTTTCTGAATTGTGCCGCTCCCGTCACTCTGGTTAGGTTGGCATCGAAAAAAACGCTCTCGGGTGCTTTAGAGTGCCGAGTTATTCACTGCGCATGAAGAAATGACCACCTCCAACGTTTGGTTTATGTTTAATAAGCATTTTTAATTTTATTGCTTAAATCGCATTTTCTCGGCGAGCTGAGCACTTTTTCTGAATTGTGCCGCTCCCGTCACTCTGGTTAGGTTGGCATCGAAAAAAACGCTCTCGGGTGCTTTAGAGTGCCGAGTTTATTACTGCGCATTAAGAAATGACCACCTCCAACGTTTGGTTTATGTTTTATAAGCATTTTTAATTTTATTGCTTAAATCGCATTTTCTCGGCGAGCTGAGCACTTTTTCTGAATTGTGCCGCTCCCGTCACTCTGGTTAGGTTGGCATCGAAAAAAACGCTCTCGGGTGCTTTAGAGTGCCGAGTTTATCACTGCGCATGAAGAAATGACCACCTCCAACGTTTGGTTTATGTTTAATAAGCATTTTTAATTTTATTGCTTAAATCGCATTTTCTCGGCGAGCTGAGCACTTTTTCTGAATTGTGCCGCTCCCGTCACTCTGGTTAGGTTGGCATCGAAAAAAACGCTCTCGGGTGCTTTAGAGTGCCGACTTTATCACTGCGCATGATGAAATGACCACCTCCAACGTTTGGTTTATGTTTTATAAGCATTTTTAATTTTATTGCTTAAATCGCATTTTCTCGGCGAGCTGAGCACTTTTTCTGAATTGTGCCGCTCCCGTCACTCTGGTTAGGTTGGCATCGAAAAAAACGCTCTCGGGTGCTTTAGAGTGCCGAGTTTATCACTGCGCATGAAGAAATGACCACCTCCAACGTTTGGTTTATGTTTTATAAGCATTTTTAATTTTATTGCTTAAATCGCATTTTCTCGGCGAGCTGAGCGCTTTTTCTGAATTGTGCCGCTCCCGTAACTCTGGTTAGGTTGGCATCGAAAAAAACGCTCTCGGGTGCTTTAGAGTGCCGAGTTTATCACTGCGCATGAAGAAATGACCACTTCCAACGTTTGGTTTATGTTTTATAAGCATTTTTAATTTTATTGCTTAAATCGCATTTTCTCGGCGAGCTGAGCACTTTTTCTGAATTGTGCCGCTCCCGTCACTCTGGTTAGGTTGGCATCGAAAAAAACGCTCTCGGGTGCTCTAGAGTGCCGAGTTTATTACTGCGCATTAAGAAATGACCACCTCCAACGTTTGGTTTATGTTTTATAAGCATTTTTAATTTTATTGCTTAAATCGCATTTTCTCGGCGAGCTGAGCACTTTTTCTGAATTGTGCCGCTCCCGTCACTCTGGTTAGGTTGGCATCGAAAAAAACGCTCTCGGGTGCTTTAGAGTGCCGAGTTTATTACTGCGCATTAAGAAATGACCACCTCCAACGTTTGGTTTATGTTTTATAAGCATTTTTAATTTTATTGCTTAAATCGCATTTTCTCGGCGAGCTGAGCACTTTTTCTGAATTGTGCCGCTCCCGTCACTCTGGTTAGGTTGGCATCGAAAAAAACGCTCTCGGGTGCTTTAGAGTGCCGAGTTTATTACTGCGCATTAAGAAATGACCACCTCCAACGTTTGGTTTATGTTTTATAAGCATTTTTAATTTTATTGCTTAAATCGCATTTTCTCGGCGAGCTGAGCACTTTTTCTGAATTGTGCCGCTCCCGTCACTCTGGTTAGGTTGGCATCGAAAAAAACGCTCTCGGGTGCTTTAGAGTGCCGAGTTTATTACTGCGCATTAAGAAATGACCACCTCCAACGTTTGGTTTATGTTTTATAAGCATTTTTAATTTTATTGCTTAAATCGCATTTTCTCGGCGAGCTGAGCACTTTTTCTGAATTGTGCCGCTCCCGTCACTCTGGTTAGGTTGGCATCGAAAAAAACGCTATCGGGTGCTTTAGAGTGCCGAGTTATTCACTGCGCATGAAGAAATGACCACCTCCAACGTTTGGTTTATGTTTAATAAGCATTTTTAATTTTATTGCTTAAATCGCATTTTCTCGGCGAGCTGAGCACTTTTTCTGAATTGTGCCGCTCCCGTCACTCTGGTTAGGTTGGCATCGAAAAAAACGCTCTCGGGTGCTTTAGAGTGCCGAGTTTATTACTGCGCATTAAGAAATGACCACCTCCAACGTTTGGTTTATGTTTTATAAGCATTTTTAATTTTATTGCTTAAATCGCATTTTCTCGGCGAGCTGAGCGCTTTTTCTGAATTGTGCCGCTCCCGTCACTCTGGTTAGGTTGGCATCGAAAAAAACGCTCTCGGGTGCTTTAGAGTGCCGAGTTATTCACTGCGCATGAAGAAATGACCACCTCCAACGTTTGGTTTATGTTTAATAAGCATTTTTAATTTTATTGCTTAAATCGCATTTTCTCGGCGAGCTGAGCACTTTTTCTGAATTGTGCCGCTCCCGTCACTCTGGTTAGGTTGGCATCGAAAAAAACGCTCTCGGGTGCTTTAGAGTGCCGAGTTTATTACTGCGCATTAGGAAATGACCACCTCCAACGTTTGGTTTATGTTTTATAAGCATTTTTAATTTTATTGCTTAAATCGCATTTTCTCGGCGAGCTGAGCGCTTTTTCTGAATTGTGCCGCTCCCGTCACTCTGGTTAGGTTGGCATCGAAAAAAACGCTCTCGGGTGCTTTAGAGTGCCGAGTTTATTACTGCGCATTAAGAAATGACCACCTCCAACGTTTGGTTTATGTTTTATAAGCATTTTTAATTTTATTGCTTAAATCGCATTTTCTCGGCGAGCTGAGCACTTTTTCTGAATTGTGCCGCTCCCGTCACTCTGGTTAGGTTGGCATCGAAAAAAACGCTCTCGGGTGCTTTAGAGTGCCGAGTTTATTACTGCGCATTAAGAAATGACCACCTCCAACGTTTGGTTTATGTTTTATAAGCATTTTTAATTTTATTGCTTAAATCGCATTTTCTCGGCGAGCTGAGCACTTTTTCTGAATTGTGCCGCTCCCGTCACTCTGGTTAGGTTGGCATCGAAAAAAACGCTCTCGCACAGCAAAAACTGGAGTGTTGAAATTTCAGGGTTAAACATGTCAGAGTTGATTTCAACTCTCAAAGTGTCATTTTAACACATTCTGATTAAAATGGTGTTCAGTGTTGGAGTTATTTAACAGAGTTATTCCAACCTAAGCAAATCAACTCTGTAGAGATGTAAAGTGCATCTCGGCCGAGTTAACTTGCTTGATAGGCCCCTGGGCTTCAGTCCAGGTAACCCCATGTGTTATGCCCCTGGGCTTTCAGCAGGGTGAACCCGTGCATCAATCAATAGTCTCCTGTGCGTGGCGTGGTCAACCGTCGTTTATTTCGCTGCTGGAATCAGGAATGGATGCGAAGTTGGACTTTTACACGAGAGGTAAGCTACAAAATCAAACTTGTAGGAACAATAACATTGAATTAAACATCTGCTGAGAATATTTATGTAACTTTGCTAAGCATTTTTTGTGGTTGGCACTGGACAGCGAACGTTTGGATTTTTTTTTTAATGCAATGTTAACTTCACCACTAACGTTACCACTTGCTAAAAAATAAACATTAATAAAAAAACGGTTTCCTATGTTATCCTTTGCATTTTACCAAGTCTCACGCATGCTTGAGAGGTTGTATAAACAAGGCTTCATATTTAACTGTCGAATATAGTTTGGGGCTAACGTTAGCACATGTTAACAAGCTAACTTGAAGTTCATGGCGGGTGCAATGTTTAAATAAATCAGTTTTGCCTCAAATGTAAATGTTAATTACGGTAGCATGTGCTGCAGTCACTACAGCTAGTCGCTGCCACGTTCATCAATGAGAGCGTTTCCACTGGGCCTGCTGTGGCATGTTTTAACAGCCTCCCAGCAGCTGCTGAATGTGTTTAATCTTAGACATGCAGTGAAATTAATAATGAAACAATTTCTTGCATGATACACAACGTTTATGTGAGTGTTAAATAATTATTTCTTGCATGTTAAGTGTTTACTGACATTTGTTTGTTGTTGCATGTCTCAGAAAAATGTTGATCCAGGTTCGGTATTGCCAACAGCAGAAGTATGTGAAGTTGGATGAGGTTGATGGATGTTTTGATTTTGTGCAGTTCCATGACAAAGGTTTGTTTTTGTTTTACTTATGCTTGGTTTGATATAAAGGGCAGAACAACGCCCCTTTCTTTTAAGATTTGGACTGAAAAGAGAATGTATTTTATGCAGGGGATTATCTCTGAATTTGTTTACAGTGGTGGATTAAATTATTGAATGTGAAATGAGGCAAGATCAGTGCTATCTTAAAGGTCCACTCAGATGTATCTTGTCTTTTCCAGTCATCGAGAGATTTTGCCTGCCACCTGACGCAAAATTAGTGTACAAAGATGCAACAGGGACAGAAGTTGATGAGGACATTTTCAGTGACCTTGTCAGCCAAGGCAATGTGACTCTATCAGTTTTCTCAAATGACGGTGAGAAATGTAAAGGGGTAAATTACATAATGCAATGTGTAAAACACTAATGCAAATTTATAAGTACAGAAATACAGTAAACAATTTCAATTTAATGTTTTCAGAATTAAGTCATTTAATACACTTAAAGGTGGATCAAATATTCAATATCATTCTTTGTGGTTACACAACAGGGACATTCAGCCTGACTTTTATTGAATGGTTTAAATGTCATTTTAACTGACATAAATCCAATATGAATACCAAATGTATTTTTGATTAATCTAATTCATGCCTTTAAAACAATTTCTGAAAATATTTCTGAATTGCCTATCAAGACTGAGAATCAATTGATTAAATGAGTTGAGTCTATGGTGTGCCGTTGGCTTGGTTAGATCAAAAATCTTCTATGACTTTTTGTATACTGCAAATAAACACCCCACCCCCCTTCTTTTTTTTTTTTTTTTTTTTTTTTTTTAGAATTTTCCGATTGCTCCTTGTCCTCTCCATCCGATTATTCTGATTCAAGCTTCAGTTCATGTGCAAGTACATCAACTATACTCCTAGATGAGGTTCCTAGGAAGAAACCAAGACTTGAGGGCCCACTTACTGCAGCATCTGCTAGAAAGGTTGTGCTAAGTACTCACAGGTTTCTTAAAATCAACATTTGTCATCCTTAAACTCTAGAAAGGCAGTTTATCACATTTGTTTTTTTGCTTCTTTTTCAAAGTTGATTGAAGATGTCCTTGGTACCAGCTCAGGTGGTGAAGAGGTCCTCCAAGAGTATCACACAACAAAAACTCTAACAGATGCTACCAGAAGAAAGTTGGTCAATATAATAGTGGCACACATGATTGATAAACACGGGTATGTGTGTTCTATTTGTCTGTACTATCCTTTTTTTATTAACAAGTTAACTACTTGGCCCTTGTATTAATGCTAATTTGATCTTTTCTCAGGCAACTCCCAAGCAAAGCTGTTCGAGAAGAGTACGCTCTTGGGATAGTGACAGTGTTCCCGTCCCTCAAAGACCCATACTCCAAGAAAGGCTATGTATAGTCATTATTATTGTACTCTCTGTTTACATAATTTTCATGTTTTGTCTACATTACAGTAACATTTAGATTCTGAAATTTCACAGTAGCTTATGAGGTTGACATCACATTAATTTTGAATGTATTTCCATTTTAGGAACATTTCTATGATGCTGCAAGCAGCACCGGATACATTTCTTGGCGTCTGAAAACGATTCAGAGAAAGATTCGAAGAGGACATGCATCTACAAGTAGCCCCACTGGCTTTTCCCCAGGAGGAGGTCAGTCTATCTATCTATCTATCTATCTATCTATCTATCTATCTATCTATCTATCTATCTATCTATCTATCTATCTATCTATCTATCTATCTATCTATCTATCTATCTATCTATCTATCTATCTATCTATCTATCTATCTATCTATCTATCTATCTATCTATCTATCTATCTATCTATCTATCTATCTATCTATCTATCTATCTATCTATCTATCTCTCTCTCTCGCTATCTCTCTCGCTATCTCTCTCTCTATCTCTCTCTCTCTATCTCTCTATCTCTCTCTCTATCTCTCTCTCTATCTCTCTCTCTATCTCTCTCTCTATCTCTCTCTCTATCTCTCTCTCTCTCTCTCTCTCTCTCTCTCTCTCTCTATCTCTCTCTCTACGCAACTGTCTTTCTTTCTCTAAGTACCCCTCATTTTTCTTTCTTTCTTACAACTTCATCTAGGGTGTTTCTTGTTTTTTTTCTTGAAAGAATTGTGTGCTTTTTTTCAGGAGGCCCAAATGTGCGCAGGTCCATTGTTGTTGACCAGCAGCTTGATGGGGATGCATACCAGGAAGCCATCTCCTTGCTCAACCATACAACAGACAGTTCCGTAATTTTTCTGAAGATGAGAGAGACCTTTCAGAATCGCCAAAAACTCATCCACGACTCAGACAAAACTCAAGATATCTTCTCCATCTTCCCAAGATTCCTGGATACAAAGGGATTGGTAAGTATGAAATGGGATTTTTAGAATGCCTTGAAATGTGCTGAATGTGGTAGTAGTACATTTGCTTTCTTATAGATGAATCAAGACTTCACACTCCTGTTTGAAGAGGAGGTTTCCAACCTGCTGCTCCAGAAATGGGATCCGTTCTTCAGAGATAACGTCATCAAAGAGGCCAAGCGGCTCACCCCAACACCTGAGCTGCGCCGAATGCTGCAGGCCGCAGAGTCTCCAGGAAGTGAACTTGATGAGGCACCAAGTGAGTTTTGTTCGATAGAATTTGTTATAAGCAATTACAGTTCAATAGTCTTGTGATTAATAAAGACCGATTGATTTTATGTTACTGGACTTCAATTGTTCGTTCATTCTGTGTATTTCTTTTTCTTTTTAAAGTTGGGTTAAAGTCGATGGTGTTGAGTACAAAGGTGGACTTGTTGTTTGCAGTTCCATGGAGGAAGACATGCCAGTCTTTTGTCAAATAGATGATGTACTTCTGGTTGAAGATGACGTTTATTTTTTGACAAAAAAGCTATTTACAGAGATGTTTGTTGAACACCACCATGCCTTCAAAGTTTTACCAACTGAAGAGAGGTGTGTCATGAAAATGACTGAACTCAAATGTCACAAACCATTTGATATTCAAAGCTCATATGGTAAAGCAGATGAAAGTTTGTACATTATACCCTCGTTTATTATGTTTTAACTGACTGCATTGGGGGAAAGTTCTTAAAATAAATGGTAAGCAGATGGAGGTTTGTACATTATACCCTCATGTTTTAACTGACTGCATTGGGGGAAAAGTTAAAATAAATTGTGTTTTTGAAAATGCATTTTTCTTGGAATTGTCATTTTAATGGTTGTATTGTACGGTTTTTCTTTTAACTATGTAGTGTCAATTTAACCAAATTTAGGAAGTTAAAAAGGAGCTTTGATATAATGTAAATCGATAGTGCTAATTTAACCCAGTTTAGAGAGTTAAAAAGGAACTCTGATATAGTGTTAATGTAACTCGATATAGTGTTAATTTAACACAGTTTAGGGAGTTAAAAAGGAACTCTGATATAGTGTTAATGTAACTCGATATAGTATTAATTTAACACAGTTTAGGGAGTTAAAAAGGAACTCTGATATAGTGTTAATGTAACTCGATATAGTGTTAATTCAACCCAGTCTAGGGAGTTAAAAAGTAACTCTGATATAGTGTTAATGTAACTCGATATAGTGTTAATTCAACCCAGTCTAGGGAGTTAAAAAGTAACTCTAGGTACAGTGTTAAATAATTAACTATTTTGAAAGTGTTAATTTAACTCTGTAGAGTGTGGAGCTATATAAACCCGCAAAAAGTGTTAAAATTGACTCTGTGGGAGTTGATTCAACACTCCAGTTTTTGCTGTGCGGGTGCTTTAGAGTGCCGAGTTTATCACTGCGCATTAAGAAATGACCACCTCCAACGTTTGGTTTATGTTTTATAAGCATTTTTAATTTTATTGCTTAAATCGCATTTTCTCGGCGAGCTGAGCACTTTTTCTGAATTGTGCCGCTCCCGTCACTCTGGTTAGGTTGGCATCGAAAAAAACGCTCTCGGGTGCTTTAGAGTGCCGAGTTATTCACTGCGCACGAAGAAATGACCACCTCCAACGTTTGGTTTATGTTTTATAAGCATTTTTAATTTTATTGCTTAAATCGCATTTTCTCGGCGAGCTGAGCGCTTTTTCTGAATTGTGCCGCTCCCGTCACTCTGGTTATGTTGGCATCGAAAAAAACCCTCTCGGGTGCTTTAGAGTGCCGAGTTTATTACTGCGCATTAAGAAAAGACCACCTCCAACGTTTGGTTTATGTTTTATAAGCATTTTTAATTTTATTGCTTAAATCGCATTTTCTCGGCGAGCTGAGCACTTTTTCTGAATTGTGCCGCTCCCGTCACTCTGGTTAGGTTGGCATCGAAAAAAATGCTCTCGGGTGCTTTAGAGTGCCGAGTTTATTACTGCGCATTAAGAAATGACCACCTCCAACGTTTGGTTTATGTTTTATAAGCATTTTTAATTTTATTGCTTAAATCGCATTTTCTCGGCGAGCTGAGCACTTTTTCTGAATTGTGCCGCTCCCGTCACTCTGGTTAGGTTGGCATCGAAAAAAACGCTCTCGGGTGCTTTAGAGTGCCGAGTTTATTACTGCGCATTAAGAAATGACCACCTCCAACGTTTGGTTTATGTTTTATAAGCATTTTTAATTTTATTGCTTAAATCGCATTTTCTCGGCGAGCTGAGCACTTTTTCTGAATTGTGCCGCTCCCGTCACTCTGGTTAGGTTGGCATCGAAAAAAACGCTCTTGGGTGCTTTAGAGTGCCGAGTTTATTACTGCGCATTAAGAAATGACCACCTCCAACGTTTGGTTTATGTTTTATAAGCATTTTTAATTTTATTGCTTAAATCGCATTTTCTCGGCGAGCTGAGCACTTTTTCTGAATTGTGCCGCTCCCGTCACTCTGGTTAGGTTGGCATCGAAAAAAACGCTCTCGGGTGCTTTAGAGTGCCGAGTTATTCACTGCGCACGAAGAAATGACCACCTCCAACGTTTGGTTTATGTTTTATAAGCATTTTTAATTGTATTGCTTAAATCGCATTTTCTCGGCGAGCTGAGCACTTTTTCTGAATTGTGCCGCTCCCGTCACTCTGGTTAGGTTGGCATCGAAAAAAACGCTCTCGGGTGCTTTAGAGTGCCGAGTTTATTACTGCGCATTAAGAAATGACCACCTCCAACGTTTGGTTTATGTTTTATAAGCATTTTTAATTTTATTGCTTAAATCGCATTTTCTCGGCGAGCTGAGCGCTTTTTCTGAATTGTGCCGCTCCCGTCACTCTGGTTAGGTTGGCATCGAAAAAAACGCTTTCGGGTGCTTTAGAGTGCCGAGTTATTCACTGCGCATGAAGAAATGACCACCTCCAACGTTTGGTTTATGTTTAATAAGCATTTTTAATTTTATTGCTTAAATCGCATTTTCTCGGCGAGCTGAGCACTTTTTCTGAATTGTGCCGCTCCCGTCACTCTGGTTAGGTTGGCATCGAAAATAATGCTCTCGGGTGCTTTAGAGTGCCGAGTTTATCACTGCGCATGAAGAAATGACCACCTCCAACGTTTGGTTTATGTTTAATAAGCATTTTTAATTTTATTGCTTAAATCGCATTTTCTCGGCGAGCTGAGCACTTTTTCTGAATTGTGCCGCTCCCGTCACTCTGGTTAGGTTGGCATCGAAAAAAACGCTCTCGGGTGCTTTAGAGTGCCGAGTTTATTACTGCGCATTAAGAAATGACCACCTCCAACGTTTGGTTTATGTTTTATAAGCATTTTTAATTTTATTGCTTAAATCGCATTTTCTCGGCGAGCTGAGCGCTTTTTCTGAATTGTGCCGCTCCCGTCACTCTGGTTAGGTTGGCATCGAAAAAAACGCTTTCGGGTGCTTTAGAGTGCCGAGTTATTCACTGCGCATGAAGAAATGACCACCTCCAACGTTTGGTTTATGTTTAATAAGCATTTTTAATTTTATTGCTTAAATCGCATTTTCTCGGCGAGCTGAGCACTTTTTCTGAATTGTGCCGCTCCCGTCACTCTGGTTAGGTTGGCATCGAAAAAAACGCTCTCGGGTGCTTTAGAGTGCCGAGTTTATTACTGCGCATTAAGAAATGACCACCTCCAACGTTTGGTTTATGTTGTGGTGAATTCTCTTCGATGGTCAGCTGGTCTTCCAAACAAGATGGTGAAAAAGTGGCTGGCTTGGGGAAGGAAAACTTCAGTCACACATGGCTGATTGGGGAAAGATTTTATTCAACCGATGTCAGAGAGAAGTGTCTCGCGCCCTAGCCAAGATGTCGAGTCCCTTTGTCTACTCTCGTCCTAAACCTTATACTCTTGCGCTTCCCTCCACGCGGGAGCGCGCAGATAGGGCTGTTGGCTGACCTATGACCCCGCAGTTGCCTCCTCATCTCTACATCATGTGCATCTTAGCAGTTGTTAATGGAAGCCAGATGTGTCTGGCGCCAATGAGTCTACCTTCCTGGACCAAGCCCTAAACAATACCACACGAACCTGACCCGAACATGACCTGGTCATACTTAGGCTTACTAGTGAGATATACATTGCATGATACCAGAATAAAAATTCACAACATTCCCCCCTGCCGGGGCACATCAAGTGCCCCGGCAACAACTCAACACGAAAAAGACACCGGTACATCAAAAACCTTCCCCCAACCATTTCATGGTTTTCGTCTACAATTTGGACCTATTTGTCTCATCCTAAATCATGCTCAAGGCATGCTACTTAAGGTTACATTAACTAGGAAAGCTCAACCTAATTTAATAGCAAATTCCTCCCTGACAGCAATCTGAGGCCTCTCAGGAACCACATTTGACCAAGATCGAATCCCCCAACCCCATCAACTGATTGACGCCGTCCGCACACCCCCCTTCGGTAATATATCACCAACGCCATCAATTTGGAGAGGAAAAGTTTGCTGTGGCCCGTTAGAAGCCCCAAAAAGCCGCCGGACCGCCGTCGAAAAAACCTCGCCAATCTAATGACGAGGAAAAAGAGGGAGGCCCATTCTACACCCCCGGAGGCGCCTCTCACCTGGCGAGAGTCAGGTGAAGGGAGCTCCGGCACACACCACATTTCACAAAGCGTAGCATGAGCCCTAAACACAGCAACAAGCAGAACCATGACCCTCAAACACAGATCGCTCAACATGCAACGTCGTATCGTAAACATGCCACGGGGCAAGCAAATGAGGTCACATAATAAAGTAAATAACATGGCAACAAAACAACGATGTAACACAGTGAGGTATATAAAAACGAATCGTCAAAGCATGCAAGAACATTAAACCCGGTGTTGCGCTGCCCCCCTCGCATGCACAAGTGCGTGCAGATATGAAATCCAGTCCCCTGATCCGTCAGTGGAAAATAGCACTAGTAGTAGACGGCACCGTCCCGGGCCGGCTGTCCGTTCAGTGTCCTCCTGTTGCTTATGATGGCCGTTGACTCCCGTGCAAGGCCCCGGTCAGCAGCCAGGCGACCTATGCCAAGCTAAAGCTACTGTCTGTATCGAGTGACTTTAACAGTGCGAACATGTGGAGTCATAATGTCAAAGGTAGCAGCCCAGGCCGGACGTCCTTCCGGCCCCGACGGCCACCGCTGGCAGGGCAACACAACCCGATAGCTCCAGTGTTTCCAGCCCCCTCAAATAATTATTTGGCGGTGATGGGGCAACGAGGAAAAGCTGTGTCAATCGTCTCATCGAAATCTCATCAGAACGCCCGAGGGCTCCCGACACCTACCCCTCGTTTCCAGAGGCCCACGCGGTCCCTGAAACAAACAAACAAACAAACAAACAAACTAACAAGCAAACAAACAAGCAAACAAACAAGCAAACACTCCAGGACTCATTCCCCTCATTCCTCGTCGTGCCGACAGCGTTGTCAGATCCCCCCAGTCACAATGTAACTTCTACCTGGTCCTGGTAGCCTTTCCTGTCACAGATGTCCCTGTCTCAATCACACTGTCATCTTTCTGAAGTCCCGTCAGTCATGTCACTTCAGCCGCTCTTTTTCCCGTCCAAATACTATTTGTCACCCCCAAATTCCTTCTTCAGTCTAAAGATGTGTAGCAATCTCAAACCGGTACCCCTCACAATACTGTAGTTTCCTAGATCTGTACCTTTATGTATCCGTGCCTTATGTTTGAGCCACCTCACTGTTCAAACCAGTCATCATTCTGAAACAACGCTCACGTAATCTTTCCAAAACGGTACAGCCACTCACATCCTTTCCGTATTCGTTATGCAAACTACTCGTCCTAAAATGTATAATTAAACATTTGCCCTGTAATAGCAGCTTTAATGCAGTCACGCGTTCAGAAATTTCCCCATTCCTTGTCTCTGGCCCCGTCTTCCTCCGACGTTCAATAACCTTCCAAACTTTCGTTGTGTATTGTGCCACTGTCCATTCCCAAATCACTGTATGATTTGTCCTTCGCACTTTGTCATTGAAAAACCTTAAACCTTATTGTCACTAAATTGTTACCACGCTTCGCATCCATTCCAGGCTGTTGTCCCCCGTTAACTCCCTTTCTTTCAAGATGCTTCTTCCGCTCCTTCCGTCACTGCTAGTTGAATTCTGGCGTGTCCTGTTAAAGCTTAAAAACAAGTGAATTTGGAAAAAAAAAAACTTTGTATATCACAATTACAAATTGCAACCTACTCACCCCTTTCTGTTTTACCACTCCCCCCTTCTGACACATTCACCCAATGTGTCATTACGTATCAAAAGGAACCTGCAAAGCGTCCCCTCTCATCACCACACTCATTGTAGCCAGGCCCACGGAACCTCTAGCTTCCATCTGGGCCCCGGGACCGTCACCCCAAGTCTCTGAAACTTGACTGTCCACCACACACTCGGCAACACAAACAAAAATCAGCGCACTCCTGTCAGTGAGCTTGTAGCCCTGCTGACAGCGGACACTTGTACACACAAAAACAGACATCAAGTATCAAAACAAAAACAGTCATAAAATGAATCCTGGCGCTCGGGGATCCTGTCCTGAAAACCATGTAATCAACAAGTTCATTATAAAAACCAAAAGGGCAAGGGTTAAAATATTCTTGTAAATTCAACACAAACGTTCCACGAACGCAATCGACAACCTGCAAGAACGAAAACAAGTTACGCAAGCAGCGCGCAATCCGCTCCTTGGCTGGCGGCCGTTGCTGCTGCTGCAAAAAATCAAGTCACACAGAAAACCAAAGCAGAGCTCGCTCATGTCGCAAGCAAGCTCAAGCGTCAAACATTTGGTCACTGTCCACCTAGTCCGTCACCCCGTTGGGTGAGCTCAAGGTCGTCACACGTCAAATTGTCCAAAGTCTTGATGTTCAATACTAGTTCTGTCTTGTCTGACCATATCACTGAAACGGGCCTTCTCCATCGAACCGTTTGGTTGTCGATGGTGCCCCTGATTGATCATTGAACCATGGTTCCGATCAGAACTCATCACTTACCAGTTCCAGTCCCTCCGATCTGTACCACCCCTTCAGGTGAGAGGAATTTTATCCTCAACGGCAAACACATCATCCCAACTTCAGACCTCTCTGGCCAATCATACTGCGCACACACAGCCGTAGATGATCCCATGCGCACTCACCCATCCACACACTCACAGACACACTCATCCGTCTCTATCACTCAGCTCTCCCCCCAAACCAAGCAAAGTTAGTATGTTAGTGTGTAGGCAAATATTGACTCCTAATAGTGACTCTTCACATTCGGACATACTCGTCAACATGACCTATTATAAAATCTCCAATTCAATTTTCCATAAACTCGCCCATCAGATTCATCGCAAATTGTCATATATGTCTATCTGAGGGACTAACTGTGGGACCCGCGTTTTGAGGGAGCCTCCATACCCTCGTATTGGTCCTACAAACTCGATCTCTATTACTTATGTTAATTAAATTCAATAAAGATGGGTCAGACTATTCTCTCTGGCTTTTTACGTCATCGTTTGGCTCTCCCCCTTTTTCCCCGTTGTCTTGCTCAAAACTGTTTCTCAGTCTGCTTCTCTTTATTGCCCCTCTTGGCGAGTCTCATTCCCCCCTTTTTCTTTTCTTCTTTTTTTTTTTCTATTTCCTTCTTCTTCCTAAAACTCCTGCCTGTCACACCATCCAACACCTCTCCCTACTTCCTTAAGTGGTCGCCTATCACCACTCCTTTCATCCACTCACTCGCGCGGTCTGCCCCCCTTCTGCAAAGCTGCAGCTCCACACAGGGAGCTCCGAGCCTTCTCCCTCGAATGAGCAGTTTTTAATGTAACTTACGTCATTGCCGTCCAGATCTTCTATCCTCAACCTCTCCTGCTGTCAATCCCTGTTAAAATGGCAAATTCCTACTTGCTCCAATCCGATCTATGACAATGGAGTTTTCCCTTATCAGACCCTTCGAATATCTATGTCCTCCTATTATCTTCGCCTCCACCTCTTAGTAGTTCTTTTGACAGAATCTCCTATTGGTAACCCTACAGCGGACTGTTTAGCATATAATCCCTTACTTCGCTCTCCTGCTTCTACATTGCCGTGTGGGTGCAGTTGAATTTGAGCCCTATCTCAGTCATTATCTTGTTACCTGTGGCCTTGTGCGACTCCTATGCATGAATGTGTGAAAGTCAAAAATTTAACGGATCCAACTTTCTGACTACCCAACCTCCACTATGGTGCAACAAACTTCTATCGTATTGAGTAGGTACATCGAGCGTCCTAGCTTCTCCTTGGCTGAATCCACTTTAGTCTAGATGTCCCATTCTAAAATGTATCTAACTCGATTTCTACTTCTTATGTCTGGTGAGCCAAAACATCAGATCTCGCACCTGTTTCTCACCGTTTTAGCCTACTGGTTTTATTCAAATCTGTTCAATCTCTGACCATGATGCTTCTCTCTGTAGCTCTACACATTATTCAATTTTTTATCAAATCTCCTCAGTTCTGTCAAACCCAGTGCACAATGAAGCTCCTGTCCACTCTAACCCAAGCCCCACGAGGTCTTAGCACCGCCAGGAGTGCGATTTGGCCGTCGGACATTTCAAGTCCATATCTTCTGCCGCACCTCACCCTCTCAAGATGGTGTCCTTTTGTCGTTGCTTCAGAGCCAACACATCCATCACTCTCGAATGAGTCCATTGTTCAAATGTCCATTTTTTCTTCAACATTGTGAGTTCCTCCACTTCTCACTGTCTTTTCTCGTCTCCGAGGATGTTGTCTATCCTCCGGAGTGTACTTGCCCCCTCCAAGCACAACAACAGTCTTACTTTGTCCTTGCCAAAGGTCAAAGGTGCCTCAAAGCCAGGCACCGTCTTGTAGTCGTCCGCGGCTGCAGGCGGAGTCTCGGGGTCGAGTTTTCAGGGATCCTGGCACTGAGAGAGACAGACTGGGACACCAAACTTGTAAGGCTATCTCCAAATGTAGCTGCTGCCCTCCATTCACTAGTAACGTTTGTTTACCAAAAGTCGAATTCTCCTAGTAACAGCAATGTCGTCTTTATATTGTAAGTCCTGCAACTCATCCTATTGTCGAGCTACGTTTTGTCTATAGTTCCAATTTAATGGGACAGTACATTGTGTCTTCAGTATCATTATTCAAAATTAACTCCGAGGTCTGCGTCCCACAACTAGCCCTGATCTATGTCTTGATCTCTCACGCGTTATTACCTGTGTCATGCTTGCTCAAAAATGCGACTTAGAATATGTGCTGTGAATTTCCAATCTCCTCGATCAAAGTGGATCCCGCTTCTCAGCTCTCCTCTCTCATGCTCCTGTTAGCCTGCAATTGTTCAAATCAAAAATGTTATTGTCTTTTAACTGTCTTTCTGTTGAACCTCTAAGTCTCTCGTGTTGCTAACTTATCTCCTCCAGGAAATGATTTAAAGGGTGTTAAAGAAAGGACCAATAGATTACTCCCAATATCTCCTCATTATTTACGAGTTAGCCCCCCTTTCTTCTCTCACTCCCTCTGTCTATCTGTCTCTGGCTGCATATTGGCGTCCTGACGTAAATTAGTGAAGAATTTGGGGGCAGCGCTCCACGAAGCTTTTCCTCAGACGACCTGGGAGTTCTGTCCGTGTCTCTTTGTCCTCTGGGAGGAGACGTGCGCGTGCACCGTCTCGTATTTGTTATGCAAACAGGAGAAATAGCAATCTCGTTCAAGTTAACGTAATCACTCACTTTCTCATTAGTTGTCAGATGGACTAGGGGCGCTGGCCGCCCTCAACAGGCTCCCTCTTAATTTACGAGCGAACCCCCCTTTCCTCACTGTCTCCCCCCACCTATCGGTCCTGGGCCGAATGTGTGGCGTCCTGCCACAAATCACTGCTGCCACGGCCCAACTCCTTTCTTAAGACACACAGGTACACAAACATTAGTATTTTAGTGAGTATTGCAAGCATGTCTCTCTCTTGCCTGTTTGCAAACTGTTCAACATTAGTGCCAGTGAAGTTTCAGTTTCAATCATGCACGTTCGTTGTTAATCATGCACCCTTCGCTCATCCACATTCGATCTCCCCTCGTCATGTCTCAGTTCTCATCGACATTGACCTCTACCGGGGGGACCCAGCCTCGCCTTTGCGGGCTCCTCGGCACAGCGCCCTCGGACAAGGGGGGGGGTCAGCGTACCAATGTTGACTCCACGGGCTGGCCAGGCCCGCGCGTCTCGCCGGCCCCCACCTTTGCCGACAGAGCACCATTCCGCGCCTTGGAGCACCCAGGGCCCCCTCCTTTCTTCTCTCACTGCCGTCTCCCATGCGTGTGCACATAAACGCACACACACCGAGCGCGCACACAACCGCACATGCACACACCCATCCGCGCGCACGCACACCCCATACACCAAGCGCGCACACCGCTTAGACGAACGACGACAACTGACAGAAACTTTACAGACATTACGCACAACATAGAACACAGACAAAGGGATTCGAATCCATCTCTCATGTAGCTTCTCACTAACCGCTTCCATGCGGTTTGGTCATTCTGTGTCTTCTTACCGTGCGCAGGTGCACGTACAAACATGCCCTTTGCACTTCTTGTCTTTGTTTCCCCTAAGAGCGCTTTGCATTTCCCCTTATACTGCAGATTTTTAACTTCAGTGTGCACACAAATTACTTTTTTACATGGTATACCAAAATTAACCCCCCTGAGGCCTCTTTTTTCCACGTTTTCCAATTTCTATCGGCTGCCCACTCCTCCGCTCTGCCAATTGCGGTCTGCTGCAAGCCGTAAATTTTATCAGACTTTGACAGGAGTGTGTGCTATTACAGTGCGCCTCGCCAATCGGAATCGGACCGTGACGACTTGGGTACAACCGCAGCGCACCGGTTCACCCCGGTAAGTTGCCCGAAGAGTGTCTCTCTAAGCGGCTAACGCACCAGCTGTCAGCCGGGGGAACCTTGCAACCCGCACAAACTCCTAATCTGATCAGTGCTCAAATAACGTGGTCTGCGCGCATCATCCTTCTCGGCACCCTGGTCCCAGACCCAGCCGGTAATTTTCCCACATTCGTTCACACAGTTACGGATGCCAAGGCTGCGCACTCCTCCGCTTTGCCAATTGCGGTCTGCCTCAAGCCTCCCTTTTTCGTGCGACCTATATATAGAGACAAATGCCCCCACCGGACATCTCGACCACATTGAGTGTGATCTCAACTACATTGAGTGTGATCTCAACGTCCCAGCACGACCCCGGGAATTGTGCCTCCGGTGGCTTGGTGGTGCCCGTCTCTTGTCGCACACAGTGTTCAATCGTACCTGTGTTTCCGCCTCAATCACACAGCTAAAATTTCCATCCTCCATCGGATCTGTAGCCAAAACAAAGTCCACGTTTTATGGGACTTTCTATTATTCTTCTCTCGTGACAGCCGATCAGCGATGTCCCAGACATCCTGTCCTGTTTCACGTGCCCTCTCTCGGAGCATTTTCTTTCTCATTCATCATTCACACCAGACATGTCACTCACACTGTTGTGCACATTCCCCATTAAGTTTTATGCAATTTTCCCATTTTTATTTGCCTTCTTTCTTTTTTTTTTTTTTTTTTTTTTTTTTTTTTTTTTTTTTTTTTTTTTTTCTATTTTTATTGAACATTTTCATTTTTCTATTGGGGCTACACCCCCCTTTCAAACTCCACATCTCGTCGACATCCAGCTAGGGGAGACCAATCCCCCCCCTTTTTGCCAGCCACTGGCACACCAGGCCCGTTAACTGTCCCGCTCAGGAGCCACTCCATCCCCCCCCACACCAGGCACGAGCACATTGCGATACTGTGAGTGGAAGCTTCTCACCTCAAACTCAGCCTGCCGGCCGGACGCTCGATGCTCGCACCCAGGCGGGCGAGGGCTCCCCGAAGGACAAGAGAACTGTTCGTGACGCCAAAATTGTGGTGAATTCTCTTCGATGGTCAGCTGGTCTTCCAAACAAGATGGTGAAAAAGTGGCTGGCTTGGGGAAGGAAAACTTCAGTCACACATGGCTGATTGGGGAAAGATTTTATTCAACCGATGTCAGAGAGAAGTGTCTCGCGCCCTAGCCAAGATGTCGAGTCCCTTTGTCTACTCTCGTCCTAAACCTTATACTCTTGCGCTTCCCTCCACGCGGGAGCGCGCAGATAGGGCTGTTGGCTGACCTATGACCCCGCAGTTGCCTCCTCATCTCTACATCATGTGCATCTTAGCAGTTGTTAATGGAAGCCAGATGTGTCTGGCGCCAATGAGTCTACCTTCCTGGACCAAGCCCTAAACAATACCACACGAACCTGACCCGAACATGACCTGGTCATACTTAGGCTTACTAGTGAGATATACATTGCATGATACCAGAATAAAAATTCACAACAATGTTTTATAAGCATTTTTAATTTTATTGCTTAAATCGCATTTTCTCGGCGAGCTGAGCACTTTTTCTGAATTGTGCCGCTCCCGTCACTCTGGTTAGGTTGGCATCGAAAAAAACGCTCTCGGGTGCTTTAGAGTGCCGAGTTTATCACTGCGCATGAAGAAATGACCACCTCCAACGTTTGGTTTATGTTTTATAAGCATTTTTAATTTTATTGCTTAAATCGCATTTTCTCGGCGAGCTGAGTGCTTTTTCTGAATTGTGCCGCTCCCGTCACTCTGGTTAGGTTGGCATCGAAAAAAAACGCTCTCGGGTGCTTTAGAGTGCCGAGTTTATTACTGCGCATTAGGAAATTACCACCTCCAACGTTTGGTTTATGTTTTATAAGCATTTTTAATTTTATTGCTTAAATCGCATTTTCTCGGCGAGCTGAGCGCTTTTTCTGAATTGTGCCGCTCCCGTCACTCTGGTTAGGTTGGCATCGAAAAAAACGCTCTCGGGTGCTTTAGAGTGCCGAGTTTATTACTGCGCATTAAGAAATGACCACCTCCAACGTTTGGTTTATGTTTTATAAGCATTTTTAATTTTATTGCTTAAATCGCATTTTCTCGGCGAGCTGAGCACTTTTTCTGAATTGTGCCGCTCCCGTCACTCTGGTTAGGTTGGCATCGAAAAAAACGCTCTTGGGTGCTTTAGAGTGCCGAGTTTATTACTGCGCATTAAGAAATGACCACCTCCAACGTTTGGTTTATGTTTTATAAGCATTTTTAATTTTATTGCTTAAATCGCATTTTCTCGGCGAGCTGAGCACTTTTTCTGAATTGTGCCGCTCCCGTCACTCTGGTTAGGTTGGCATCGAAAAAAACGCTCTCGGGTGCTTTAGAGTGCCGAGTTTATCACTGCGCATGAAGAAATGACCACCTCCAACGTTTGGTTTATGTTTTATAAGCATTTTTAATTTTATTGCTTAAATCGCATTTTCTCGGCGAGCTGAGCGCTTTTTCTGAATTGTGCCGCTCCCGTAACTCTGGTTAGGTTGGCATCGAAAAAAACGCTCTCGGGTGCTTTAGAGTGCCGAGTTTATTACTGCGCATTAAGAAATGACCACCTCCAACGTTTGGTTTATGTTTTATAAGCATTTTTAATTTTATTGCTTAAATCGCATTTTCTCGGCGAGCTGAGCACTTTTTCTGAATTGTGCCGCTCCCGTCACTCTGGTTAGGTTGGCATCGAAAAAAACGCTCTCGGGTGCTTTAGAGTGCCGAGTTATTCACTGCGCATGAAGAAATGACCACCTCCAACGTTTGGTTTATGTTTTATAAGCATTTTTAATTTTATTGCTTAAATCGCATTTTCTCGGCGAGCTGAGCACTTTTTCTGAATTGTGCCGCTCCCGTCACTCTGGTTAGGTTGGCATCGAAAAAAACGCTCTCGGGTGCTTTAGAGTGCCGAGTTTATCACTGCGCATGAAGAAATGACCACCTCCAACGTTTGGTTTATGTTTTATAAGCATTTTTAATTTTATTGCTTAAATCGCATTTTCTCGGCGAGCTGAGCGCTTTTTCTGAATTGTGCCGCTCCCGTCACTCTGGTTAGGTTGGCATCGAAAAAAACGCTCTCGGGTGCTTTAGAGTGCCGAGTTATTCACTGCGCATGAAGAAATGACCACCTCCAATGTTTGGTTTATGTTTAATAAGCATTTTTAATTTTATTGCTTAAATCGCATTTTCTCGGCGAGCTGAGCGCTTTTTCTGAATTGTGCCGCTCCCGTCACTCTGGTTAGGTTGGCATCGAAAAAAACGCTCTCGGGTGCTTTAGAGTGCCGAGTTTATCACTGCGCATGAAGAAATGACCACCTCCAACGTTTGGTTTATGTTTTATAAGCATTTTTAATTTTATTGCTTAAATCGCATTTTCTCGGCGAGCTGAGCGCTTTTTCTGAATTGTGCCGCTCCCGTCACTCTGGTTAGATTGGCATCGAAAAAAACGCTCTCGGGTGCTTTAGAGTGCCGAGTTTATCACTGCGCATGAAGAAATGACCACCTCCAACGTTTGGTTTATGTTTTATAAGCATTTTTAATTTTATTGCTTAAATCGCATTTTCTCGGCGAGCTGAGCACTTTTTCTGAATTGTGCCGCTCCCGTCACTCTGGTTAGGTTGGCATCGAAAAAAACGCTCTCGGGTGCTTTAGAGTGCCGAGTTTATCACTGCGCATGAAGAAATGACCACCTCCAACGTTTGGTTTATGTTTAATAAGCATTTTTAATTTTATTGCTTAAATCGCATTTTCTCGGCGAGCTGAGCACTTTTTCTGAATTGTGCCGCTCCCGTCACTCTGGTTAGGTTGGCATCGAAAAAAACGCTCTCGGGTGCTTTAGAGTGCCGAGTTTATTACTGCGCATTAAGAAATGACCACCTCCAACGTTTGGTTTATGTTTTATAAGCATTTTTAATTTTATTGCTTAAATCGCATTTTCTCGGCGAGCTGAGCACTTTTTCTGAATTGTGCCGCTCCCGTCACTCTGGTTAGGTTGGCATCGAAAAAAACGCTCTCGGGTGCTTTAGAGTGCCGAGTTTATTACTGCGCATTAAGAAATGACCACCTCCAACGTTTGGTTTATGTTTTATAAGCATTTTTAATTTTATTGCTTAAATCGCATTTTCTCGGCGAGCTGAGCACTTTTTCTGAATTGTGCCGCTCCCGTCACTCTGGTTAGGTTGGCATCGAAAAAAACGCTCTCGGGTGCTTTAGAGTGCCGAGTTTATTACTGCGCATTAAGAAATGACCACCTCCAACGTTTGGTTTATGTTTTATAAGCATTTTTAATTTTATTGCTTAAATCGCATTTTCTCGGCGAGCTGAGCACTTTTTCTGAATTGTGCCGCTCCCGTCACTCTGGTTAGGTTGGCATCGAAAAAAACGCTATCGGGTGCTTTAGAGTGCCGAGTTATTCACTGCGCATGAAGAAATGACCACCTCCAACGTTTGGTTTATGTTTAATAAGCATTTTTAATTTTATTGCTTAAATCGCATTTTCTCGGCGAGCTGAGCACTTTTTCTGAATTGTGCCGCTCCCGTCACTCTGGTTAGGTTGGCATCGAAAAAAACGCTCTCGGGTGCTTTAGAGTGCCGAGTTTATTACTGCGCATTAAGAAATGACCACCTCCAACGTTTGGTTTATGTTTTATAAGCATTTTTAATTTTATTGCTTAAATCGCATTTTCTCGGCGAGCTGAGCGCTTTTTCTGAATTGTGCCGCTCCCGTCACTCTGGTTAGGTTGGCATCGAAAAAAACGCTCTCGGGTGCTTTAGAGTGCCGAGTTATTCACTGCGCATGAAGAAATGACCACCTCCAACGTTTGGTTTATGTTTAATAAGCATTTTTAATTTTATTGCTTAAATCGCATTTTCTCGGCGAGCTGAGCACTTTTTCTGAATTGTGCCGCTCCCGTCACTCTGGTTAGGTTGGCATCGAAAAAAACGCTCTCGGGTGCTTTAGAGTGCCGAGTTTATTACTGCGCATTAGGAAATGACCACCTCCAACGTTTGGTTTATGTTTTATAAGCATTTTTAATTTTATTGCTTAAATCGCATTTTCTCGGCGAGCTGAGCGCTTTTTCTGAATTGTGCCGCTCCCGTCACTCTGGTTAGGTTGGCATCGAAAAAAACGCTCTCGGGTGCTTTAGAGTGCCGAGTTTATTACTGCGCATTAAGAAATGACCACCTCCAACGTTTGGTTTATGTTTTATAAGCATTTTTAATTTTATTGCTTAAATCGCATTTTCTCGGCGAGCTGAGCACTTTTTCTGAATTGTGCCGCTCCCGTCACTCTGGTTAGGTTGGCATCGAAAAAAACGCTCTCGGGTGCTTTAGAGTGCCGAGTTTATTACTGCGCATTAAGAAATGACCACCTCCAACGTTTGGTTTATGTTTTATAAGCATTTTTAATTTTATTGCTTAAATCGCATTTTCTCGGCGAGCTGAGCACTTTTTCTGAATTGTGCCGCTCCCGTCACTCTGGTTAGGTTGGCATCGAAAAAAACGCTCTCGCACAGCAAAAACTGGAGTGTTGAAATTTCAGGGTTAAACATGTCAGAGTTGATTTCAACTCTCAAAGTGTCATTTTAACACATTCTGATTAAAATGGTGTTCAGTGTTGGAGTTATTTAACAGAGTTATTCCAACCTAAGCAAATCAACTCTGTAGAGATGTAAAGTGCATCTCGGCCGAGTTAACTTGCTTGATAGGCCCCTGGGCTTCAGTCCAGGTAACCCCATGTGTTATGCCCCTGGGCTTTCAGCAGGGTGAACCCGTGCATCAATCAATAGTCTCCTGTGCGTGGCGTGGTCAACCGTCGTTTATTTCGCTGCTGGAATCAGGAATGGATGCGAAGTTGGACTTTTACACGAGAGGTAAGCTACAAAATCAAACTTGTAGGAACAATAACATTGAATTAAACATCTGCTGAGAATATTTATGTAACTTTGCTAAGCATTTTTTGTGGTTGGCACTGGACAGCGAACGTTTGGATTTTTTTTTTAATGCAATGTTAACTTCACCACTAACGTTACCACTTGCTAAAAAATAAACATTAATAAAAAAACGGTTTCCTATGTTATCCTTTGCATTTTACCAAGTCTCACGCATGCTTGAGAGGTTGTATAAACAAGGCTTCATATTTAACTGTCGAATATAGTTTGGGGCTAACGTTAGCACATGTTAACAAGCTAACTTGAAGTTCATGGCGGGTGCAATGTTTAAATAAATCAGTTTTGCCTCAAATGTAAATGTTAATTACGGTAGCATGTGCTGCAGTCACTACAGCTAGTCGCTGCCACGTTCATCAATGAGAGCGTTTCCACTGGGCCTGCTGTGGCATGTTTTAACAGCCTCCCAGCAGCTGCTGAATGTGTTTAATCTTAGACATGCAGTGAAATTAATAATGAAACAATTTCTTGCATGATACACAACGTTTATGTGAGTGTTAAATAATTATTTCTTGCATGTTAAGTGTTTACTGACATTTGTTTGTTGTTGCATGTCTCAGAAAAATGTTGATCCAGGTTCGGTATTGCCAACAGCAGAAGTATGTGAAGTTGGATGAGGTTGATGGATGTTTTGATTTTGTGCAGTTCCATGACAAAGGTTTGTTTTTGTTTTACTTATGCTTGGTTTGATATAAAGGGCAGAACAACGCCCCTTTCTTTTAAGATTTGGACTGAAAAGAGAATGTATTTTATGCAGGGGATTATCTCTGAATTTGTTTACAGTGGTGGATTAAATTATTGAATGTGAAATGAGGCAAGATCAGTGCTATCTTAAAGGTCCACTCAGATGTATCTTGTCTTTTCCAGTCATCGAGAGATTTTGCCTGCCACCTGACGCAAAATTAGTGTACAAAGATGCAACAGGGACAGAAGTTGATGAGGACATTTTCAGTGACCTTGTCAGCCAAGGCAATGTGACTCTATCAGTTTTCTCAAATGACGGTGAGAAATGTAAAGGGGTAAATTACATAATGCAATGTGTAAAACACTAATGCAAATTTATAAGTACAGAAATACAGTAAACAATTTCAATTTAATGTTTTCAGAATTAAGTCATTTAATACACTTAAAGGTGGATCAAATATTCAATATCATTCTTTGTGGTTACACAACAGGGACATTCAGCCTGACTTTTATTGAATGGTTTAAATGTCATTTTAACTGACATAAATCCAATATGAATACCAAATGTATTTTTGATTAATCTAATTCATGCCTTTAAAACAATTTCTGAAAATATTTCTGAATTGCCTATCAAGACTGAGAATCAATTGATTAAATGAGTTGAGTCTATGGTGTGCCGTTGGCTTGGTTAGATCAAAAATCTTCTATGACTTTTTGTATACTGCAAATAAACACCCCACCCCCCTTCTTTTTTTTTTTTTTTTTTTTTTTTTAGAATTTTCCGATTGCTCCTTGTCCTCTCCATCCGATTATTCTGATTCAAGCTTCAGTTCATGTGCAAGTACATCAACTATACTCCTAGATGAGGTTCCTAGGAAGAAACCAAGACTTGAGGGCCCACTTACTGCAGCATCTGCTAGAAAGGTTGTGCTAAGTACTCACAGGTTTCTTAAAATCAACATTTGTCATCCTTAAACTCTAGAAAGGCAGTTTATCACATTTGTTTTTTTGCTTCTTTTTCAAAGTTGATTGAAGATGTCCTTGGTACCAGCTCAGGTGGTGAAGAGGTCCTCCAAGAGTATCACACAACAAAAACTCTAACAGATGCTACCAGAAGAAAGTTGGTCAATATAATAGTGGCACACATGATTGATAAACACGGGTATGTGTGTTCTATTTGTCTGTACTATCCTTTTTTTATTAACAAGTTAACTACTTGGCCCTTGTATTAATGCTAATTTGATCTTTTCTCAGGCAACTCCCAAGCAAAGCTGTTCGAGAAGAGTACGCTCTTGGGATAGTGACAGTGTTCCCGTCCCTCAAAGACCCATACTCCAAGAAAGGCTATGTATAGTCATTATTATTGTACTCTCTGTTTACATAATTTTCATGTTTTGTCTACATTACAGTAACATTTAGATTCTGAAATTTCACAGTAGCTTATGAGGTTGACATCACATTAATTTTGAATGTATTTCCATTTTAGGAACATTTCTATGATGCTGCAAGCAGCACCGGATACATTTCTTGGCGTCTGAAAACGATTCAGAGAAAGATTCGAAGAGGACATGCATCTACAAGTAGCCCCACTGGCTTTTCCCCAGGAGGAGGTCAGTCTATCTATCTATCTATCTATCTATCTATCTATCTATCTATCTATCTATCTATCTATCTATCTATCTATCTATCTATCTATCTATCTATCTATCTATCTATCTATCTATCTATCTATCTATCTATCTATCTATCTATCTATCTATCTATCTATCTATCTATCTATCTATCTATCTATCTATCTATCTATCTATCTATCTATCTATCTATCTATCTATCTATCTATCTCTCTCTCTCGCTATCTCTCTCGCTATCTCTCTCTCTATCTCTCTCTCTCTATCTCTCTATCTCTCTCTCTATCTCTCTCTCTATCTCTCTCTCTATCTCTCTCTCTATCTCTCTCTCTCTCTCTCTCTCTCTCTCTCTCTCTCTATCTCTCTCTCTACGCAACTGTCTTTCTTTCTCTAAGTACCCCTCATTTTTCTTTCTTTCTTACAACTTCATCTAGGGTGTTTCTTGTTTTTTTTCTTGAAAGAATTGTGTGCTTTTTTTCAGGAGGCCCAAATGTGCGCAGGTCCATTGTTGTTGACCAGCAGCTTGATGGGGATGCATACCAGGAAGCCATCTCCTTGCTCAACCATACAACAGACAGTTCCGTAATTTTTCTGAAGATGAGAGAGACCTTTCAGAATCGCCAAAAACTCATCCACGACTCAGACAAAACTCAAGATATCTTCTCCATCTTCCCAAGATTCCTGGATACAAAGGGATTGGTAAGTATGAAATGGGATTTTTAGAATGCCTTGAAATGTGCTGAATGTGGTAGTAGTACATTTGCTTTCTTATAGATGAATCAAGACTTCACACTCCTGTTTGAAGAGGAGGTTTCCAACCTGCTGCTCCAGAAATGGGATCCGTTCTTCAGAGATAACGTCATCAAAGAGGCCAAGCGGCTCACCCCAACACCTGAGCTGCGCCGAATGCTGCAGGCCGCAGAGTCTCCAGGAAGTGAACTTGATGAGGCACCAAGTGAGTTTTGTTCGATAGAATTTGTTATAAGCAATTACAGTTCAATAGTCTTGTGATTAATAAAGACCGATTGATTTTATGTTACTGGACTTCAATTGTTCGTTCATTCTGTGTATTTCTTTTTCTTTTTAAAGTTGGGTTAAAGTCGATGGTGTTGAGTACAAAGGTGGACTTGTTGTTTGCAGTTCCATGGAGGAAGACATGCCAGTCTTTTGTCAAATAGATGATGTACTTCTGGTTGAAGATGACGTTTATTTTTTGACAAAAAAGCTATTTACAGAGATGTTTGTTGAACACCACCATGCCTTCAAAGTTTTACCAACTGAAGAGAGGTGTGTCATGAAAATGACTGAACTCAAATGTCACAAACCATTTGATATTCAAAGCTCATATGGTAAAGCAGATGAAAGTTTGTACATTATACCCTCGTTTATTATGTTTTAACTGACTGCATTGGGGGAAAGTTCTTAAAATAAATGGTAAGCAGATGGAGGTTTGTACATTATACCCTCATGTTTTAACTGACTGCATTGGGGGAAAAGTTAAAATAAATTGTGTTTTTGAAAATGCATTTTTCTTGGAATTGTCATTTTAATGGTTGTATTGTACGGTTTTTCTTTTAACTATGTAGTGTCAATTTAACCAAATTTAGGAAGTTAAAAAGGAGCTTTGATATAATGTAAATCGATAGTGCTAATTTAACCCAGTTTAGAGAGTTAAAAAGGAACTCTGATATAGTGTTAATGTAACTCGATATAGTGTTAATTTAACACAGTTTAGGGAGTTAAAAAGGAACTCTGATATAGTGTTAATGTAACTCGATATAGTATTAATTTAACACAGTTTAGGGAGTTAAAAAGGAACTCTGATATAGTGTTAATGTAACTCGATATAGTGTTAATTCAACCCAGTCTAGGGAGTTAAAAAGTAACTCTGATATAGTGTTAATGTAACTCGATATAGTGTTAATTCAACCCAGTCTAGGGAGTTAAAAAGTAACTCTAGGTACAGTGTTAAATAATTAACTATTTTGAAAGTGTTAATTTAACTCTGTAGAGTGTGGAGCTATATAAACCCGCAAAAAGTGTTAAAATTGACTCTGTGGGAGTTGATTCAACACTCCAGTTTTTGCTGTGCGGGTGCTTTAGAGTGCCGAGTTTATCACTGCGCATTAAGAAATGACCACCTCCAACGTTTGGTTTATGTTTTATAAGCATTTTTAATTTTATTGCTTAAATCGCATTTTCTCGGCGAGCTGAGCACTTTTTCTGAATTGTGCCGCTCCCGTCACTCTGGTTAGGTTGGCATCGAAAAAAACGCTCTCGGGTGCTTTAGAGTGCCGAGTTATTCACTGCGCACGAAGAAATGACCACCTCCAACGTTTGGTTTATGTTTTATAAGCATTTTTAATTTTATTGCTTAAATCGCATTTTCTCGGCGAGCTGAGCGCTTTTTCTGAATTGTGCCGCTCCCGTCACTCTGGTTATGTTGGCATCGAAAAAAACCCTCTCGGGTGCTTTAGAGTGCCGAGTTTATTACTGCGCATTAAGAAAAGACCACCTCCAACGTTTGGTTTATGTTTTATAAGCATTTTTAATTTTATTGCTTAAATCGCATTTTCTCGGCGAGCTGAGCACTTTTTCTGAATTGTGCCGCTCCCGTCACTCTGGTTAGGTTGGCATCGAAAAAAATGCTCTCGGGTGCTTTAGAGTGCCGAGTTTATTACTGCGCATTAAGAAATGACCACCTCCAACGTTTGGTTTATGTTTTATAAGCATTTTTAATTTTATTGCTTAAATCGCATTTTCTCGGCGAGCTGAGCACTTTTTCTGAATTGTGCCGCTCCCGTCACTCTGGTTAGGTTGGCATCGAAAAAAACGCTCTCGGGTGCTTTAGAGTGCCGAGTTTATTACTGCGCATTAAGAAATGACCACCTCCAACGTTTGGTTTATGTTTTATAAGCATTTTTAATTTTATTGCTTAAATCGCATTTTCTCGGCGAGCTGAGCACTTTTTCTGAATTGTGCCGCTCCCGTCACTCTGGTTAGGTTGGCATCGAAAAAAACGCTCTTGGGTGCTTTAGAGTGCCGAGTTTATTACTGCGCATTAAGAAATGACCACCTCCAACGTTTGGTTTATGTTTTATAAGCATTTTTAATTTTATTGCTTAAATCGCATTTTCTCGGCGAGCTGAGCACTTTTTCTGAATTGTGCCGCTCCCGTCACTCTGGTTAGGTTGGCATCGAAAAAAACGCTCTCGGGTGCTTTAGAGTGCCGAGTTATTCACTGCGCACGAAGAAATGACCACCTCCAACGTTTGGTTTATGTTTTATAAGCATTTTTAATTGTATTGCTTAAATCGCATTTTCTCGGCGAGCTGAGCACTTTTTCTGAATTGTGCCGCTCCCGTCACTCTGGTTAGGTTGGCATCGAAAAAAACGCTCTCGGGTGCTTTAGAGTGCCGAGTTTATTACTGCGCATTAAGAAATGACCACCTCCAACGTTTGGTTTATGTTTTATAAGCATTTTTAATTTTATTGCTTAAATCGCATTTTCTCGGCGAGCTGAGCGCTTTTTCTGAATTGTGCCGCTCCCGTCACTCTGGTTAGGTTGGCATCGAAAAAAACGCTTTCGGGTGCTTTAGAGTGCCGAGTTATTCACTGCGCATGAAGAAATGACCACCTCCAACGTTTGGTTTATGTTTAATAAGCATTTTTAATTTTATTGCTTAAATCGCATTTTCTCGGCGAGCTGAGCACTTTTTCTGAATTGTGCCGCTCCCGTCACTCTGGTTAGGTTGGCATCGAAAATAATGCTCTCGGGTGCTTTAGAGTGCCGAGTTTATCACTGCGCATGAAGAAATGACCACCTCCAACGTTTGGTTTATGTTTAATAAGCATTTTTAATTTTATTGCTTAAATCGCATTTTCTCGGCGAGCTGAGCACTTTTTCTGAATTGTGCCGCTCCCGTCACTCTGGTTAGGTTGGCATCGAAAAAAACGCTCTCGGGTGCTTTAGAGTGCCGAGTTTATTACTGCGCATTAAGAAATGACCACCTCCAACGTTTGGTTTATGTTTTATAAGCATTTTTAATTTTATTGCTTAAATCGCATTTTCTCGGCGAGCTGAGCGCTTTTTCTGAATTGTGCCGCTCCCGTCACTCTGGTTAGGTTGGCATCGAAAAAAACGCTTTCGGGTGCTTTAGAGTGCCGAGTTATTCACTGCGCATGAAGAAATGACCACCTCCAACGTTTGGTTTATGTTTAATAAGCATTTTTAATTTTATTGCTTAAATCGCATTTTCTCGGCGAGCTGAGCACTTTTTCTGAATTGTGCCGCTCCCGTCACTCTGGTTAGGTTGGCATCGAAAAAAACGCTCTCGGGTGCTTTAGAGTGCCGAGTTTATTACTGCGCATTAAGAAATGACCACCTCCAACGTTTGGTTTATGTTTTATAAGCATTTTTAATTTTATTGCTTAAATCGCATTTTCTCGGCGAGCTGAGCACTTTTTCTGAATTGTGCCGCTCCCGTCACTCTGGTTAGGTTGGCATCGAAAAAAACGCTCTCGGGTGCTTTAGAGTGCCGAGTTTATCACTGCGCATGAAGAAATGACCACCTCCAACGTTTGGTTTATGTTTTATAAGCATTTTTAATTTTATTGCTTAAATCGCATTTTCTCGGCGAGCTGAGTGCTTTTTCTGAATTGTGCCGCTCCCGTCACTCTGGTTAGGTTGGCATCGAAAAAAAACGCTCTCGGGTGCTTTAGAGTGCCGAGTTTATTACTGCGCATTAGGAAATTACCACCTCCAACGTTTGGTTTATGTTTTATAAGCATTTTTAATTTTATTGCTTAAATCGCATTTTCTCGGCGAGCTGAGCGCTTTTTCTGAATTGTGCCGCTCCCGTCACTCTGGTTAGGTTGGCATCGAAAAAAACGCTCTCGGGTGCTTTAGAGTGCCGAGTTTATTACTGCGCATTAAGAAATGACCACCTCCAACGTTTGGTTTATGTTTTATAAGCATTTTTAATTTTATTGCTTAAATCGCATTTTCTCGGCGAGCTGAGCACTTTTTCTGAATTGTGCCGCTCCCGTCACTCTGGTTAGGTTGGCATCGAAAAAAACGCTCTTGGGTGCTTTAGAGTGCCGAGTTTATTACTGCGCATTAAGAAATGACCACCTCCAACGTTTGGTTTATGTTTTATAAGCATTTTTAATTTTATTGCTTAAATCGCATTTTCTCGGCGAGCTGAGCACTTTTTCTGAATTGTGCCGCTCCCGTCACTCTGGTTAGGTTGGCATCGAAAAAAACGCTCTCGGGTGCTTTAGAGTGCCGAGTTTATCACTGCGCATGAAGAAATGACCACCTCCAACGTTTGGTTTATGTTTTATAAGCATTTTTAATTTTATTGCTTAAATCGCATTTTCTCGGCGAGCTGAGCGCTTTTTCTGAATTGTGCCGCTCCCGTAACTCTGGTTAGGTTGGCATCGAAAAAAACGCTCTCGGGTGCTTTAGAGTGCCGAGTTTATTACTGCGCATTAAGAAATGACCACCTCCAACGTTTGGTTTATGTTTTATAAGCATTTTTAATTTTATTGCTTAAATCGCATTTTCTCGGCGAGCTGAGCACTTTTTCTGAATTGTGCCGCTCCCGTCACTCTGGTTAGGTTGGCATCGAAAAAAACGCTCTCGGGTGCTTTAGAGTGCCGAGTTATTCACTGCGCATGAAGAAATGACCACCTCCAACGTTTGGTTTATGTTTTATAAGCATTTTTAATTTTATTGCTTAAATCGCATTTTCTCGGCGAGCTGAGCACTTTTTCTGAATTGTGCCGCTCCCGTCACTCTGGTTAGGTTGGCATCGAAAAAAACGCTCTCGGGTGCTTTAGAGTGCCGAGTTTATCACTGCGCATGAAGAAATGACCACCTCCAACGTTTGGTTTATGTTTTATAAGCATTTTTAATTTTATTGCTTAAATCGCATTTTCTCGGCGAGCTGAGCGCTTTTTCTGAATTGTGCCGCTCCCGTCACTCTGGTTAGGTTGGCATCGAAAAAAACGCTCTCGGGTGCTTTAGAGTGCCGAGTTATTCACTGCGCATGAAGAAATGACCACCTCCAATGTTTGGTTTATGTTTAATAAGCATTTTTAATTTTATTGCTTAAATCGCATTTTCTCGGCGAGCTGAGCGCTTTTTCTGAATTGTGCCGCTCCCGTCACTCTGGTTAGGTTGGCATCGAAAAAAACGCTCTCGGGTGCTTTAGAGTGCCGAGTTTATCACTGCGCATGAAGAAATGACCACCTCCAACGTTTGGTTTATGTTTTATAAGCATTTTTAATTTTATTGCTTAAATCGCATTTTCTCGGCGAGCTGAGCGCTTTTTCTGAATTGTGCCGCTCCCGTCACTCTGGTTAGATTGGCATCGAAAAAAACGCTCTCGGGTGCTTTAGAGTGCCGAGTTTATCACTGCGCATGAAGAAATGACCACCTCCAACGTTTGGTTTATGTTTTATAAGCATTTTTAATTTTATTGCTTAAATCGCATTTTCTCGGCGAGCTGAGCACTTTTTCTGAATTGTGCCGCTCCCGTCACTCTGGTTAGGTTGGCATCGAAAAAAACGCTCTCGGGTGCTTTAGAGTGCCGAGTTTATCACTGCGCATGAAGAAATGACCACCTCCAACGTTTGGTTTATGTTTAATAAGCATTTTTAATTTTATTGCTTAAATCGCATTTTCTCGGCGAGCTGAGCACTTTTTCTGAATTGTGCCGCTCCCGTCACTCTGGTTAGGTTGGCATCGAAAAAAACGCTCTCGGGTGCTTTAGAGTGCCGAGTTTATTACTGCGCATTAAGAAATGACCACCTCCAACGTTTGGTTTATGTTTTATAAGCATTTTTAATTTTATTGCTTAAATCGCATTTTCTCGGCGAGCTGAGCGCTTTTTCTGAATTGTGCCGCTCCCGTCACTCTGGTTAGGTTGGCATCGAAAAAAACGCTTTCGGGTGCTTTAGAGTGCCGAGTTATTCACTGCGCATGAAGAAATGACCACCTCCAACGTTTGGTTTATGTTTAATAAGCATTTTTAATTTTATTGCTTAAATCGCATTTTCTCGGCGAGCTGAGCACTTTTTCTGAATTGTGCCGCTCCCGTCACTCTGGTTAGGTTGGCATCGAAAATAACGCTCTCGGGTGCTTTAGAGTGCCGAGTTTATCACTGCGCATGAAGAAATGACCACCTCCAACGTTTGGTTTATGTTTAATAAGCATTTTTAATTTTATTGCTTAAATCGCATTTTCTCGGCGAGCTGAGCACTTTTTCTGAATTGTGCCGCTCCCGTCACTCTGGTTAGGTTGGCATCGAAAAAAACGCTCTCGGGTGCTTTAGAGTGCCGAGTTTATTACTGCGCATTAAGAAATGACCACCTCCAACGTTTGGTTTATGTTTTATAAGCATTTTTAATTTTATTGCTTAAATCGCATTTTCTCGGCGAGCTGAGCGCTTTTTCTGAATTGTGCCGCTCCCGTCACTCTGGTTAGGTTGGCATCGAAAAAAACGCTTTCGGGTGCTTTAGAGTGCCGAGTTATTCACTGCGCATGAAGAAATGACCACCTCCAACGTTTGGTTTATGTTTAATAAGCATTTTTAATTTTATTGCTTAAATCGCATTTTCTCGGCGAGCTGAGCACTTTTTCTGAATTGTGCCGCTCCCGTCACTCTGGTTAGGTTGGCATCGAAAAAAACGCTCTCGGGTGCTTTAGAGTGCCGAGTTTATTACTGCGCATTAAGAAATGACCACCTCCAACGTTTGGTTTATGTTTTATAAGCATTTTTAATTTTATTGCTTAAATCGCATTTTCTCGGCGAGCTGAGCACTTTTTCTGAATTGTGCCGCTCCCGTCACTCTGGTTAGGTTGGCATCGAAAAAAACGCTCTCGGGTGCTTTAGAGTGCCGAGTTTATCACTGCGCATGAAGAAATGACCACCTCCAACGTTTGGTTTATGTTTTATAAGCATTTTTAATTTTATTGCTTAAATCGCATTTTCTCGGCGAGCTGAGTGCTTTTTCTGAATTGTGCCGCTCCCGTCACTCTGGTTAGGTTGGCATCGAAAAAAAACGCTCTCGGGTGCTTTAGAGTGCCGAGTTTATTACTGCGCATTAGGAAATTACCACCTCCAACGTTTGGTTTATGTTTTATAAGCATTTTTAATTTTATTGCTTAAATCGCATTTTCTCGGCGAGCTGAGCGCTTTTTCTGAATTGTGCCGCTCCCGTCACTCTGGTTAGGTTGGCATCGAAAAAAACGCTCTCGGGTGCTTTAGAGTGCCGAGTTTATTACTGCGCATTAAGAAATCACCACCTCCAACGTTTGGTTTATGTTTTATAAGCATTTTTAATTTTATTGCTTAAATCGCATTTTCTCGGCGAGCTGAGCACTTTTTCTGAATTGTGCCGCTCCCGTCACTCTGGTTAGGTTGGCATCGAAAAAAACGCTCTCGGGTGCTTTAGAGTGCCGAGTTTATTACTGCGCATTGAGAAATGACCACCTCCAACGTTTGGTTTATGTTTTATAAGCATTTTTAATTTTATTGCTTAAATCGCATTTTCTCGGCGAGCTGAGCACTTTTTCTGAATTGTGCCGCTCCCGTCACTCTGGTTAGGTTGGCATCGAAAAAAACGCTCTCGGGTGCTTTAGAGTGCCGAGTTTATTACTGCGCATTAAGAAATGACCACCTCCAACGTTTGGTTTATGTTTTATAAGCATTTTTAATTTTATTGCTTAAATCGCATTTTCTCGGCGAGCTGAGCGCTTTTTCTGAATTGTGCCGCTCCTGTCACTCTGGTTAGGTTGGCATCGAAAAAAACGCTCTCGGGTGCTTTAGAGTGCCGAGTTTATCACTGCGCATGAAGAAATGACCACCTCCAACGTTTGGTTTATGTTTTATAAGCATTTTTAATTTTATTGCTTAAATCGCATTTTCTCGGCGAGCTGAGCGCTTTTTCTGAATTGTGCCGCTCCCGTAACTCTGGTTAGGTTGGCATCGAAAAAAACGCTCTCGGGTGCTTTAGAGTGCCGAGTTTATTACTGCGCATTAAGAAATGACCACCTCCAACGTTTGGTTTATGTTTTATAAGCATTTTTAATTTTATTGCTTAAATCGCATTTTCTCGGCGAGCTGAGCACTTTTTCTGAATTGTGCCGCTCCCGTCACTCTGGTTAGGTTGGCATCGAAAAAAACGCTCTCGGGTGCTTTAGAGTGCCGAGTTATTCACTGCGCATGAAGAAATGACCACCTCCAACGTTTGGTTTATGTTTTATAAGCATTTTTAATTTTATTGCTTAAATCGCATTTTCTCGGCGAGCTGAGCACTTTTTCTGAATTGTGCCGCTCCCGTCACTCTGGTTAGGTTGGCATCGAAAAAAACGCTCTCGGGTGCTTTAGAGTGCCGAGTTTATCACTGCGCATGAAGAAATGACCACCTCCAACGTTTGGTTTATGTTTTATAAGCATTTTTAATTTTATTGCTTAAATCGCATTTTCTCGGCGAGCTGAGCGCTTTTTCTGAATTGTGCCGCTCCCGTCACTCTGGTTAGGTTGGCATCGAAAAAAACGCTCTCGGGTGCTTTAGAGTGCCGAGTTATTCACTGCGCATGAAGAAATGACCACCTCCAATGTTTGGTTTATGTTTAATAAGCATTTTTAATTTTATTGCTTAAATCGCATTTTCTCGGCGAGCTGAGCGCTTTTTCTGAATTGTGCCGCTCCCGTCACTCTGGTTAGGTTGGCATCGAAAAAAACGCTCTCGGGTGCTTTAGAGTGCCGAGTTTATCACTGCGCATGAAGAAATGACCACCTCCAACGTTTGGTTTATGTTTTATAAGCATTTTTAATTTTATTGCTTAAATCGCATTTTCTCGGCGAGCTGAGCACTTTTTCTGAATTGTGCCGTCCCGTCACTCTGGTTAGGTTGGCATCGAAAAAAACGCTCACGGGTGCTTTAGAGTGCCGAGTTTATTACTGCGCATTAAGAAATGACCACCTCCAACGTTTGGTTTATGTTTTATAAGCATTTTTAATTTTATTGCTTAAATCGCATTTTCTCGGCGAGCTGAGCACTTTTTCTGAATTGTGCCGCTCCCGTCACTCTGGTTAGGTTGGCATCGAAAAAAACGCTCTCGGGTGCTTTAGAGTGCCGAGTTATTCACTGCGCATGGAGAAATGACCACCTCCAACGTTTGGTTTATGTTTTATAAGCATTTTTAATTTTATTGCTTAAATCGCATTTTCTCGGCGAGCTGAGCACTTTTTCTGAATTGTGCCGCTCCCGTCACTCTGGTTAGGTTGGCATCGAAAAAAACGCTCTCGGGTGCTTTAGAGTGCCGAGTTTATCACTGCGCATGAAGAAATGACCACCTCCAACGTTTGGTTTATGTTTTATAAGCATTTTTAATTTTATTGCTTAAATCGCATTTTCTCGGCGAGCTGAGCGCTTTTTCTGAATTGTGCCGCTCCCGTCACTCTGGTTAGGTTGGCATCGAAAAAAACGCTCTCGGGTGCTTTAGAGTGCCGAGTTTATCACTGCGCATGAAGAAATGACCACCTCCAACGTTTGGTTTATGTTTTATAAGCATTTTTAATTTTATTGCTTAAATCGCATTTTCTCGGCGAGCTGAGCGCTTTTTCTGAATTGTGCCGCTCCCGTAACTCTGGTTAGGTTGGCATCGAAAAAAACGCTCTCGGGTGCTTTAGAGTGCCGAGTTTATCACTGCGCATGAAGAAATGACCACTTCCAACGTTTGGTTTATGTTTTATAAGCATTTTTAATTTTATTGCTTAAATCGCATTTTCTCGGCGAGCTGAGCGCTTTTTCTGAATTGTGCCGCTCCCGTAACTCTGGTTAGGTTGGCATCGAAAAAAACGCTCTCGGGTGCTTTAGAGTGCCGAGTTTATCACTGCGCATGAAGAAATGACCACTTCCAACGTTTGGTTTATGTTTTATAAGCATTTTTAATTTTATTGCTTAAATCGCATTTTCTCGGCGAGCTGAGCGCTTTTTCTGAATTGTGCCGCTCCCGTAACTCTGGTTAGGTTGGCATCGAAAAAAACGCTCTCTGGTGCTTTAGAGTGCCGAGTTTATCACTGCGCATGAAGAAATGACCACTTCCAACGTTTGGTTTATGTTTTATAAGCATTTTTAATTTTATTGCTTAAATCACATTTTCTCGGCGAGCTGAGCGCTTTTTCTGAATTGTGCCGCTCCCGTAACTCTGGTTAGGTTGGCATCGAAAAAAACGCTCTCGGGTGCTTTAGAGTGCCGAGTTTATCACTGCGCATGAAGAAATGACCACTTCCAACGTTTGGTTTATGTTTTATAAGCATTTTTAATTTTATTGCTTAAATCGCATTTTCTCGGCGAACTGAGCACTTTTTCTGAATTGTGCCGCTCCCGTCACTCTGGTTAGGTTCGCATCGAAAAAAACGCTCTCGGGTGCTCTAGAGTGCCGAGTTTATTACTGCGCATTAAGAAATGACCACCTCCAACGTTTGGTTTATGTTTTATAAGCATTTTTAATTTTATTGCTTAAATCGCATTTTCTCGGCGAGCTGAGCACTTTTTCTGAATTGTGCCGCTCCCGTCACTCTGGTTAGGTTGGCATAGAAAAAAACGCTCTCGGGTGCTTTAGAGTGCCGAGTTATTCACTGCGCATGAAGAAATGACCACCTCCAACGTTTGGTTTATGTTTTATAAGCATTTTTAATTTTATTGCTTAAATCGCATTTTCTCGGCGAGCTGAGCACTTTTTCTGAATTGTGCCGCTCCCGTCACTCTGGTTAGGTTGGCATCGAAAAAAAACGCTCTCGGGTGCTTTAGAGTGCCGAGTTTATTACTGCGCATTAAGAAATGACCACCTCCAACGTTTGGTTTATGTTTTATAAGCATTTTTAATTTTATTGCTTAAATCGCATTTTCTCGGCGAGCTGAGCACTTTTTCTGAATTGTGCCGCTCCCGTCACTCTGGTTAGGTTGGCATCGAAAAAAACGCTCTCGGGTGCTTTAGAGTGCCGAGTTTATTACTGCGCATTGAGAAATGACCACCTCCAACGTTTGGTTTATGTTTTATAAGCATTTTTAATTTTATTGCTTAAATCGCATTTTCTCGGCGAGCTGAGCACTTTTTCTGAATTGTGCCGCTCCCGTCACTCTGGTTAGGTTGGCATCGAAAAAAACGCTCTCGGGTGCTTTAGAGTGCCGAGTTTATTACTGCGCATTAAGAAATGACCACCTCCAACGTTTGGTTTATGTTTTATAAGCATTTTTAATTGTATTGCTTAAATCGCATTTTCTCGGCGAGCTGAGCGCTTTTTCTGAATTGTGCCGCTCCCGTCACTCTGGTTAGGTTGGCATCGAAAAAAACGCTCTCGGGTGCTTTAGAGTGCCGAGTTTATCACTGCGCATGAAGAAATGACCACCTCCAACGTTTGGTTTATGTTTTATAAGCATTTTTAATTTTATTGCTTAAATCGCATTTTCTCGGCGAGCTGAGCGCTTTTTCTGAATTGTGCCGCTCCCGTAACTCTGGTTAGGTTGGCATCGAAAAAAACGCTCTCGGGTGCTTTAGAGTGCCGAGTTTATTACTGCGCATTAAGAAATGACCACCTCCAACGTTTGGTTTATGTTTTATAAGCATTTTTAATTTTATTGCTTAAATCGCATTTTCTCGGCGAGCTGAGCACTTTTTCTGAATTGTGCCGCTCCCGTCACTCTGGTTAGGTTGGCATCGAAAAAAACGCTCTCGGGTGCTTTAGAGTGCCGAGTTATTCACTGCGCATGAAGAAATGACCACCTCCAACGTTTGGTTTATGTTTTATAAGCATTTTTAATTTTATTGCTTAAATCGCATTTTCTCGGCGAGCTGAGCACTTTTTCTGAATTGTGCCGCTCCCGTCACTCTGGTTAGGTTGGCATCGAAAAAAACGCTCTCGGGTGCTTTAGAGTGCCGAGTTTATCACTGCGCATGAAGAAATGACCACCTCCAACGTTTGGTTTATGTTTTATAAGCATTTTTATTTTTATTGCTTAAATCGCATTTTCTCGGCGAGCTGAGCGCTTTTTCTGAATTGTGCCGCTCCCGTCACTCTGGTTAGGTTGGCATCGAAAAAAACGCTCTCGGGTGCTTTAGAGTGCCGAGTTATTCACTGCGCATGAAGAAATGACCACCTCCAATGTTTGGTTTATGTTTAATAAGCATTTTTAATTTTATTGCTTAAATCGCATTTTCTCGGCGAGCTGAGCGCTTTTTCTGAATTGTGCCGCTCCCGTCACTCTGGTTAGGTTGGCATCGAAAAAAACGCTCTCGGGTGCTTTAGAGTGCCGAGTTATTCACTGCGCATGAAGAAATGACCACCTCCAACGTTTGGTTTATGTTTAATAAGCATTTTTAATTTTATTGCTTAAATCGCATTTTCTCGGCGAGCTGAGATCTTTTTCTGAATTGTGCCGCTCCCGTCACTCTGGTTAGGTTGGCATCGAAAAAAACGCTCTCGGGTGCTTTAGAGTGCCGAGTTTATTACTGCGCATTAGGAAATGACCACCTCCAACGTTTGGTTTATGTTTTATAAGCATTTTTAATTTTATTGCTTAAATCGCATTTTCTCGGCGAGCTGAGCGCTTTTTCTGAATTGTGCCGCTCCCGTCACTCTGGTTAGGTTGGCATCGAAAAAAACGCTCTCGGGTGCTTTAGAGTGCCGAGTTTATTACTGCGCATTAAGAAATGACCACCTCCAACGTTTGGTTTATGTTTTATAAGCATTTTTAATTTTATTGCTTGAATCGCATTTTCTCGGCGAGCTGAGCACTTTTTCTGAATTGTGCCGCTCCCGTCACTCTGGTTAGGTTGGCATCGAAAAAAACGCTCTCGGGTGCTTTAGAGTGCCGAGTTTATTACTGCGCATTAAGAAATGACCACCTCCAACGTTTGGTTTATGTTTTATAAGCATTTTTAATTTTATTGCTTAAATCGCATTTTCTCGGCGAGCTGAGCACTTTTTCTGAATTGTGCCGCTCCCGTCACTCTGGTTAGGTTGGCATCGAAAAAAACGCTCTCGGGTGCTTTAGAGTGCCGAGTTTATTACTGCGCATTAAGAAATGACCACCTCCAACGTTTGGTTTATGTTTTATAAGCATTTTTAATTTTATTGCTTAAATCGCATTTTCTCGGCGAGCTGAGCACTTTTTCTGAATTGTGCCGCTCCCGTCACTCTGGTTAGGTTGGCATCGAAAAAAACGCTCTCGGGTGCTTTAGAGTGCCGAGTTATTCACTGCGCATGAAGAAATGACCACCTCCAACGTTTGGTTTATGTTTAATAAGCATTTTTAATTTTATTGCTTGAATTGCATTTTCTCGGCGAGCTGAGCACTTTTTCTGAATTGTGCCGCTCCCGTCACTCTGGTTAGGTTGGCATCGAAAAAAACGCTATCGGGTGCTTTAGAGTGCCGAGTTTATCACTGCGCATGAAGAAATGACCACCTCCAACGTTTGGTTTATGTTTTATAAGCATTTTTAATTTTATTGCTTAAATCGCATTTTCTCGGCGAGCTGAGCGCTTTTTCTGAATTGTGCCGCTCCCGTCACTCTGGTTAGGTTGGCATCGAAAAAAACGCTCTCGGGTGCTTTAGAGTGCCGAGTTTATCACTGCGCATGAAGAAATTACCACCTCCAACGTTTGGTTTATGTTTTATAAGCATTTTTAATTTTATTGCTTAAATCGCATTTTCTCGGCGAGCTGAGCACTTTTTCTGAATTGTGCCGTCCCGTCACTCTGGTTAGGTTGGCATCGAAAAAAACGCTCACGGGTGCTTTAGAGTGCCGAGTTTATTACTGCGCATTAAGAAATGACCACCTCCAACGTTTGGTTTATGTTTTATAAGCATTTTTAATTTTATTGCTTAAATCGCATTTTCTCGGCGAGCTGAGCACTTTTTCTGAATTGTGCCGCTCCCGTCACTCTGGTTAGGTTGGCATCGAAAAAAACGCTCTCGGGTGCTTTAGAGTGCCGAGTTATTCACTGCGCATGGAGAAATGACCACCTCCAACGTTTGGTTTATGTTTTATAAGCATTTTTAATTTTATTGCTTAAATCGCATTTTCTCGGCGAGCTGAGCACTTTTTCTGAATTGTGCCGCTCCCGTCACTCTGGTTAGGTTGGCATCGAAGAAAACGCTCTCGGGTGCTTTAGAGTGCCGAGTTTATCACTGCGCATGAAGAAATGACCACCTCCAACGTTTGGTTTATGTTTTATAAGCATTTTTAATTTTATTGCTTAAATCGCATTTTCTCGGCGAGCTGAGCGCTTTTTCTGAATTGTGCCGCTCCCGTCACTCTGGTTGGCATCGAAAAAAACGCTCTCGGGTGCTTTAGAGTGCCGAGTTTATCACTGCGCATGAAGAAATGACCACCTCCAACGTTTGGTTTATGTTTTATAAGCATTTTTAATTTTATTGCTTAAATCGCATTTTCTCGGCGAGCTGAGCGCTTTTTCTGAATTGTGCCGCTCCCGTAACTCTGGTTAGGTTGGCATCGAAAAAAACGCTCTCGGGTGCTTTAGAGTGCCGAGTTTATCACTGCGCATGAAGAAATGACCACTTCCAACGTTTGGTTTATGTTTTATAAGCATTTTTAATTTTATTGCTTAAATCGCATTTTCTCGGCGAGCTGAGCGCTTTTTCTGAATTGTGCCGCTCCCGTAACTCTGGTTAGGTTGGCATCGAAAAAAACGCTCTCGGGTGCTTTAGAGTGCCGAGTTTATCACTGCGCATGAAGAAATGACCACTTCCAACGTTTGGTTTATGTTTTATAAGCATTTTTAATTTTATTGCTTAAATCGCATTTTCTCGGCGAGCTGAGCACTTTTTCTGAATTGTGCCGCTCCCGTCACTCTGGTTAGGTTGGCATCGAAAAAAACGCTCTCGGGTGCTCTAGAGTGCCGAGTTTATTACTGCGCATTAAGAAATGACCACCTCCAACGTTTGGTTTATGTTTAATAAGCATTTTTAATTTTATTGCTTAAATCGCATTTTCTCGGCGAGCTGAGCACTTTTTCTGAATTGTGCCGCTCCCGTCACTCTGGGTTGGCATCGAAAAAAACGCTCTCGGGTGCTTTAGAGTGCCGAGTTATTCACTGCGCATGAAGAAATGACCACCTCCAACGTTTGGTTTATGTTTTATAAGCATTTTTAATTTTATTGCTTAAATCGCATTTTCTCGGCGAGCTGAGCACTTTTTCTGAATTGTGCCGCTCCCGTCACTCTGGTTAGGTTGGCATCGAAAAAAACGCTCTCGGGTGCTTTAGAGTGCCGAGTTTATCACTGCGCATGAAGAAATGACCACCTCCAACGTTTGGTTTATGTTTTATAAGCATTTTTAATTTTATTGCTTAAATCGCATTTTCTCGGCGAGCTGAGCGCTTTTTCTGAATTGTGCCGCTCCCGTCACTCTGGTTAGGTTGGCATCGAAAAAAACGCTCTCGGGTGCTTTAGAGTGCCGAGTTATTCACTGCGCATGAAGAAATGACCACCTCCAACGTTTGGTTTATGTTTAATAAGCATTTTTAATTTTATTGCTTAAATCGCATTTTCTCGGCGAGCTGAGCGCTTTTTCTGAATTGTGCCGCTCCCGTAACTCTGGTTAGGTTGGCATCGAAAAAAACGCTCTCGGGTGCTTTAGAGTGCCGAGTTTATCACTGCGCATGAAGAAATGACCACTTCCAACGTTTGGTTTATGTTTTATAAGCATTTTTAATTTTATTGCTTAAATCGCATTTTCTCGGCGAGCTGAGCGCTTTTTCTGAATTGTGCCGCTCCCGTAACTCTGGTTAGGTTGGCATCGAAAAAAACGCTCTCGGGTGCTTTAGAGTGCCGAGTTTATCACTGCGCATGAAGAAATGACCACTTCCAACGTTTGGTTTATGTTTTATAAGCATTTTTAATTTTATTGCTTAAATCGCATTTTCTCGGCGAACTGAGCACTTTTTCTGAATTGTGCCGCTCCCGTCACTCTGGTTAGGTTGGCATCGAAAAAAACGCTCTCGGGTGCTCTAGAGTGCCGAGTTTATTACTGCGCATTAAGAAATGACCACCTCCAACGTTTGGTTTATGTTTTATAAGCATTTTTAATTTTATTGCTTAAATCGCATTTTCTCGGCGAGCTGAGCACTTTTTCTGAATTGTGCCGCTCCCGTCACTCTGGTTAGGTTGGCATAGAAAAAAACGCTCTCGGGTGCTTTAGAGTGCCGAGTTATTCACTGCGCATGAAGAAATGACCACCTCCAACGTTTGGTTTATGTTTTATAAGCATTTTTAATTTTATTGCTTAAATCGCATTTTCTCGGCGAGCTGAGCACTTTTTCTGAATTGTGCCGCTCCCGTCACTCTGGTTAGGTTGGCATCGAAAAAAACGCTCTCGGGTGCTTTAGAGTGCCGAGTTTATTACTGCGCATTAAGAAATGACCACCTCCAACGTTTGGTTTATGTTTTATAAGCATTTTTAATTTTATTGCTTAAATCGCATTTTCTCGGCGAGCTGAGCACTTTTTCTGAATTGTGCCGCTCCCGTCACTCTGGTTAGGTTGGCATCGAAAAAAACGCTCTCGGGTGCTTTAGAGTGCCGAGTTTATTACTGCGCATTGAGAAATGACCACCTCCAACGTTTGGTTTATGTTTTATAAGCATTTTTAATTTTATTGCTTAAATCGCATTTTCTCGGCGAGCTGAGCACTTTTTCTGAATTGTGCCGCTCCCGTCACTCTGGTTAGGTTGGCATCGAAAAAAACGCTCTCGGGTGCTTTAGAGTGCCGAGTTTATTACTGCGCATTAAGAAATGACCACCTCCAACGTTTGGTTTATGTTTTATAAGCATTTTTAATTTTATTGCTTAAATCGCATTTTCTCGGCGAGCTGAGCGCTTTTTCTGAATTGTGCCGCTCCCGTCACTCTGGTTAGGTTGGCATCGAAAAAAACGCTCTCGGGTGCTTTAGAGTGCCGAGTTTATCACTGCGCATGAAGAAATGACCACCTCCAACGTTTGGTTTATGTTTTATAAGCATTTTTAATTTTATTGCTTAAATCGCATTTTCTCGGCGAGCTGAGCGCTTTTTCTGAATTGTGCCGCTCCCTTAACTCTGGTTAGGTTGGCATCGAAAAAAACGCTCTCGGGTGCTTTAGAGTGCCGAGTTTATTACTGCGCATTAAGAAATGACCACCTCCAACGTTTGGTTTATGTTTTATAAGCATTTTTAATTTTATTGCTTAAATCGCATTTTCTCGGCGAGCTGAGCACTTTTTCTGAATTGTGCCGCTCCCGTCACTCTGGTTAGGTTGGCATCGAAAAAAACGCTCTCGGGTGCTTTAGAGTGCCGAGTTATTCACTGCGCATGAAGAAATGACCACCTCCAACGTTTGGTTTATGTTTTATAAGCATTTTTAATTTTATTGCTTAAATCGCATTTTCTCGGCGAGCTGAGCACTTTTTCTGAATTGTGCCGCTCCCGTCACTCTGGTTAGGTTGGCATCGAAAAAAACGCTCTCGGGTGCTTTAGAGTGCCGAGTTTATCACTGCGCATGAAGAAATGACCACCTCCAACGTTTGGTTTATGTTTTATAAGCATTTTTAATTTTATTGCTTAAATCGCATTTTCTCGGCGAGCTGAGCGCTTTTTCTGAATTGTGCCGCTCCCGTCACTCTGGTTAGGTTGGCATCGAAAAAAACGCTCTCGGGTGCTTTAGAGTGCCGAGTTATTCACTGCGCATGAAGAAATGACCACCTCCAATGTTTGGTTTATGTTTAATAAGCATTTTTAATTTTATTGCTTAAATCGCATTTTCTCGGCGAGCTGAGCGCTTTTTCTGAATTGTGCCGCTCCCGTCACTCTGGTTAGGTTGGCATCGAAAAAAACGCTCTCGGGTGCTTTAGAGTGCCGAGTTATTCACTGCGCATGAAGAAATGACCACCTCCAACGTTTGGTTTATGTTTAATAAGCATTTTTAATTTTATTGCTTAAATCGCATTTTCTCGGCGAGCTGAGATCTTTTTCTGAATTGTGCCGCTCCCGTCACTCTGGTTAGGTTGGCATCGAAAAAAACGCTCTATGGTGCTTTAGAGTGCCGAGTTTATTACTGCGCATTAGGAAATGACCACCTCCAACGTTTGGTTTATGTTTTATAAGCATTTTTAATTTTATTGCTTAAATCGCATTTTCTCGGCGAGCTGAGCGCTTTTTCTGAATTGTGCCGCTCCCGTCACTCTGGTTAGGTTGGCATCGAAAAAAACGCTCTCGGGTGCTTTAGAGTGCCGAGTTTATTACTGCGCATTAAGAAATGACCACCTCCAACGTTTGGTTTATGTTTTATAAGCATTTTTAATTTTATTGCTTGAATCGCATTTTCTCGGCGAGCTGAGCACTTTTTCTGAATTGTGCCGCTCCCGTCACTCTGGTTAGGTTGGCATCGAAAAAAACGCTCTCGGGTGCTTTAGAGTGCCGAGTTTATTACTGCGCATTAAGAAATGACCACCTCCAACGTTTGGTTTATGTTTTATAAGCATTTTTAATTTTATTGCTTAAATCGCATTTTCTCGGCGAGCTGAGCACTTTTTCTGAATTGTGCCGCTCCCGTCACTCTGGTTAGGTTGGCATCGAAAAAAACGCTCTCGGGTGCTTTAGAGTGCCGAGTTTATTACTGCGCATTAAGAAATGACCACCTCCAACGTTTGGTTTATGTTTTATAAGCATTTTTAATTTTATTGCTTAAATCGCATTTTCTCGGCGAGCTGAGCACTTTTTCTGAATTGTGCCGCTCCCGTCACTCTGGTTAGGTTGGCATCGAAAAAAACGCTCTCGGGTGCTTTAGAGTGCCGAGTTATTCACTGCGCATGAAGAAATGACCACCTCCAACGTTTGGTTTATGTTTAATAAGCATTTTTAATTTTATTGCTTGAATTGCATTTTCTCGGCGAGCTGAGCACTTTTTCTGAATTGTGCCGCTCCCGTCACTCTGGTTAGGTTGGCATCGAAAAAAACGCTATCGGGTGCTTTAGAGTGCCGAGTTTATCACTGCGCATGAAGAAATGACCACCTCCAACGTTTGGTTTATGTTTTATAAGCATTTTTAATTTTATTGCTTAAATCGCATTTTCTCGGCGAGCTGAGCGCTTTTTCTGAATTGTGCCGCTCCCGTCACTCTGGTTAGGTTGGCATCGAAAAAAACGCTCTCGGGTGCTTTAGAGTGCCGAGTTTATCACTGCGCATGAAGAAATTACCACCTCCAACGTTTGGTTTATGTTTTATAAGCATTTTTAATTTTATTGCTTAAATCGCATTTTCTCGGCGAGCTGAGCACTTTTTCTGAATTGTGCCGTCCCGTCACTCTGGTTAGGTTGGCATCGAAAAAAACGCTCACGGGTGCTTTAGAGTGCCGAGTTTATTACTGCGCATTAAGAAATGACCACCTCCAACGTTTGGTTTATGTTTTATAAGCATTTTTAATTTTATTGCTTAAATCGCATTTTCTCGGCGAGCTGAGCACTTTTTCTGAATTGTGCCGCTCCCGTCACTCTGGTTAGGTTGGCATCGAAAAAAACCGCTCTCGGGTGCTTTAGAGTGCCGAGTTATTCACTGCGCATGGAGAAATGACCACCTCCAACGTTTGGTTTATGTTTTATAAGCATTTTTAATTTTATTGCTTAAATCGCATTTTCTCGGCGAGCTGAGCACTTTTTCTGAATTGTGCCGCTCCGTCACTCTGGTTAGGTTGGCATCGAAGAAAACGCTCTCGGGTGCTTTAGAGTGCCGAGTTTATCACTGCGCATGAAGAAATGACCACCTCCAACGTTTGGTTTATGTTTTATAAGCATTTTTAATTTTATTGCTTAAATCGCATTTTCTCGGCGAGCTGAGCGCTTTTTCTGAATTGTGCCGCTCCCGTCACTCTGGTTGGCATCGAAAAAAACGCTCTCGGGTGCTTTAGAGTGCCGAGTTTATCACTGCGCATGAAGAAATGACCACCTCCAACGTTTGGTTTATGTTTTATAAGCATTTTTAATTTTATTGCTTAAATCGCATTTTCTCGGCGAGCTGAGCGCTTTTTCTGAATTGTGCCGCTCCCGTAACTCTGGTTAGGTTGGCATCGAAAAAAACGCTCTCGGGTGCTTTAGAGTGCCGAGTTTATCACTGCGCATGAAGAAATGACCACTTCCAACGTTTGGTTTATGTTTTATAAGCATTTTTAATTTTATTGCTTAAATCGCATTTTCTCGGCGAGCTGAGCGCTTTTTCTGAATTGTGCCGCTCCCGTAACTCTGGTTAGGTTGGCATCGAAAAAAACGCTCTCGGGTGCTTTAGAGTGCCGAGTTTATCACTGCGCATGAAGAAATGACCACTTCCAACGTTTGGTTTATGTTTTATAAGCATTTTTAATTTTATTGCTTAAATCGCATTTTCTCGGCGAGCTGAGCACTTTTTCTGAATTGTGCCGCTCCCGTCACTCTGGTTAGGTTGGCATCGAAAAAAACGCTCTCGGGTGCTCTAGAGTGCCGAGTTTATTACTGCGCATTAAGAAATGACCACCTCCAACGTTTGGTTTATGTTTAATAAGCATTTTTAATTTTATTGCTTAAATCGCATTTTCTCGGCGAGCTGAGCACTTTTTCTGAATTGTGCCGCTCCCGTCACTCTGGGTTGGCATCGAAAAAAACGCTCTCGGGTGCTTTAGAGTGCCGAGTTATTCACTGCGCATGAAGAAATGACCACCTCCAACGTTTGGTTTATGTTTTATAAGCATTTTTAATTTTATTGCTTAAATCGCATTTTCTCGGCGAGCTGAGCACTTTTTCTGAATTGTGCCGCTCCCGTCACTCTGGTTAGGTTGGCATCGAAAAAAACGCTCTCGGGTGCTTTAGAGTGCCGAGTTTATCACTGCGCATGAAGAAATGACCACCTCCAACGTTTGGTTTATGTTTTATAAGCATTTTTAATTTTATTGCTTAAATCGCATTTTCTCGGCGAGCTGAGCGCTTTTTCTGAATTGTGCCGCTCCCGTCACTCTGGTTAGGTTGGCATCGAAAAAAACGCTCTCGGGTGCTTTAGAGTGCCGAGTTATTCACTGCGCATGAAGAAATGACCACCTCCAACGTTTGGTTTATGTTTAATAAGCATTTTTAATTTTATTGCTTAAATCGCATTTTCTCGGCGAGCTGAGCGCTTTTTCTGAATTGTGCCGCTCCCGTAACTCTGGTTAGGTTGGCATCGAAAAAAACGCTCTCGGGTGCTTTAGAGTGCCGAGTTTATCACTGCGCATGAAGAAATGACCACTTCCAACGTTTGGTTTATGTTTTATAAGCATTTTTAATTTTATTGCTTAAATCGCATTTTCTCGGCGAACTGAGCACTTTTTCTGAATTGTGCCGCTCCCGTCACTCTGGTTAGGTTGGCATCGAAAAAAACGCTCTCGGGTGCTCTAGAGTGCCGAGTTTATTACTGCGCATTAAGAAATGACCACCTCCAACGTTTGGTTTATGTTTTATAAGCATTTTTAATTTTATTGCTTAAATCGCATTTTCTCGGCGAGCTGAGCACTTTTTCTGAATTGTGCCGCTCCCGTCACTCTGGTTAGGTTGGCATCGAAAAAAACGCTCTCGGGTGCTTTAGAGTGCCGAGTTATTCACTGCGCATGAAGAAATGACCACCTCCAACGTTTGGTTTATGTTTTATAAGCATTTTTAATTTTATTGCTTAAATCGCATTTTCTCGGCGAGCTGAGCACTTTTTCTGAATTGTGCCGCTCCCGTCACTCTGGTTAGGTTGGCATCGAAAAAAACGCTCTCGGGTGCTTTAGAGTGCCGAGTTTATTACTGCGCATTAAGAAATGACCACCTCCAACGTTTGGTTTATGTTTTATAAGCATTTTTAATTTTATTGCTTAAATCGCATTTTCTCGGCGAGCTGAGCACTTTTTCTGAATTGTGCCGCTCCCGTCACTCTGGTTAGGTTGGCATCGAAAAAAACGCTATCGGGTGCTTTAGAGTGCCGAGTTATTCACTGCGCATGAAGAAATGACCACCTCCAACGTTTGGTTTATGTTTAATAAGCATTTTTAATTTTATTGCTTAAATCGCATTTTCTCGGCGAGCTGAGCACTTTTTCTGAATTGTGCCGCTCCCGTCACTCTGGTTAGGTTGGCATCGAAAAAAACGCTCTCGGGTGCTTTAGAGTGCCGAGTTTATTACTGCGCATTAAGAAATGACCACCTCCAACGTTTGGTTTATGTTTTATAAGCATTTTTAATTTTATTGCTTAAATCGCATTTTCTCGGCGAGCTGAGCACTTTTTATGAATTGTGCCGCTCCCGTCACTCTGGTTAGGTTGGCATCGAAAAAAACGCTCTCGGGTGCTTTAGAGTGCCGAGTTTATTAAGAAATGACCACCTCCAACGTTTGGTTTATGTTTTATAAGCATTTTTAATTTTATTGCTTAAATCGCATTTTCTCGGCGAGCTGAGCGCTTTTTCTGAATTGTGCCGCTCCCGTCACTCTGGTTAGGTTGGCATCGAAAAAAACGCTCTCGGGTGCTTTAGAGTGCCGAGTTATTCACTGCGCATGAAGAAATGACCACCTCCAACGTTTGGTTTATGTTTAATAAGCATTTTTAATTTTATTGCTTAAATCGCATTTTCTCGGCGAGCTGAGCACTTTTTCTGAATTGTGCCGCTCCCGTCACTCTGGTTAGGTTGGCATCGAAAAAAACGCTCTCGGGTGCTTTAGAGTGCCGAGTTTATCACTGCGCATGAAGAAATTACCACCTCCAACGTTTGGTTTATGTTTTATAAGCATTTTTAATTTTATTGCTTAAATCGCATTTTCTCGGCGAGCTGAGCGCTTTTTCTGAATTGTGCCTGTCCCGTCACTCTGGTTAGGTTGGCATCGAAAAAAACGCTCTCGGGTGCTTTAGAGTGCCGAGTTATTCACTGCGCATGAAGAAATGACCACCTCCAACGTTTGGTTTATGTTTAATAAGCATTTTTAATTTTATTGCTTAAATCGCATTTTCTCGGCGAGCTGAGCGCTTTTTCTGAATTGTGCCGCTCCCGTCACTCTGGTTAGGTTGGCATCGAAAAAAACGCTCTCGGGTGCTTTAGAGTGCCGAGTTATTCACTGCGCATGAAGAAATGACCACCTCCAACGTTTGGTTTATGTTTTATAAGCATTTTTAATTTTATTGCTTAAATCGCATTTTCTCGGCGAGCTGAGCGCTTTTTCTGAATTGTGCCGCTCCCGTAACTCTGGTTGGGTTGGCATCGAAAAAAACGCTCTCGGGTGCTTTAGAGTGCCGAGTTTATTACTGCGCATTAAGAAATGACCACCTCCAACGTTTGGTTTATGTTTTATAAGCATTTTTAATTTTATTGCTTAAATCGCATTTTCTCGGCGAGCTGAGCACTTTTTCTGAATTGTGCCGCTCCCGTCACTCTGGTTAGGTTGGCATCGAAAAAAACGCTCTCGGGTGCTTTAGAGTGCCGAGTTATTCACTGCGCATGAAGAAATGACCACCTCCAACGTTTGGTTTATGTTTAATAAGCATTTTTAATTTTATTGCTTAAATCGCATTTTCTCGGCGAGCTGAGCACTTTTTCTGAATTGTGCCGCTCCCGTCACTCTGGTTAGGTTGGCATCGAAAAAAACGCTCTCGGGTGCTTTAGAGTGCCGAGTTTATTACTGCGCATTAAGAAATGACCACCTCCAACGTTTGGTTTATGTTTTATAAGCATTTTTAATTTTATTGCTTAAATCGCATTTTCTCGGCGAGCTGAGCACTTTTTCTGAATTGTGCCGCTCCCGTCACTCTGGTTAGGTTGGCATCGAAAAAAACGCTCTCGGGTGCTTAAGAGTGCCGAGTTTATTACTGCGCATTAAGAAATGACCACCTCCAACGTTTGGTTTATGTTTTATAAGCATTTTTAATTTTATTGCTTAAATCGCATTTTCTCGGCGAGCTGAGCACTTTTTCTGAATTGTGCCGCTCCCGTCACTTGGCATCGAAAAAAACGCTCTCGGGTGCTTTAGAGTGCCGAGTTATTCACTGCGCATGAAGAAATGACCACCTCCAACGTTTGGTTTATGTTTTATAAGCATTTTTAATTTTATTGCTTAAATCGCATTTTCTCGGCGAGCTGAGCGCTTTTTCTGAATTGTGCCGCTCCCGTCACTCTGGTTAGGTTGGCATCGAAAAAAACGCTCTCGGGTGCTTTAGAGTGCCGAGTTTATTACTGCGCATTAAGAAATGACCACCTCCAAGTTTGGTTTATGTTTTATAAGCATTTTTAATTTTATTGCCTAAATCGCATTTTCTCGGCGAGCTGAGCACTTTTTCTGAATTGTGCCGCTCCCGTCACTCTGGTTAGGTTGGCATCGAAAAAAACGCTCTCGGGTGCTTTAGAGTGCCGAGTTTATTACTGCGCATTAAGAAATGACCACCTCCAACGTTTGGTTTATGTTTTATAAGCATTTTTAATTTTATTGCTTAAATCGCATTTTCTCGGCGAGCTGAGCACTTTTTCTGAATTGTGCCGCTCCCGTCACTCTGGTTAGGTTGGCATCGAAAAAAACGCTCTCGGGTGCTTTAGAGTGCCGAGTTATTCACTGCGCACGAAGAAATGACCACCTCCAACGTTTGGTTTATGTTTTATAAGCATTTTTAATTTTATTGCTTAAATCGCATTTTCTCGGCGAGCTGAGCGCTTTTTCTGAATTGTGCCGCTCCCGTCACTCTGGTTAGGTTGGCATCGAAAAAAACGCTCTCGGGTGCTTTAGAGTGCCGAGTTTATTACTGCGCATTAAGAAATGACCACCTCCAACGTTTGGTTTATGTTTTATAAGCATTTTTAATTTTATTGCTTAAATCGCATTTTCTCGGCGAGCTGAGCACTTTTTCTGAATTGTGCCGCTCCCGTCACCCTGGTTAGGTTGGCATCGAAAAAAACGCTCTCGGGTGCTTTAGAGTGCCGAGTTTATTACTGCGCATTAAGAAATGACCACCTCCAACGTTTGGTTTATGTTTTATAAGCATTTTTAATTTTATTGCTTAAATCGCATTTTCTCGGCGAGCTGAGCACTTTTTCTGAATTGTGCCGCTCCCGTCACTCTGGTTAGGTTGGCATCGAAAAAAACGCTTTTGGGTGCTTTAGAGTGCCGAGTTATTCACTGCGCAAGAAGAAATGACCACCTCCAACGTTTGGTTTATGTTTAATAAGCATTTTTAATTTTATTGCTTAAATCGCATTTTCTCGGCGAGCTGAGCACTTTTTCTGAATTGTGCCGCTCCCGTCACTCTGGTTAGGTTGGCATCGAAAAAAACGCTCTCGGGTGCTTTAGAGTGCCGAGTTTATTACTGCGCATTAAGAAATGACCACCTCCAACGTTTGGTTTATGTTTTATAAGCCTTTTTAATTTTATTGCTTAAATCCCATTTTCTCGGCGAGCTGAGCACTTTTTCTGAATTGTGCCGCTCCCGTCACTCTGGTTAGGTTGGCATCGAAAAAAACGCTCTCGGGTGCTTTAGAGTGCCGAGTTTATTACTGCGCATTAAGAAATGACCACCTCCAACGTTTGGTTTATGTTTTATAAGCATTTTTAATTTTATTGCTTAAATCGCATTTTCTCGGCGAGCTGAGCGCTTTTTCTGAATTGTGCCGCTCCCGTCACTCTGGTTAGGTTGGCATCGAAAAAAACGCTCTCGGGTGCTTTAGAGTGCCGAGTTATTCACTGCGCATGAAGAAATGACCACCTCCAACGTTTGGTTTATGTTTAATAAGCATTTTTAATTTTATTGCTTAAATCGCATTTTCTCGGCGAGCTGAGCACTTTTTCTGAATTGTGCCGCTCCCGTCACTCTGGTTAGGTTGGCATCGAAAAAAACGCTCTCGGGTGCTTTAGAGTGCCGAGTTTATTACTGCGCATTAAGAAATGACCACCTCCAACGTTTGGTTTATGTTTTATAAGCATTTTTAATTTTATTGCTTAAATCGCATTTTCTCGGCGAGCTGAGCGCTTTTTCTGAATTGTGCCGCTCCCGTCACTCTGGTTAGGTTGGCATCGAAAAAAACGCTCTCGGGTGCTTTAGAGTGCCGAGTTATTCACTGCGCATGAAGAAATGACCACCTCCAACGTTTGGTTTATTTTTAATAAGCATTTTTAATTTTATTGCTTAAATCGCATTTTCTCGGCGAGCTGAGCACTTTTTCTGAATTGTGCCGCTCCCGTCACTCTGGTTAGGTTGGCATCGAAAAAAACGCTCTCGGGTGCTTTAGAGTGCCGAGTTTATTACTGCGCATTAAGAAATGACCACCTCCAACGTTTGGTTTATGTTTTATAAGCATTTTTAATTTTATTGCTTAAATCGCATTTTCTCGGCGAGCTGAGCACTTTTTCTGAATTGTGCCGCTCCCGTCACTCTGGTTAGGTTGGCATCGAAAAAAACGCTCTCGGGTGTTTTAGAGTGCCGAGTTTATCACTGCGCATGAAGAAATGACCACCTCCAACGTTTGGTTTATGTTTAATAAGCATTTTTAATTTTATTGCTTAAATCGCATTTTCTCGGCGAGCTGAGCACTTTTTCTGAATTGTGCCGCTCCCGTCACTCTGGTTAGGTTGGCATCGAAAAAAACGCTCTCGGGTGCTTTAGAGTGCCGACTTTATCACTGCGCATGAAGAAATGACCACCTCCAACGTTTGGTTTATGTTTTATAAGCATTTTTAATTTTATTGCTTAAATCGCATTTTCTCGGCGAGCTGAGCACTTTTTCTGAATTGTGCCGCTCCCGTCACTCTGGTTAGGTTGGCATCGAAAAAAACGCTCACGGGTGCTTTAGAGTGCCGAGTTTATTACTGCGCATTAAGGAATGACCACCTCCAACGTTTGGTTTATGTTTTATAAGCATTTTTAATTTTATTGCTTAAATCGCATTTTCTCGGCGAGCTGAGCACTTTTTCTGAATTGTGCCGCTCCCGTCACTCTGGTTTAGTTGGCATCGAAAAAAACGCTCTCGGGTGCTTTAGAGTGCCGAGTTATTCACTGCGCATGAAGAAATGACCCCCTCCAACGTTTGGTTTATGTTTTATAAGCATTTTTAATTTTATTGCTTAAATCGCATTTTCTCGGCGAGCTGAGCGCTTTTTCTGAATTGTGCCGCTCCCGTAACTCTGGTTAGGTTGGCATCGAAAAAAACGCTCTCGGGTGCTTTAGAGTGCCGAGTTTATTACTGCGCATTAAGAAATGACCACCTCCAACGTTTGGTTTATGTTTTATAAGCATTTTTAATTTTATTGCTTAAATCGCATTTTCTCGGCGAGCTGAGCACTTTTTCTGAATTGTGCCGCTCTCGTCACTCTGGTTAGGTTGGCATCGAAAAAAACGCTCTCGGGTGCTTTAGAGTGCCGAGTTTATTACTGCGCATTAAGAAATGACCACCTCCAACGTTTGGTTTATGTTTTATAAGCATTTTTAATTTTATTGCTTAAATCGCATTTTCTCGTCGAGCTGAGCACTTTTTCTGAATTGTGCCGCTCCCGTCACTCTGGTTAGGTTGGCATCGAAAAAAACGCTATCGGGTGCTTTAGAGTGCCGAGTTATTCACTGCGCATGAAGAAATGACCACCTCCAACGTTTGGTTTATGTTTAATAAGCATTTTTAATTTTATTGCTTAAATCGCATTTTCTCGGCGAGCTGAGCACTTTTTCTGAATTGTGCCGCTCCCGTCACTCTGGTTAGGTTGGCATCGAAAAAAACGCTCTCGGGTGCTTTAGAGTGCCGAGTTTATTACTGCGCATTAAGAAATGACCACCTCCAACGTTTGGTTTATGTTTTATAAGCATTTTTAATTTTATTGCTTAAATCGCATTTTCTCGGCGAGCTGAGCACTTTTTCTGAATTGTGCCGCTCCCGTCACTCTGGTTAGGTTGGCATCGAAAAAAACGCTCTCGGGTGCTTTAGAGTGCCGAGTTTATTACTGCGCATTAAGAAATGACCACCTCCAACGTTTGGTTTATGTTTTATAAGCATTTTTAATTTTATTGCTTAAATCGCATTTTCTCGGCGAGCTGAGCACTTTTTCTGAATTGTGCCGCTCCCGTCACTTGGCATCGAAAAAAACGCTCTCGGGTGCTTTAGAGTGCCGAGTTATTCACTGCGCATGAAGAAATGACCACCTCCAACGTTTGGTTTATGTTTTATAAGCATTTTTAATTTTATTGCTTAAATCGCATTTTCTCGGCGAGCTGAGCGCTTTTTCTGAATTGTGCCGCTCCCGTCATGGCATCGAAAAAAACGCTCTCGGGTGCTTTAGAGTGCTGAGTTTATTACTGCGCATTAAGAAATGACCACCTCCAACGTTTGGTTTATGTTTTATAAGCATTTTTAATTTTATTGCCTAAATAGCATTTTCTCGGCGAGCTGAGCACTTTTTCTGAATTGTGCCGCTCCCGTCACTCTGGTTAGGTTGGCATCGAAAAAAATGCTCTCGGGTGCTTTAGAGTGCCGAGTTTATTACTGCGCATTAAGAAATGACCACCTCCAACGTTTGGTTTATGTTTTATAAGCATTTTTTATTTTATTGCTTAAATCGCATTTTCTCGGCGAGCTGAGCACTTTTTCTGAATTGTGCCGCTCCCGTCACTCTGGTTAGGTTGGCATCGAAAAAAACGCTCTCGGGTGCTTTAGAGTGCCGAGTTATTCACTGCGCACGAAGAAATGACCACCTCCAACGTTTGGTTTATGTTTTATAAGCATTTTTAATTTTATTGCTTAAATCGCATTTTCTCGGCGAGCTGAGCGCTTTTTCTGAATTGTGCCGCTCCCGTCACTCTGGTTAGGTTGGCATCGAAAAAAACGCTCTCGGGTGCTTTAGAGTGCCGAGTTTATTACTGCGCATTAAGAAATGACCACCTCCAACGTTTGGTTTATGTTTTATAAGCATTTTTAATTTTATTGCTTAAATCGCATTTTCTCGGCGAGCTGAGCACTTTTTCTGAATTGTGCCGCTCCCGTCACTCTGGTTAGGTTGGCATCGAAAAAAACGCTCTCGGGTGCTTTAGAGTGCCGAGTTTATTACTGCGCATTAAGAAATGACCACCTCCAACGTTTGGTTTATGTTTTATAAGCATTTTTAATTTTATTGCTTAAATCGCATTTTCTCGGCGAGCTGAGCACTTTTTCTGAATTGTGCCGCTCCCGTCACTCTGGTTAGGTTGGCATCGAAAAAAACGCTATCGGGTGCTTTAGAGTGCCGAGTTATTCACTGCGCATGAAGAAATGACCAACTCCAACGTTTGGTTTATGTTTAATAAGCATTTTTAATTTTATTGCTTAAATCGCATTTTCTCGGCGAGCTGAGCACTTTTTCTGAATTGTGCCGCTCCCGTCACTCTGGTTAGGTTGGCATCGAAAAAAACGCTCTCGGGTGCTTTAGAGTGCCGAGTTTATTACTGCGCATTAAGAAATGACCACCTCCAACGTTTGGTTTATGTTTTATAAGCATTTTTAATTTTATTGCTTAAATCGCATTTTCTCGGCGAGCTGAGCACTTTTTCTGAATTGTGCCGCTCCCGTCACTCTGGTTAGGTTGGCATCGAAAAAAACGCTCTCGGGTGCTTTAGAGTGCCGAGTTTATCACTGCGCATGAAGAAATGACCACCTCCAACGTTTGGTTTATGTTTAATAAGCATTTTTAATTTTATTGCTTAAATCGCATTTTCTCGGCGAGCTGAGCACTTTTTCTGAATTGTGCCGCTCCCGTCACTCTGGTTAGGTTGGCATCGAAAAAAACGCTCTCGGGTGCTTTAGAGTGCCGACTTTATCACTGCGCTTGAAGAAATGACCACCTCCAACGTTTGGTTTATGTTTTATAAGCATTTTTAATTTTATTGCTTAAATCGCATTTTCTCGGCGAGCTGAGCACTTTTTCTGAATTGTGCCGCTCCCGTCACTCTGGTTAGGTTGGCATCGAAAAAAACGCTCACGGGTGCTTTAGAGTGCCGAGTTTATTACTGCGCATTAAGAAATGACCACCTCCAACGTTTGGTTTATGTTTTATAAGCATTTTTAATTTTATTGCTTAAATCGCATTTTCTCGGCGAGCTGAGCACTTTTTCTGAATTGTGCCGCTCCCGTCACTCTGGTTAGGTTGGCATCGAAAAAAACGCTCTCGGGTGCTTTAGAGTGCCGAGTTATTCACTGCGCATGAAGAAATGACCACCTCCAACGTTTGGTTTATGTTTTATAAGCATTTTTAATTTTATTGCTTAAATCGCATTTTCTCGGCGAGCTGAGCGCTTTTTCTGAATTGTGCCGCTCCCGTAACTCTGGTTAGGTTGGCATCGAAAAAAACGCTCTCGGGTGCTTTAGAGTGCCGAGTTTATTACTGCGCATTAAGAAATGACCACCTCCAACGTTTGGTTTATGTTTTATAAGCATTTTTAATTTTATTGCTTAAATCGCATTTTCTCGGCGAGCTGAGCACTTTTTCTGAATTGTGCCGCTCCCGTCACTCTGGTTAGGTTGGCATCGAAAAAAACGCTCTCGGGTGCTTTAGAGTGCCGAGTTTATTACTGCGCATTAAGAAATGACCACCTCCAACGTTTGGTTTATGTTTTATAAGCATTTTTAATTTTATTGCTTAAATCGCATTTTCTCGGCGAGCTGAGCGCTTTTTCTGAATTGTGCCGCTCCCGTCACTCTGGTTAGGTTGGCATCGAAAAAAACGCTCTCGGGTGCTTTAGAGTGCCGAGTTTATCACTGCGCATGAAGAAATGACCACCTCCAACGTTTGGTTTATGTTTTATAAGCATTTTTAATTTTATTGCTTAAATCGCATTTTCTCGGCGAGCTGAGCGTTTTTTCTGAATTGTGCCGCTCCCGTAACTCTGGTTAGGTTGGCATCGAAAAAAACGCTCTCGGGTGCTTTAGAGTGCCGAGTTTATCACTGCGCATGAAGAAATGACCACTTCCAACGTTTGGTTTATGTTTTATAAGCATTTTTAATTTTATTGCTTAAATCGCATTTTCTCGGCGAGCTGAGCACTTTTTCTGAATTGTGCCGCTCCCGTCACTCTGGTTAGGTTGGCATCGAAAAAAACGCTCTCGGGTGCTCTAGAGTGCCGAGTTTATTACTGCGCATTAAGAAATGACCACCTCCAACGTTTGGTTTATGTTTTATAAGCATTTTTAATTTTATTGCTTAAATCGCATTTTCTCTGCGAGCTGAGCACTTTTTCTGAATTGTGCCGCTCCCGTCACTCTGGTTAGGTTGGCATCGAAAAAAACGCTCTCGGGTGCATGCTTTAGAGTGCCGAGTTTATTAATGCGCATTAAGAAATGACCACCTCCAACGTTTGGTTTATGTTTTATAAGCATTTTTAATTTTATTGCTTAAATCGCATTTTCTCGGCGAGCTGAGCGCTTTTTCTGAATTGTGCCGCTCCCGTCACTCTGGTTAGGTTGGCATCGAAAAAAACGCTCTCGGGTGCTATAGAGTGCCGAGTTATTCACTGCGCATGAAGAAATGACCACCTCCAATGTTTGGTTTATGTTTAATAAGCATTTTTAACTTTATTGCTTAAATCGCATTTTCTCGGCGAGCTGAGCGCTTTTTCTGAATTGTGCCGCTCCCGTCACTCTGGTTAGGTTGGCATCGAAAAAAACGCTCTCGGGTGCTTTAGAGTGCCGAGTTATTCACTGCGCATGAAGAAATGACCACCTCCAACGTTTGGTTTATGTTTAATAAGCATTTTTAATTTTATTGCTTAAATCGCATTTTCTCGGCGAGCTGAGCACTTTTTCTGAATTGTGCCGCTCCCGTCACTCTGGTTAGGTTGGCATCGAAAAAAACGCTCTCGGGTGCTTTAGAGTGCCGAGTTTATTACTGCGCATTAGGAAATGACCACCTCCAACGTTTGGTTTATGTTTTATAAGCATTTTTAATTTTATTGCTTAAATCGCATTTTCTCGGCGAGCTGAGCGCTTTTTCTGAATTGTGCCGCTCCCGTCACTCTGGTTAGGTTGGCATCGAAAAAAACGCTCTCGGGTGCTTTAGAGTGCCGAGTTTATTACTGCGCATTAAGAAATGACCACCTCCAACGTTTGGTTTATGTTTTATAAGCATTTTTAATTTTATTGCTTAAATCGCATTTTCTCGGCGAGCTGAGCACTTTTTCTGAATTGTGCCGCTCCCGTCACTCTGGTTAGGTTGGCATCGAAAAAAACGCTCTCGGGTGCTTTAGAGTGCCGAGTTTATTACTGCGCATTGAGAAATGACCACCTCCAACGTTTGGTTTATGTTTTATAAGCATTTTAAATTTTATTGCTTAAATCGCATTTTCTCGGCGAGCTGAGCACTTTTTCTGAATTGTGCCGCTCCCGTCACTCTGGTTAGGTTGGCATCGAAAAAAACGCTCTCGGGTGCTTTAGAGTGCCGAGTTTATTACTGCGCATTAAGAAATGACCACCTCCAACGTTAGGTTTATGTTTTATAAGCATTTTTAATTTTATTGCTTAAATCGCATTTTCTCGGCGAGCTGAGCGCTTTTTCTGAATTGTGCCGCTCCCGTCACTCTGGTTAGGTTGGCATCGAAAAAAACGCTCTCGGGTGCTTTAGAGTGCCGAGTTTATCACTGCGCATGAAGAAATGACCACCTCCAACGTTTGGTTTATGTTTTATAAGCATTTTTAATTTTATTGCTTAAATCGCATTTTCTCGGCGAGCTGAGCGCTTTTTCTGAATTGTGCCGCTCCCGTAACTCTGGTTAGGTTGGCATCGAAAAAAACGCTCTCGGGTGCTTTAGAGTGCCGAGTTTATCACTGCGCATGAAGAAATGACCACTTCCAACGTTTGGTTTATGTTTTATAAGCATTTTTAATTTTATTGCTTAAATCGCATTTTCTCGGCGAGCTGAGCACTTTTTCTGAATTGTGCCGCTCCCGTCACTCTGGTTAGGTTGGCATCGAAAAAAACGCTCTCGGGTGCTCTAGAGTGCCGAGTTTATTACTGCGCATTAAGAAATGACCACCTCCAACGTTTGGTTTATGTTTTATAAGCATTTTTAATTTTATTGCTTAAATCGCATTTTCTCGGCGAGCTGAGCACTTTTTCTGAATTGTGCCGCTCCCGTCACTCTGGTTAGGTTGGCATCGAAGAAAACGCTCTCGGGTGCTTTAGAGTGCCGAGTTTATTACTGCGCATTAAGAAATGACCACCTCCAACGTTTGGTTTATGTTTTATAAGCATTTTTAATTTTATTGCTTAAATCGCATTTTCTCGGCGAGCTGAGCACTTTTTCTGAATTGTGCCGCTCCCGTCACTCTGGTTAGGTTGGCATCGAAAAAAACGCTCTCGGGTGCTTTAGAGTGCCGAGTTATTCACTGCGCATGAAGAAATGACCACCTCCAACGTTTGGTTTATGTTTTATAAGCATTTTTAATTTTATTGCTTAAATCGCATTTTCTCGGCGAGCTGAGCACTTTTTCTGAATTGTGCCGCTCCCGTCACTCTGGTTAGGTTGGCATCGAAAAAAACGCTCTCGGGTGCTTTAGAGTGCCGAGTTTATCACTGCGCATGAAGAAATGACCACCTCCAACGTTTGGTTTATGTTTTATAAGCATTTTTAATTTTATTGCTTAAATCGCATTTTCTCGTTGAGCTGAGCGCTTTTTCTGAATTGTGCCGCTCCCGTCACTCTGGTTAGGTTGGCATCGAAAAAAACGCTCTCGGGTGCTTTAGAGTGCCGAGTTATTCACTGCGCATGAAGAAATGACCACCTCCAATGTTTGGTTTATGTTTAATAAGCATTTTTAATTTTATTGCTTAAATCGCATTTTCTCGGCGAGCTGAGCGCTTTTTCTGAATTGTGCCGCTCCCGTCACTCTGGTTAGGTTGGCATCGAAAAAAACGCTCTCGGGTGCTTTAGAGTGCCGAGTTATTCACTGCGCATGAAGAAATGACCACCTCCAACGTTTGGTTTATGTTTAATAAGCATTTTTAATTTTATTGCTTGAATCGCATTTTCTCGGCGAGCTGAGCACTTTTTCTGAATTGTGCCGCTCCCGTCACTCTGGTTAGGTTGGCATCGAAAAAAACGCTCTCGGGTGCTTTAGAGTGCCGAGTTTATCACTGCGCATGAAGAAATGACCACCTCCAACGTTTGGTTTATGTTTTATAAGCATTTTTAATTTTATTGCTTAAATCGCATTTTCTCGGCGAGCTGAGCACTTTTTCTGAATTGTGCCGCTCCCGTCACTCTGGTTAGGTTGGCATCGAAAAAAACGCTCTCGGGTGCTTTAGAGTGCCGAGTTTATCACTGCGCATGAAGAAATGACCACCTCCAACGTTTGGTTTATGTTTTATAAGCATTTTTAATTTTATTGCTTAAATCGCATTTTCTCGGCGAGCTGAGCGCTTTTTCTGAATTGTGCCGCTCCCGTCACTCTGGTTAGGTTGGCATCGAAAAAAACGCTCTCGGGTGCTTTAGAGTGCCGAGTTTATTACTGCGCATTAAGAAATGACCACCTCCAACGTTTGGTTTATGTTTTATAAGCATTTTTAATTTTATTGCTTAAATCGCATTTTCTCGGCGAGCTGAGCACTTTTTCTGAATTGTGCCGCTCCCGTCACTCTGGTTAGGTTGGCATCGAAAAAAACGCTCTCGGGTGCTTTAGAGTGCCGAGTTTATTACTGCGCATTAAGAAATGACCACCTCCAACGTTTGGTTTATGTTTTATAAGCATTTTTAATTTTATTGCTTAAATCGCATTTTCTCGGCGAGCTGAGCACTTTTTCTGAATTGTGCCGCTCCCGTCACTCTGATTAGGTTGGCATCGAAAAAAACGCTATCGGGTGCTTTAGAGTGCCGAGTTATTCACTGCGCATGAAGAAATGACCACCTCCAACGTTTGGTTTATGTTTAATAAGCATTTTTAATTTTATTGCTTAAATTGCATTTTCTCGGCGAGCTGAGCACTTTTTCTGAATTGTGCCGCTCCCGTCACTCTGGTTAGGTTGGCATCGAAAAAAACGCTCTCGGGTGCTTTAGAGTGCCGAGTTTATTACTGCGCATTAAGAAATGACCACCTCCAACGTTTGGTTTATGTTTTATAAGCATTTTTAATTTTATTGCTTAAATCGCATTTTCTCGGCGAGCTGAGCACTTTTTCTGAATTGTGCCGCTCCCGTCACTCTGGTTAGGTTGGCATCGAAAAAAACGCTCTCGGGTGCTTTAGAGTGCCGAGTTTATTACTGCGCATTAAGAAATGACCACCTCCAACGTTTGGTTTATGTTTTATAAGCATTTTTAATTTTATTGCTTAAATCGCATTTTCTCGGCGAGCTGAGCGCTTTTTCTGAATTGTGCCGCTCCCGTCACTCTGGTTAGGTTGGCATCGAAAAAAACGCTCTCGGGTGCTTTAGAGTGCCGAGTTATTCACTGCGCATGAAGAAATGACCACCTCCAACGTTTGGTTTATGTTTAATAAGCATTTTTAATTTTATTGCTTAAATCGCATTTTCTCGGCGAGCTGAGCACTTTTTCTGAATTGTGCCGCTCCCGTCACTCTGGTTAGGTTGGCATCGAAAAAAACGCTCTCGGGTGCTTTAGAGTGCCGAGTTTATTACTGCGCATTAAGAAATGACCACCTCCAACGTTTGGTTTATGTTTTATAAGCATTTTTAATTTTATTGCTTAAATCGCATTTTCTCGGCGAGCTGAGCGCTTTTTCTGAATTGTGCCGCTCCCGTCACTCTGGTTAGGTTGGCATCGAAAAAAACGCTCTCGGGTGCTTTAGAGTGCCGAGTTATTCACTGCGCATGAAGAAATGACCACCTCCAACGTTTGGTTTATGTTTAATAAGCATTTTTAATTTTATTGCTTGAATCGCATTTTCTCGGCGAGCTGAGCACTTTTTCTGAATTGTGCCGCTCCCGTCACTCTGGTTAGGTTGGCATCGAAAAAAACGCTCTCGGGTGCTTTAGAGTGCCGAGTTTATTACTGCGCATTAAGAAATGACCACCTCCAACGTTTGGTTTATGTTTTATAAGCATTTTTAATTTTATTGCTTAAATCGCATTTTCTCGGCGAGCTGAGCACTTTTTCTGAATTGTGCCGCTCCCGTCACTCTGGTTAGGTTGGCATCGAAAAAAACGCTCTCGGGTGCTTTAGAGTGCCGAGTTTATCACTGCGCATGAAGAAATGACCACCTCCAACGTTTGGTTTATGTTTAGTAAGCATTTTTAATTTTATTGCTTAAATCGCATTTTCTCGGCGAGCTGAGCACTTTTTCTGAATTGTGCCGCTCCCGTCACTCTGGTTAGGTTGGCATCGAAAAAAACGCTCTCGGGTGTTTTAGAGTGCCGACTTTATCACTGCGCATGAAGAACGTTTGGTTTATGTTTTATAAGCATTTTTAATTTTATTGCTTAAATCGCATTTTCTCGGCGAGCTGAGCACTTTTTCTGAATTGTGCCGCTCCCGTCACTCTGGTTAGGTTGGCATCGAAAAAAACGCTCACGGGTGCTTTAGAGTGCCGAGTTTATTACTGCGCATTAAGAAATGACCACCTCCAACGTTTGGTTTATGTTTTATAAGCATTTTTAATTTTATTGCTTAAATCGCATTTTCTCGGCGAGCTGAGCACTTTTTCTGAATTGTGCCGCTCCCGTCACTCTGGTTAGGTTGGCATCGAAAAAAACGCTCTCGGGTGCTTTAGAGTGCCGAGTTATTCACTGCGCATGAAGAAATGACCACCTCCAACGTTTGGTTTATGTTTTATAAGCATTTTTAATTTTATTGCTTAAATCGCATTTTCTCGGCGAGCTGAGCGCTTTTTCTGAATTGTGCCGCTCCCGTAACTCTGGTTAGGTTGGCATCGAAAAAAACGCTCTCGGGTGCTTTAGAGTGCCGAGTTTATTACTGCGCATTAAGAAATGACCACCTCCAACGTTTGGTTTATGTTTTATAAGCATTTTTAATTTTATTGCTTAAATCGCATTTTCTCGGCGAGCTGAGCACTTTTTCTGAATTGTGCCGCTCCCGTCACTCTGGTTAGGTTGGCATCGAAAAAAACGCTCTCGGGTGCTTTAGAGTGCCGAGTTTATTACTGCGCATTAAGAAATGACCACCTCCAACGTTTGGTTTATGTTTTATAAGCATTTTTAATTTTATTGCTTAAATCGCATTTTCTCGGCGAGCTGAGCACTTTTTCTGAATTGTGCCGCTCCCGTCACTCTGGTTAGGTTGGCATCGAAAAAAACGCTCTCGGGTGCTTTAGAGTGCCGAGTTTATTACTGCGCATTAAGAAATGACCACCTCCAACGTTTGGTTTATGTTTTATAAGCATTTTTAATTTTATTGCTTAAATCGCATTTTCTCGGCGAGCTGAGCACTTTTTCTGAATTGTGCCGCTCCCGTCACTCTGGTTAGGTTGGCATCGAAAAAAACGCTCACGGGTGCTTTAGAGTGCTGAGTTTATTACTGCGCATTAAGAAATGACCACCTCCAACGTTTGGTTTATGTTTTATAAGCATTTTTAATTTTATTGCTTAAATCGCATTTTCTCGGCGAGCTGAGCACTTTTTCTGAATTGTGCCGCTCCCGTCACTCTGGTTAGGTTGGCATCGAAAAAAACGCTCTCGGGTGCTTTAGAGTGCATAGTTATTCACTGCGCATGGAGAAATGACCACCTCCAACGTTTGGTTTATGTTTTATAAGCATTTTTAATTTTATTGCTTAAATCGCATTTTCTCGGCGAGCTGAGCACTTTTTCTGAATTGTGCCGCTCCCGTCACTCTGGTTAGGTTGGCATCGAAAAAAACGCTCTCGGGTGCTTTAGAGTGCCGAGTTTATCACTGCGCATGAAGAAATGACCACCTCCAACGTTTGGTTTATGTTTTATAAGCATTTTTAATTTTATTGCTTAAATCGCATTTTCTCGGCGAGCTGAGCGCTTTTTCTGAATTGTGCCGCTCCCGTCACTCTGGTTAGGTTGGCATCGAAAAAAACGCTGTCGGGTGCTTTAGAGTGCCGAGTTTATCACTGCGCATGAAGAAATGACCACCTCCAACGTTTGGTTTATGTTTTATAAGCATTTTTAATTTTATTGCTTAAATCGCATTTTCTCGGCGAGCTGAGTGCTTTTTCTGAATTGTGCCGCTCCCGTAACTCTGGTTAGGTTGGCATCGAAAAAAACGCTCTCGGGTGCTTTAGAGTGCCGAGTTTATCACTGCGCATGAAGAAATGACCACTTCCAACGTTTGGTTTATGTTTTATAAGCATTTTTAATTTTATTGCTTAAATCGCATTTTCTCGGCGAGCTGAGCACTTTTTCTGAATTGTGCCGCTCCCGTCACTCTGGTTAGGTTGGCATCGAAAAAAACGCTCTCGGGTGCTTTAGAGTGCCGAGTTTATTACTGCGCATTAAGAAATGACCACCTCCAACGTTTGGTTTATGTTTTATAAGCATTTTTAATTTGATTGCTTAAATCGCATTTTCTCGGCGAGCTGAGCACTTTTTCTGAATTGTGCCGCTCCCGTCACTCTGGTTAGGTTGGCATCGAAAAAAACGCTCACGGGTGCTTTAGAGTGCTGAGTTTATTACTGCGCATTAAGAAATGACCACCTCCAACGTTTGGTTTATGTTTTATAAGCATTTTTAATTTTATTGCTTAAATCGCATTTTCTCGGCGAGCTGAGCACTTTTTCTGAATTGTGCCGCTCCCGTCACTCTGGTTAGGTTGGCATCGAAAAAAACGCTCTCGGGTGCTTTAGAGTGCATAGTTATTCACTGCGCATGGAGAAATGACCACCTCCAACGTTTGGTTTATGTTTTATAAGCATTTGTAATTTTATTGCTTAAATCGCATTTTCTCGGCGAGCTGAGCACTTTTTCTGAATTGTGCCGCTCCCGTCACTCTGGTTAGGTTGGCATCGAAAAAAACGCTCTCGGGTGCTTTAGAGTGCCGAGTTTATCACTGCGCATGAAGAAATGACCACCTCCAACGTTTGGTTTATGTTTTATAAGCATTTTTAATTTTATTGCTTAAATCGCATTTTCTCGGCGAGCTGAGCGCTTTTTCTGAATTGTGCCGCTCCCGTCACTCTGGTTAGGTTGGCATCGAAAAAAACGCTCTCGGGTGCTTTAGAGTGCCGAGTTTATCACTGCGCATGAAGAAATGACCACCTCCAACGTTTGGTTTATGTTTTATAAGCATTTTTAATTTTATTGCTTAAATCGCATTTTCTCGGCGAGCTGAGCGCTTTTTCTGAATTGTGCCGCTCCCGTAACTCTGGTTAGGTTGGCATCGAAAAAAACGCTCTCGGGTGCTTTAGAGTGCCGAGTTTATCACTGCGCATGAAGAAATGACCACTTCCAACGTTTGGTTTATGTTTTATAAGCATTTTTAATTTTATTGCTTAAATCGCATTTTCTCGGCGAGCTGAGCACTTTTTCTGAATTGTGCCGCTCCCGTCACTCTGGTTAGGTTGGCATCGAAAAAAACGCTCTCGGGTGCTCTAGAGTGCCGAGTTTATTACTGCGCATTAAGAAATGACCACCTCCAACGTTTGGTTTATGTTTTATAAGCATTTTTAATTTTATTGCTTAAATCGCATTTTCTCGGCGAGCTGAGCACTTTTTCTGAATTGTGCCGCTCCCGTCACTCTGGTTAGGTTGGCATCGAAAAAAACGCTCTCGGGTGCTTTAGAGTGCCGAGTTTATTACTGCACATTAAGAAATGACCACCTCCAACGTTTGGTTTATGTTTTATAAGCATTTTTAATTTTATTGCTTAAATCGCATTTTCTCGGCGAGCTGAGCACTTTTTCTGAATTGTGCCGCTCCCGTCACTCTGGTTAGGTTGGCATCGAAAAAAACGTTCTCGGGTGCTTTAGAGTGCCGAGTTATTCACTGCGCATGAAGAAAAGACCACCTCCAACGTTTGGTTTATGTTTTATAAGCATTTTTAATTTTATTGCTTAAATCGCATTTTCTCGGCGAGCTGAGCACTTTTTCTGAATTGTGCCGCTCCCGTCACTCTGGTTAGGTTGGCATCGAAAAAAACGCTCTCGGGTGCTTTAGAGTGCCGAGTTTATTACTGCGCATGAAGAAATGACCACCTCCAACGTTTGGTTTATGTTTTATAAGCATTTTTAATTTTATTGCTTAAATCGCATTTTCTCGGCGAGCTGAGCGCTTTTTCTGAATTGTGCCGCTCCCGTCACTCTGGTTAGGTTGGCATCGAAAAAAACGCTCTCGGGTGCTTTAGAGTGCCGAGTTATTCACTGCGCATGAAGAAATGACCACCTCCAATGTTTGGTTTATGTTTAATAAGCATTTTTAACTTTATTGCTTAAATCGCATTTTCTCGGCGAGCTGAGCGCTTTTTCTGAATTGTGCCGCTCCCGTCACTCTGGTTAGGTTGGCATCGAAAAAAACGCTCTCGGGTGCTTTAGAGTGCCGAGTTATTCACTGCGCATGAAGAAATGACCACCTCCAACGTTTGGTTTATGTTTAATAAGCATTTTTAATTTTATTGCTTAAATCGCATTTTCTCGGCGAGCTGAGCACTTTTTCTGAATTGTGCCGCTCCCGTCACTCTGGTTAGGTTGGCATCGAAAAAAACGCTCTCGGGTGCTTTAGAGTGCCGAGTTTATTACTGCGCATTAGGAAATGACCACCTCCAACGTTTGGTTTATGTTTTATAAGCATTTTTAATTTTATTGCTTAAATCGCATTTTCTCGGCGAGCTGAGCGCTTTTTCTGAATTGTGCCGCTCCCGTCACTCTGGTTAGGTTGGCATCGAAAAAACGCTCTCGGGTGCTTTAGAGTGCCGAGTTTATTACTGCGCATTAAGAAATGACCACCTCCAACGTTTGGTTTATGTTTTATAAGCATTTTTAATTTTATTGCTTAAATCGCATTTTCTCGGCGAGCTGAGCACTTTTTCTGAATTGTGCCGCTCCCGTCACTCTGGTTAGGTTGGCATCGAAAAAAACGCTCTCGGGTGCTTTAGAGTGCCGAGTTTATTACTGCGCATTGAGAAATGACCACCTCCAACGTTTGGTTTATGTTTTATAAGCATTTTTAATTTTATTGCTTAAATCGCATTTTCTCGGCGAGCTGAGCACTTTTTCTGAATTGTGCCGCTCCCGTCACTCTGGTTAGGTTGGCATCGAAAAAAACGCTCTCGGGTGCTTTAGAGTGCCGAGTTTATTACTGCGCATTAAGAAATGACCACCTCCAACGTTTGGTTTATGTTTTATAAGCATTTTTAATTTTATTGCTTAAATCGCATTTTCTCGGCGAGCTGAGCGCTTTTTCTGAATTGTGCCGCTCCCGTCACTCTGGTTAGGTTGGCATCGAAAAAAACGCTCTCGGGTGCTTTAGAGTGCCGAGTTTATCACTGCGCATGAAGAAATGACCACCTCCAACGTTTGGTTTATGTTTTATAAGCATTTTTAATTTTATTGCTTAAATCGCATTTTCTCGACGAGCTGAGCGCTTTTTCTGAATTGTGCCGCTCCCGTAACTCTGGTTAGGTTGGCATCGAAAAAAACGCTCTCGGGTGCTTTAGAGTGCCGAGTTTATCACTGCGCATGAAGAAATGACCACTTCCAACGTTTGGTTTATGTTTTATAAGCATTTTTAATTTTATTGCTTAAATCGCATTTTCTCGGCGAGCTGAGCACTTTTTCTGAATTGTGCCGCTCCCGTCACTCTGGTTAGGTTGGCATCGAAAAAAACGCTCTCGGGTGCTCTAGAGTGCCGAGTTTATTACTGCGCATTAAGAAATGACCACCTCCAACGTTTGGTTTATGTTTTATAAGCATTTTTAATTTTATTGCTTAAATCGCATTTTCTCGGCGAGCTGAGCACTTTTTCTGAATTGTGCCGCTCCCGTCACTCTGGTTAGGTTGGCATCGAAAAAAACGCTCTCGGGTGCTTTAGAGTGCCGAGTTTATTACTGCGCATTAAGAAATGACCACCTCCAACGTTTGGTTTATGTTTTATAAGCATTTTTAATTTTATTGCTTAAATCGCATTTTCTCGGCGAGCTGAGCACTTTTTCTGAATTGTGCCGCTCCCGTCACTCTGGTTAGGTTGGCATCGAAAAAAACGCTCTCGGGTGCTTTAGAGTGCCGAGTTATTCACTGCGCATGAAGAAATGACCACCTCCAACGTTTGGTTTATGTTTTATAAGCATTTTTAATTTTATTGCTTAAATCGCATTTTCTCGGCGAGCTGAGCACTTTTTCTGAATTGTGCCGCTCCCGTCACTCTGGTTAGGTTGGCATCGAAAAAAACGCTCTCGGGTGCTTTAGAGTGCCGAGTTTATCACTGCGCATGAAGAAATGACCACCTCCAACGTTTGGTTTATGTTTTATAAGCATTTTTAATTTTATTGCTTAAATCGCATTTTCTCGGCGAGCTGAGCGCTTTTTCTGAATTGTGCCGCTCCCGTCACTCTGGTTAGGTTGGCATCGAAAAAAACGCTCTCGGGTGCTTTAGAGTGCCGAGTTATTCACTGCGCATGAAGAAATGACCACCTCCAATGTTTGGTTTATGTTTAATAAGCATTTTTAATTTTATTGCTTAAATCGCATTTTCTCGGCGAGCTGAGCGCTTTTTCTGAATTGTGCCGCTCCCGTCACTCTGGTTAGGTTGGCATCGAAAAAAACGCTCTCGGGTGCTTTAGAGTGCCGAGTTATTCACTGCGCATGAAGAAATGACCACCTCCAACGTTTGGTTTATGTTTAATAAGCATTTTTAATTTTATTGCTTGAATCGCATTTTCTCGGCGAGCTGAGCACTTTTTCTGAATTGTGCCGCTCCCGTCACTCTGGTTAGGTTGGCATCGAAAAAAACGCTCTCGGGTGCTTTAGAGTGCCGAGTTTATCACTGCGCATGAAGAAATGACCACCTCCAACGTTTGGTTTATGTTTTATAAGCATTTTTAATTTTATTGCTTAAATCGCATTTTCTCGGCGAGCTGAGCACTTTTTCTGAATTGTGCCGCTCCCGTCACTCTGGTTAGGTTGGCATCGAAAAAAACGCTCTCGGGTGCTTTAGAGTGCCGAGTTTATCACTGCGCATGAAGAAATGACCACCTCCAACGTTTGGTTTATGTTTTATAAGCATTTTTAATTTTATTGCTTAAATCGCATTTTCTCGGCGAGCTGAGCGCTTTTTCTGAATTGTGCCGCTCCCGTCACTCTGGTTAGGTTGGCATCGAAAAAAACGCTCTCGGGTGCTTTAGAGTGCCGAGTTTATTACTGCGCATTAAGAAATGACCACCTCCAACGTTTGGTTTATGTTTTATAAGCATTTTTAATTTTATTGCTTAAATCGCATTTTCTCGGCGAGCTGAGCACTTTTTCTGAATTGTGCCGCTCCCGTCACTCTGGTTAGGTTGGCATCGAAAAAAACGCTCTCGGGTGCTTTAGAGTGCCGAGTTTATTACTGCGCATTAAGAAATGACCACCTCCAACGTTTGGTTTATGTTTTATAAGCATTTTTAATTTTATTGCTTAAATCGCATTTTCTCGGCGAGCTGAGCACTTTTTCTGAATTGTGCCGCTCCCGTCACTCTGGTTAGGTTGGCATCGAAAAAAACGCTATCGGGTGCTTTAGAGTGCCGAGTTATTCACTGCGCATGAAGAAATGACCACCTCCAACGTTTGGTTTATGTTTAATAAGCATTTTTAATTTTATTGCTTAAATCGCATTTTCTCGGCGAGCTGAGCACTTTTTCTGAATTGTGCCGCTCCCGTCACTCTGGTTAGGTTGGCATCGAAAAAAACGCTCTCGGGTGCTTTAGAGTGCCGAGTTTATTACAGCGCATTAAGAAATGACCACCTCCAACGTTTGGTTTATGTTTTATAAGCATTTTTAATTTTATTGCTTAAATCGCATTTTCTCGGCGAGCTGAGCACTTTTTCTGAATTGTGCCGCTCCCGTCACTCTGGTTAGGTTGGCATCGAAAAAAACGCTCTCGGGTGCTTTAGAGTGCCGAGTTTATTACTGCGCATTAAGAAATGACCACCTCCAACGTTTGGTTTATGTTTTATAAGCATTTTTAATTTTATTGCTTAAATCGCATTTTCTCGGCGAGCTGAGCGCTTTTTCTGAATTGTGCCGCTCCCGTCACTCTGGTTAGGTTGGCATCGAAAAAAACGCTCTCGGGTGCTTTAGAGTGCCGAGTTATTCACTGCGCATGAAGAAATGACCACCTCCAACGTTTGGTTTATGTTTAATAAGCATTTTTAATTTTATTGCTTAAATCGCATTTTCTCGGCGAGCTGAGCACTTTTTCTGAATTGTGCCGCTCCCGTCACTCTGGTTAGGTTGGCATCGAAAAAAACGCTCTCGGGTGCTTTAGAGTGCCGAGTTTATTACTGCGCATTAAGAAATGACCACCTCCAACGTTTGGTTTATGTTTTATAAGCATTTTTAATTTTATTGCTTAAATCGCATTTTCTCGGCGAGCTGAGCGCTTTTTCTGAATTGTGCCGCTCCCGTCACTCTGGTTAGGTTGGCATCGAAAAAAACGCTCTCGGGTGCTTTAGAGTGCCGAGTTATTCACTGCGCATGAAGAAATGACCACCTCCAACGTTTGGTTTATGTTTAATAAGCATTTTTAATTTTATTGCTTAAATCGCATTTTCTCGGCGAGCTGAGCACTTTTTCTGAATTGTGCCGCTCCCGTCACTCTGGTTAGGTTGGCATCGAAAAAAACGCTCTCGGGTGCTTTAGAGTGCCGAGTTTATTACTGCGCATTAAGAAATGACCACCTCCAACGTTTGGTTTATGTTTTATAAGCATTTTTAATTTTATTGCTTAAATCGCATTTTCTCGGCGAGCTGAGCACTTTTTCTGAATTGTGCCGCTCCCGTCACTCTGGTTAGGTTGGCATCGAAAAAAACGCTCTCGGGTGCTTTAGAGTGCCGAGTTTATCACTGCGCATGAAGAAATGACCACTTCCAACGTTTGGTTTATGTTTTATAAGCATTTTTAATTTTATTGCTTAAATCGCATTTTCTCGGCGAGCTGAGCGCTTTTTCTGAATTGTGCCGCTCCCGTAACTCTGGTTAGGTTGGCATCGAAAAAAATCTCGGGTGCTTTAGAGTGCCGAGTTTATCACTGCGCATGAAGAAATGACCACTTCCAACGTTTGGTTTATGTTTTATAAGCATTTTTAATTTTATTGCTTAAATCGCATTTTCTCGGCGAGCTGAGCACTTTTTCTGAATTGTGCCGCTCCCGTCACTCTGGTTAGGTTGGCATCGAAAAAAACGCTCTCGGGTGCTCTAGAGTGCCGAGTTTATTACTGCGCATTAAGAAATGACCACCTCCAACGTTTGGTTTATGTTTTATAAGCATTTTTAATTTTATTGCTTAAATCGCATTTTCTCGGCGAGCTGAGCACTTTTTCTGAATTGTGCCGCTCCCGTCACTCTGGGTTGGCATCGAAAAAAACGCTCTCGGGTGCTTTAGAGTGCCGAGTTATTCACTGCGCATGAAGAAATGACCACCTCCAACGTTTGGTTTATGTTTTATAAGCATTTTTAATTTTATTGCTTAAATCGCATTTTCTCGGCGAGCTGAGCACTTTTTCTGAATTGTGCCGCTCCCGTCACTCTGGTTAGGTTGGCATCGAAAAAAACGCTCTCGGGTGCTTTAGAGTGCCGAGTTTATCACTGCGCATGAAGAAATGACCACCTCCAACGTTTGGTTTATGTTTTATAAGCATTTTTAATTTTATTGCTTAAATCGCATTTTCTCGGCGAGCTGAGCGCTTTTTCTGAATTGTGCCGCTCCCGTCACTCTGGTTAGGTTGGCATCGAAAAAAACGCTCTCGGGTGCTTTAGAGTGCCGAGTTATTCACTGCGCATGAAGAAATGACCACCTCCAACGTTTGGTTTATGTTTAATAAGCATTTTTAATTTTATTGCTTAAATCGCATTTTCTCGGCGAGCTGAGCGCTTTTTCTGAATTGTGCCGCTCCCGTAACTCTGGTTAGGTTGGCATCGAAAAAAACGCTCTCGGGTGCTTTAGAGTGCCGAGTTTATCACTGCGCATGAAGAAATGACCACTTCCAACGTTTGGTTTATGTTTTATAAGCATTTTTAATTTTATTGCTTAAATCGCATTTTCTCGGCGAGCTGAGCGCTTTTTCTGAATTGTGCCGCTCCCGTAACTCTGGTTAGGTTGGCATCGAAAAAAACGCTCTCGGGTGCTTTAGAGTGCCGAGTTTATCACTGCGCATGAAGAAATGACCACTTCCAACGTTTGGTTTATGTTTTATAAGCATTTTTAATTTTATTGCTTAAATCGCATTTTCTCGGCGAACTGAGCACTTTTTCTGAATTGTGCCGCTCCCGTCACTCTGGTTAGGTTGGCATCGAAAAAAACGCTCTCGGGTGCTCTAGAGTGCCGAGTTTATTACTGCGCATTAAGAAATGACCACCTCCAACGTTTGGTTTATGTTTTATAAGCATTTTTAATTTTATTGCTTAAATCGCATTTTCTCGGCGAGCTGAGCACTTTTTCTGAATTGTGCCGCTCCCGTCACTCTGGGTTGGCATCGAAAAAAACGCTCTCGGGTGCTTTAGAGTGCCGAGTTATTCACTGCGCATGAAGAAATGACCACCTCCAACGTTTGGTTTATGTTTTATAAGCATTTTTAATTTTATTGCTTAAATCGCATTTTCTCGGCGAGCTGAGCACTTTTTCTGAATTGTGCCGCTCCCGTCACTCTGGTTAGGTTGGCATCGAAAAAAACGCTCTCGGGTGCTTTAGAGTGCCGAGTTTATCACTGCGCATGAAGAAATGACCACCTCCAACGTTTGGTTTATGTTTTATAAGCATTTTTAATTTTATTGCTTAAATCGCATTTTCTCGGCGAGCTGAGCGCTTTTTCTGAATTGTGCCGCTCCCGTCACTCTGGTTAGGTTGGCATCGAAAAAAACGCTCTCGGGTGCTTTAGAGTGCCGAGTTATTCACTGCGCATGAAGAAATGACCACCTCCAACGTTTGGTTTATGTTTAATAAGCATTTTTAATTTTATTGCTTAAATCGCATTTTCTCGGCGAGCTGAGCGCTTTTTCTGAATTGTGCCGCTCCCGTAACTCTGGTTAGGTTGGCATCGAAAAAAACGCTCTCGGGTGCTTTAGAGTGCCGAGTTTATCACTGCGCATGAAGAAATGACCACTTCCGACGTTTGGTTTATGTTTTATAAGCATTTTTAATTTTATTGCTTAAATCGCATTTTCTCGGCGAGCTGAGCGCTTTTTCTGAATTGTGCCGCTCCCGTAACTCTGGTTAGGTTGGCATCGAAAAAAACGCTCTCGGGTGCTTTAGAGTGCCGAGTTTATCACTGCGCATGAAGAAATGACCACTTCCAACGTTTGGTTTATGTTTTATAAGCATTTTTAATTTTATTGCTTAAATCGCATTTTCTCGGCGAACTGAGCACTTTTTCTGAATTGTGCCGCTCCCGTCACTCTGGTTAGGTTGGCATCGAAAAAAACGCTCTCGGGTGCTCTAGAGTGCCGAGTTTATTACTGCGCATTAAGAAATGACCACCTCCAACGTTTGGTTTATGTTTTATAAGCATTTTTAATTTTATTGCTTAAATCGCATTTTCTCGGCGAGCTGAGCACTTTTTCTGAATTGTGCCGCTCCCGTCACTCTGGTTAGGTTGGCATCGAAAAAAACGCTCTCGGGTGCTTTAGAGTGCCGAGTTATTCACTGCGCACGAATAAATGACCACCTCCAACGTTTGGTTTATGTTTTATAAGCATTTTTAATTTTATTGCTTAAATCGCATTTTCTCGGCGAGCTGAGCACTTTTTCTGAATTGTGCCGCTCCCGTCACTCTGGTTAGGTTGGCATCGAAAAAAACGCTCTCGGGTGCTTTAGAGTGCCGAGTTTATTACTGCGCATTAAGAAAAGACCACCTCCAACGTTTGGTTTATGTTTTATAAGCATTTTTAATTTTATTGCTTAAATCGCATTTTCTCGGCGAGCTGAGCGCTTTTTCTGAATTGTGCCGCTCCCGTCACTCTGGTTAGGTTGGCATCGAAAAAAACGCTCTCGGGTGCTTTAGAGTGCCGAGTTATTCACTGCGCATGAAGAAATGACCACCTCCAACGTTTGGTTTATGTTTAATAAGCATTTTTAATTGTATTGCTTAAATCGCATTTTCTCGGCGAGCTGAGCACTTTTTCTGAATTGTGCCGCTCCCGTCACTCTGGTTAGGTTGGCATCGAAAAAAACGCTCTCGGGTGCTTTAGAGTGCCGAGTTTATTACTGCGCATTAAGAAATGACCACCTCCAACGTTTGGTTTATGTTTTATAAGCATTTTTAATTTTATTGCTTAAATCGCATTTTCTCGGCGAGCTGAGCACTTTTTCTGAATTGTGCCGCTCCCGTCACTCTGGTTAGGTTGGCATCGAAAAAAACGCTCTCGGGTGTTTTAGAGTGCCGAGTTTATCACTGCGCATGAAGAAATGACCACCTCCAACGTTTGGTTTATGTTTAATAAGCATTTTTAATTTTATTGCTTAAATCGCATTTTCTCGGCGAGCTGAGCACTTTTTCTGAATTGTGCCGCTCCCGTCACTCTGGTTAGGTTGGCATCGAAAAAAACGCTCTCGGGTGCTTTAGAGTGCCGACTTTATCACTGCGCATGAAGAAATGACCACCTCCAACGTTTGGTTTATGTTTTATAAGCATTTTTAATTTTATTGCTTAAATCGCATTTTCTCGGCGAGCTGAGCACTTTTTCTGAATTGTGCCGCTCCCGTCACTCTGGTTAGGTTGGCATCGAAAAAAACGCTCACGGGTGCTTTAGAGTGCCGAGTTTATTACTGCACATTAAGGAATGACCACCTCCAACGTTTGGTTTATGTTTTATAAGCATTTTTAATTTTATTGCTTAAATCGCATTTTCTCGGCGAGCTGAGCACTTTTTCTGAATTGTGCCGCTCCCGTCACTCTGGTTAGGTTGGCATCGAAAAAAACGCTCTCGGGTGCTTTAGAGTGCCGAGTTATTCACTGCGCATGAAGAAATGACCCCCTCCAACGTTTGGTTTATGTTTTATAAGCATTTTTAATTTTATTGCTTAAATCGCATTTTCTCGGCGAGCTGAGCGCTTTTTCTGAATTGTGCCGCTCCCGTAACTCTGGTTAGGTTGGCATCGAAAATAACGCTCTCGGGTGCTTTAGAGTGCCGAGTTTATTACTGCGCATTAAGAAATGACCACCTCCAACGTTTGGTTTATGTTTTATAAGCATTTTTAATTTTATTGCTTAAATCGCATTTTCTCGGCGAGCTGAGCACTTTTTCTGAATTGTGCCGCTCCCGTCACTCTGGTTAGGTTGGCATCGAAAAAAACGCTCTCGGGTGCTTTAGAGTGCCGAGTTTATTACTGCGCATTAAGAAATGACCACCTCCAACGTTTGGTTTATGTTTTATAAGCATTTTTAATTTTATTGCTTAAATCGCATTTTCTCGTCGAGCTGAGCACTTTTTCTGAATTGTGCCGCTCCCGTCACTCTGGTTAGGTTGGCATCGAAAAAAACGCTATCGGGTGCTTTAGAGTGCCGAGTTATTCACTGCGCATGAAGAAATGACCACCTCCAACGTTTGGTTTATGTTTAATAAGCATTTTTAATTTTATTGCTTAAATCGCATTTTCTCGGCGAGCTGAGCACTTTTTCTGAATTGTGCCGCTCCCGTCACTCTGGTTAGGTTGGCATCGAAAAAAACGCTCTCGGGTGCTTTAGAGTGCCGAGTTTATTACTGCGCATTAAGAAATGACCACCTCCAACGTTTGGTTTATGTTTTATAAGCATTTTTAATTTTATTGCCTAAATAGCATTTTCTCGGCGAGCTGAGCACTTTTTCTGAATTGTGCCGCTCCCGTCACTCTGGTTAGGTTGGCATCGAAAAAAACGCTCTCGGGTGCTTTAGAGTGCCGAGTTTATTACTGCGCATTAAGAAATGACCACCTCCAACGTTTGGTTTATGTTTTATAAGCATTTTTAATTTTATTGCTTAAATCGCATTTTCTCGGCGAGCTGAGCACTTTTTCTGAATTGTGCCGCTCCCGTCACTTGGCATCGAAAAAAACGCTCTCGGGTGCTTTAGAGTGCCGAGTTATTCACTGCGCATGAAGAAATGACCACCTCCAACGTTTGGTTTATGTTTTATAATCATTTTTAATTTTATTGCTTAAATCTTAATTCTTTTTAATATTTATATGATTCCGCTTGGGGACATAATACGTAAATATAATATTAGTTTTCAATGCTATGCGGATGACACCCAATTATATATGCCGTTATCGATGACAGATCCGCGGGATTGTTGTAATCTTGAGAAGTGCCTTGCGGAGATCAAGCAATGGATGTCTCTCAACTTCCTTCGTCTTAACCCAGATAAAACTGAGATGTTGATAATTGGTCCAGCTCGTTATCAACACTTATTCAAGGAAACCGCTATAACTATAGATAACCGTACTATCACTCAAAGCGATACTGTAACTAATCTCGGGGTAATATTTGACCAAACTCTCTCCTTTCAAAAGCACATTAAGAATATAACCAGAATTGCGTTTTTTCACCTTCGTAATATTGCAAAGATTCGTCCGATCCTTTCGACCGGTGATGCGGAAACTATTATACATGCGTTCGTCACGTCGCGCCTGGACTACTGTAATGTACTATTTTCGGGTCTTCCTAAGTCCCGCATCAAAAGTCTACAGTTAGTACAAAATGCCGCTGCAAGGCTGCTCTCTCGGACAAGAAAATTTGATCACATTACCCCAATACTAGCCAACTTACATTGGCTTCCGGTCCATTTAAGATGTGACTTCAAGGTTCTTCTATTAACCTATAAATCGCTGCATGGCTTAGCGCCTTCATATCTCGTCGACCTAGTTGTTCCTTATGTTCCGTCTCGTAACCTTCGTTCGCAAAACGCTACCCTTTTAGCGACACCGAGGGCTAAGAAAATGTCTGCAGGCTCTAGAGCATTTTCTATTCGGGCTCCAGAGCTTTGGAATGCCCTACCAATGGATATTAGGACTGCTACCTCAGTAGAAACATTTAAGACACGTTTAAAGACACATTTCTATGACATGGCCTTTAACTAACCTGTAGTGGCCGATTCGGCTGGAGTTTGTTTTCTCTCCCTCTCCACCCCCTCCCTCCCCCCTCCCCGGCCGGGGAGGTGGTTAGGTGGTACCCATGCTGACAGCGGCTATCTGGATTCTCGTGGCCAATTCAGGATAGGGGAACTGCAGCTCAACCTCCTCGAAGAGCACTGCCAGGACAATTGAGGGCTCCTTTCGGCAGCCCTCTGCTGTGACATGGACATCCACTTTTTATTTAATTGATTTTCATGTTGTATCATTTGTGCCCTCTCTGCATCCATTTCAACCTGGTGATCCTGAAAGGGGGATCCTTCCATCTGTGGTCCCTTCTCAAGGTTTCTCATTTTCCCCCTGCTAGGGGTTTTTAAGTTTTTCCTTGCCCTTTTGGGAGCTTAAGATCAGGGGATGCTTTGAGAATAATTGTCAATTTCTGTCTATGTGAAGCCCTTTGAGACTGCTTGTGATTTAGGGCTATACAAATAAACTTGACTTGACTTGACTTGAAATCGCATTTTCTCGGCGAGCTGAGCGCTTTTTCTGAATTGTGCCGCTCCCGTCACTCTGGTTAGGTTGGCATCGAAAAAAACGCTCTCGGGTGCTTTAGAGTGCCGAGTTTATTACTGCGCATTAAGAAATGACCACCTCCAACGTTTGGTTTATGTTTTATAAGCATTTTTAATTTTATTGCTTAAATCGCATTTTCTCGGCGAGCTGAGCACTTTTTCTGAATTGTGCCGCTCCCGTCACTCTGGTTAGGTTGGCATCGAAAAAAACGCTCTCGGGTGCTTTAGAGTGCCGAGTTTATTACTGCGCATTAAGAAATGACCACCTCCAACGTTTGGTTTATGTTTTATAAGCATTTTTAATTTTATTGCTTAAATCGCATTTTCTCGGCGAGCTGAGCACTTTTTCTGAATTGTGCCGCTCCCGTCACTCTGGTTAGGTTGGCATCGAAAAAAACGCTATCGGGTGCTTTAGAGTGCCGAGTTATTCACTGCGCATGAAGAAATGACCACCTCCAACGTTTGGTTTATGTTTAATAAGCATTTTTAATTTTATTGCTTAAATCGCATTTTCTCGGCGAGCTGAGCACTTTTTCTGAATTGTGCCGCTCCCGTCACTCTGGTTAGGTTGGCATCGAAAAAAACGCTCTCGGGTGCTTTAGAGTGCCGAGTTTATTACTGCGCATTAAGAAATGACCACCTCCAACGTTTGGTTTATGTTTTATAAGCATTTTTAATTTTATTGCTTAAATCGCATTTTCTCGGCGAGCTGAGCACTTTTTCTGAATTGTGCCGCTCCCGTCACTCTGGTTAGGTTGGCATCGAAAAAAACGCTCTCGGGTGCTTTAGAGTGCCGAGTTTATCACTGCGCATGAAGAAATGACCACCTCCAACGTTTGGTTTATGTTTAATAAGCATTTTTAATTTTATTGCTTAAATCGCATTTTCTCGGCGAGCTGAGCACTTTTTCTGAATTGTGCCGCTCCCGTCACTCTGGTTAGGTTGGCATCGAAAAAAACGCTCTCGGGTGCTTTAGAGTGCCGACTTTATCACTGCGCTTGAAGAAATGACCACCTCCAACGTTTGGTTTATGTTTTATAAGCATTTTTAATTTTATTGCTTAAATCGCATTTTCTCGGCGAGCTGAGCACTTTTTCTGAATTGTGCCGCTCCCGTCACTCTGGTTAGGTTGGCATCGAAAAAAACGCTCACGGGTGCTTTAGAGTGCCGAGTTTATTACTGCGCATTAAGAAATGACCACCTCCAACGTTTGGTTTATGTTTTATAAGCATTTTTAATTTTATTGCTTAAATCGCATTTTCTCGGCGAGCTGAGCACTTTTTCTGAATTGTGCCGCTCCCGTCACTCTGGTTAGGTTGGCATCGAAAAAAACGCTCTCGGGTGCTTTAGAGTGCCGAGTTATTCACTGCGCATGAAGAAATGACCACCTCCAACGTTTGGTTTATGTTTTATAAGCATTTTTAATTTTATTGCTTAAATCGCATTTTCTCGGCGAGCTGAGCGCTTTTTCTGAATTGTGCCGCTCCCGTAACTCTGGTTAGGTTGGCATCGAAAAAAACGCTCTCGGGTGCTTTAGAGTGCCGAGTTTATTACTGCGCATTAAGAAATGACCACCTCCAACGTTTGGTTTATGTTTTATAAGCATTTTTAATTTTATTGCTTAAATCGCATTTTCTCGGCGAGCTGAGCACTTTTTCTGAATTGTGCCGCTCCCGTCACTCTGGTTAGGTTGGCATCGAAAAAAAACGCTCTCGGGTGCTTTAGAGTGCCGAGTTTATCACTGCGCATGAAGAAATGACCACCTCCAACGTTTGGTTTATGTTTTATAAGCATTTTTAATTTTATTGCTTAAATCGCATTTTCTCGGCGAGCTGAGCGTTTTTTCTGAATTGTGCCGCTCCCGTAACTCTGGTTAGGTTGGCATCGAAAAAAACGCTCTCGGGTGCTTTAGAGTGCCGAGTTTATCACTGCGCATGAAGAAATGACCACTTCCAACGTTTGGTTTATGTTTTATAAGCATTTTTAATTTTATTGCTTAAATCGCATTTTCTCGGCGAGCTGAGCACTTTTTCTGAATTGTGCCGCTCCCGTCACTCTGGTTAGGTTGGCATCGAAAAAAACGCTCTCGGGTGCTCTAGAGTGCCGAGTTTATTACTGCGCATTAAGAAATGACCACCTCCAACGTTTGGTTTATGTTTTATAAGCATTTTTAATTTTATTGCTTAAATCGCATTTTCTCGGCGAGCTGAGCACTTTTTCTGAATTGTGCCGCTCCCGTCACTCTGGTTAGGTTGGCATCGAAAAAAACGCTCTCGGGTGCTTTAGAGTGCCGAGTTTATTACTGCGCATTAAGAAATGACCACCTCCAACGTTTGGTTTATGTTTTATAAGCATTTTTAATTTTATTGCTTAAATCGCATTTTCTCGGCGAGCTGAGCGCTTTTTCTGAATTGTGCCGCTCCCGTCACTCTGGTTAGGTTGGCATCGAAAAAAACGCTCTCGGGTGCTTTAGAGTGCCGAGTTATTCACTGCGCATGAAGAAATGACCACCTCCAATGTTTGGTTTATGTTTAATAAGCATTTTTAACTTTATTGCTTAAATCGCATTTTCTCGGCGAGCTGAGCGCTTTTTCTGAATTGTGCCGCTCCCGTCACTCTGGTTAGGTTGGCATCGAAAAAAACGCTCTCGGGTGCTTTAGAGTGCCGAGTTATTCACTGCGCATGAAGAAATGACCACCTCCAACGTTTGGTTTATGTTTAATAAGCATTTTTAATTTTATTGCTTAAATCGCATTTTCTCGGCGAGCTGAGCACTTTTTCTGAATTGTGCCGCTCCCGTCACTCTGGTTAGGTTGGCATCGAAAAAAACGCTCTCGGGTGCTTTAGAGTGCCGAGTTTATTACTGCGCATTAGGAAATGACCACCTCCAACGTTTGGTTTATGTTTTATAAGCATTTTTAATTTTATTGCTTAAATCGCATTTTCTCGGCGAGCTGAGCGCTTTTTCTGAATTGTGCCGCTCCCGTCACTCTGGTTAGGTTGGCATCGAAAAAAACGCTCTCGGGTGCTTTAGAGTGCCGAGTTTATTACTGCGCATTAAGAAATGACCACCTCCAACGTTTGGTTTATGTTTTATAAGCATTTTTAATTTTATTGCTTAAATCGCATTTTCTCGGCGAGCTGAGCGCTTTTTCTGAATTGTGCCGCTCCCGTAACTCTGGTTAGGTTGGCATCGAAAAAAACGCTCTCGGGTGCTTTAGAGTGCCGAGTTTATCACTGCGCATGAAGAAATGACCACTTCCAACGTTTGGTTTATGTTTTATAAGCATTTTTAATTTTATTGCTTAAATCGCATTTTCTCGGCGAGCTGAGCACTTTTTCTGAATTGTGCCGCTCCCGTCACTCTGGTTAGGTTGGCATCGAAAAAAACGCTCTCGGGTGCTCTAGAATGCCGAGTTTATCACTGCGCATTAAGAAATTACCACCTCCAACGTTTGGTTTATGTTTTATAAGCATTTTTAATTTTATTGCTTAAATCGCATTTTCTCGGCGAGCTGAGCACTTTTTCTGAATTGTGCCGCTCCCGTCACTCTGGGTTGGCATCGAAAAAAACGCTCTCGGGTGCTTTAGAGTGCCGAGTTATTCACTGCGCATGAAGAAATGACCACCTCCAACGTTTGGTTTATGTTTTATAAGCATTTTTAATTTTATTGCTTAAATCGCATTTTCTCGGCGAGCTGAGCACTTTTTCTGAATTGTGCCGCTCCCGTCACTCTGGTTAGGTTGGCATCGAAAAAAACGCTCTCGGGTGCTTTAGAGTGCCGAGTTTATCACTGCGCATGAAGAAATGACCACCTCCAACGTTTGGTTTATGTTTTATAAGCATTTTTAATTTTATTGCTTAAATCGCATTTTCTCGGCGAGCTGAGCGCTTTTTCTGAATTGTGCCGCTCCCGTCACTCTGGTTAGGTTGGCATCGAAAAAAACGCTCTCGGGTGCTTTAGAGTGCCGAGTTATTCACTGCGCATGAAGAAATGACCACCTCCAACGTTTGGTTTATGTTTAATAAGCATTTTTAATTTTATTGCTTAAATCGCATTTTCTCGGCGAGCTGAGCGCTTTTTCTGAATTGTGCCGCTCCCGTAACTCTGGTTAGGTTGGCATCGAAAAAAACGCTCTCGGGTGCTTTAGAGTGCCGAGTTTATCACTGCGCATGAAGAAATGACCACTTCCAACGTTTGGTTTATGTTTTATAAGCATTTTTAATTTTATTGCTTAAATCGCATTTTCTCGGCGAGCTGAGCGCTTTTTCTGAATTGTGCCGCTCCCGTAACTCTGGTTAGGTTGGCATCGAAAAAAACGCTCTCGGGTGCTTTAGAGTGCCGAGTTTATCACAGCGCATGAAGAAATGACCACTTCCAACGTTTGGTTTATGTTTTATAAGCATTTTTAATTTTATTGCTTAAATCGCATTTTCTCGGCGAACTGAGCACTTTTTCTGAATTGTGCCGCTCCCGTCACTCTGGTTAGGTTGGCATCGAAAAAAACGCTCTCGGGTGCTCTAGAGTGCCGAGTTTATTACTGCGCATTAAGAAATGACCACCTCCAACGTTTGGTTTATGTTTTATAAGCATTTTTAATTTTATTGCTTAAATCGCATTTTCTCGGCGAGCTGAGCACTTTTTCTGAATTGTGCCGCTCCCGTCACTCTGGTTAGGTTGGCATCGAAAAAAACGCTCTCGGGTGCTTTAGAGTGCCGAGTTATTCACTGCGCATGAAGAAATGACCACCTCCAACGTTTGGTTTATGTTTTATAAGCATTTTTAATTTTATTGCTTAAATCGCATTTTCTCGGCGAGCTGAGCACTTTTTCTGAATTGTGCCGCTCCCGTCACTCTGGTTAGGTTGGCATCGAAAAAAACGCTCTCGGGTGCTTTAGAGTGCCGAGTTTATTACTGCGCATTAAGAAATGACCACCTCCAACGTTTGGTTTATGTTTTATAAGCATTTTTAATTTTATTGCTTAAATCGCATTTTCTCGGCGAGCTGAGCACTTTTTCTGAATTGTGCCGCTCCCGTCACTCTGGTTAGGTTGGCATCGAAAAAAACGCTATCGGGTGCTTTAGAGTGCCGAGTTATTCACTGCGCATGAAGAAATGACCACCTCCAACGTTTGGTTTATGTTTAATAAGCATTTTTAATTTTATTGCTTAAATCGCATTTTCTCGGCGAGCTGAGCACTTTTTCTGAATTGTGCCGCTCCTGTCACTCTGGTTAGGTTGGCATCGAAAAAAACGCTCTCGGGTGCTTTAGAGTGCCGAGTTTATTACTGCGCATTAAGAAATGACCACCTCCAACGTTTGGTTTATGTTTTATAAGCATTTTTAATTTTATTGCTTAAATCGCATTTTCTCGGCGAGCTGAGCACTTTTTATGAATTGTGCCGCTCCCGTCACTCTGGTTAGGTTGGCATCGAAAAAAACGCTCTCGGGTGCTTTAGAGTGCCGAGTTTATTAAGAAATGACCACCTCCAACGTTTGGTTTATGTTTTATAAGCATTTTTAATTTTATTGCTTAAATCGCATTTTCTCGGCGAGCTGAGCGCTTTTTCTGAATTGTGCCGCTCCCATCACTCTGGTTAGGTTGGCATCGAAAAAAACGCTCTCGGGTGCTTTAGAGTGCCGAGTTATTCACTGCGCATGAAGAAATGACCACCTCCAACGTTTGGTTTATGTTTAATAAGCATTTTTAATTTTATTGCTTAAATCGCATTTTCTCGGCGAGCTGAGCACTTTTTCTGAATTGTGCCGCTCCCGTCACTCTGGTTAGGTTGGCATCGAAAAAAACGCTCTCGGGTGCTTTAGAGTGCCGAGTTTATCACTGCGCATGAAGAAATGACCACCTCCAACGTTTGGTTTATGTTTTATAAGCATTTTTAATTTTATTGCTTAAATCGCATTTTCTCGGCGAGCTGAGCACCTTTTCTGAATTGTGCCGCTCCCGTCACTCTGGTTAGGTTGGCATCGAAAAAAACGCTCTCGGGTGCTTTAGAGTGCCGAGTTTATCACTGCGCATGAAGAAATGACCACCTCCAACGTTTGGTTTATGTTTTATAAGCATTTTTAATTTTATTGCTTAAATCGCATTTTCTCGGCGAGCTGAGCGCTTTTTCTGAATTGTGCCTGTCCCGTCACTCTGGTTAGGTTGGCATCGAAAAAAACGCTCTCGGGTGCTTTAGAGTGCCGAGTTATTCACTGCGCATGAAGAAATGACCACCTCCAACGTTTGGTTTATGTTTAATAAGCATTTTTAATTTTATTGCTTAAATCGCATTTTCTCGGCGAGCTGAGCGCTTTTTCTGAATTGTGCCGCTCCCGTCACTCTGGTTAGGTTGGCATCGAAAAAAACGCTCTCGGGTGCTTTAGAGTGCCGAGTTTATTACTGCGCATTAAGAAATGACCACCTCCAACGTTTGGTTTATGTTTTATAAGCATTTTTAATTTTATTGCTTAAATCGCATTTTCTCGGCGAGCTGAGCACTTTTTCTGAATTGTGCCGCTCCCGTCACTCTGGTTAGGTTGGCATCGAAAAAAACGCTCTCGGGTGCTTTAGAGTGCCGAGTTTATCACTGCGCATGAAGAAATGACCACCTCCAACGTTTGGTTTATGTTTAATAAGCATTTTTAATTTTATTGCTTAAATCGCATTTTCTCGGCGAGCTGAGCACTTTTTCTGAATTGTGCCGCTCCCGTCACTCTGGTTAGGTTGGCATCGAAAAAAACGCTCTCGGGTGCTTTAGAGTGCCGACTTTATCACTGCGCATGAAGAAATGATCACCTCCAACGTTTGGTTTATGTTTTATAAGCATTTTTAATTTTATTGCTTAAATCGCATTTTCTCGGCGAGCTGAGCACTTTTTCTGAATTGTGCCGCTCCCGTCACTCTGGTTGGTTGGCATCGAAAAAAACGCTCACGGGTGCTTTAGAGTGCCGAGTTTATTACTGCGCATTAAGAAATGACCACCTCCAACGTTTGGTTTATGTTTTATAAGCATTTTTAATTTTATTGCTTAAATCGCATTTTCTCGGCGAGCTGAGCACTTTTTCTGAATTGTGCCGCTCCCGTCACTCTGGTTAGGTTGGCATCGAAAAAAACGCTCTCGGGTGCTTTAGAGTGCCGAGTTATTCACTGCGCATGAAGAAATGACCACCTCCAACGTTTGGTTTATGTTTTATAAGCATTTTTAATTTTATTGCTTAAATCGCATTTTCTCGGCGAGCTGAGCGCTTTTTCTGAATTGTGCCGCTCCCGTAACTCTGGTTAGGTTGGCATCGAAAAAAACGCTCTCGGGTGCTTTAGAGTGCCGAGTTTATTACTGCGCATTAAGAAATGACCACCTCCAACGTTTGGTTTATGTTTTATAAGCATTTTTAATTTTATTGCTTAAATCGCATTTTCTCGGCGAGCTGAGCACTTTTTCTGAATTGTGCCGCTCCCGTCACTCTGGTTAGGTTGGCATCGAAAAAAACGCTCTCGGGTGCTTTAGAGTGCCGAGTTATTCACTGCGCATGAAGAAATGACCACCTCCAACGTTTGGTTTATGTTTAATAAGCATTTTTAATTTTATTGCTTAAATCGCATTTTCTCGGCGAGCTGAGCACTTTTTCTGAATTGTGCCGCTCCCGTCACTCTGGTTAGGTTGGCATCGAAAAAAACGCTCTCGGGTGCTTTAGAGTGCCGAGTTTATTACTGCGCATTAAGAAATGACCACCTCCAACGTTTGGTTTATGTTTTATAAGCATTTTTAATTTTATTGCTTAAATCGCATTTTCTCGGCGAGCTGAGCACTTTTTCTGAATTGTGCCGCTCCCGTCACTCTGGTTAGGTTGGCATCGAAAAAAACGCTCTCGGGTGCTTTAGAGTGCCGAGTTTATTACTGCGCATTAAGAAATGACCACCTCCAACGTTTGGTTTATGTTTTATAAGCATTTTTAATTTTATTGCTTAAATCGCATTTTCTCGGCGAGCTGAGCACTTTTTCTGAATTGTGCCGCTCCCGTCACTTGGCATCGAAAAAAACGCTCTCGGGTGCTTTAGAGTGCCGAGTTATTCACTGCGCATGAAGAAATGACCACCTCCAACGTTTGGTTTATGTTTTATAAGCATTTTTAATTTTATTGCTTAAATCGCATTTTCTCGGCGAGCTGAGCGCTTTTTCTGAATTGTGCCGCTCCCGTCACTCTGGTTAGGTTGGCATCGAAAAAAACGCTCTCGGGTGCTTTAGAGTGCCGAGTTTATTACTGCGCATTAAGAAATGACCACCTCCAAGTTTGGTTTATGTTTTATAAGCATTTTTAATTTTATTGCCTAAATCGCATTTTCTCGGCGAGCTGAGCACTTTTTCTGAATTGTGCCGCTCCCGTCACTCTGGTTAGGTTGGCATCGAAAAAAACGCTCTCGGGTGCTTTAGAGTGCCGAGTTTATTACTGCGCATTAAGAAATGACCACCTCCAACGTTTGGTTTATGTTTTATAAGCATTTTTAATTTTATTGCTTAAATCGCATTTTCTCGGCGAGCTGAGCACTTTTTCTGAATTGTGCCGCTCCCGTCACTCTGGTTAGGTTGGCATCGAAAAAAACGCTCTCGGGTGCTTTAGAGTGCCGAGTTATTCACTGCGCACGAAGAAATGACCACCTCCAACGTTTGGTTTATGTTTTATAAGCATTTTTAATTTTATTGCTTAAATCGCATTTTCTCGGCGAGCTGAGCGCTTTTTCTGAATTGTGCCGCTCCCGTCACTCTGGTTAGGTTGGCATCGAAAAAAACGCTCTCGGGTGCTTTAGAGTTCCGAGTTTATTACTGCGCATTAAGAAATGACCACCTCCAACGTTTGGTTTATGTTTTATAAGCATTTTTAATTTTATTGCTTAAATCGCATTTTCTCGGCGAGCTGAGCACTTTTTCTGAATTGTGCCGCTCCCGTCACCCTGGTTAGGTTGGCATCGAAAAAAACGCTCTCGGGTGCTTTAGAGTGCCGAGTTTATTACTGCGCATTAAGAAATGACCACCTCCAACGTTTGGTTTATGTTTTATAAGCATTTTTAATTTTATTGCTTAAATCGCATTTTCTCGGCGAGCTGAGCACTTTTTCTGAATTGTGCCGCTCCCGTCACTCTGGTTAGGTTGGCATCGAAAAATACGCTTTTGGGTGCTTTAGAGTGCCGAGTTATTCACTGCGCATGAAGAAATGACCACCTCCAACGTTTGGTTTATGTTTAATAAGCATTTTTAATTTTATTGCTTAAATCGCATTTTCTCGGCGAGCTGAGCACTTTTTCTGAATTGTGCCGCTCCCGTCACTCTGGTTAGGTTGGCATCGAAAAAAACGCTCTCGGGTGCTTTAGAGTGCCGAGTTTATTACTGCGCATTAAGAAATGACCACCTCCAACGTTTGGTTTATGTTTTATAAGCCTTTTTAATTTTATTGCTTAAATCCCATTTTCTCGGCGAGCTGAGCACTTTTTCTGAATTGTGCCGCTCCCGTCACTCTGGTTAGGTTGGCATCGAAAAAAACGCTCTCGGGTGCTTTAGAGTGCCGAGTTTATTACTGCGCATTAAGAAATGACCACCTCCAACGTTTGGTTTATGTTTTATAAGCATTTTTAATTTTATTGCTTAAATCGCATTTTCTCGGCGAGCTGAGCGCTTTTTCTGAATTGTGCCGCTCCCGTCACTCTGGTTAGGTTGGCATCGAAAAAAACGCTCTCGGGTGCTTTAGAGTGCCGAGTTATTCACTGCGCATGAAGAAATGACCACCTCCAACGTTTGGTTTATGTTTAATAAGCATTTTTAATTTTATTGCTTAAATCGCATTTTCTCGGCGAGCTGAGCACTTTTTCTGAATTGTGCCGCTCCCGTCACTCTGGTTAGGTTGGCATCGAAAAAAACGCTCTCGGGTGCTTTAGAGTGCCGAGTTTATTACTGCGCATTAAGAAATGACCACCTCCAACGTTTGGTTTATGTTTTATAAGCATTTTTAATTTTATTGCTTAAATCGCATTTTCTCGGCGAGCTGAGCGCTTTTTCTGAATTGTGCCGCTCCCGTCACTCTGGTTAGGTTGGCATCGAAAAAAACGCTCTCGGGTGCTTTAGAGTGCCGAGTTATTCACTGCGCATGAAGAAATGACCACCTCCAACGTTTGGTTTATGTTTAATAAGCATTTTTAATTTTATTGCTTAAATCGCATTTTCTCGGCGAGCTGAGCACTTTTTCTGAATTGTGCCGCTCCCGTCACTCTGGTTAGGTTGGCATCGAAAAAAACGCTCTCGGGTGCTTTAGAGTGCCGAGTTTATTACTGCGCATTAAGAAATGACCACCTCCAACGTTTGGTTTATGTTTTATAAGCATTTTTAATTTTATTGCTTAAATCGCATTTTCTCGGCGAGCTGAGCACTTTTTCTGAATTGTGCCGCTCCCGTCACTCTGGTTAGGTTGGCATCGAAAAAAACGCTCTCGGGTGTTTTAGAGTGCCGAGTTTATCACTGCGCATGAAGAAATGACCACCTCCAACGTTTGGTTTATGTTTAATAAGCATTTTTAATTTTATTGCTTAAATCGCATTTTCTCGGCGAGCTGAGCACTTTTTCTGAATTGTGCCGCTCCCGTCACTCTGGTTAGGTTGGCATCGAAAAAAACGCTCTCGGGTGCTTTAGAGTGCCGACTTTATCACTGCGCATGAAGAAATGACCACCTCCAACGTTTGGTTTATGTTTTATAAGCATTTTTAATTTTATTGCTTAAATCGCATTTTCTCGGCGAGCTGAGCACTTTTTCTGAATTGTGCCGCTCCCGTCACTCTGGTTAGGTTGGCATCGAAAAAAACGCTCACGGGTGCTTTAGAGTGCCGAGTTTATTACTGCGCATTAAGGAATGACCACCTCCAACGTTTGGTTTATGTTTTATAAGCATTTTTAATTTTATTGCTTAAATCGCATTTTCTCGGCGAGCTGAGCACTTTTTCTGAATTGTGCCGCTCCCGTCACTCTGGTTTAGTTGGCATCGAAAAAAACGCTCTCGGGTGCTTTAGAGTGCCGAGTTATTCACTGCGCATGAAGAAATGACCCCCTCCAACGTTTGGTTTATGTTTTATAAGCATTTTTAATTTTATTGCTTAAATCGCATTTTCTCGGCGAGCTGAGCGCTTTTTCTGAATTGTGCCGCTCCCGTAACTCTGGTTAGGTTGGCATCGAAAAAAACGCTCTCGGGTGCTTTAGAGTGCCGAGTTTATTACTGCGCATTAAGAAATGACCACCTCCAACGTTTGGTTTATGTTTTATAAGCATTTTTAATTTTATTGCTTAAATCGCATTTTCTCGGCGAGCTGAGCACTTTTTCTGAATTGTGCCGCTCTCGTCACTCTGGTTAGGTTGGCATCGAAAAAAACGCTCTCGGGTGCTTTAGAGTGCCGAGTTTATTACTGCGCATTAAGAAATGACCACCTCCAACGTTTGGTTTATGTTTTATAAGCATTTTTAATTTTATTGCTTAAATCGCATTTTCTCGTCGAGCTGAGCACTTTTTCTGAATTGTGCCGCTCCCGTCACTCTGGTTAGGTTGGCATCGAAAAAAACGCTATCGGGTGCTTTAGAGTGCCGAGTTATTCACTGCGCATGAAGAAATGACCACCTCCAACGTTTGGTTTATGTTTAATAAGCATTTTTAATTTTATTGCTTAAATCGCATTTTCTCGGCGAGCTGAGCACTTTTTCTGAATTGTGCCGCTCCCGTCACTCTGGTTAGGTTGGCATCGAAAAAAACGCTCTCGGGTGCTTTAGAGTGCCGAGTTTATTACTGCGCATTAAGAAATGACCACCTCCAACGTTTGGTTTATGTTTTATAAGCATTTTTAATTTTATTGCTTAAATCGCATTTTCTCGGCGAGCTGAGCACTTTTTCTGAATTGTGCCGCTCCCGTCACTCTGGTTAGGTTGGCATCGAAAAAAACGCTCTCGGGTGCTTTAGAGTGCCGAGTTTATTACTGCGCATTAAGAAATGACCACCTCCAACGTTTGGTTTATGTTTTATAAGCATTTTTAATTTTATTGCTTAAATCGCATTTTCTCGGCGAGCTGAGCACTTTTTCTGAATTGTGCCGCTCCCGTCACTCTGGTTAGGTTGGCATCGAAAAAAACGCTCTCGGGTGCTTTAGAGTGCATAGTTATTCACTGCGCATGGAGAAATGACCACCTCCAACGTTTGGTTTATGTTTTATAAGCATTTTTAACTTTATTGCTTAAATCGCATTTTCTCGGCGAGCTGAGCGCTTTTTCTGAATTGTGCCGCTCCCGTCACTCTGGTTAGGTTGGCATCGAAAAAAACGCTCTCGGGTGCTTTAGAGTGCCGAGTTATTCACTGCGCATGAAGAAATGACCACCTCCAACGTTTGGTTTATGTTTAATAAGCATTTTTAATTTTATTGCTTAAATCGCATTTTCTCGGCGAGCTGAGCACTTTTTCTGAATTGTGCCGCTCCCGTCACTCTGGTTAGGTTGGCATCGAAAAAAACGCTCTCGGGTGCTTTAGAGTGCCGAGTTTATTACTGCGCATTAGGAAATGACCACCTCCAACGTTTGGTTTATGTTTAATAAGCATTTTTAATTTTATTGCTTAAATCGCATTTTCTCGACGAGCTGAGCGCTTTTTCTGAATTGTGCCGCTCCCGTAACTCTGGTTAGGTTGGCATCGAAAAAAACGCTCTCGGGTGCTTTAGAGTGCCGAGTTTATCACTGCGCATGAAGAAATGACCACTTCCAACGTTTGGTTTATGTTTTATAAGCATTTTTAATTTTATTGCTTAAATCGCATTTTCTCGGCGAGCTGAGCACTTTTTCTGAATTGTGCCGCTCCCGTCACTCTGGTTAGGTTGGCATCGAAAAAAACGCTCTCGGGTGCTCTAGAGTGCCGAGTTTATTACTGCGCATTAAGAAATGACCACCTCCAACGTTTGGTTTATGTTTTATAAGCATTTTTAATTTTATTGCTTAAATCGCATTTTCTCGGCGAGCTGAGCACTTTTTCTGAATTGTGCCGCTCCCGTCACTCTGGTTAGGTTGGCATCGAAAAAAACGCTCTCGGGTGCTTTAGAGTGCCGAGTTTATTACTGCGCATTAAGAAATGACCACCTCCAACGTTTGGTTTATGTTTTATAAGCATTTTTAATTTTATTGCTTAAATCGCATTTTCTCGGCGAGCTGAGCACTTTTTCTGAATTGTGCCGCTCCCGTCACTCTGGTTAGGTTGGCATCGAAAAAAACGCTCTCGGGTGCTTTAGAGTGCCGAGTTATTCACTGCGCATGAAGAAATGACCACCTCCAACGTTTGGTTTATGTTTTATAAGCATTTTTAATTTTATTGCTTAAATCGCATTTTCTCGGCGAGCTGAGCACTTTTTCTGAATTGTGCCGCTCCCGTCACTCTGGTTAGGTTGGCATCGAAAAAAACGCTCTCGGGTGCTTTAGAGTGCCGAGTTTATCACTGCGCATGAAGAAATTACCACCTCCAACGTTTGGTTTATGTTTTATAAGCATTTTTAATTTTATTGCTTAAATCGCATTTTCTCGGCGAGCTGAGCGCTTTTTCTGAATTGTGCCGCTCCCGTCACTCTGGTTAGGTTGGCATCGAAAAAAACGCTCTCGGGTGCTTTAGAGTGCCGAGTTATTCACTGCGCATGAAGAAATGACCACCTCCAATGTTTGGTTTATGTTTAATAAGCATTTTTAATTTTATTGCTTAAATCGCATTTTCTCGGCGAGCTGAGCGCTTTTTCTGAATTGTGCCGCTCCCGTCACTCTGGTTAGGTTGGCATCGAAAAAAACGCTCTCGGGTGCTTTAGAGTGCCGAGTTATTCACTGCGCATGAAGAAATGACCACCTCCAACGTTTGGTTTATGTTTAATAAGCATTTTTAATTTTATTGCTTAAATCGCATTTTCTCGGCGAGCTGAGCACTTTTTCTGAATTGTGCCGCTCCCGTCACTCTGGTTAGGTTGGCATCGAAAAAAACGCTCTCGGGTGCTTTAGAGTGCCGAGTTTATTACTGCGCATTAAGAAATGACCACCTCCAACGTTTGGTTTATGTTTTATAAGCATTTTTAATTTTATTGCTTAAATCGCATTTTCTCGGCGAGCTGAGCACTTTTTCTGAATTGTGCCGCTCCCGTCACTCTGGTAAGGTTGGCATCGAAAAAAACGCTATCGGGTGCTTTAGAGTGCCGAGTTATTCACTGCGCATGAAGAAATGACCACCTCCAACGTTTGGTTTATGTTTAATAAGCATTTTTAATTTTATTGCTTAAATCGCATTTTCTCGGCGAGCTGAGCACTTTTTCTGAATTGTGCCGCTCCCGTCACTCTGGTTAGGTTGGCATCGAAAAAAACGCTCTCGGGTGCTTTAGAGTGCCGAGTTTATTACTGCGCATTAAGAAATGACCACCTCCAACGTTTGGTTTATGTTTTATAAGCATTTTTAATTTTATTGCTTAAATCGCATTTTCTCGGCGAGCTGAGCACTTTTTCTGAATTGTGCCGCTCCCGTCACTCTGGTTAGGTTGGCATCGAAAAAAACGCTCTCGGGTGCTTTAGAGTGCCGAGTTTATTACTGCGCATTAAGAAATGACCACCTCCAACGTTTGGTTTATGTTTTATAAGCATTTTTAATTTTATTGCTTAAATCGCATTTTCTCGGCGAGCTGAGCGCTTTTTCTGAATTGTGCCGCTCCCGTCACTCTGGTTAGGTTGGCATCGAAAAAAACGCTCTCGGGTGCTTTAGAGTGCCGAGTTATTCACTGCGCATGAAGAAATGACCACCTCCAACGTTTGGTTTATGTTTAATAAGCATTTTTAATTTTATTGCTTAAATCGCATTTTCTCGGCGAGCTGAGCACTTTTTCTGAATTGTGCCGCTCCCGTCACTCTGGTTAGGTTGGCATCGAAAAAAACGCTCTCGGGTGCTTTAGAGTGCCGAGTTTATTACTGCGCATTAAGAAATGACCACCTCCAACGTTTGGTTTATGTTTTATAAGCATTTTTAATTTTATTGCTTAAATCGCATTTTCTCGGCGAGCTGAGCACTTTTTCTGAATTGTGCCGCTCCCGTCACTCTGGTTAGGTTGGCATCGAAAAAAACGCTCTCGGGTGCTTTAGAGTGCCGAGTTTATCACTGCGCATGAAGAAATGACCACCTCCAACGTTTGGTTTATGTTTAATAAGCATTTTTAATTTTATTGCTTAAATCGCATTTTCTCGGCGAGCTGAGCACTTTTTCTGAATTGTGCCGCTCCCGTCACTCTGGTTAGGTTGGCATCGAAAAAAACGCTCTCGGGTGCTTTAGAGTGCCGACTTTATCACTGCGCATGAAGAAATGACCACCTCCAACGTTTGGTTTATGTTTTATAAGCATTTTTAATTTTATTGCTTAAATCGCATTTTCTCGGCGAGCTGAGCACTTTTTCTGAATTGTGCCGCTCCCGTCACTCTGGTTAGGTTGGCATCGAAAAAAACGCTCTCGGGTGCTTTAGAGTGCCGAGTTTATCACTGCGCATGAAGAAATGACCACCTCCAACGTTTGGTTTATGTTTTATAAGCATTTTTAATTTTATTGCTTAAATCGCATTTTCTCGGCGAGCTGAGCGCTTTTTCTGAATTGTGCCGCTCCCGTAACTCTGGTTAGGTTGGCATCGAAAAAAACGCTCTCGGGAGCTTTAGAGTGCCGAGTTTATCACTGCGCATGAAGAAATGACCACTTCCAACGTTTGGTTTATGTTTTATAAGCATTTTTAATTTTATTGCTTAAATCGCATTTTCTCGGCGAGCTGAGCACTTTTTCTGAATTGTGCCGCTCCCGTCACTCTGGTTAGGTTGGCATCGAAAAAAACGCTCTCGGGTGCTTTAGAGTGCCGAGTTTATCACTGCGCATGAAGAAATGACCACCTCCAACGTTTGGTTTATGTTTTATAAGCATTTTTAATTTTATTGCTTAAATCGCATTTTCTTGGCGAGCTGAGCGCTTTTTCTGAATTGTGCCGCTCCCGTCACTCTGGTTAGGTTGGCATCGAAAAAAACGCTCTCGGGTGCTTTAGAGTGCCGAGTTATTCACTGCGCATGAAGAAATGACCACCTCCAATGTTTGGTTTATGTTTAATAAGCATTTTTAATTGTATTGCTTAAATCGCATTTTCTCGGCGAGCTAGCGCTTTTTCTGAATTGTGCCGCTCCCGTCACTCTGGTTAGGTTGGCATCGAAAAAAACGCTCTCGGGTGCTTTAGAGTGCCGAGTTATTCACTGCGCATGAAGTAATGACCACCTCCAACGTTTGGTTTATGTTTAATAAGCATTTTTAATTTTATTGCTTAAATCGCATTTTCTCGGCGAGCTGAGCACTTTTTCTGAATTGTGCCGCTCCCGTCACTCTGGTTAGGTTGGCATCGAAAAAAACGCTCTCGGGTGCTTTAGAGTGCCGAGTTTATTACTGCGCATTAGGAAATGACCACCTCCAACGTTTGGTTTATGTTTTATAAGCATTTTTAATTTTATTGCTTAAATCGCATTTTCTCGGCGAGCTGAGCGCTTTTTCTGAATTGTGCCGCTCCCGTCACTCTGGTTAGGTTGGCATCGAAAAAAACGCTCTCGGGTGCTTTAGAGTGCCGAGTTTATTACTGCGCATTAAGAAATGACCACCTCCAACGTTTGGTCTATGTTTTATAAGCATTTTTAATTTTATTGCTTAAATCGCATTTTCTCGGCGAGCTGAGCACTTTTTCTGAATTGTGCCGCTCCCGTCACTCTGGTTAGGTTGGCATCGAAAAAAACGCTCTCGGGTGCTTTAGAGTGCCGAGTTTATTACTGCGCATTAAGAAATGACCACCTCCAACGTTTGGTTTATGTTTTATAAGCATTTTTAATTTTATTGCTTAAATCGCATTTTCTCGGCGAGCTGAGCACTTTTTCTGAATTGTGCCGCTCCCGTCACTCTGGTTAGGTTGGCATCGAAAAAAACGCTCTCGGGTGCTTTAGAGTGCCGAGTTTATTACTGCGCATTAAGAAATGACCACCTCCAACGTTTGGTTTATGTTTTATAAGCATTTTTAATTTTATTGCTTAAATCGCATTTTCTCGGCGAGCTGAGCACTTTTTCTGAATTGTGCCGCTCCCGTCACTCTGGTTAGGTTGGCATCGAAAAAAACGCTCTCGGGTGCTTTAGAGTGCCGAGTTTATCACTGCGCATGAAGAAATGACCACCTCCAACGTTTGGTTTATGTTTAATAAGCATTTTTAATTTTATTGCTTAAATCGCATTTTCTCGGCGAGCTGAGCACTTTTTCTGAATTGTGCCGCTCCCGTCACTCTGGTTAGGTTGGCATCGAAAAAAACGCTCTCGGGTGCTTTAGAGTGCCGACTTTATCACTGCGCATGAAGAAATGACCACCTCCAACGTTTGGTTTATGTTTTATAAGCATTTTTAATTTTATTGCTTAAATCGCATTTTCTCGGCGAGCTGAGCACTTTTTCTGAATTGTGCCGCTCCCGTCACTCTGGTTAGGTTGGCATCGAAAAAAACGCTCTCGGGTGCTTTAGAGTGCCGAGTTTATCACTGCGCATGAAGAAATGACCACCTCCAACGTTTGGTTTATGTTTTATAAGCATTTTTAATTTTATTGCTTAAATCGCATTTTCTCGGCGAGCTGAGCGCTTTTTCTGAATTGTGCCGCTCCCGTAACTCTGGTTAGGTTGGCATCGAAAAAAACGCTCTCGGGAGCTTTAGAGTGCCGAGTTTATCACTGCGCATGAAGAAATGACCACTTCCAACGTTTGGTTTATGTTTTATAAGCATTTTTAATTTTATTGCTTAAATCGCATTTTCTCGGCGAGCTGAGCACTTTTTCTGAATTGTGCCGCTCCCGTCACTCTGGTTAGGTTGGCATCGAAAAAAACGCTCTCGGGTGCTTTAGAGTGCCGAGTTTATCACTGCGCATGAAGAAATGACCACCTCCAACGTTTGGTTTATGTTTTATAAGCATTTTTAATTTTATTGCTTAAATCGCATTTTCTTGGCGAGCTGAGCGCTTTTTCTGAATTGTGCCGCTCCCGTCACTCTGGTTAGGTTGGCATCGAAAAAAACGCTCTCGGGTGCTTTAGAGTGCCGAGTTATTCACTGCGCATGAAGAAATGACCACCTCCAATGTTTGGTTTATGTTTAATAAGCATTTTTAATTGTATTGCTTAAATCGCATTTTCTCGGCGAGCTAGCGCTTTTTCTGAATTGTGCCGCTCCCGTCACTCTGGTTAGGTTGGCATCGAAAAAAACGCTCTCGGGTGCTTTAGAGTGCCGAGTTATTCACTGCGCATGAAGTAATGACCACCTCCAACGTTTGGTTTATGTTTAATAAGCATTTTTAATTTTATTGCTTAAATCGCATTTTCTCGGCGAGCTGAGCACTTTTTCTGAATTGTGCCGCTCCCGTCACTCTGGTTAGGTTGGCATCGAAAAAAACGCTCTCGGGTGCTTTAGAGTGCCGAGTTTATTACTGCGCATTAGGAAATGACCACCTCCAACGTTTGGTTTATGTTTTATAAGCATTTTTAATTTTATTGCTTAAATCGCATTTTCTCGGCGAGCTGAGCGCTTTTTCTGAATTGTGCCGCTCCCGTCACTCTGGTTAGGTTGGCATCGAAAAAAACGCTCTCGGGTGCTTTAGAGTGCCGAGTTTATTACTGCGCATTAAGAAATGACCACCTCCAACGTTTGGTCTATGTTTTATAAGCATTTTTAATTTTATTGCTTAAATCGCATTTTCTCGGCGAGCTGAGCACTTTTTCTGAATTGTGCCGCTCCCGTCACTCTGGTTAGGTTGGCATCGAAAAAAACGCTCTCGGGTGCTTTAGAGTGCCGAGTTTATTACTGCGCATTAAGAAATGACCACCTCCAACGTTTGGTTTATGTTTTATAAGCATTTTTAATTTTATTGCTTAAATCGCATTTTCTCGGCGAGCTGAGCACTTTTTCTGAATTGTGCCGCTCCCGTCACTCTGGTTAGGTTGGCATCGAAAAAAACGCTCTCGGGTGCTTTAGAGTGCCGAGTTTATTACTGCGCATTAAGAAATGACCACCTCCAACGTTTGGTTTATGTTTTATAAGCATTTTTAATTTTATTGCTTAAATCGCATTTTCTCGGCGAGCTGAGCACTTTTTCTGAATTGTGCCGCTCCCGTCACTCTGGTTAGGTTGGCATCGAAAAAAACGCTCTCGGGTGCTTTAGAGTGCCGAGTTATTCACTGCGCATGAAGAAATGACCACCTCCAACGTTTGGTTTATGTTTAATAAGCATTTTTAATTTTATTGCTTAAATCGCATTTTCTCGGCGAGCTGAGCGCTTTTTCTGAATTGTGCCGCTCCCGTAACTCTGGTTAGGTTGGCATCGAAAAAAACGCTCTCGGGAGCTTTAGAGTGCCGAGTTTATCACTGCGCATGAAGAAATGACCACTTCCAACGTTTGGTTTATGTTTTATAAGCATTTTTAATTTTATTGCTTAAATCGCATTTTCTCGGCGAGCTGAGCACTTTTTCTGAATTGTGCCTCTCCCGTCACTCTGGTTAGGTTGGCATCGAAAAAAACGCTCTCGGGTGCTCTAGAGTGCCGAGTTTATTACTGCGCATTAAGAAATGACCACCTCCAACGTTTGGTTTATGTTTTATAAGCATTTTTAATTTTATTGCTTAAATCGCATTTTCTCGGCGAGCTGAGCACTTTTTCTGAATTGTGCCGCTCCCGTCACTCTGGTTAGGTTGGCATCGAAAAAAACGCTCTCGGGTGCTTTAGAGTGCCGAGTTTATTACTGCGCATGAAGAAATGACCACCTCCAATGTTTGGTTTATGTTTAATAAGCATTTTTAATTTTATTGCTTAAATCGCATTTTCTCGGCGAGCTGAGCGCTTTTTCTGAATTGTGCCGCTCCCGTCACTCTGGTTAGGTTGGCATCGAAAAAAACGCTCTCGGGTGCTTTAGAGTGCCGAGTTATTCACTGCGCATGAAGAAATGACCACCTCCAACGTTTGGTTTATGTTTAATAAGCATTTTTAATTTTATTGTTTAAATCGCATTTTCTCGGCGAGCTGAGCACTTTTTCTGAATTGTGCCGCTCCCGTCACTCTGGTTAGGTTGGCATCGAAAAAAACGCTCTCGGGTGCTTTAGAGTGCCGAGTTTATTACTGCGCATTAGGAAATGACCACCTCCAACGTTTGGTTTATGTTTTATAAGCATTTTTAATTTTATTGCTTAAATCGCATTTTCTCGGGGAGTTGAGCGCTTTTTCTGAATTGTGCCGCTCCCGTCACTCTGGTTAGGTTGGCATCGAAAACAACGCTCTCGGGTGCTTTAGAGTGCCGAGTTTATTACTGCGCATTAAGAAATGACCACCTCCAACGTTTGGTTTATGTTTTATAAGCATTTTTAATTTTATTGCTTAAATCGCATTTTCTCGGCGAGCTGAGCACTTTTTCTGAATTGTGCCGCTCCCGTCACTCTGGTTAGGTTGGCATCGAAAAAAACGCTCTCGGGTGCTTTAGAGTGCCGAGTTTATTACTGCGCATTGAGAAATGACCACCTCCAACGTTTGGTTTATGTTTTATAAGCATTTTTAATTTTATTGCTTAAATCGCATTTTCTCGGCGAGCTGAGCACTTTTTCTGAATTGTGCCGCTCCCGTCACTCTGGTTAGGTTGGCATCGAAAAAAACGCTCTCGGGTGCTTTAGAGTGCCGAGTTTATTACTGCGCATTAAGAAATGACCACCTCCAACGTTTGGTTTATGTTTTATAAGCATTTTTAATTTTATTGCTTAAATCGCATTTTCTCGGCGAGCTGAGCGCTTTTTCTGAATTGTGCCGCTCCCGTCACTCTGGTTAGGTTGGCATCGAAAAAAACGCTCTCGGGTGCTTTAGAGTGCCGAGTTTATCACTGCGCATGAAGAAATGACCACCTCCAACGTTTGGTTTATGTTTTATAAGCATTTTTAATTTTATTGCTTAAATCGCATTTTCTCGGCGAGCTGAGCGCTTTTTCTGAATTGTGCCGCTCCCGTCACTCTGGTTAGGTTGGCATCGAAAAAAACGCTCTCGGGTGCTTTAGAGTGCCGAGTTATTCACTGCGCATGAAGAAATGACCACCTCCAATGTTTGGTTTATGTTTAATAAGCATTTTTAATTGTATTGCTTAAATCGCATTTTCTCGGCGAGCTAGCGCTTTTTCTGAATTGTGCCGCTCCCGTCACTCTGGTTAGGTTGGCATCGAAAAAAACGCTCTCGGGTGCTTTAGAGTGCCGAGTTATTCACTGCGCATGAAGTAATGACCACCTCCAACGTTTGGTTTATGTTTAATAAGCATTTTTAATTTTATTGCTTAAATCGCATTTTCTCGGCGAGCTGAGCACTTTTTCTGAATTGTGCCGCTCCCGTCACTCTGGTTAGGTTGGCATCGAAAAAAACGCTCTCGGGTGCTTTAGAGTGCCGAGTTTATTACTGCGCATTAGGAAATGACCACCTCCAACGTTTGGTATATGTTTTATAAGCATTTTTAATTTTATTGCTTAAATCGCATTTTCTCGGCGAGCTGAGCGCTTTTTCTGAATTGTGCCGCTCCCGTCACTCTGGTTAGGTTGGCATCGAAAAAAACGCTCTCGGGTGCTTTAGAGTGCCGAGTTTATTACTGCGCATTAAGAAATGACCACCTCCAACGTTTGGTCTATGTTTTATAAGCATTTTTAATTTTATTGCTTAAATCGCATTTTCTCGGCGAGCTGAGCACTTTTTCTGAATTGTGCCGCTCCCGTCACTCTGGTTAGGTTGGCATCGAAAAAAACGCTCTCGGGTGCTTTAGAGTGCCGAGTTTATTACTGCGCATTAAGAAATGACCACCTCCAACGTTTGGTTTATGTTTTATAAGCATTTTTAATTTTATTGCTTAAATCGCATTTTCTCGGCGAGCTGAGCACTTTTTCTGAATTGTGCCGCTCCCGTCACTCTGGTTAGGTTGGCATCGAAAAAAACGCTCTCGGGTGCTTTAGAGTGCCGAGTTTATTACTGCGCATTAAGAAATGCCCACCTCCAACGTTTGGTTTATGTTTTATAAGCATTTTTAATTTTATTGCTTAAATCGCATTTTCTCGGCGAGCTGAGCACTTTTTCTGAATTGTGCCGCTCCCGTCACTCTGGTTAGGTTGGCATCGAAAAAAACGCTCTCGGGTGCTTTAGAGTGCCGAGTTATTCACTGCGCATGAAGAAATGACCACCTCCAACGTTTGGTTTATGTTTAATAAGCATTTTTAATTTTATTGCTTGAATCGCATTTTCTCGGCGAGCTGAGCACTTTTTCTGAATTGTGCCGATCCCGTCACTCTGGTTAGGTTGGCATAAAAAAAAACGCTCTCGGGTGCTTTAGAGTGCCGAGTTTATCACTGCGCATGAAGAAATGACCACCTCCAACGTTTGGTTTATGTTTTATAAGCATTTTTAATTTTATTGCTTAAATCGCATTTTCTCGACGAGCTGAGCGCTTTTTCTGAATTGTGCCGCTCCCGTCACTCTGGTTAGGTTGGCATCGAAAAAAACGCTCTCGGGTGCTTTAGAGTGCCGAGTTTATCACTGCGCATGAAGAAATGACCACCTCCAACGTTTGGTTTATGTTTAATAAGCATTTTTAATTTTATTGCTTAAATCGCATTTTCTCGGCGAGCTGAGCACTTTTTCTGAATTGTGCCGCTCCCGTCACTCTGGTTAGGTTGGCATCGAAAAAAACGCTCTCGGGTGCTTTAGAGTGCCGAGTTTATTACTGCGCATTAGGAAATGACCACCTCCAACGTTTGGTTTATGTTTTATAAGCATTTTTAATTTTATTGCTTAAATCGCATTTTCTCGGGGAGCTGAGCGCTTTTTCTGAATTGTGCCGCTCCCGTCACTCTGGTTAGGTTGGCATCGAAAAAAACGCTCTCGGGTGCTTTAGAGTGCCGAGTTTATTACTGCGCATTAAGAAATGACCACCTCCAACGTTTGGTTTATGTTTTATAAGCATTTTTAATTTTATTGCTTAAATCGCATTTTCTCGGCGAGCTGAGCACTTTTTCTGAATTGTGCCGCTCCCGTCACTCTGGTTAGGTTGGCATCGAAAAAAACGCTCTCGGGTGCTTTAGAGTGCCGAGTTTATTACTGCGCATTGAGAAATGACCACCTCCAACGTTTGGTTTATGTTTTATAAGCATTTTTAATTTTATTGCTTAAATCGCATTTTCTCGGCGAGCTGAGCACTTTTTCTGAATTGTGCCGCTCCCGTCACTCTGGTTAGGTTGGCATCGAAAAAAACGCTCTCGGGTGCTTTAGAGTGCCGAGTTTATTACTGCGCATTAAGAAATGACCACCTCCAACGTTTGGTTTATGTTTTATAAGCATTTTTAATTTTATTGCTTAAATCGCATTTTCTCGGCGAGCTGAGCGCTTTTTCTGAATTGTGCCGCTCCCGTCACTCTGGTTAGGTTGGCATCGAAAAAAACGCTCTCGGGTGCTTTAGAGTGCCGAGTTTATCACTGCGCATGAAGAAATGACCACCTCCAACGTTTGGTTTATGTTTTATAAGCATTTTTAATTTTATTGCTTAAATCGCATTTTCTCGGCGAGCTGAGCGCTTTTTCTGAATTGTGCCGCTCCCGTAACTCTGGTTAGGTTGGCATCGAAAAAAACGCTCTCGGGTGCTTTAGAGTGCCGAGTTTATCACTGCGCATGAAGAAATGACCACTTCCAACGTTTGGTTTATGTTTTATAAGCATTTTTAATTTTATTGCTTAAATCTCATTTTCTCGGCGAGCTGAGCACTTTTTCTGAATTGTGCCGCTCCCGTCACTCTGGTTAGGTTGGCATCGAAAAAAACGCTCTCGGGTGCTCTAGAGTGCCGAGTTTATTACTGCGCATTAAGAAATGACCACCTCCAACGTTTGGTTTATGTTTTATAAGCATTTTTAATTTTATTGCTTAAATCGCATTTTCTCGGCGAGCTGAGCACTTTTTCTGAATTGTGCCACTCCCGTCACTCTGGTTAGGTTGGCATCGAAAAAAACGCTCTCGGGTGCTTTAGAGTGCCGAGTTTATTACTGCGCATTAAGAAATGACCACCTCCAACGTTTGGTTTATGTTTTATAAGCATTTTTAATTTTATTGCTTAAATCGCATTTTCTCGGCGAGCTGAGCACTTTTTCTGAATTGTGCCGCTCCCGTCACTCTGGTTAGGTTGGCATCGAAAAAAACGCTCTCGGGTGCTTTAGAGTGCCGAGTTATTCACTGCGCATGAAGAAATGACCACCTCCAACGTTTGGTTTATGTTTTATAAGCATTTTTAATTTTATTGCTTAAATCGCATTTTCTCGGCGAGCTGAGCACTTTTTCTGAATTGTGCCGCTCCCGTCACTCTGGTTAGGTTGGCATCGAAAAAAACGCTCTCGGGTGCTTTAGAGTGCCGAGTTATTCACTGCGCATGAAGAAATGACCACCTCCAACGTTTGGTTTATGTTTTATAAGCATTTTTAATTTTATTGCTTAAATCGCATTTTCTCGGCGAGCTGAGCGCTTTTTCTGAATTGTGCCGCTCCCGTCACTCTGGTTAGGTTGGCATCGAAAAAAACGCTCTCGGGTGCTTTAGAGTGCCGAGTTTATTGCTGCGCATGAAGAAATGACCACCTCCAACGTTTGGTTTATGTTTTATAAGTATTTTTAATTTTATTGCTTAAATCGCATTTTCTCGGCGAGCTGAGCACTTTTTCTGAATTGTGCCGCTCCCGTCACTCTGGTTAGGTTGGCATCGAAAAAAACGCTCTCGGGTGCTTTAGAGTGCCGAGTTTATCACTGCGCATGAAGAAATGACCACCTCCAACGTTTGGTTTATGTTTAATAAGCATTTTTAATTTTATTGCTTAAATCGCATTTTCTCGGCGAGCTGAGCGCTTTTTCTGAATTGTGCCTGTCCCGTCACTCTGGTTAGGTTGGCATCGAAAAAAACGCTCTCGGGTGCTTTAGAGTGCCGAGTTATTCACTGCGCATGAAGAAATGACAACCTCCAACGTTTGGTTTATGTTTAATAAGCATTTTTAATTTTATTGCTTAAATCGCATTTTCTCGGCGAGCTGAGCACTTTTTCTGAATTGTGCCGCTCCCGTCACTCTGGTTAGGTTGGCATCGAAAAAAACGCTCTCGGGTGCTTTAGAGTGCCGAGTTTATTACTGCGCATTAAGAAATGACCACCTCCAACGTTTGGTTTATGTTTTATAAGCATTTTTAATTTTATTGCTTAAATCGCATTTTCTCGGCGAGCTGAGCGCTTTTTCTGAATTGTGCCGCTCCCGTCACTCTGGTTAGGTTGGCATCGAAAAAAACGCTCTCGGGTGCTTTAGAGTGCCGAGTTTATTACTGCGCATTAAGAAATGACCACCTCCAACGTTTGGTTTATGTTTTATAAGCATTTTTAATTTTATTGCTTAAATCGCATTTTCTCGGCGAGCTGAGCACTTTTTCTGAATTGTGCCGTCCCGTCACTCTGGTTAGGTTGGCATCGAAAAAAACGCTCACGGGTGCTTTAGAGTGCCGAGTTTATTACTGCGCATTAAGAAATGACCACCTCCAACGTTTGGTTTATGTTTTATAAGCATTTTTAATTTTATTGCTTAAATCGCATTTTCTCGGCGAGCTGAGCACTTTTTCTGAATTGTGCCGCTCCCGTCACTCTGGTTAGGTTGGCATCGAAAAAAACGCTCTCGGGTGCTTTAGAGTGCCGAGTTAATCACTGCGCATGGAGAAATGACCACCTCCAACGTTTGGTTTATGTTTTATAAGCATTTTTAATTTTATTGCTTAAATCGCATTTTCTCGGCGAGCTGAGCACTTTTTCTGAATTGTGCCGCTCCCGTCACTCTGGGTAGGTTGGCATCGAAAAAAACGCTCTCGGGTGCTTTAGAGTGCCGAGTTTATCACTGCGCATGAAGAAATGACCACCTCCAACGTTTGGTTTATGTTTTATAAGCATTTTTAATTTTATTGCTTAAATCGCATTTTCTCGGCGAGCTGAGCGCTTTTTCTGAATTGTGCCGCTCCCGTAACTCTGGTTAGGTTGGCATCGAAAAAAACGCTCTCGGGTGCTTTAGAGTGCCGAGTTTATTACTGCGCATTAGGAAATGACCACCTCCAACGTTTGGTTTATGTTTTATAAGCATTTTTAATTTTATTGCTTAAATCGCATTTTCTCGGCGAGCTGAGCGCTTTTTCTGAATTGTGCCGCTCCCGTCACTCTGGTTAGGTTGGCATCGAAAAAAACGCTCTCGGGTGCTTTAGAGTGCCGAGTTTATTACTGCGCATTAAGAAATGACCACCTCCAACGTTTGGTTTATGTTTTATAAGCATTTTTAATTTTATTGCTTAAATCGCATTTTCTCGGCGAGCTGAGCACTTTTTCTGAATTGTGCCGCTCCCGTCACTCTGGTTAGGTTGGCATCGAAAAAAACGCTCTCGGGTGCTTTAGAGTGCCGAGTTTATTACTGCGCATTAAGAAATGACCACCTCCAACGTTTGGTTTATGTTTTATAAGCATTTTTAATTTTATTGCTTAAATCGCATTTTCTCGGCGAGCTGAGCACTTTTTCTGAATTGTGCCGCTCCCGTCAATCTGGTTAGGTTGGCATCGAAAAAAACGCTCTCGGGTGCTTTAGAGTGCCGAGTTTATTACTGCGCATTAAGAAATGACCACCTCCAACGTTTGGTTTATGTTTTATAAGCATTTTTAATTTTATTGCTTAAATCGCATTTTCTCGGCGAGCTGAGCACTTTTTCTGAATTGTGCCGCTCCCGTCACTCTGGTTAGGTTGGCATCGAAAAAAACGCTCTCGGGTGCTTTAGAGTGCCGAGTTATTCACTGCGCATGAAGAAATGACCACCTCCAACGTTTGGTTTATGTTTAATAAGCATTTTTAATTTTATTGCTTGAATCGCATTTTCTCGGCGAGCTGAGCACTTTTTCTGAATTGTGCCGCTCCCGTCACTCTGGTTAGGTTGGCATCGAAAAAAACGCTCTCGGGTGCTTTAGAGTGCCGAGTTTATCACTGCGCATGAAGAAATGACCACCTCCAACGTTTGGTTTATGTTTTATAAGCATTTTTAATTTTATTGCTTAAATCGCATTTTCTCGGCGAGCTGAGCGCTTTTTCTGAATTGTGCCGCTCCCGTCACTCTGGTTAGGTTGGCATCGAAAAAAACGCTCTCGGGTGCTTTAGAGTGCCGAGTTTATCACTGCGCATGAAGAAATGACCACCTCCAACGTTTGGTTTATGTTTTATAAGCATTTTTAATTTTATTTCTTAAATCGCATTTTCTCGGCGACCTGAGCACTTTTTCTGAATTGTGCCGCTCCCGTCACTCTGGTTAGGTTGGCATCGAAAAAAACGCTCTCGGGTGCTTTAGAGTGCCGAGTTTATTACTGCGCATTAAGAAAAGACCACCTGCAACGTTTGGTTTATGTTTTATAAGCATTTTTAATTTTATTGCCTAAATCGCATTTTCTCGGCGAGCTGAGCACTTTTTCTGAATTGTGCCGCTCCCGTCACTCTGGTTAGGTTGGCATCGAAAAAAACGCTCTCGGGTGCTTTAGAGTGCCGAGTTTATTACTGCGCATTAAGAAATGACCACCTCCAACGTTTGGTTTATGTTTTATAAGCATTTTTAATTTTATTGCTTAAATCGCATTTTCTCGGCGAGCTGAGCACTTTTTCTGAATTGTGCCGCTCCCGTCACTCTGGCTAGGTTGGCATCGAAAAAAACGCTCTCGGGTGCTTTAGAGTGCCGAGTTATTCACTGCGCACGAAGAAATGACCACCTCCAACGTTTGGTTTATGTTTTATAAGCATTTTTAATTTTATTGCTTAAATCGCATTTTCTCGGCGAGCTGAGCGCTTTTTCTGAATTGTGCCGCTCCCGTCACTCTGGTTAGGTTGGCATCGAAAAAAACGCTCTCGGGTGCTTTAGAGTGCCGAGTTTATTACTGCGCATTAAGAAATGACCACCTCCAACGTTTGGTTTATGTTTTATAAGCATTTTTAATTTTATTGCTTAAATCGCATTTTCTCGGCGAGCTGAGCACTTTTTCTGAATTGTGCCGCTCCCGTCACTCTGGTTAGGTTGGCATCGAAAAAAACGCTCTCGGGTGCTTTAGAGTGCCGAGTTTATTACTGCGCATTAAGAAATGACCACCTCCAACGTTTGGTTTATGTTTTATAAGCATTTTTAATTTTATTGCTTAAATCGCATTTTCTCGGCGAGCTGAGCACTTTTTCTGAATTGTGCCGCTCCCGTCACTCTGGTTAGGTTGGCATCGAAAAAAACGCTATCGGGTGCTTTAGAGTGCCGAGTTATTCACTGCGCATGAAGAAATGACCACCTCCAACGTTTGGTTTATGTTTAATAAGCATTTTTAATTTTATTGCTTAAATCGCATTTTCTCGGCGAGCTGAGCACTTTTTCTGAATTGTGCCGCTCCCGTCACTCTGGTTAGGTTGGCATCGAAAAAAACGCTCTCGGGTTCTTTAGAGTGCCGAGTTTATTACTGCGCATTAAGAAATGACCACCTCCAACGTTTGGTTTATGTTTTATAAGCATTTTTAATTTTATTGCTTAAATCGCATTTTCTCGGCGAGCTGAGCACTTTTTCTGAATTGTGCCGCTCCCGTCACTCTGGTTAGGTTGGCATCGAAAAAAACGCTCTCGGGTGCTTTAGAGTGCCGAGTTTATCACTGCGCATGAAGAAATGACCACCTCCAACGTTTGGTTTATGTTTAATAAGCATTTTTAATTTTATTGCTTAAATCGCATTTTCTCGGTGAGCTGAGCACTTTTTCTGAATTGTGCCGCTCCCGTCACTCTGGTTAGGTTGGCATCGAAAAAAACGCTCTCGGGTGCTTTAGAGTGCCGACTTTATCACTGCGCATGAAGAAATGACCACCTCCAACGTTTGGTTTATGTTTTATAAGCATTTTTAATTTTATTGCTTAAATCGCATTTTCTCGGCGAGCTGAGCACTTTTTCTGAATTGTGCCGCTCCCGTCACTCTGGTTAGGTTGGCATCGAAAAAAACGCTCTCGGGTGCTTTAGAGTGCCGAGTTATTCACTGCGCATGAAGAAATGACCACCTCCAACGTTTGGTTTATGTTTTATAAGCATTTTTAATTTTATTGCTTAAATCGCATTTTCTCGGCGAGCTGAGCACTTTTTCTGAATTGTGCCGCTCCCGTCACTCTGGTTAGGTTGGCATCGAAAAAAACGCTCTCGGGTGCTCTAGAGTGCCGAGTTTATTACTGCGCATTAAGAAATGACCACCTCCAACGTTTGGTTTATGTTTTATAAGCATTTTTAATTTTATTGCTTAAATCGCATTTTCTCGGCGAGCTGAGCACTTTTTCTGAATTGTGCCGCTCCCGTCACTCTGGTTAGGTTGGCATCGAAAAAAACGCTCTCGGGTGCTTTAGAGTGCCGAGTTTATCACTGCGCATGAAGAAATGACCACCTCCAACGTTTGGTTTATGTTTTATAAGCATTTTTAATTTTATTGCTTAAATCGCATTTTCTCGGCGAGCTGAGCGCTTTTTCTGAATTGTGCCGCTCCTGTCACTCTGGTTAGGTTGGCATCGAAAAAAACGCTCTCGGGTGCTTTAGAGTGCCGAGTTATTCACTGCGCACGAAGAAATGACCACCTCCAACGTTTGGTTTATGTTTAATAAGCATTTTTAATTTTATTGCTTAAATCGCATTTTCTCGGCGAGCTGAGCGCTTTTTCTGAATTGTGCCGCTCCCGTCACTCTGGTTAGGTTGGCATCGAAAAAAACGCTCTCGGGTGCTTTAGAGTGCCGAGTTTATTACTGCGCATTAAGAAATGACCACCTCCAACGTTTGGTTTATGTTTTATAAGCATTTTTAATTTTATTGCTTAAATCGCATTTTCTCGGCGAGCTGAGCACTTTTTCTGAATTGTGCCGCTCCCGTCACTCTGGTTAGGTTGGCATCGAAAAAAACGCTCTCGGGTGCTTTAGAGTGCCGAGTTTATTACTGCGCATTAAGAAATGACCACCTCCAACGTTTGGTTTATGTTTTATAAGCATTTTTAATTTTATTGCTTAAATCGCATTTTCTCGGCGAGCTGAGCGCTTTTTCTGAATTGTGCCGCTCCCGTCACTCTGGTTAGGTTGGCATCGAAAAAAACGCTCTCGGGTGCTTTAGAGTGCCGAGTTATTCACTGCGCATGAAGAAATGACCACCTCCAACGTTTGGTTTATGTTTAATAAGCATTTTTAATTTTATTGCTTAAATCGCATTTTCTCGGCGAGCTGAGCACTTTTTCTGAATTGTGCCGCTCTCGTCACTCTGGTTAGGTTGGCATCGAAAAAAACGCTCTCGGGTGCTTTAGAGTGCCGAGTTTATTACTGCGCATTAAGAAATGACCACCTCCAACGTTTGGTTTATGTTTTATAAGCATTTTTAATTTTATTGCTTAAATCGCATTTTCTCGGCGAGCTGAGCGCTTTTTCTGAATTGTGCCGCTCCCGTCACTCTGGTTAGGTTGGCATCGAAAAAAACGCTCTCGGGTGCTTTAGAGTGCCGAGTTATTCACTGCGCATGAAGAAATGACCACCTCCAACGTTTGGTTTATGTTTAATAAGCATTTTTAATTTTATTGCTTGAATCGCATTTTCTCGGCGAGCTGAGCACTTTTTCTGAATTGTGCCGCTCCCGTCACTCTGGTTAGGTTGGCATCGAAAAAAACGCTCTCGGGTGCTTTAGAGTGCCGAGTTTATCACTGCGCATGAAGAAATGACCACCTCCAACGTTTGGTTTATGTTTTATAAGCATTTTTAATTTTATTGCTTAAATCGCATTTTCTCGGCGAGCTGAGCGCTTTTTCTGAATTGTGCCGCTCCCGTCACTCTGGTTAGGTTGGCATCGAAAAAAACGCTCTCGGGTGCTTTAGAGTGCCGAGTTTATCACTGCGCATGAAGAAATGACCACCTCCAACGTTTGGTTTATGTTTTATAAGCATTTTTAATTTTATTTCTTAAATCGCATTTTCTCGGCGACCTGAGCACTTTTTCTGAATTGTGCCGCTCCCGTCACTCTGGTTAGGTTGGCATCGAAAAAAACGCTCTCGGGTGCTTTAGAGTGCCGAGTTTATCACTGCGCATGAAGAAATGACCACCTCCAACGTTTGGTTTATGTTTTATAAGCATTTTTAATTTTATTGCTTAAATCGCATTTTCTCGGCGAGCTGAGCGCTTTTTCTGAATTGTGCCGCTCCCGTCACTCTGGTTAGGTTGGCATCGAAAAAAACGCTCTCGGGTGCTTTAGAGTGCCGAGTTTATTACTGCGCATTAAGAAATGACCACCTCCAACGTTTGGTTTATGTTTTATAAGCATTTTTAATTTTATTGCTTAAATCGCATTTTCTCGGCGAGCTGAGCACTTTTTCTGAATTGTGCCGTCCCGTCACTCTGGTTAGGTTGGCATCGAAAAAAACGCTCACGGGTGCTTTAGAGTGCCGAGTTTATTACTGCGCATTAAGAAATGACCACCTCCAACGTTTGGTTTATGTTTTATAAGCATTTTTAATTTTATTGCTTAAATCGCATTTTCTCGGCGAGCTGAGCACTTTTTCTGAATTGTGCCGCTCCCGTCACTCTGGTTAGGTTGGCATCGAAAAAAACGCTCTCGGGTGCTTTAGAGTGCCGAGTTATTCACTGCGCATGGAGAAATGACCACCTCCAACGTTTGGTTTATGTTTTATAAGCATTTTTAATTTTATTGCTTAAATCGCATTTTCTCGGCGAGCTGAGCACTTTTTCTGAATTGTGCCGCTCCCGTCACTCTGGTTAGGTTGGCATCGAAAAAAACGCTCTCGGGTGCTTTAGAGTGCCGAGTTTATCACTGCGCATGAAGAAATGACCACCTCCAACGTTTGGTTTATGTTTTATAAGCATTTTTAATTTTATTGCTTAAATCGCATTTTCTCGGCGAGCTGAGCGCTTTTTCTGAATTGTGCCGCTCCCGTCACTCTGGTTAGGTTGGCATCGAAAAAAACGCTCTCGGGTGCTTTAGAGTGCCGAGTTTATCACTGCGCATGAAGAAATGACCACCTCCAACGTTTGGTTTATGTTTTATAAGCATTTTTAATTTTATTGCTTAAATCGCATTTTCCCGGCGAGCTGAGCGCTTTTTCTGAATTGTGCCGCTCCCGTAACTCTGGTTAGGTTGGCATCGAAAAAAACGCTCTCGGGTGCTTTAGAGTGCCGAGTTTATCACTGCGCATGAAGAAATGACCACTTCCAACGTTTGGTTTATGTTTTATAAGCATTTTTAATTTTATTGCTTAAATCGCATTTTCTCGGCGAGCTGAGCGCTTTTTCTGAATTGTGCCGCTCCCGTAACTCTGGTTAGGTTGGCATCGAAAAAAACGCTCTCGGGTGCTTTAGAGTGCCGAGTTTATCACTGCGCATGAAGAAATGACCACTTCCAACGTTTGGTTTATGTTTTATAAGCATTTTTAATTTTATTGCTTAAATCGCATTTTCTCGGCGAGCTGAGCACTTTTTCTGAATTGTGCCGCTCCCGTCACTCTGGTTAGGTTGGCATCGAAAAAAACGCTCTCGGGTGCTCTAGAGTGCCGAGTTTATTACTGCGCATTAAGAAATGACCACCTCCAACGTTTGGTTTATGTTTTATAAGCATTTTTAATTTTATTGCTTAAATCGCATTTTCTCGGCGAGCTGAGCACTTTTTCTGAATTGTGCCGCTCCCGTCACTCTGGTTAGGTTGGCATCGAAAAAAACGCTCTCGGGTGCTTTAGAGTGCCGAGTTTATTACTGCGCATTAAGAAATGCCCACCTCCAACGTTTGGTTTATGTTTTATAAGCATTTTTAATTTTATTGCTTAAATCGCATTTTCTCGGCGAGCTGAGCACTTTTTCTGAATTGTGCCGCTCCCGTCACTGTGGTTAGGTTGGCATCGAAAAAAACGCTCTCGGGTGCTTTAGAGTGCCGAGTTTATTACTGCGCATTAAGAAATGACCACCTCCAACGTTTGGTTTATGTTTTATAAGCATTTTTAATTTTATTGCTTAAATCGCATTTTCTCGGCGAGCTGAGCACTTTTTCTGAATTGTGCCGCTCCCGTCACTCTGGTTAGGTTGGCATCGAAAAAAACGCTCTCGGGTGCTTTAGAGTGCCGAGTTTATTACTGCGCATTAAGAAATGACCACCTCCAACGTTTGGTTTATGTTTTATAAGCATTTTTAATTTTATTGCTTAAATCGCATTTTCTCGGCGAGCTGAGCACTTTTTCTGAATTGTGCCGCTCCCGTCACTCTGGTTAGGTTGGCATCGAAAAAAACGCTCTCGGGTGCTTTAGAGTGCCGAGTTTATTACTGCGCATTAAGAAATGACCACCTCCAACGTTTGGTTTATGTTTTATAAGCATTTTTAATTTTATTGCTTAAATCGCATTTTCTCGGCGAGCTGAGCACTTTTTCTGAATTGTGCCGCTCCCGTCACTCTGGTTAGGTTGGCATCGAAAAAAACGCTCTCGGGTGCTTTAGAGTGCCGAGTTTATTACTGCGCATTAAGAAATGACCACCTCCAACGTTTGGTTTATGTTTTACAAGCATTTTTAATTTTATTGCTTAAATCGCATTTTCTCGGCGAGCTGAGCGCTTTTTCTGAATTGTGCCGCTCCCGTCACTCTGGTTAGGTTGGCATCGAAAAAAACGCTCTCGGGTGCTTTAGAGTGCCGAGTTATTCACTGCGCATGAAGAAATGACCACCTCCAACGTTTGGTTTATGTTTAATAAGCATTTTTAATTTTATTGCTTAAATCGCATTTTCTCGGCGAGCTGAGCACTTTTTCTGAATTGTGCCGCTCCCGTCACTCTGGTTAGGTTGGCATCGAAAAAAACGCTCTCGGGTGCTTTAGAGTGCCGAGTTTATTACTGCGCATTAAGAAATGACCACCTCCAACGTTTGGTTTATGTTTTATAAGCATTTTTAATTTTATTGCTTAAATCGCATTTTCTCGGCGAGCTGAGCGCTTTTTCTGAATTGTGCCGCTCCCGTCACTCTGGTTAGGTTGGCATCGAAAAAAACGCTCTCGGGTGCTTTAGAGTGCCGAGTTATTCACTGCGCATGAAGAAATGACCACCTCCAACGTTTGGTTTATGTTTAATAAGCATTTTTAATTTTATTGCTTAAATCGCATTTTCTCGGCGAGCTGAGCGCTTTTTCTGAATTGTGCCGCTCCCGTCACTCTGGTTAGGTTGGCATCGAAAAAAACGCTCTCGGGTGCTTTAGAGTGCCGAGTTTATTACTGCGCATTAAGAAAAGACCACCTGCAACGTTTGGTTTATGTTTTATAAGCATTTTTAATTTTATTGCCTAAATCGCATTTTCTCGGCGAGCTGAGCACTTTTTCTGAATTGTGCCGCTCCCGTCACTCTGGTTAGGTTGGCATCGAAAAAAACGCTCTCGGGTGCTTTAGAGTGCCGAGTTTATTACTGCGCATTAAGAAATGACCACCTCCAACGTTTGGTTTATGTTTTATAAGCATTTTTAATTTTATTGCTTAAATCGCATTTTCTCGGCGAGCTGAGCACTTTTTCTGAATTGTGCCGCTCCCGTCACTCTGGCTAGGTTGGCATCGAAAAAAACGCTCTCGGGTGCTTTAGAGTGCCGAGTTATTCACTGCGCACGAAGAAATGACCACCTCCAACGTTTGGTTTATGTTTTATAAGCATTTTTAATTTTATTGCTTAAATCGCATTTTCTCGGCGAGCTGAGCGCTTTTTCTGAATTGTGCCGCTCCCGTCACTCTGGTTAGGTTGGCATCGAAAAAAACGCTCTCGGGTGCTTTAGAGTGCCGAGTTTATTACTGCGCATTAAGAAATGACCACCTCCAACGTTTGGTTTATGTTTTATAAGCATTTTTAATTTTATTGCTTAAATCGCATTTTCTCGGCGAGCTGAGCACTTTTTCTGAATTGTGCCGCTCCCGTCACTCTGGTTAGGTTGGCATCGAAAAAAACGCTCTCGGGTGCTTTAGAGTGCCGAGTTTATTACTGCGCATTAAGAAATGACCACCTCCAACGTTTGGTTTATGTTTTATAAGCATTTTTAATTTTATTGCTTAAATCGCATTTTCTCGGCGAGCTGAGCACTTTTTCTGAATTGTGCCGCTCCCGTCACTCTGGTTAGGTTGGCATCGAAAAAAACGCTATCGGGTGCTTTAGAGTGCCGAGTTATTCACTGCGCATGAAGAAATGACCACCTCCAACGTTTGGTTTATGTTTAATAAGCATTTTTAATTTTATTGCTTAAATCGCATTTTCTCGGCGAGCTGAGCACTTTTTCTGAATTGTGCCGCTCCCGTCACTCTGGTTAGGTTGGCATCGAAAAAAACGCTCTCGGGTGCTTTAGAGTGCCGAGTTTATTACTGCGCATTAAGAAATGACCACCTCCAACGTTTGGTTTATGTTTTACAAGCATTTTTAATTTTATTGCTTAAATCGCATTTTCTCGGCGAGCTGAGCGCTTTTTCTGAATTGTGCCGCTCCCGTCACTCTGGTTAGGTTGGCATCGAAAAAAACGCTCTCGGGTGCTTTAGAGTGCCGAGTTATTCACTGCGCATGAAGAAATGACCACCTCCAACGTTTGGTTTATGTTTAATAAGCATTTTTAATTTTATTGCTTAAATCGCATTTTCTCGGCGAGCTGAGCACTTTTTCTGAATTGTGCCGCTCCCGTCACTCTGGTTAGGTTGGCATCGAAAAAAACGCTCTCGGGTGCTTTAGAGTGCCGAGTTTATTACTGCGCATTAAGAAATGACCACCTCCAACGTTTGGTTTATGTTTTATAAGCATTTTTAATTTTATTGCTTAAATCGCATTTTCTCGGCGAGCTGAGCGCTTTTTCTGAATTGTGCCGCTCCCGTCACTCTGGTTAGGTTGGCATCGAAAAAAACGCTCTCGGGTGCTTTAGAGTGCCGAGTTATTCACTGCGCATGAAGAAATGACCACCTCCAACGTTTGGTTTATGTTTAATAAGCATTTTTAATTTTATTGCTTAAATCGCATTTTCTCGGCGAGCTGAGCGCTTTTTCTGAATTGTGCCGCTCCCGTCACTCTGGTTAGGTTGGCATCGAAAAAAACGCTCTCGGGTGCTTTAGAGTGCCGAGTTTATTACTGCGCATTAAGAAAAGACCACCTGCAACGTTTGGTTTATGTTTTATAAGCATTTTTAATTTTATTGCCTAAATCGCATTTTCTCGGCGAGCTGAGCACTTTTTCTGAATTGTGCCGCTCCCGTCACTCTGGTTAGGTTGGCATCGAAAAAAACGCTCTCGGGTGCTTTAGAGTGCCGAGTTTATTACTGCGCATTAAGAAATGACCACCTCCAACGTTTGGTTTATGTTTTATAAGCATTTTTAATTTTATTGCTTAAATCGCATTTTCTCGGCGAGCTGAGCACTTTTTCTGAATTGTGCCGCTCCCGTCACTCTGGCTAGGTTGGCATCGAAAAAAACGCTCTCGGGTGCTTTAGAGTGCCGAGTTATTCACTGCGCACGAAGAAATGACCACCTCCAACGTTTGGTTTATGTTTTATAAGCATTTTTAATTTTATTGCTTAAATCGCATTTTCTCGGCGAGCTGAGCGCTTTTTCTGAATTGTGCCGCTCCCGTCACTCTGGTTAGGTTGGCATCGAAAAAAACGCTCTCGGGTGCTTTAGAGTGCCGAGTTTATTACTGCGCATTAAGAAATGACCACCTCCAACGTTTGGTTTATGTTTTATAAGCATTTTTAATTTTATTGCTTAAATCGCATTTTCTCGGCGAGCTGAGCACTTTTTCTGAATTGTGCCGCTCCCGTCACTCTGGTTAGGTTGGCATCGAAAAAAACGCTCTCGGGTGCTTTAGAGTGCCGAGTTTATTACTGCGCATTAAGAAATGACCACCTCCAACGTTTGGTTTATGTTTTATAAGCATTTTTAATTTTATTGCTTAAATCGCATTTTCTCGGCGAGCTGAGCACTTTTTCTGAATTGTGCCGCTCCCGTCACTCTGGTTAGGTTGGCATCGAAAAAAACGCTATCGGGTGCTTTAGAGTGCCGAGTTATTCACTGCGCATGAAGAAATGACCACCTCCAACGTTTGGTTTATGTTTAATAAGCATTTTTAATTTTATTGCTTAAATCGCATTTTCTCGGCGAGCTGAGCACTTTTTCTGAATTGTGCCGCTCCCGTCACTCTGGTTAGGTTGGCATCGAAAAAAACGCTCTCGGGTTCTTTAGAGTGCCGAGTTTATTACTGCGCATTAAGAAATGACCACCTCCAACGTTTGGTTTATGTTTTATAAGCATTTTTAATTTTATTGCTTAAATCGCATTTTCTCGGCGAGCTGAGCACTTTTTCTGAATTGTGCCGCTCCCGTCACTCTGGTTAGGTTGGCATCGAAAAAAACGCTCTCGGGTGCTTTAGAGTGCCGAGTTTATCACTGCACATGAAGAAATGACCACCTCCAACGTTTGGTTTATGTTTAATAAGCATTTTTAATTTTATTGCTTAAATCGCATTTTCTCGGCGAGCTGAGCACTTTTTCTGAATTGTGCCGCTCCCGTCACTCTGGTTAGGTTGGCATCGAAAAAAACGCTCTCGGGTGCTTTAGAGTGCCGACTTTATCACTGCGCATGAAGAAATGACCACCTCCAACGTTTGGTTTATGTTTTATAAGCATTTTTAATTTTATTGCTTAAATCGCATTTTCTCGGCGAGCTGAGCACTTTTTCTGAATTGTGCCGCTCCCGTCACTCTGGTTAGGTTGGCATCGAAAAAAACGCTCTCGGGTGCTTTAGAGTGCCGAGTTATTCACTGCGCATGAAGAAATGACCACCTCCAACGTTTGGTTTATGTTTTATAAGCATTTTTAATTTTATTGCTTAAATCGCATTTTCTCGGCGAGCTGAGCACTTTTTCTGAATTGTGCCGCTCCCGTCACTGTGGTTAGGTTGGCATCGAAAAAAACGCTCTCGGGTGCTCTAGAGTGCCGAGTTTATTACTGCGCATTAAGAAATGACCACCTCCAACGTTTGGTTTATGTTTTATAAGCATTTTTAATTTTATTGCTTAAATCGCATTTTCTCGGCGAGCTGAGCACTTTTTCTGAATTGTGCCGCTCCCGTCACTCTGGTTAGGTTGGCATCGAAAAAAACGCTCTCGGGTGCTTTAGAGTGCCGAGTTTATTACTGCGCATTAAGAAATGACCACCTCCAACGTTTGGTTTATGTTTTATAAGCATTTTTAATTTTATTGCTTAAATCGCATTTTCTCGGCGAGCTGAGCACTTTTTCTGAATTGTGCCGCTCCCGTCACTCTGGTTAGGTTGGCATCGAAAAAAACGTTCTCGGGTGCTTTAGAGTGCCGAGTTATTCACTGCGCATGAAGAAAAGACCACCTCCAACGTTTGGTTTATGTTTTATAAGCATTTTTAATTTTATTGCTTAAATCGCATTTTCTCGGCGAGCTGAGCACTTTTTCTGAATTGTGCCGCTCCCGTCACTCTGGTTAGGTTGGCATCGAAAAAAACGCTCTCGGGTGCTTTAGAGTGCCGAGTTTATCACTGCGCATGAAGAAATGACCACCTCCAACGTTTGGTTTATGTTTTATAAGCATTTTTAATTTTATTGCTTAAATCGCATTTTCTCGGCGAGCTGAGCGCTTTTTCTGAATTGTGCCGCTCCCGTCACTCTGGTTAGGTTGGCATCGAAAAAAACGCTCTCGGGTGCTTTAGAGTGCCGAGTTATTCACTGCGCATGAAGAAATGACCACCTCCAATGTTTGGTTTATGTTTAATAAGCATTTTTAACTTTATTGCTTAAATCGCATTTTCTCGGCGAGCTGAGCGCTTTTTCTGAATTGTGCCGCTCCCGTCACTCTGGTTAGGTTGGCATCGAAAAAAACGCTCTCGGGTGCTTTAGAGTGCCGAGTTATTCACTGCGCATGAAGAAATGACCACCTCCAACGTTTGGTTTATGTTTAATAAGCATTTTTAATTTTATTGCTTAAATCGCATTTTCTCGGTGAGCTGAGCACTTTTTCTGAATTGTGCCGCTCCCGTCACTCTGGTTAGGTTGGCATCGAAAAAAAACGCTCTCGGGTGCTTTAGAGTGCCGAGTTTATTACTGCGCATTAGGAAATGACCACCTCCAACGTTTGGTTTATGTTTTATAAGCATTTTTAATTTTATTGCTTAAATCGCATTTTCTCGGCGAGCTGAGCGCTTTTTCTGAATTGTGCCGCTCCCGTCACTCTGGTTAGGTTGGCATCGAAAAAAACGCTCTCGGGTGCTTTAGAGTGCCGAGTTTATTACTGCGCATTAAGAAATGACCACCTCCAACGTTTGGTTTATGTTTTATAAGCATTTTTAATTTTATTGCTTAAATCGCATTTTCTCGGCGAGCTGAGCACTTTTTCTGAATTGTGCCGCTCCCGTCACTCTGGTTAGGTTGGCATCGAAAAAAACGCTCTCGGGTGCTTTAGAGTGCCGAGTTTATTACTGCGCATTGAGAAATGACCACCTCCAACGTTTGGTTTATGTTTTATAAGCATTTTTAATTTTATTGCTTAAATCGCATTTTCTCGGCGAGCTGAGCACTTTTTCTGAATTGTGCCGCTCCCGTCACTCTGGCTAGGTTGGCATCGAAAAAAACGCTCTCGGGTGCTTTAGAGTGCCGAGTTTATTACTGCGCATTAAGAAATGACCACCTCCAACGTTTGGTTTATGTTTTATAAGCATTTTTAATTTTATTGCTTAAATCGCATTTTCTCGGCGAGCTGAGCGCTTTTTCTGAATTGTGCCGCTCCCGTCACTCTGGTTAGGTTGGCATCGAAAAAAACGCTCTCGGGTGCTTTAGAGTGCCGAGTTTATCACTGCGCATGAAGAAATGATCACCTCCAACGTTTGGTTTATGTTTTATAAGCATTTTTAATTTTATTGCTTAAATCGCATTTTCTCGACGAGCTGAGCGCTTTTTCTGAATTGTGCCGCTCCCGTAACTCTGGTTAGGTTGGCATCGAAAAAAACGCTCTCGGGTGCTTTAGAGTGCCGAGTTTATCACTGCGCATGAAGAAATGACCACTTCCAACGTTTGGTTTATGTTTTATAAGCATTTTTAATTTTATTGCTTAAATCGCATTTTCTCGGCGAGCTGAGCACTTTTTCTGAATTGTGCCGCTCCCGTCACTCTGGTTAGGTTGGCATCGAAAAAAACGCTCTCGGGTGCTCTAGAGTGCCGAGTTTATTACTGCGCATTAAGAAATGACCACCTCCAACGTTTGGTTTATGTTTTATAAGCATTTTTAATTTTATTGCTTAAATCGCATTTTCTCGGCGAGCTGAGCACTTTTTCTGAATTGTGCCGCTCCCGTCACTCTGGTTAGGTTGGCATCGAAAAAAACGCTCTCGGGTGCTTTAGAGTGCCGAGTTTATTACTGCGCATTAAGAAATGACCACCTCCAACGTTTGGTTTATGTTTTATAAGCATTTTTAATTTTATTGCTTAAATCGCATTTTCTCGGCGAGCTGAGCACTTTTTCTGAATTGTGCCGCTCCCGTCACTCTGGTTAGGTTGGCATCGAAAAAAACGCTCTCGGGTGCTTTAGAGTGCCGAGTTATTCACTGCGCATGAAGAAATGACCACCTCCAACGTTTGGTTTATGTTTTATAAGCATTTTTAATTTTATTGCTTAAATCGCATTTTCTCGGCGAGCTGAGCACTTTTTCTGAATTGTGCCGCTCCCGTCACTCTGGTTAGGTTGGCATCGAAAAAAACGCTCTCGGGTGCTTTAGAGTGCCGAGTTTATCACTGCGCATGAAGAAATGACCACCTCCAACGTTTGGTTTATGTTTTATAAGCATTTTTAATTTTATTGCTTAAATCGCATTTTCTCGGCGAGCTGAGCGCTTTTTCTGAATTGTGCCGCTCCCGTCACTCTGGTTAGGTTGGCATCGAAAAAAACGCTCTCGGGTGCTTTAGAGTGCCGAGTTATTCACTGCGCATGAAGAAATGACCACCTCCAATGTTTGGTTTATGTTTAATAAGCATTTTTAATTTTATTGCTTAAATCGCATTTTCTCGGCGAGCTGAGCGCTTTTTCTGAATTGTGCCGCTCCCGTCACTCTGGTTAGGTTGGCATCGAAAAAAACGCTCTCGGGTGCTTTAGAGTGCCGAGTTATTCACTGCGCATGAAGAAATGACCACCTCCAACGTTTGGTTTATGTTTAATAAGCATTTTTAATTTTATTGCTTGAATCGCATTTTCTCGGCGAGCTGAGCACTTTTTCTGAATTGTGCCGCTCCCGTCACTCTGGTTAGGTTGGCATCGAAAAAAACGCTCTCGGGTGCTTTAGAGTGCCGAGTTTATCACTGCGCATGAAGAAATGACCACCTCCAACGTTTGGTTTATGTTTTATAAGCATTTTTAATTTTATTGCTTAAATCGCATTTTCTCGGCGAGCTGAGCACTTTTTCTGAATTGTGCCGCTCCCGTCACTCTGGTTAGGTTGGCATCGAAAAAAACGCTCTCGGGTGCTTTAGAGTGCCGAGTTATTCACTGCGCATGAAGAAATGACCACCTCCAATGTTTGGTTTATGTTTAATAAGCATTTTTAACTTTATTGCTTAAATCGCATTTTCTCGGCGAGCTGAGCGCTTTTTCTGAATTGTGCCGCTCCCGTCACTCTGGTTAGGTTGGCATCGAAAAAAACGCTCTCGGGTGCTTTAGAGTGCCGAGTTATTCACTGCGCATGAAGAAATGACCACCTCCAACGTTTGGTTTATGTTTAATAAGCATTTTTAATTTTATTGCTTAAATCGCATTTTCTCGGTGAGCTGAGCACTTTTTCTGAATTGTGCCGCTCCCGTCACTCTGGTTAGGTTGGCATCGAAAAAAACGCTCTCGGGTGCTTTAGAGTGCCGAGTTTATTACTGCGCATTAGGAAATGACCACCTCCAACGTTTGGTTTATGTTTTATAAGCATTTTTAATTTTATTGCTTAAATCGCATTTTCTCGGCGAGCTGAGCGCTTTTTCTGAATTGTGCCGCTCCCGTCACTCTGGTTAGGTTGGCATCGAAAAAAACGCTCTCGGGTGCTTTAGAGTGCCGAGTTTATTACTGCGCATTAAGAAATGACCACCTCCAACGTTTGGTTAATGTTTTATAAGCATTTTTAATTTTATTGCTTAAATCGCATTTTCTCGGCGAGCTGAGCACTTTTTCTGAATTGTGCCGCTCCCGTCACTCTGGTTAGGTTGGCATCGAAAAAAACGCTCTCGGGTGCTTTAGAGTGCCGAGTTTATTACTGCGCATTGAGAAATGACCACCTCCAACGTTTGGTTTATGTTTTATAAGCATTTTTAATTTTATTGCTTAAATCGCATTTTCTCGGCGAGCTGAGCACTTTTTCTGAATTGTGCCGCTCCCGTCACTCTGGCTAGGTTGGCATCGAAAAAAACGCTCTCGGGTGCTTTAGAGTGCCGAGTTTATTACTGCGCATTAAGAAATGACCACCTCCAACGTTTGGTTTATGTTTTATAAGCATTTTTAATTTTATTGCTTAAATCGCATTTTCTCGGCGAGCTGAGCGCTTTTTCTGAATTGTGCCGCTCCCGTCACTCTGGTTAGGTTGGCATCGAAAAAAACGCTCTCGGGTGCTTTAGAGTGCCGAGTTTATCACTGCGCATGAAGAAATGATCACCTCCAACGTTTGGTTTATGTTTTATAAGCATTTTTAATTTTATTGCTTAAATCGCATTTTCTCGACGAGCTGAGCGCTTTTTCTGAATTGTGCCGCTCCCGTAACTCTGGTTAGGTTGGCATCGAAAAAAACGCTCTCGGGTGCTTTAGAGTGCCGAGTTTATCACTGCGCATGAAGAAATGACCACTTCCAACGTTTGGTTTATGTTTTATAAGCATTTTTAATTTTATTGCTTAAATCGCATTTTCTCGGCGAGCTGAGCACTTTTTCTGAATTGTGCCGCTCCCGTCACTCTGGTTAGGTTGGCATCGAAAAAAACGCTCTCGGGTGCTCTAGAGTGCCGAGTTTATTACTGCGCATTAAGAAATGACCACCTCCAACGTTTGGTTTATGTTTTATAAGCATTTTTAATTTTATTGCTTAAATCGCATTTTCTCGGCGAGCTGAGCACTTTTTCTGAATTGTGCCGCTCCCGTCACTCTGGTTAGGTTGGCATCGAAAAAAACGCTCTCGGGTGCTTTAGAGTGCCGAGTTTATTACTGCGCATTAAGAAATGACCACCTCCAACGTTTGGTTTATGTTTTATAAGCATTTTTAATTTTATTGCTTAAATCGCATTTTCTCGGCGAGCTGAGCACTTTTTCTGAATTGTGCCGCTCCCGTCACTCTGGTTAGGTTGGCATCGAAAAAAACGCTCTCGGGTGCTTTAGAGTGCCGAGTTATTCACTGCGCATGAAGAAATGACCACCTCCAACGTTTGGTTTATGTTTTATAAGCATTTTTAATTTTATTGCTTAAATCGCATTTTCTCGGCGAGCTGAGCACTTTTTCTGAATTGTGCCGCTCCCGTCACTCTGGTTAGGTTGGCATCGAAAAAAACGCTCTCGGGTGCTTTAGAGTGCCGAGTTTATCACTGCGCATGAAGAAATGACCACCTCCAACGTTTGGTTTATGTTTTATAAGCATTTTTAATTTTATTGCTTAAATCGCATTTTCTCGGCGAGCTGAGCGCTTTTTCTGAATTGTGCCGCTCCCGTCACTCTGGTTAGGTTGGCATCGAAAAAAACGCTCTCGGGTGCTTTAGAGTGCCGAGTTATTCACTGCGCATGAAGAAATGACCACCTCCAATGTTTGGTTTATGTTTAATAAGCATTTTTAATTTTATTGCTTAAATCGCATTTTCTCGGCGAGCTGAGCGCTTTTTCTGAATTGTGCCGCTCCCGTCACTCTGGTTAGGTTGGCATCGAAAAAAACGCTCTCGGGTGCTTTAGAGTGCCGAGTTATTCACTGCGCATGAAGAAATGACCACCTCCAACGTTTGGTTTATGTTTAATAAGCATTTTTAATTTTATTGCTTGAATCGCATTTTCTCGGCGAGCTGAGCACTTTTTCTGAATTGTGCCGCTCCCGTCACTCTGGTTAGGTTGGCATCGAAAAAAACGCTCTCGGGTGCTTTAGAGTGCCGAGTTTATCACTGCGCATGAAGAAATGACCACCTCCAACGTTTGGTTTATGTTTTATAAGCATTTTTAATTTTATTGCTTAAATCGCATTTTCTCGGCGAGCTGAGCACTTTTTCTGAATTGTGCCGCTCCCGTCACTCTGGTTAGGTTGGCATCGAAAAAAACGCTCTCGGGTGCTTTAGAGTGCCGAGTTTATCACTGCGCATGAAGAAATGACCACCTCCAACGTTTGGTTTATGTTTTATAAGCATTTTTAATTTTATTGCTTAAATCGCATTTTCTCGGCGAGCTGAGCGCTTTTTCTGAATTGTGCCGCTCCCGTCACTCTGGTTAGGTTGGCATCGAAAAAAACGCTCTCGGGTGCTTTAGAGTGCCGAGTTTATTACTGCGCATTAAGAAATGACCACCTCCAACGTTTGGTTTATGTTTTATAAGCATTTTTAATTTTATTGCTTAAATCGCATTTTCTCGGCGAGCTGAGCACTTTTTCTGAATTGTGCCGCTCCCGTCACTCTGGTTAGGTTGGCATCGAAAAAAACGCTCTCGGGTGCTTTAGAGTGCCGAGTTTATTACTGCGCATTAAGAAATGACCACCTCCAACGTTTGGTTTATGTTTTATAAGCATTTTTAATTTTATTGCTTAAATCGCATTTTCTCGGCGAGCTGAGCACTTTTTCTGAATTGTGCCGCTCCCGTCACTCTGGTTAGGTTGGCATCGAAAAAAACGCTATCGGGTGCTTTAGAGTGCCGAGTTATTCACTGCGCATGAAGAAATGACCACCTCCAACGTTTGGTTTATGTTTAATAAGCATTTTTAATTTTATTGCTTAAATCGCATTTTCTCGGCGAGCTGAGCACTTTTTCTGAATTGTGCCGCTCCCGTCACTCTGGTTAGGTTGGCATCGAAAAAAACGCTCTCGGGTGCTTTAGAGTGCCGAGTTTATTACTGCGCATTAAGAAATGACCACCTCCAACGTTTGGTTTATGTTTTATAAGCATTTTTAATTTTATTGCTTAAATCGCATTTTCTCGGCGAGCTGAGCACTTTTTCTGAATTGTGCCGCTCCCGTCACTCTGGTTAGGTTGGCATCGAAAAAAACGCTCTCGGGTGCTTTAGAGTGCCGAGTTTATTACTGCGCATTAAGAAATGACCACCTCCAACGTTTGGTTTATGTTTTATAAGCATTTTTAATTTTATTGCTTAAATCGCATTTTCTCGGCGAGCTGAGCGCTTTTTTCTGAATTGTGCCGCTCCCGTCACTCTGGTCAGGTTGGCATCGAAAAAAACGCTCTCGGGTGCTTTAGAGTGCCGAGTTATTCACTGCGCATGAAGAAATGACCACCTCCAACGTTTGGTTTATGTTTAATAAGCATTTTTAATTTTATTGCTTAAATCGCATTTTCTCGGCGAGCTGAGCACTTTTTCTGAATTGTGCCGCTCCCGTCACTCTGGTTAGGTTGGCATCGAAAAAAACGCTCTCGGGTGCTTTAGAGTGCCGAGTTTATTACTGCGCATTAAGAAATGACCACCTCCAACGTTTGGTTTATGTTTTATAAGCATTTTTAATTTTATTGCTTAAATCGCATTTTCTCGGCGAGCTGAGCACATTTTCTGAATTGTGCCGCTCCCGTCACTCTGGTTAGGTTGGCATCGAAAAAAACGCTCTCGGGTGCTTTAGAGTGCCGAGTTTATCACTGCGCATGAAGAAATGACCACCTCGAACGTTTGGTTTATGTTTAATAAGCATTTTTAATTTTATTGCTTAAATCGCATTTTCTCGGCGAGCTGAGCACTTTTTCTGAATTGTGCCGCTCCCGTCACTCTGGTTAGGTTGGCATCGAAAAAAACGCTCTCGGGTGCTTTAGAGTGCCGACTTTATCACTGCGCATGAAGAAATGACCACCTCCAACGTTTGGTTTATGTTTTATAAGCATTTTTAATTTTATTGCTTAAATCGCATTTTCTCGGCGAGCTGAGCACTTTTTCTGAATTGTGCCGCTCCCGTCACTCTGGTTAGGTTGGCATCGAAAAAAACGCTCTCGGGTGCTTTAGAGTGCCGAGTTTATCACTGCGCATGAAGAAATGACCACCTCCAACGTTTGGTTTATGTTTTATAAGCATTTTTAATTTTATTGCTTAAATCGCATTTTCTCGGCGAGCTGAGCGCTTTTTCTGAATTGTGCCGCTCCCGTAACTCTGGTTAGGTTGGCATCGAAAAAAACGCTCTCGGGAGCTTTAGAGTGCCGAGTTTATCACTGCGCATGAAGAAATGACCACTTCCAACGTTTGGTTTATGTTTTATAAGCATTTTTAATTTTATTGCTTAAATCGCATTTTCTCGGCGAGCTGAGCACTTTTTCTGAATTGTGCCGCTCCCGTCACTCTGGTTAGGTTGGCATCGAAAAAAACGCTCTCGGGTGCTTTAGAGTGCCGAGTTTATCACTGCGCATGAAGAAATGACCACCTCCAACGTTTGGTTTATGTTTTATAAGCATTTTTAATTTTATTGCTTAAATCGCATTTTCTTGGCGAGCTGAGCGCTTTTTCTGAATTGTGCCGCTCCCGTCACTCTGGTTAGGTTGGCATCGAAAAAAACGCTCTCGGGTGCTTTAGAGTGCCGAGTTATTCACTGCGCATGAAGAAATGACCACCTCCAATGTTTGGTTTATGTTTAATAAGCATTTTTAATTGTATTGCTTAAATCGCATTTTCTCGGCGAGCTAGCGCTTTTTCTGAATTGTGCCGCTCCCGTCACTCTGGTTAGGTTGGCATCGAAAAAAACGCTCTCGGGTGCTTTAGAGTGCCGAGTTATTCACTGCGCATGAAGTAATGACCACCTCCAACGTTTGGTTTATGTTTAATAAGCATTTTTAATTTTATTGCTTAAATCGCATTTTCTCGGCGAGCTGAGCACTTTTTCTGAATTGTGCCGCTCCCGTCACTCTGGTTAGGTTGGCATCGAAAAAAACGCTCTCGGGTGCTTTAGAGTGCCGAGTTTATTACTGCGCATTAGGAAATGACCACCTCCAACGTTTGGTTTATGTTTTATAAGCATTTTTAATTTTATTGCTTAAATCGCATTTTCTCGGCGAGCTGAGCGCTTTTTCTGAATTGTGCCGCTCCCGTCACTCTGGTTAGGTTGGCATCGAAAAAAACGCTCTCGGGTGCTTTAGAGTGCCGAGTTTATTACTGCGCATTAAGAAATGACCACCTCCAACGTTTGGTCTATGTTTTATAAGCATTTTTAATTTTATTGCTTAAATCGCATTTTCTCGGCGAGCTGAGCACTTTTTCTGAATTGTGCCGCTCCCGTCACTCTGGTTAGGTTGGCATCGAAAAAAACGCTCTCGGGTGCTTTAGAGTGCCGAGTTATTCACTGCGCATGAAGAAATGACCACCTCCAACGTTTGGTTTATGTTTAATAAGCATTTTTAATTTTATTGCTTGAATCGCATTTTCTCGGCGAGCTGAGCACTTTTTCTGAATTGTGCCGATCCCGTCACTCTGGTTAGGTTGGCATCGAAAAAAACGCTCTCGGGTGCTTTAGAGTGCCGAGTTTATCACTGCGCATGAAGAAATGACCACCTCCAACGTTTGGTTTATGTTTTATAAGCATTTTTAATTTTATTGCTTAAATCGCATTTTCTCGGCGAGCTGAGCGCTTTTTCTGAATTGTGCCGCTCCCGTCACTCTGGTTAGGTTGGCATCGAAAAAAACGCTCTCGGGTGCTTTAGAGTGCCGAGTTTATCACTGCGCATGAAGAAATGACCACCTCCAACGTTTGGTTTATGTTTAATAAGCATTTTTAATTTTATTGCTTAAATCGCATTTTCTCGGCGAGCTGAGCACTTTTTCTGAATTGTGCCGCTCCCGTCACTCTGGTTAGGTTGGCATCGAAAAAAACGCTCTCGGGTGCTTTAGAGTGCCGAGTTTATTACTGCGCATTAGGAAATGACCACCTCCAACGTTTGGTTTATGTTTTATAAGCATTTTTAATTTTATTGCTTAAATCGCATTTTCTCGGGGAGCTGAGCGCTTTTTCTGAATTGTGCCGCTCCCGTCACTCTGGTTAGGTTGGCATCGAAAAAAACGCTCTCGGGTGCTTTAGAGTGCCGAGTTTATTACTGCGCATTAAGAAATGACCACCTCCAACGTTTGGTTTATGTTTTATAAGCATTTTTAATTTTATTGCTTAAATCGCATTTTCTCGGCGAGCTGAGCACTTTTTCTGAATTGTGCCGCTCCCGTCACTCTGGTTAGGTTGGCATCGAAAAAAACGCTCTCGGGTGCTTTAGAGTGCCGAGTTTATTACTGCGCATTGAGAAATGACCACCTCCAACGTTTGGTTTATGTTTTATAAGCATTTTTAATTTTATTGCTTAAATCGCATTTTCTCGGCGAGCTGAGCACTTTTTCTGAATTGTGCCGCTCCCGTCACTCTGGTTAGGTTGGCATCGAAAAAAACGCTCTCGGGTGCTTTAGAGTGCCGAGTTTATTACTGCGCATTAAGAAATGACCACCTCCAACGTTTGGTTTATGTTTTATAAGCATTTTTAATTTTATTGCTTAAATCGTATTTTCTCGGCGAGCTGAGCGCTTTTTCTGAATTGTGCCGCTCCCGTCACTCTGGTTAGGTTGGCATCGAAAAAAACGCTCTCGGGTGCTTTAGAGTGCCGAGTTTATCACTGCGCATGAATAAATGACCACCTCCAACGTTTGGTTTATGTTTTATAAGCATTTTTAATTTTATTGCTTAAATCGCATTTTCTCGGCGAGCTGAGCGCTTTTTCTGAATTGTGCCGCTCCCGTAACTCTGGTTAGGTTGGCATCGAAAAAAACGCTCTCGGGTGCTTTAGAGTGCCGAGTTTATCACTGCGCATGAAGAAATGACCACTTCCAACGTTTGGTTTATGTTTTATAAGCATTTTTAATTTTATTGCTTAAATCGCATTTTCTCGGCGAGCTGAGCACTTTTTCTGAATTGTGCCGCTCCCGTCACTCTGGTTAGGTTGGCATCGAAAAAAACGCTCTCGGGTGCTCTAGAGTGCCGAGTTTATTACTGCGCATTAAGAAATGACCACCTCCAACGTTTGGTTTATGTTTTATAAGCATTTTTAATTTTATTGCTTAAATCGCATTTTCTCGGCAAGCTGAGCACTTTTTCTGAATTGTGCCGCTCCCGTCACTCTGGTTAGGTTGGCATCGAAAAAAACGCTCTCGGGTGCTTTAGAGTGCCGAGTTTATTACTGCGCATTAAGAAATGACCACCTCCAACGTTTGGTTTATGTTTTATAAGCATTTTTAATTTTATTGCTTAAATCGCATTTTCTCGGCGAGCTGAGCACTTTTTCTGAATTGTGCCGCTCCCGTCACTCTGGTTAGGTTGGCATCGAAAAAAACGCTCTCGGGTGCTTTAGAGTGCCGAGTTATTCACTGCGCATGAAGAAATGACCACCTCCAACGTTTGGTTTATGTTTTATAAGCATTTTTAATTTTATTGCTTAAATCGCATTTTCTCGGCGAGCTGAGCACTTTTTCTGAATTGTGCCGCTCCCGTCACTCTGGTTAGGTTGGCATCGAAAAAAACGCTCTCGGGTGCTTTAGAGTGCCGAGTTTATCACTGCGCATGAAGAAATGACCACCTCCAACGTTTGGTTTATGTTTTATAAACATTTTTAATTTTATTGCTTAAATCGCATTTTCTCGGCGAGCTGAGCGCTTTTTCTGAATTGTGCCGCTCCCGTCACTCTGGTTAGGTTGGCATCGAAAAAAACGCTCTCGGGTGCTTTAGAGTGCCGAGTTATTCACTGCGCATGAAGAAATGACCACCTCCAATGTTTGGTTTATGTTTAATAAGCATTTTTAATTTTATTGCTTAAATCGCATTTTCTCGGCGAGCTGAGCGCTTTTTCTGAATTGTGCCGCTCCCGTCACTCTGGTTAGGTTGGCATCGAAAAAAACGCTCTCGGGTGCTTTAGAGTGCCGAGTTATTCACTGCGCATGAAGAAATGACCACCTCCAACGTTTGGTTTATGTTTAATAAGCATTTTTAATTTTATTGCTTAAATCGCATTTTCTCGGCGAGCTGAGCACTTTTTCTGAATTGTGCCGCTCCCGTCACTCTGGTTAGGTTGGCATCGAAAAAAACGCTCTCGGGTGCTTTAGAGTGCCGAGTTTATTACTGCGCATTAAGAAATGACCACCTCCAACGTTTGGTTTATGTTTTATAAGCATTTTTAATTTTATTGCTTAAATCGCATTTTCTCGGCGAGCTGAGCACTTTTTCTGAATTGTGCCGCTCCCGTCACTCTGGTTAGGTTGGCATCGAAAAAAACGCTCTCGGGTGCTTTAGAGTGCCGAGTTTATTACTGCGCATTAAGAAATGACCACCTCCAACGTTTGGTTTATGTTTTATAAGCATTTTTAATTTTATTGCTTAAATCGCATTTTCTCGGCGAGCTGAGCACTTTTTCTGAATTGTGCCGCTCCCGTCACTCTGGTTAGGTTGGCATCGAAAAAAACGCTCTCGGGTGCTTTAGAGTGCCGAGTTTATTACTGCGCATTAAGAAATGACCACCTCCAACGTTTGGTTTATGTTTTATAAGCATTTTTAATTTTATTGCTTAAATCGCATTTTCTCGGCGAGCTGAGCACTTTTTCTGAATTGTGCCGCTCCCGTCACTCTGGTTAGGTTGGCATCGAAAAAAACGCTCTCGGGTGCTTTAGAGTGCCGAGTTTATTACTGCGCATTAAGAAATGACCACCTCCAACGTTTGGTTTATGTTTTATAAGCATTTTTAATTTTATTGCTTAAATCGCATTTTCTCGGCGAGCTGAGCGCTTTTTCTGAATTGTGCCGCTCCCGTCACTCTGGTTAGGTTGGCATCGAAAAAAACGCTCTCGGGTGCTTTAGAGTGCCGAGTTATTCACTGCGCATGAAGAAATGACCACCTCCAACGTTTGGTTTATGTTTAATAAGCATTTTTAATTTTATTGCTTAAATCGCATTTTCTCGGCGAGCTGAGCACTTTTTCTGAATTGTGCCGCTCCCGTCACTCTGGTTAGGTTGGCATCGAAAAAAACGCTCTCGGGTGCTTTAGAGTGCCGAGTTTATTACTGCGCATTAAGAAATGACCACCTCCAACGTTTGGTTTATGTTTTATAAGCATTTTTAATTTTATTGCTTAAATCGCATTTTCTCGGCGAGCTGAGCACATTTTCTGAATTGTGCCGCTCCCGTCACTCTGGTTAGGTTGGCATCGAAAAAAACGCTCTCGGGTGCTTTAGAGTGCCGAGTTTATTACTGCGCATTAAGAAATGACCACCTCCAACGTTTGGTTTATGTTTTATAAGCATTTTTAATTTTATTGCTTAAATCGCATTTTCTCGGCGAGCTGAGCACTTTTTCTGAATTGTGCCGCTCCCGTCACTCTGGTTAGGTTGGCATCGAAAAAAACGCTCTCGGGTGCTTTAGAGTGCCGAGTTATTCACTGCGCATGAAGAAATGACCACCTCCAACGTTTGGTTTATGTTTTATAAGCATTTTTAATTTTATTGCTTAAATCGCATTTTCTCGGCGAGCTGAGCACTTTTTCTGAATTGTGCCGCTCCCGTCACTCTGGTTAGGTTGGCATCGAAAAAAACGCTCTCGGGTGCTTTAGAGTGCCGAGTTTATCACTGCGCATGAAGAAATGACCACCTCCAACGTTTGGTTTATGTTTTATAAGCATTTTTAATTTTATTGCTTAAATCGCATTTTCTCGGCGAGCTGAGCGCTTTTTCTGAATTGTGCCGCTCCCGTCACTCTGGTTAGGTTGGCATCGAAAAAAACGCTCTCGGGTGCTTTAGAGTGCCGAGTTATTCACTGCGCATGAAGAAATGACCACCTCCAATGTTTGGTTTATGTTTAATAAGCATTTTTAATTTTATTGCTTAAATCGCATTTTCTCGGCGAGCTGAGCGCTTTTTCTGAATTGTGCCGCTCCCGTCACTCTGGTTAGGTTGGCATCGAAAAAAACGCTCTCGGGTGCTTTAGAGTGCCGAGTTATTCACTGCGCATGAAGAAATGACCACCTCCAACGTTTGGTTTATGTTTAATAAGCATTTTTAATTTTATTGCTTGAATCGCATTTTCTCGGCGAGCTGAGCACTTTTTCTGAATTGTGCCGCTCCCGTCACTCTGGTTAGGTTGGCATCGAAAAAAACGCTCTCGGGTGCTTTAGAGTGCCGAGTTTATCACTGCGCATGAAGAAATGACCACCTCCAACGTTTGGTTTATGTTTTATAAGCATTTTTAATTTTATTGCTTAAATCGCATTTTCTCGGCGAGCTGAGCACTTTTTCTGAATTGTGCCGCTCCCGTCACTCTGGTTAGGTTGGCATCGAAAAAAACGCTCTCGGGTGCTTTAGAGTGCCGAGTTTATCACTGCGCATGAAGAAATGACCACCTCCAACGTTTGGTTTATGTTTTATAAGCATTTTTAATTTTATTGCTTAAATCGCATTTTCTCGGCGAGCTGAGCGCTTTTTCTGAATTGTGCCGCTCCCGTCACTCTGGTTAGGTTGGCATCGAAAAAAACGCTCTCGGGTGCTTTAGAGTGCCGAGTTTATTACTGCGCATTAAGAAATGACCACCTCCAACGTTTGGTTTATGTTTTATAAGCATTTTTAATTTTATTGCTTAAATCGCATTTTCTCGGCGAGCTGAGCACTTTTTCTGAATTGTGCCGCTCCCGTCACTCTGGTTAGGTTGGCATCGAAAAAAACGCTCTCGGGTGCTTTAGAGTGCCGAGTTTATTACTGCGCATTAAGAAATGACCACCTCCAACGTTTGGTTTATGTTTTATAAGCATTTTTAATTTTATTGCTTAAATCGCATTTTCTCGGCGAGCTGAGCACTTTTTCTGAATTGTGCCGCTCCCGTCACTCTGGTTAGGTTGGCATCGAAAAAAACGCTATCGGGTGCTTTAGAGTGCCGAGTTATTCACTGCGCATGAAGAAATGACCACCTCCAACGTTTGGTTTATGTTTAATAAGCATTTTTAATTTTATTGCTTAAATCGCATTTTCTCGGCGAGCTGAGCACTTTTTCTGAATTGTGCCGCTCCCGTCACTCTGGTTAGGTTGGCATCGAAAAAAACGCTCTCGGGTGCTTTAGAGTGCCGAGTTTATTACTGCGCATTAAGAAATGACCACCTCCAACGTTTGGTTTATGTTTTATAAGCATTTTTAATTTTATTGCTTAAATCGCATTTTCTCGGCGAGCTGAGCACTTTTTCTGAATTGTGCCGCTCCCGTCACTCTGGTTAGGTTGGCATCGAAAAAAACGCTCTCGGGTGCTTTAGAGTGCCGAGTTTATTACTGCGCATTAAGAAATGACCACCTCCAACGTTTGGTTTATGTTTTATAAGCATTTTTAATTTTATTGCTTAAATCGCATTTTCTCGGCGAGCTGAGCGCTTTTTTCTGAATTGTGCCGCTCCCGTCACTCTGGTCAGGTTGGCATCGAAAAAAACGCTCTCGGGTGCTTTAGAGTGCCGAGTTATTCACTGCGCATGAAGAAATGACCACCTCCAACGTTTGGTTTATGTTTAATAAGCATTTTTAATTTTATTGCTTAAATCGCATTTTCTCGGCGAGCTGAGCACTTTTTCTGAATTGTGCCGCTCCCGTCACTCTGGTTAGGTTGGCATCGAAAAAAACGCTCTCGGGTGCTTTAGAGTGCCGAGTTTATTACTGCGCATTAAGAAATGACCACCTCCAACGTTTGGTTTATGTTTTATAAGCATTTTTAATTTTATTGCTTAAATCGCATTTTCTCGGCGAGCTGAGCACATTTTCTGAATTGTGCCGCTCCCGTCACTCTGGTTAGGTTGGCATCGAAAAAAACGCTCTCGGGTGCTTTAGAGTGCCGAGTTTATCACTGCGCATGAAGAAATGACCACCTCGAACGTTTGGTTTATGTTTAATAAGCATTTTTAATTTTATTGCTTAAATCGCATTTTCTCGGCGAGCTGAGCACTTTTTCTGAATTGTGCCGCTCCCGTCACTCTGGTTAGGTTGGCATCGAAAAAAACGCTCTCGGGTGCTTTAGAGTGCCGACTTTATCACTGCGCATGAAGAAATGACCACCTCCAACGTTTGGTTTATGTTTTATAAGCATTTTTAATTTTATTGCTTAAATCGCATTTTCTCGGCGAGCTGAGCACTTTTTCTGAATTGTGCCGCTCCCGTCACTCTGGTTAGGTTGGCATCGAAAAAAACGCTCTCGGGTGCTTTAGAGTGCCGAGTTTATCACTGCGCATGAAGAAATGACCACCTCCAACGTTTGGTTTATGTTTTATAAGCATTTTTAATTTTATTGCTTAAATCGCATTTTCTCGGCGAGCTGAGCGCTTTTTCTGAATTGTGCCGCTCCCGTAACTCTGGTTAGGTTGGCATCGAAAAAAACGCTCTCGGGAGCTTTAGAGTGCCGAGTTTATCACTGCGCATGAAGAAATGACCACTTCCAACGTTTGGTTTATGTTTTATAAGCATTTTTAATTTTATTGCTTAAATCGCATTTTCTCGGCGAGCTGAGCACTTTTTCTGAATTGTGCCGCTCCCGTCACTCTGGTTAGGTTGGCATCGAAAAAAACGCTCTCGGGTGCTTTAGAGTGCCGAGTTTATCACTGCGCATGAAGAAATGACCACCTCCAACGTTTGGTTTATGTTTTATAAGCATTTTTAATTTTATTGCTTAAATCGCATTTTCTTGGCGAGCTGAGCGCTTTTTCTGAATTGTGCCGCTCCCGTCACTCTGGTTAGGTTGGCATCGAAAAAAACGCTCTCGGGTGCTTTAGAGTGCCGAGTTATTCACTGCGCATGAAGAAATGACCACCTCCAATGTTTGGTTTATGTTTAATAAGCATTTTTAATTGTATTGCTTAAATCGCATTTTCTCGGCGAGCTAGCGCTTTTTCTGAATTGTGCCGCTCCCGTCACTCTGGTTAGGTTGGCATCGAAAAAAACGCTCTCGGGTGCTTTAGAGTGCCGAGTTATTCACTGCGCATGAAGTAATGACCACCTCCAACGTTTGGTTTATGTTTAATAAGCATTTTTAATTTTATTGCTTAAATCGCATTTTCTCGGCGAGCTGAGCACTTTTTCTGAATTGTGCCGCTCCCGTCACTCTGGTTAGGTTGGCATCGAAAAAAACGCTCTCGGGTGCTTTAGAGTGCCGAGTTTATTACTGCGCATTAGGAAATGACCACCTCCAACGTTTGGTTTATGTTTTATAAGCATTTTTAATTTTATTGCTTAAATCGCATTTTCTCGGCGAGCTGAGCGCTTTTTCTGAATTGTGCCGCTCCCGTCACTCTGGTTAGGTTGGCATCGAAAAAAACGCTCTCGGGTGCTTTAGAGTGCCGAGTTTATTACTGCGCATTAAGAAATGACCACCTCCAACGTTTGGTCTATGTTTTATAAGCATTTTTAATTTTATTGCTTAAATCGCATTTTCTCGGCGAGCTGAGCACTTTTTCTGAATTGTGCCGCTCCCGTCACTCTGGTTAGGTTGGCATCGAAAAAAACGCTCTCGGGTGCTTTAGAGTGCCGAGTTATTCACTGCGCATGAAGAAATGACCACCTCCAACGTTTGGTTTATGTTTAATAAGCATTTTTAATTTTATTGCTTGAATCGCATTTTCTCGGCGAGCTGAGCACTTTTTCTGAATTGTGCCGATCCCGTCACTCTGGTTAGGTTGGCATCGAAAAAAACGCTCTCGGGTGCTTTAGAGTGCCGAGTTTATCACTGCGCATGAAGAAATGACCACCTCCAACGTTTGGTTTATGTTTTATAAGCATTTTTAATTTTATTGCTTAAATCGCATTTTCTCGGCGAGCTGAGCGCTTTTTCTGAATTGTGCCGCTCCCGTCACTCTGGTTAGGTTGGCATCGAAAAAAACGCTCTCGGGTGCTTTAGAGTGCCGAGTTTATCACTGCGCATGAAGAAATGACCACCTCCAACGTTTGGTTTATGTTTAATAAGCATTTTTAATTTTATTGCTTAAATCGCATTTTCTCGGCGAGCTGAGCACTTTTTCTGAATTGTGCCGCTCCCGTCACTCTGGTTAGGTTGGCATCGAAAAAAACGCTCTCGGGTGCTTTAGAGTGCCGAGTTTATTACTGCGCATTAGGAAATGACCACCTCCAACGTTTGGTTTATGTTTTATAAGCATTTTTAATTTTATTGCTTAAATCGCATTTTCTCGGGGAGCTGAGCGCTTTTTCTGAATTGTGCCGCTCCCGTCACTCTGGTTAGGTTGGCATCGAAAAAAACGCTCTCGGGTGCTTTAGAGTGCCGAGTTTATTACTGCGCATTAAGAAATGACCACCTCCAACGTTTGGTTTATGTTTTATAAGCATTTTTAATTTTATTGCTTAAATCGCATTTTCTCGGCGAGCTGAGCACTTTTTCTGAATTGTGCCGCTCCCGTCACTCTGGTTAGGTTGGCATCGAAAAAAACGCTCTCGGGTGCTTTAGAGTGCCGAGTTTATTACTGCGCATTGAGAAATGACCACCTCCAACGTTTGGTTTATGTTTTATAAGCATTTTTAATTTTATTGCTTAAATCGCATTTTCTCGGCGAGCTGAGCACTTTTTCTGAATTGTGCCGCTCCCGTCACTCTGGTTAGGTTGGCATCGAAAAAAACGCTCTCGGGTGCTTTAGAGTGCCGAGTTTATTACTGCGCATTAAGAAATGACCACCTCCAACGTTTGGTTTATGTTTTATAAGCATTTTTAATTTTATTGCTTAAATCGTATTTTCTCGGCGAGCTGAGCGCTTTTTCTGAATTGTGCCGCTCCCGTCACTCTGGTTAGGTTGGCATCGAAAAAAACGCTCTCGGGTGCTTTAGAGTGCCGAGTTTATCACTGCGCATGAATAAATGACCACCTCCAACGTTTGGTTTATGTTTTATAAGCATTTTTAATTTTATTGCTTAAATCGCATTTTCTCGGCGAGCTGAGCGCTTTTTCTGAATTGTGCCGCTCCCGTAACTCTGGTTAGGTTGGCATCGAAAAAAACGCTCTCGGGTGCTTTAGAGTGCCGAGTTTATCACTGCGCATGAAGAAATGACCACTTCCAACGTTTGGTTTATGTTTTATAAGCATTTTTAATTTTATTGCTTAAATCGCATTTTCTCGGCGAGCTGAGCACTTTTTCTGAATTGTGCCGCTCCCGTCACTCTGGTTAGGTTGGCATCGAAAAAAACGCTCTCGGGTGCTCTAGAGTGCCGAGTTTATTACTGCGCATTAAGAAATGACCACCTCCAACGTTTGGTTTATGTTTTATAAGCATTTTTAATTTTATTGCTTAAATCGCATTTTCTCGGCAAGCTGAGCACTTTTTCTGAATTGTGCCGCTCCCGTCACTCTGGTTAGGTTGGCATCGAAAAAAACGCTCTCGGGTGCTTTAGAGTGCCGAGTTTATTACTGCGCATTAAGAAATGACCACCTCCAACGTTTGGTTTATGTTTTATAAGCATTTTTAATTTTATTGCTTAAATCGCATTTTCTCGGCGAGCTGAGCACTTTTTCTGAATTGTGCCGCTCCCGTCACTCTGGTTAGGTTGGCATCGAAAAAAACGCTCTCGGGTGCTTTAGAGTGCCGAGTTATTCACTGCGCATGAAGAAATGACCACCTCCAACGTTTGGTTTATGTTTTATAAGCATTTTTAATTTTATTGCTTAAATCGCATTTTCTCGGCGAGCTGAGCACTTTTTCTGAATTGTGCCGCTCCCGTCACTCTGGTTAGGTTGGCATCGAAAAAAACGCTCTCGGGTGCTTTAGAGTGCCGAGTTTATCACTGCGCATGAAGAAATGACCACCTCCAACGTTTGGTTTATGTTTTATAAACATTTTTAATTTTATTGCTTAAATCGCATTTTCTCGGCGAGCTGAGCGCTTTTTCTGAATTGTGCCGCTCCCGTCACTCTGGTTAGGTTGGCATCGAAAAAAACGCTCTCGGGTGCTTTAGAGTGCCGAGTTATTCACTGCGCATGAAGAAATGACCACCTCCAATGTTTGGTTTATGTTTAATAAGCATTTTTAATTTTATTGCTTAAATCGCATTTTCTCGGCGAGCTGAGCGCTTTTTCTGAATTGTGCCGCTCCCGTCACTCTGGTTAGGTTGGCATCGAAAAAAACGCTCTCGGGTGCTTTAGAGTGCCGAGTTATTCACTGCGCATGAAGAAATGACCACCTCCAACGTTTGGTTTATGTTTAATAAGCATTTTTAATTTTATTGCTTAAATCGCATTTTCTCGGCGAGCTGAGCACTTTTTCTGAATTGTGCCGCTCCCGTCACTCTGGTTAGGTTGGCATCGAAAAAAACGCTCTCGGGTGCTTTAGAGTGCCGAGTTTATTACTGCGCATTAAGAAATGACCACCTCCAACGTTTGGTTTATGTTTTATAAGCATTTTTAATTTTATTGCTTAAATCGCATTTTCTCGGCGAGCTGAGCACTTTTTCTGAATTGTGCCGCTCCCGTCACTCTGGTTAGGTTGGCATCGAAAAAAACGCTCTCGGGTGCTTTAGAGTGCCGAGTTTATTACTGCGCATTAAGAAATGACCACCTCCAACGTTTGGTTTATGTTTTATAAGCATTTTTAATTTTATTGCTTAAATCGCATTTTCTCGGCGAGCTGAGCACTTTTTCTGAATTGTGCCGCTCCCGTCACTCTGGTTAGGTTGGCATCGAAAAAAACGCTCTCGGGTGCTTTAGAGTGCCGAGTTTATTACTGCGCATTAAGAAATGACCACCTCCAACGTTTGGTTTATGTTTTATAAGCATTTTTAATTTTATTGCTTAAATCGCATTTTCTCGGCGAGCTGAGCACTTTTTCTGAATTGTGCCGCTCCCGTCACTCTGGTTAGGTTGGCATCGAAAAAAACGCTCTCGGGTGCTTTAGAGTGCCGAGTTTATTACTGCGCATTAAGAAATGACCACCTCCAACGTTTGGTTTATGTTTTATAAGCATTTTTAATTTTATTGCTTAAATCGCATTTTCTCGGCGAGCTGAGCGCTTTTTCTGAATTGTGCCGCTCCCGTCACTCTGGTTAGGTTGGCATCGAAAAAAACGCTCTCGGGTGCTTTAGAGTGCCGAGTTTATTACTGCGCATTAAGAAATGACCACCTCCAACGTTTGGTTTATGTTTTATAAGCATTTTTAATTTTATTGCTTAAATCGCATTTTCTCGGCGAGCTGAGCACTTTTTCTGAATTGTGCCGCTCCCGTCACTCTGGTTAGGTTGGCATCGAAAAAAACGCTCTCGGGTGCTTTAGAGTGCCGAGTTTATTACTGCGCATTAAGAAATGACCACCTCCAACGTTTGGTTTATGTTTTATAAGCATTTTTAATTTTATTGCTTAAATCGCATTTTCTCGGCGAGCTGAGCACTTTTTCTGAATTGTGCCGCTCCCGTCACTCTGGTTAGGTTGGCATCGAAAAAAACGCTCTCGGGTGCTTTAGAGTGCCGAGTTTATTACTGCGCATTAAGAAATGACCACCTCCAACGTTTGGTTTATGTTTTATAAGCATTTTTAATTTTATTGCTTAAATCGCATTTTCTCGGCGAGCTGAGCACTTTTTCTGAATTGTGCCGCTCCCGTCACTCTGGTTAGGTTGGCATCGAAAAAAACGCTCTCGGGTGCTTTAGAGTGCCGAGTTTATTACTGCGCATTAAGAAATGACCACCTCCAACGTTTGGTTTATGTTTTATAAGCATTTTTAATTTTATTGCTTAAATCGCATTTTCTCGGCGAGCTGAGCGCTTTTTCTGAATTGTGCCGCTCCCGTCACTCTGGTTAGGTTGGCATCGAAAAAAACGCTCTCGGGTGCTTTAGAGTGCCGAGTTATTCACTGCGCATGAAGAAATGACCACCTCCAACGTTTGGTTTATGTTTAATAAGCATTTTTAATTTTATTGCTTAAATCGCATTTTCTCGGCGAGCTGAGCACTTTTTCTGAATTGTGCCGCTCCCGTCACTCTGGTTAGGTTGGCATCGAAAAAAACGCTCTCGGGTGCTTTAGAGTGCCGAGTTTATTACTGCGCATTAAGAAATGACCACCTCCAACGTTTGGTTTATGTTTTATAAGCATTTTTAATTTTATTGCTTAAATCGCATTTTCTCGGCGAGCTGAGCACATTTTCTGAATTGTGCCGCTCCCGTCACTCTGGTTAGGTTGGCATCGAAAAAAACGCTCTCGGGTGCTTTAGAGTGCCGAGTTTATCACTGCGCATGAAGAAATGACCACCTCCAACGTTTGGTTTATGTTTAATAAGCATTTTTAATTTTATTGCTTAAATCGCATTTTCTCGGCGAGCTGAGCACTTTTTCTGAATTGTGCCGCTCCCGTCACTCTGGTTAGGTTGGCATCTAAAAAAACGCTCTCGGGTGCTTTAGAGTGCCGACTTTATCACTGCGCATGAAGAAATGACCACCTCCAACGTTTGGTTTATGTTTTATAAGCATTTTTAATTTTATTGCTTAAATCGCATTTTCTCGGCGAGCTGAGCACTTTTTCTGAATTGTGCCGCTCCCGTCACTCTGGTTAGGTTGGCATCGAAAAAAACGCTCTCGGGTGCTTTAGAGTGCCGAGTTTATCACTGCGCATGAAGAAATGACCACCTCCAACGTTTGGTTTATGTTTTATAAGCATTTTTAATTTTATTGCTTAAATCGCATTTTCTCGGCGAGCTGAGCGCTTTTTCTGAATTGTGCCGCTCCCGTAACTCTGGTTAGGTTGGCATCGAAAAAAACGCTCTCGGGAGCTTTAGAGTGCCGAGTTTATCACTGCGCATGAAGAAATGACCACTTCCAACGTTTGGTTTATGTTTTATAAGCATTTTTAATTTTATTGCTTAAATCGCATTTTCTCGGCGAGCTGAGCACTTTTTCTGAATTGTGCCGCTCCCGTCACTCTGGTTAGGTTGGCATCGAAAAAAACGCTCTCGGGTGCTTTAGAGTGCCGAGTTTATCACTGCGCATGAAGAAATGACCACCTCCAACGTTTGGTTTATGTTTTATAAGCATTTTTAATTTTATTGCTTAAATCGCATTTTCTTGGCGAGCTGAGCGCTTTTTCTGAATTGTGCCGCTCCCGTCACTCTGGTTAGGTTGGCATCGAAAAAAACGCTCTCGGGTGCTTTAGAGTGCCGAGTTATTCACTGCGCATGAAGTAATGACCACCTCCAACGTTTGGTTTATGTTTAATAAGCATTTTTAATTTTATTGCTTAAATCGCATTTTCTCGGCGAGCTGAGCACTTTTTCTGAATTGTGCCGCTCCCGTCACTCTGGTTAGGTTGGCATCGAAAAAAACGCTCTCGGGTGCTTTAGAGTGCCGAGTTTATTACTGCGCATTAGGAAATGACCACCTCCAACGTTTGGTTTATGTTTTATAAGCATTTTTAATTTTATTGCTTAAATCGCATTTTCTCGGCGAGCTGAGCGCTTTTTCTGAATTGTGCCGCTCCCGTCACTCTGGTTAGGTTGGCATCGAAAAAAACGCTCTCGGGTGCTTTAGAGTGCCGAGTTTATTACTGCGCATTAAGAAATGACCACCTCCAACGTTTGGTCTATGTTTTATAAGCATTTTTAATTTTATTGCTTAAATCGCATTTTCTCGGCGAGCTGAGCACTTTTTCTGAATTGTGCCGCTCCCGTCACTCTGGTTAGGTTGGCATCGAAAAAAACGCTCTCGGGTGCTTTAGAGTGCCGAGTTTATTACTGCGCATTAAGAAATGACCACCTCCAACGTTTGGTTTATGTTTTATAAGCATTTTTAATTTTATTGCTTAAATCGCATTTTCTCGGCGAGCTGAGCACTTTTTCTGAATTGTGCCGCTCCCGTCACTCTGGTTAGGTTGGCATCGAAAAAAACGCTCTCGGGTGCTTTAGAGTGCCGAGTTTATTACTGCGCATTAAGAAATGACCACCTCCAACGTTTGGTTTATGTTTTATAAGCATTTTTAATTTTATTGCTTAAATCGCATTTTCTCGGCGAGCTGAGCACTTTTTCTGAATTGTGCCGCTCCCGTCACTCTGGTTAGGTTGGCATCGAAAAAAACGCTCTCGGGTGCTTTAGAGTGCCGAGTTATTCACTGCGCATGAAGAAATGACCACCTCCAACGTTTGGTTTATGTTTTATAAGCATTTTTAATTTTATTGCTTAAATCGCATTTTCTCGGCGAGCTGAGCACTTTTTCTGAATTGTGCCGCTCCCGTCACTCTGGTTAGGTTGGCATCGAAAAAAACGCTCTCGGGTGCTTTAGAGTGCCGAGTTTATTACTGCGCATTGAGAAATGACCACCTCCAACGTTTGGTTTATGTTTTATAAGCATTTTTAATTTTATTGCTTAAATCGCATTTTCTCGGCGAGCTGAGCACTTTTTCTGAATTGTGCCGCTCCCGTCACTCTGGTTAGGTTGGCATCGAAAAAAACGCTCTCGGGTGCTTTAGAGTGCCGAGTTTATTACTGCGCATTAAGAAATGACCACCTCCAACGTTTGGTTTATGTTTTATAAGCATTTTTAATTTTATTGCTTAAATCGCATTTTCTCGGCGAGCTGAGCACTTTTTCTGAATTGTGCCGCTCCCGTCACTCTGGTTAGGTTGGCATCGAAAAAAACGCTCTCGGGTGCTTTAGAGTGCCGAGTTTATTACTGCGCATTAAGAAATGACCACCTCCAACGTTTGGTTTATGTTTTATAAGCATTTTTAATTTTATTGCTTAAATCGCATTTTCTCGGCGAGCTGAGCGCTTTTTTCTGAATTGTGCCGCTCCCGTCACTCTGGTCAGGTTGGCATCGAAAAAAACGCTCTCGGGTGCTTTAGAGTGCCGAGTTATTCACTGCGCATGAAGAAATGACCACCTCCAACGTTTGGTTTATGTTTAATAAGCATTTTTAATTTTATTGCTTAAATCGCATTTTCTCGGCGAGCTGAGCACTTTTTCTGAATTGTGCCGCTCCCGTCACTCTGGTTAGGTTGGCATCGAAAAAAACGCTCTCGGGTGCTTTAGAGTGCCGAGTTTATTACTGCGCATTAAGAAATGACCACCTCCAACGTTTGGTTTATGTTTTATAAGCATTTTTAATTTTATTGCTTAAATCGCATTTTCTCGGCGAGCTGAGCACATTTTCTGAATTGTGCCGCTCCCGTCACTCTGGTTAGGTTGGCATCGAAAAAAACGCTCTCGGGTGCTTTAGAGTGCCGAGTTTATCACTGCGCATGAAGAAATGACCACCTCCAACGTTTGGTTTATGTTTAATAAGCATTTTTAATTTTATTGCTTAAATCGCATTTTCTCGGCGAGCTGAGCACTTTTTCTGAATTGTGCCGCTCCCGTCACTCTGGTTAGGTTGGCATCGAAAAAAACGCTCTCGGGTGCTTTAGAGTGCCGACTTTATCACTGCGCATGAAGAAATGACCACCTCCAACGTTTGGTTTATGTTTTATAAGCATTTTTAATTTTATTGCTTAAATCGCATTTTCTCGGCGAGCTGAGCACTTTTTCTGAATTGTGCCGCTCCCGTCACTCTGGTTAGGTTGGCATCGAAAAAAACGCTCTCGGGTGCTTTAGAGTGCCGAGTTTATCACTGCGCATGAAGAAATGACCACCTCCAACGTTTGGTTTATGTTTTATAAGCATTTTTAATTTTATTGCTTAAATCGCATTTTCTCGGCGAGCTGAGCGCTTTTTCTGAATTGTGCCGCTCCCGTAACTCTGGTTAGGTTGGCATCGAAAAAAACGCTCTCGGGAGCTTTAGAGTGCCGAGTTTATCACTGCGCATGAAGAAATGACCACTTCCAACGTTTGGTTTATGTTTTATAAGCATTTTTAATTTTATTGCTTAAATCGCATTTTCTCGGCGAGCTGAGCACTTTTTCTGAATTGTGCCGCTCCCGTCACTCTGGTTAGGTTGGCATCGAAAAAAACGCTCTCGGGTGCTTTAGAGTGCCGAGTTTATCACTGCGCATGAAGAAATGACCACCTCCAACGTTTGGTTTATGTTTTATAAGCATTTTTAATTTTATTGCTTAAATCGCATTTTCTTGGCGAGCTGAGCGCTTTTTCTGAATTGTGCCGCTCCCGTCACTCTGGTTAGGTTGGCATCGAAAAAAACGCTCTCGGGTGCTTTAGAGTGCCGAGTTATTCACTGCGCATGAAGAAATGACCACCTCCAATGTTTGGTTTATGTTTAATAAGCATTTTTAATTGTATTGCTTAAATCGCATTTTCTCGGCGAGCTAGCGCTTTTTCTGAATTGTGCCGCTCCCGTCACTCTGGTTAGGTTGGCATCGAAAAAAACGCTCTCGGGTGCTTTAGAGTGCCGAGTTATTCACTGCGCATGAAGTAATGACCACCTCCAACGTTTGGTTTATGTTTAATAAGCATTTTTAATTTTATTGCTTAAATCGCATTTTCTCGGCGAGCTGAGCACTTTTTCTGAATTGTGCCGCTCCCGTCACTCTGGTTAGGTTGGCATCGAAAAAAACGCTCTCGGGTGCTTTAGAGTGCCGAGTTTATTACTGCGCATTAGGAAATGACCACCTCCAACGTTTGGTTTATGTTTTATAAGCATTTTTAATTTTATTGCTTAAATCGCATTTTCTCGGCGAGCTGAGCGCTTTTTCTGAATTGTGCCGCTCCCGTCACTCTGGTTAGGTTGGCATCGAAAAAAACGCTCTCGGGTGCTTTAGAGTGCCGAGTTTATTACTGCGCATTAAGAAATGACCACCTCCAACGTTTGGTCTATGTTTTATAAGCATTTTTAATTTTATTGCTTAAATCGCATTTTCTCGGCGAGCTGAGCACTTTTTCTGAATTGTGCCGCTCCCGTCACTCTGGTTAGGTTGGCATCGAAAAAAACGCTCTCGGGTGCTTTAGAGTGCCGAGTTATTCACTGCGCATGAAGAAATGACCACCTCCAACGTTTGGTTTATGTTTAATAAGCATTTTTAATTTTATTGCTTGAATCGCATTTTCTCGGCGAGCTGAGCACTTTTTCTGAATTGTGCCGATCCCGTCACTCTGGTTAGGTTGGCATCGAAAAAAACGCTCTCGGGTGCTTTAGAGTGCCGAGTTTATCACTGCGCATGAAGAAATGACCACCTCCAACGTTTGGTTTATGTTTTATAAGCATTTTTAATTTTATTGCTTAAATCGCATTTTCTCGGCGAGCTGAGCGCTTTTTCTGAATTGTGCCGCTCCCGTCACTCTGGTTAGGTTGGCATCGAAAAAAACGCTCTCGGGTGCTTTAGAGTGCCGAGTTTATCACTGCGCATGAAGAAATGACCACCTCCAACGTTTGGTTTATGTTTAATAAGCATTTTTAATTTTATTGCTTAAATCGCATTTTCTCGGCGAGCTGAGCACTTTTTCTGAATTGTGCCGCTCCCGTCACTCTGGTTAGGTTGGCATCGAAAAAAACGCTCTCGGGTGCTTTAGAGTGCCGAGTTTATTACTGCGCATTAGGAAATGACCACCTCCAACGTTTGGTTTATGTTTTATAAGCATTTTTAATTTTATTGCTTAAATCGCATTTTCTCGGGGAGCTGAGCGCTTTTTCTGAATTGTGCCGCTCCCGTCACTCTGGTTAGGTTGGCATCGAAAAAAACGCTCTCGGGTGCTTTAGAGTGCCGAGTTTATTACTGCGCATTAAGAAATGACCACCTCCAACGTTTGGTTTATGTTTTATAAGCATTTTTAATTTTATTGCTTAAATCGCATTTTCTCGGCGAGCTGAGCACTTTTTCTGAATTGTGCCGCTCCCGTCACTCTGGTTAGGTTGGCATCGAAAAAAACGCTCTCGGGTGCTTTAGAGTGCCGAGTTTATTACTGCGCATTGAGAAATGACCACCTCCAACGTTTGGTTTATGTTTTATAAGCATTTTTAATTTTATTGCTTAAATCGCATTTTCTCGGCGAGCTGAGCACTTTTTCTGAATTGTGCCGCTCCCGTCACTCTGGTTAGGTTGGCATCGAAAAAAACGCTCTCGGGTGCTTTAGAGTGCCGAGTTTATTACTGCGCATTAAGAAATGACCACCTCCAACGTTTGGTTTATGTTTTATAAGCATTTTTAATTTTATTGCTTAAATCGCATTTTCTCGGCGAGCTGAGCGCTTTTTCTGAATTGTGCCGCTCCCGTCACTCTGGTTAGGTTGGCATCGAAAAAAACGCTCTCGGGTGCTTTAGAGTGCCGAGTTTATCACTGCGCATGAATAAATGACCACCTCCAACGTTTGGTTTATGTTTTATAAGCATTTTTAATTTTATTGCTTAAATCGCATTTTCTCGGCGAGCTGAGCGCTTTTTCTGAATTGTGCCGCTCCCGTAACTCTGGTTAGGTTGGCATCGAAAAAAACGCTCTCGGGTGCTTTAGAGTGCCGAGTTTATCACTGCGCATGAAGAAATGACCACTTCCAACGTTTGGTTTATGTTTTATAAGCATTTTTAATTTTATTGCTTAAATCGCATTTTCTCGGCGAGCTGAGCACTTTTTCTGAATTGTGCCGCTCCCGTCACTCTGGTTAGGTTGGCATCGAAAAAAACGCTCTCGGGTGCTCTAGAGTGCCGAGTTTATTACTGCGCATTAAGAAATGACCACCTCCAACGTTTGGTTTATGTTTTATAAGCATTTTTAATTTTATTGCTTAAATCGCATTTTCTCGGCAAGCTGAGCACTTTTTCTGAATTGTGCCGCTCCCGTCACTCTGGTTAGGTTGGCATCGAAAAAAACGCTCTCGGGTGCTTTAGAGTGCCGAGTTTATTACTGCGCATTAAGAAATGACCACCTCCAACGTTTGGTTTATGTTTTATAAGCATTTTTAATTTTATTGCTTAAATCGCATTTTCTCGGCGAGCTGAGCACTTTTTCTGAATTGTGCCGCTCCCGTCACTCTGGTTAGGTTGGCATCGAAAAAAACGCTCTCGGGTGCTTTAGAGTGCCGAGTTATTCACTGCGCATGAAGAAATGACCACCTCCAACGTTTGGTTTATGTTTTATAAGCATTTTTAATTTTATTGCTTAAATCGCATTTTCTCGGCGAGCTGAGCACTTTTTCTGAATTGTGCCGCTCCCGTCACTCTGGTTAGGTTGGCATCGAAAAAAACGCTCTCGGGTGCTTTAGAGTGCCGAGTTTATCACTGCGCATGAAGAAATGACCACCTCCAACGTTTGGTTTATGTTTTATAAACATTTTTAATTTTATTGCTTAAATCGCATTTTCTCGGCGAGCTGAGCGCTTTTTCTGAATTGTGCCGCTCCCGTCACTCTGGTTAGGTTGGCATCGAAAAAAACGCTCTCGGGTGCTTTAGAGTGCCGAGTTATTCACTGCGCATGAAGAAATGACCACCTCCAATGTTTGGTTTATGTTTAATAAGCATTTTTAATTTTATTGCTTAAATCGCATTTTCTCGGCGAGCTGAGCGCTTTTTCTGAATTGTGCCGCTCCCGTCACTCTGGTTAGGTTGGCATCGAAAAAAACGCTCTCGGGTGCTTTAGAGTGCCGAGTTATTCACTGCGCATGAAGAAATGACCACCTCCAACGTTTGGTTTATGTTTAATAAGCATTTTTAATTTTATTGCTTAAATCGCATTTTCTCGGCGAGCTGAGCACTTTTTCTGAATTGTGCCGCTCCCGTCACTCTGGTTAGGTTGGCATCGAAAAAAACGCTCTCGGGTGCTTTAGAGTGCCGAGTTTATTACTGCGCATTAAGAAATGACCACCTCCAACGTTTGGTTTATGTTTTATAAGCATTTTTAATTTTATTGCTTAAATCGCATTTTCTCGGCGAGCTGAGCACTTTTTCTGAATTGTGCCGCTCCCGTCACTCTGGTTAGGTTGGCATCGAAAAAAACGCTCTCGGGTGCTTTAGAGTGCCGAGTTTATTACTGCGCATTAAGAAATGACCACCTCCAACGTTTGGTTTATGTTTTATAAGCATTTTTAATTTTATTGCTTAAATCGCATTTTCTCGGCGAGCTGAGCACTTTTTCTGAATTGTGCCGCTCCCGTCACTCTGGTTAGGTTGGCATCGAAAAAAACGCTCTCGGGTGCTTTAGAGTGCCGAGTTTATTACTGCGCATTAAGAAATGACCACCTCCAACGTTTGGTTTATGTTTTATAAGCATTTTTAATTTTATTGCTTAAATCGCATTTTCTCGGCGAGCTGAGCACTTTTTCTGAATTGTGCCGCTCCCGTCACTCTGGTTAGGTTGGCATCGAAAAAAACGCTCTCGGGTGCTTTAGAGTGCCGAGTTTATTACTGCGCATTAAGAAATGACCACCTCCAACGTTTGGTTTATGTTTTATAAGCATTTTTAATTTTATTGCTTAAATCGCATTTTCTCGGCGAGCTGAGCGCTTTTTCTGAATTGTGCCGCTCCCGTCACTCTGGTTAGGTTGGCATCGAAAAAAACGCTCTCGGGTGCTTTAGAGTGCCGAGTTATTCACTGCGCATGAAGAAATGACCACCTCCAACGTTTGGTTTATGTTTAATAAGCATTTTTAATTTTATTGCTTAAATCGCATTTTCTCGGCGAGCTGAGCACTTTTTCTGAATTGTGCCGCTCCCGTCACTCTGGTTAGGTTGGCATCGAAAAAAACGCTCTCGGGTGCTTTAGAGTGCCGAGTTTATTACTGCGCATTAAGAAATGACCACCTCCAACGTTTGGTTTATGTTTTATAAGCATTTTTAATTTTATTGCTTAAATCGCATTTTCTCGGCGAGCTGAGCACATTTTCTGAATTGTGCCGCTCCCGTCACTCTGGTTAGGTTGGCATCGAAAAAAACGCTCTCGGGTGCTTTAGAGTGCCGAGTTTATCACTGCGCATGAAGAAATGACCACCTCCAACGTTTGGTTTATGTTTAATAAGCATTTTTAATTTTATTGCTTAAATCGCATTTTCTCGGCGAGCTGAGCACTTTTTCTGAATTGTGCCGCTCCCGTCACTCTGGTTAGGTTGGCATCTAAAAAAACGCTCTTGGGTGCTTTAGAGTGCCGACTTTATCACTGCGCATGAAGAAATGACCACCTCCAACGTTTGGTTTATGTTTTATAAGCATTTTTAATTTTATTGCTTAAATCGCATTTTCTCGGCGAGCTGAGCACTTTTTCTGAATTGTGCCGCTCCCGTCACTCTGGTTAGGTTGGCATCGAAAAAAACGCTCTCGGGTGCTTTAGAGTGCCGAGTTTATCACTGCGCATGAAGAAATGACCACCTCCAACGTTTGGTTTATGTTTTATAAGCATTTTTAATTTTATTGCTTAAATCGCATTTTCTCGGCGAGCTGAGCGCTTTTTCTGAATTGTGCCGCTCCCGTAACTCTGGTTAGGTTGGCATCGAAAAAAACGCTCTCGGGAGCTTTAGAGTGCCGAGTTTATCACTGCGCATGAAGAAATGACCACTTCCAACGTTTGGTTTATGTTTTATAAGCATTTTTAATTTTATTGCTTAAATCGCATTTTCTCGGCGAGCTGAGCACTTTTTCTGAATTGTGCCGCTCCCGTCACTCTGGTTAGGTTGGCATCGAAAAAAACGCTCTCGGGTGCTTTAGAGTGCCGAGTTTATCACTGCGCATGAAGAAATGACCACCTCCAACGTTTGGTTTATGTTTTATAAGCATTTTTAATTTTATTGCTTAAATCGCATTTTCTTGGCGAGCTGAGCGCTTTTTCTGAATTGTGCCGCTCCCGTCACTCTGGTTAGGTTGGCATCGAAAAAAACGCTCTCGGGTGCTTTAGAGTGCCGAGTTATTCACTGCGCATGAAGAAATGACCACCTCCAATGTTTGGTTTATGTTTAATAAGCATTTTTAATTGTATTGCTTAAATCGCATTTTCTCGGCGAGCTAGCGCTTTTTCTGAATTGTGCCGCTCCCGTCACTCTGGTTAGGTTGGCATCGAAAAAAACGCTCTCGGGTGCTTTAGAGTGCCGAGTTATTCACTGCGCATGAAGTAATGACCACCTCCAACGTTTGGTTTATGTTTAATAAGCATTTTTAATTTTATTGCTTAAATCGCATTTTCTCGGCGAGCTGAGCACTTTTTCTGAATTGTGCCGCTCCCGTCACTCTGGTTAGGTTGGCATCGAAAAAAACGCTCTCGGGTGCTTTAGAGTGCCGAGTTTATTACTGCGCATTAGGAAATGACCACCTCCAACGTTTGGTTTATGTTTTATAAGCATTTTTAATTTTATTGCTTAAATCGCATTTTCTCGGCGAGCTGAGCGCTTTTTCTGAATTGTGCCGCTCCCGTCACTCTGGTTAGGTTGGCATCGAAAAAAACGCTCTCGGGTGCTTTAGAGTGCCGAGTTTATTACTGCGCATTAAGAAATGACCACCTCCAACGTTTGGTCTATGTTTTATAAGCATTTTTAATTTTATTGCTTAAATCGCATTTTCTCGGCGAGCTGAGCACTTTTTCTGAATTGTGCCGCTCCCGTCACTCTGGTTAGGTTGGCATCGAAAAAAACGCTCTCGGGTGCTTTAGAGTGCCGAGTTTATTACTGCGCATTAAGAAATGACCACCTCCAACGTTTGGTTTATGTTTTATAAGCATTTTTAATTTTATTGCTTAAATCGCATTTTCTCGGCGAGCTGAGCACTTTTTCTGAATTGTGCCGCTCCCGTCACTCTGGTTAGGTTGGCATCGAAAAAAACGCTCTCGGGTGCTTTAGAGTGCCGAGTTTATTACTGCGCATTAAGAAATGACCACCTCCAACGTTTGGTTTATGTTTTATAAGCATTTTTAATTTTATTGCTTAAATCGCATTTTCTCGGCGAGCTGAGCACTTTTTCTGAATTGTGCCGCTCCCGTCACTCTGGTTAGGTTGGCATCGAAAAAAACGCTCTCGGGTGCTTTAGAGTGCCGAGTTATTCACTGCGCATGAAGAAATGACCACCTCCAACGTTTGGTTTATGTTTTATAAGCATTTTTAATTTTATTGCTTAAATCGCATTTTCTCGGCGAGCTGAGCACTTTTTCTGAATTGTGCCGCTCCCGTCACTCTGGTTAGGTTGGCATCGAAAAAAACGCTCTCGGGTGCTTTAGAGTGCCGAGTTTATTACTGCGCATTGAGAAATGACCACCTCCAACGTTTGGTTTATGTTTTATAAGCATTTTTAATTTTATTGCTTAAATCGCATTTTCTCGGCGAGCTGAGCACTTTTTCTGAATTGTGCCGCTCCCGTCACTCTGGTTAGGTTGGCATCGAAAAAAACGCTCTCGGGTGCTTTAGAGTGCCGAGTTTATTACTGCGCATTAAGAAATGACCACCTCCAACGTTTGGTTTATGTTTTATAAGCATTTTTAATTTTATTGCTTAAATCGCATTTTCTCGGCGAGCTGAGCGCTTTTTCTGAATTGTGCCGCTCCCGTCACTCTGGTTAGGTTGGCATCGAAAAAAACGCTCTCGGGTGCTTTAGAGTGCCGAGTTTATCACTGCGCATGAAGAAATGACCACCTCCAACGTTTGGTTTATGTTTTATAAGCATTTTTAATTTTATTGCTTAAATCGCATTTTCTCGGCGAGCTGAGCGCTTTTTCTGAATTGTGCCGCTCCCGTCACTCTGGTTAGGTTGGCATCGAAAAAAACGCTCTCGGGTGCTTTAGAGTGCCGAGTTATTCACTGCGCATGAAGAAATGACCACCTCCAATGTTTGGTTTATGTTTAATAAGCATTTTTAATTGTATTGCTTAAATCGCATTTTCTCGGCGAGCTAGCGCTTTTTCTGAATTGTGCCGCTCCCGTCACTCTGGTTAGGTTGGCATCGAAAAAAACGCTCTCGGGTGCTTTAGAGTGCCGAGTTATTCACTGCGCATGAAGTAATGACCACCTCCAACGTTTGGTTTATGTTTAATAAGCATTTTTAATTTTATTGCTTAAATCGCATTTTCTCGGCGAGCTGAGCACTTTTTCTGAATTGTGCCGCTCCCGTCACTCTGGTTAGGTTGGCATCGAAAAAAACGCTCTCGGGTGCTTTAGAGTGCCGAGTTTATTACTGCGCATTAGGAAATGACCACCTCCAACGTTTGGTTTATGTTTTATAAGCATTTTTAATTTTATTGCTTAAATCGCATTTTCTCGGCGAGCTGAGCGCTTTTTCTGAATTGTGCCGCTCCCGTCACTCTGGTTAGGTTGGCATCGAAAAAAACGCTCTCGGGTGCTTTAGAGTGCCGAGTTTATTACTGCGCATTAAGAAATGACCACCTCCAACGTTTGGTCTATGTTTTATAAGCATTTTTAATTTTATTGCTTAAATCGCATTTTCTCGGCGAGCTGAGCACTTTTTCTGAATTGTGCCGCTCCCGTCACTCTGGTTAGGTTGGCATCGAAAAAAACGCTCTCGGGTGCTTTAGAGTGCCGAGTTTATTACTGCGCATTAAGAAATGCCCACCTCCAACGTTTGGTTTATGTTTTATAAGCATTTTTAATTTTATTGCTTAAATCGCATTTTCTCGGCGAGCTGAGCACTTTTTCTGAATTGTGCCGCTCCCGTCACTCTGGTTAGGTTGGCATCGAAAAAAACGCTCTCGGGTGCTTTAGAGTGCCGAGTTATTCACTGCGCATGAAGAAATGACCACCTCCAACGTTTGGTTTATGTTTAATAAGCATTTTTAATTTTATTGCTTGAATCGCATTTTCTCGGCGAGCTGAGCACTTTTTCTGAATTGTGCCGATCCCGTCACTCTGGTTAGGTTGGCATCGAAAAAAACGCTCTCGGGTGCTTTAGAGTGCCGAGTTTATCACTGCGCATGAAGAAATGACCACCTCCAACGTTTGGTTTATGTTTTATAAGCATTTTTAATTTTATTGCTTAAATCGCATTTTCTCGGCGAGCTGAGCGCTTTTTCTGAATTGTGCCGCTCCCGTCACTCTGGTTAGGTTGGCATCGAAAAAAACGCTCTCGGGTGCTTTAGAGTGCCGAGTTTATCACTGCGCATGAAGAAATGACCACCTCCAACGTTTGGTTTATGTTTAATAAGCATTTTTAATTTTATTGCTTAAATCGCATTTTCTCGGCGAGCTGAGCACTTTTTCTGAATTGTGCCGCTCCCGTCACTCTGGTTAGGTTGGCATCGAAAAAAACGCTCTCGGGTGCTTTAGAGTGCCGAGTTTATTACTGCGCATTAGGAAATGACCACCTCCAACGTTTGGTTTATGTTTTATAAGCATTTTTAATTTTATTGCTTAAATCGCATTTTCTCGGGGAGCTGAGCGCTTTTTCTGAATTGTGCCGCTCCCGTCACTCTGGTTAGGTTGGCATCGAAAAAAACGCTCTCGGGTGCTTTAGAGTGCCGAGTTTATTACTGCGCATTAAGAAATGACCACCTCCAACGTTTGGTTTATGTTTTATAAGCATTTTTAATTTTATTGCTTAAATCGCATTTTCTCGGCGAGCTGAGCACTTTTTCTGAATTGTGCCGCTCCCGTCACTCTGGTTAGGTTGGCATCGAAAAAAACGCTCTCGGGTGCTTTAGAGTGCCGAGTTTATTACTGCGCATTGAGAAATGACCACCTCCAACGTTTGGTTTATGTTTTATAAGCATTTTTAATTTTATTGCTTAAATCGCATTTTCTCGGCGAGCTGAGCACTTTTTCTGAATTGTGCCGCTCCCGTCACTCTGGTTAGGTTGGCATCGAAAAAAACGCTCTCGGGTGCTTTAGAGTGCCGAGTTTATTACTGCGCATTAAGAAATGACCACCTCCAACGTTTGGTTTATGTTTTATAAGCATTTTTAATTTTATTGCTTAAATCGCATTTTCTCGGCGAGCTGAGCGCTTTTTCTGAATTGTGCCGCTCCCGTCACTCTGGTTAGGTTGGCATCGAAAAAAACGCTCTCGGGTGCTTTAGAGTGCCGAGTTTATTACTGCGCATTAAGAAATGACCACCTCCAACGTTTGGTTTATGTTTTATAAGCATTTTTAATTTTATTGCTTAAATCGCATTTTCTCGGCGAGCTGAGCGCTTTTTCTGAATTGTGCCTGTCCCGTCACTCTGGTTAGGTTGGCATCGAAAAAAACGCTCTCGGGTGCTTTAGAGTGCCGAGTTATTCACTGCGCATGAAGAAATGACCACCTCCAACGTTTGGTTTATGTTTAATAAGCATTTTTAATTTTATTGCTTAAATCGCATTTTCTCGGCGAGCTGAGCGCTTTTTCTGAATTGTGCCGCTCCCGTCACTCTGGTTAGGTTTGCATCGAAAAAAAACGCTCTCGGGTGCTTTAGAGTGCCGAGTTATTCACTGCGCATGAAGAAATGACAACCTCCAACGTTTGGTTTATGTTTAATAAGCATTTTTAATTTTATTGCTTAAATCGCATTTTCTCGGCGAGCTGAGCACTTTTTCTGAATTGTGCCGTCCCGTCACTCTGGTTAGGTTGGCATCGAAAAAAACGCTCACGGGTGCTTTAGAGTGCCGAGTTTATTACTGCGCATTAAGAAATGACCACCTCCAACGTTTGGTTTATGTTTTATAAGCATTTTTAATTTTATTGCTTAAATCGCATTTTCTCGGCGAGCTGAGCACTTTTTCTGAATTGTGCCGCTCCCGTCACTCTGGTTAGGTTGGCATCGAAAAAAACGCTCTCGGGTGCTTTAGAGTGCCGAGTTATTCACTGCGCATGGAGAAATGACCACCTCCAACGTTTGGTTTATGTTTTATAAGCATTTTTAATTTTATTGCTTAAATCGCATTTTCTCGGCGAGCTGAGCACTTTTTCTGAATTGTGCCGCTCCCGTCACTCTGGTTAGGTTGGCATCGAAAAAAACGCTCTCGGGTGCTTTAGAGTGCCGAGTTTATCACTGCGCATGAAGAAATGACCACCTCCAACGTTTGGTTTATGTTTTATAAGCATTTTTAATTTTATTGCTTAAATCGCATTTTCTCGGCGAGCTGAGCGCTTTTTCTGAATTGTGCCGCTCCCGTCACTCTGGTTAGGTTGGCATCGAAAAAAACGCTCTCGGGTGCTTTAGAGTGCCGAGTTTATCACTGCGCATGAAGAAATGACCACCTCCAACGTTTGGTTTATGTTTTATAAGCATTTTTAATTTTATTGCTTAAATCGCATTTTCCCGGCGAGCTGAGCGCTTTTTCTGAATTGTGCCGCTCCCGTAACTCTGGTTAGGTTGGCATCGAAAAAAACGCTCTCGGGTGCTTTAGAGTGCCGAGTTTATCACTGCGCATGAAGAAATGACCACTTCCAACGTTTGGTTTATGTTTTATAAGCATTTTTAAATTTATTGCTTAAATCGCATTTTCTCGGCGAGCTGAGCGCTTTTTCTGAATTGTGCCGCTCCCGTAACTCTGGTTAGGTTGGCATCGAAAAAAACGCTCTCGGGTGCTTTAGAGTGCCGAGTTTATCACTGCGCATGAAGAAATGACCACTTCCAACGTTTGGTTTATGTTTTATAAGCATTTTTAATTTTATTGCTTAAATCGCATTTTCTCGGCGAGCTGAGCACTTTTTCTGAATTGTGCCGCTCCCGTCACTCTGGTTAGGTTGGCATCGAAAAAAACGCTCTCGGGTGCTCTAGAGTGCCGAGTTTATTACTGCGCATTAAGAAATGACCACCTCCAACGTTTGGTTTATGTTTTATAAGCATTTTTAATTTTATTGCTTAAATCGCATTTTCTCGGCGAGCTGAGCACTTTTTCTGAATTGTGCCGCTCCCGTCACTCTGGTTAGGTTGGCATCGAAAAAAACGCTCTCGGGTGCTTTAGAGTGCCGAGTTATTCACTGCGCATGAAGAAATGACCACCTCCAACGTTTGGTTTATGTTTTATAAGCATTTTTAATTTTATTGCTTAAATCGCATTTTCTCGGCGAGCTGAGCACTTTTTCTGAATTGTGCCGCTCCCGTCACTCTGGTTAGGTTGGCATCGAAAAAAACGCTCTCGGGTGCTTTAGAGTACCGAGTTTATCACTGCGCATGAAGAAATGACCACCTCCAACGTTTGGTTTATGTTTTATAAGCATTTTTAATTTTATTGCTTAAATCGCATTTTCTCGGCGAGCTGAGCGCTTTTTCTGAATTGTGCCGCTCCCGTCACTCTGGTTAGGTTGGCATCGAAAAAAACGCTCTCGGGTGCTTTAGAGTGCCGAGTTATTCACTGCGCATGAAGAAATGACCACCTCCAACGTTTGGTTTATGTTTAATAAGAATTTTTAATTTTATTGCTTAAATCGCATTTTCTCGGCGAGCTGAGCGCTTTTTCTGAATTGTGCCGCTCCCGTCACTCTGGTTAGGTTGGCATCGAAAAAAAACGCTCTCGGGTGCTTTAGAGTGCCGAGTTTATCACTGCGCATGAAGAAATGACCACCTCCAACGTTTGGTTTATGTTTTATAAGCATTTTTAATTTTATTGCTTAAATCGCATTTTCTCGGCGAGCTGAGCGCTTTTTCTGAATTGTGCCGCTCCCGTCACTCTGGTATGGTTGGCATCGAAAAAAACGCTCTCGGGTGCTTTAGAGTGCCGAGTTATTCACTGCGCATGAAGAAATGACCACCTCCAACGTTTGGTTTATGTTTAATAAGCATTTTTAATTTTATTGCTTAAATCGCATTTTCTCGGCGAGCTGAGCGCTTTTTCTGAATTGTGCCGCTCCCGTCACTCTGGTTAGGTTGGCATCGAAAAAAACGCTCTCGGGTGCTTTAGAGTGCCGAGTTATTCACTGCGCACGAAGAAATGACCACCTCCACCGTTTGGTTTATGTTTAATAAGCATTTTTAATTTTATTGCTTAAATCGCATTTTCTCGGCGAGCTGAGCACTTTTTCTGAATTGTGCCGCTCCCGTCACTCTGGTTAGGTTGGCATCGAAAAAAACGCTCTCGGGTGCTTTAGAGTGCCGAGTTTATTACTGCGCATTAAGAAATGACCACCTCCAACGTTTGGTTTATGTTTTATAAGCATTTTTAATTTTATTGCTTAAATCGCATTTTCTCGGCGAGCTGAGCACTTTTTCTGAATTGTGCCGCTCCCGTCACTCTGGTTAGGTTGGCATCAAAAAAAACGCTCTCGGGTGCTTTAGAGTGCCGAGTTATTCACTGCGCACGAAGAAATGACCACCTCCAACGTTTGGTTTATGTTATATAAGCATTTTTAATTTTATTGCTTAAATCGCATTTTCTCGGCGAGCTGAGCACTTTTTCTGAATTGTGCCGCTCCCGTCACTCTGGTTAGGTTGGCATCGAAAAAAACGCTCTCGGGTGCTCTAGAGTGCCGAGTTTATTACTGCGCATTAAGAAATGACCACCTCCAACGTTTGGTTTATGTTTTATAAGCATTTTTAATTTTATTGCTTAAATCGCATTTTCTCGGCGAGCTGAGCACTTTTTCTGAATTGTGCCACTCCCGTCACTCTGGTTAGGTTGGCATCGAAAAAAACGCTCTCGGGTGCTTTAGAGTGCCGAGTTTATTACTGCGCATTAAGAAATGACCACCTCCAACGTTTGGTTTATGTTTTATAAGCATTTTTAATTTTATTGCTTAAATCGCATTTTCTCGGCGAGCTGAGCACTTTTTCTGAATTGTGCCGCTCCCGTCACTCTGGTTAGGTTGGCATCGAAAAAAACGCTCTCGGGTGCTTTAGAGTGCCGAGTTATTCACTGCGCATGAAGAAATGACCACCTCCAACGTTTGGTTTATGTTTTATAAGCATTTTTAATTTTATTGCTTAAATCGCATTTTCTCGGCGAGCTGAGCACTTTTTCTGAATTGTGCCGCTCCCGTCACTCTGGTTAGGTTGGCATCGAAAAAAACGCTCTCGGGTGCTTTAGAGTGCCGAGTTATTCACTGCGCATGAAGAAATGACCACCTCCAACGTTTGGTTTATGTTTAATAAGCATTTTTAATTTTATTGCTTGAATCGCATTTTCTCGGCGAGCTGAGCACTTTTTCTGAATTGTGCCGATCCCGTCACTCTGGTTAGGTTGGCATCGAAAAAAACGCTATCGGGTGCTTTAGAGTGCCGAGTTTATCACTGCGCATGAAGAAATGACCACCTCCAACGTTTGGTTTATGTTTTATAAGCATTTTTAATTTTATTGCTTAAATCGCATTTTCTCGGCGAGCTGAGCGCTTTTTCTGAATTGTGCCGCTCCCGTCACTCTGGTTAGGTTGGCATCGAAAAAAACGCTCTCGGGTGCTTTAGAGTGCCGAGTTTATTGCTGCGCATGAAGAAATGACCACCTCCAACGTTTGGTTTATGTTTTATAAGTATTTTTAATTTTATTGCTTAAATCGCATTTTCTCGGCGAGCTGAGCACTTTTTCTGAATTGTGCCGCTCCCGTCACTCTGGTTAGGTTGGCATCGAAAAAAACGCTCTCGGGTGCTTTAGAGTGCCGAGTTTATCACTGCGCATGAAGAAATGACCACCTCCAACGTTTGGTTTATGTTTTATAAGCATTTTTAATTTTATTGCTTAAATCGCATTTTCTCGGCGAGCTGAGCGCTTTTTCTGAATTGTGCCTGTCCCGTCACTCTGGTTAGGTTGGCATCGAAAAAAACGCTCTCGGGTGCTTTAGAGTGCCGAGTTATTCACTGCGCATGAAGAAATGACCACCTCCAACGTTTGGTTTATGTTTAATAAGCATTTTTAATTTTATTGCTTAAATCGCATTTTCTCGGCGAGCTGAGCGCTTTTTCTGAATTGTGCCGCTCCCGTCACTCTGGTTAGGTTGGCATCGAAAAAAACGCTCTCGGGTGCTTTAGAGTGCCGAGTTATTCACTGCGCATGAAGAAATGACAACCTCCAACGTTTGGTTTATGTTTAATAAGCATTTTTAATTTTATTGCTTAAATCGCATTTTCTCGGCGAGCTGAGCACTTTTTCTGAATTGTGCCGCTCCCGTCACTCTGGTTAGGTTGGCATCGAAAAAAACGCTCTCGGGTGCTTTAGAGTGCCGAGTTTATTACTGCGCATTAAGAAATGACCACCTCCAACGTTTGGTTTATGTTTTATAAGCATTTTTAATTTTATTGCTTAAATCGCATTTTCTCGGCGAGCTGAGCGCTTTTTCTGAATTGTGCCGCTCCCGTCACTCTGGTTAGGTTGGCATCGAAAAAAACGCTCTCGGGTGCTTTAGAGTGCCGAGTTTATTACTGCGCATTAAGAAATGACCACCTCCAACGTTTGGTTTATGTTTTATAAGCATTTTTAATTTTATTGCTTAAATCGCATTTTCTCGGCGAGCTGAGCACTTTTTCTGAATTGTGCCGTCCCGTCACTCTGGTTAGGTTGGCATCGAAAAAAACGCTCACGGGTGCTTTAGAGTGCCGAGTTTATTACTGCGCATTAAGAAATGACCACCTCCAACGTTTGGTTTATGTTTTATAAGCATTTTTAATTTTATTGCTTAAATCGCATTTTCTCGGCGAGCTGAGCACTTTTTCTGAATTGTGCCGCTCCCGTCACTCTGGTTAGGTTGGCATCGAAAAAAACGCTCTCGGGTGCTTTAGAGTGCCGAGTTATTCACTGCGCATGGAGAAATGACCACCTCCAACGTTTGGTTTATGTTTTATAAGCATTTTTAATTTTATTGCTTAAATCGCATTTTCTCGGCGAGCTGAGCACTTTTTCTGAATTGTGCCGCTCCCGTCACTCTGGGTAGGTTGGCATCGAAAAAAACGCTCTCGGGTGCTTTAGAGTGCCGAGTTTATCACTGCGCATGAAGAAATGACCACCTCCAACGTTTGGTTTATGTTTTATAAGCATTTTTAATTTTATTGCTTAAATCGCATTTTCTCGGCGAGCTGAGCGCTTTTTCTGAATTGTGCCGCTCCCGTAACTCTGGTTAGGTTGGCATCGAAAAAAACGCTCTCGGGTGCTTTAGAGTGCCGAGTTTATTACTGCGCATTAGGAAATGACCACCTCCAACGTTTGGTTTATGTTTTATAAGCATTTTTAATTTTATTGCTTAAATCGCATTTTCTCGGCGAGCTGAGCGCTTTTTCTGAATTGTGCCGCTCCCGTCACTCTGGTTAGGTTGGCATCGAAAAAAACGCTCTCGGGTGCTTTAGAGTGCCGAGTTTATTACTGCGCATTAAGAAATGACCACCTCCAACGTTTGGTTTATGTTTTATAAGCATTTTTAATTTTATTGCTTAAATCGCATTTTCTCGGCGAGCTGAGCACTTTTTCTGAATTGTGCCGCTCCCGTCACTCTGGTTAGGTTGGCATCGAAAAAAACGCTCTCGGGTGCTTTAGAGTGCCGAGTTTATTACTGCGCATTAAGAAATGACCACCTCCAACGTTTGGTTTATGTTTTATAAGCATTTTTAATTTTATTGCTTAAATCGCATTTTCTCGGCGAGCTGAGCACTTTTTCTGAATTGTGCCGCTCCCGTCAATCTGGTTAGGTTGGCATCGAAAAAAACGCTCTCGGGTGCTTTAGAGTGCCGAGTTTATTACTGCGCATTAAGAAATGACCACCTCCAACGTTTGGTTTATGTTTTATAAGCATTTTTAATTTTATTGCTTAAATCGCATTTTCTCGGCGAGCTGAGCACTTTTTCTGAATTGTGCCGCTCCCGTCACTCTGGTTAGGTTGGCATCGAAAAAAACGCTCTCGGGTGCTTTAGAGTGCCGAGTTATTCACTGCGCATGAAGAAATGACCACCTCCAACGTTTGGTTTATGTTGAATAAGCATTTTTAATTTTATTGCTTGAATCGCATTTTCTCGGCGAGCTGAGCACTTTTTCTGAATTGTGCCGCTCCCGTCACTCTGGTTAGGTTGGCATCGAAAAAAACGCTCTCGGGTGCTTTAGAGTGCCGAGTTTATCACTGCGCATGAAGAAATGACCACCTCCAACGTTTGGTTTATGTTTTATAAGCATTTTTAATTTTATTGCTTAAATCGCATTTTCTCGGCGAGCTGAGCGCTTTTTCTGAATTGTGCCGCTCCCGTCACTCTGGTTAGGTTGGCATCGAAAAAAACGCTCTCGGGTGCTTTAGAGTGCCGAGTTTATCACTGCGCATGAAGAAATGACCACCTCCAACGTTTGGTTTATGTTTTATAAGCATTTTTAATTTTATTTCTTAAATCGCATTTTCTCGGCGACCTGAGCACTTTTTCTGAATTGTGCCGCTCCCGTCACTCTGGTTAGGTTGGCATCGAAAAAAACGCTCTCGGGTGCTTTAGAGTGCCGAGTTTATCACTGCGCATGAAGAAATGACCACCTCCAACGTTTGGTTTATGTTTTATAAGCATTTTTAATTTTATTGCTTAAATCGCATTTTCTCGGCGAGCTGAGCGCTTTTTCTGAATTGTGCCTGTCCCGTCACTCTGGTTAGGTTGGCATCGAAAAAAACGCTCTCGGGTGCTTTAGAGTGCCGAGTTATTCACTGCGCATGAAGAAATGACCACCTCCAACGTTTGGTTTATGTTTAATAAGCATTTTTAATTTTATTGCTTAAATCGCATTTTCTCGGCGAGCTGAGCGCTTTTTCTGAATTGTGCCGCTCCCGTCACTCTGGTTAGGTTTGCATCGAAAAAAACGCTCTCGGGTGCTTTAGAGTGCCGAGTTATTCACTGCGCATGAAGAAATGACAACCTCCAACGTTTGGTTTATGTTTAATAAGCATTTTTAATTTTATTGCTTAAATCGCATTTTCTCGGCGAGCTGAGCACTTTTTCTGAATTGTGCCGCTCCCGTCACTCTGGTTAGGTTGGCATCGAAAAAACGCTCTCGGGTGCTTTAGAGTGCCGAGTTTATTACTGCGCATTAAGAAATGACCACCTCCAACGTTTGGTTTATGTTTTATAAGCATTTTTAATTTTATTGCTTAAATCGCATTTTCTCGGCGAGCTGAGCGCTTTTTCTGAATTGTGCCGCTCCCGTCACTCTGGTTAGGTTGGCATCGAAAAAAACGCTCTCGGGTGCTTTAGAGTGCCGAGTTTATTACTGCGCATTAAGAAATGACCACCTCCAACGTTTGGTTTATGTTTTATAAGCATTTTTAATTTTATTGCTTAAATCGCATTTTCTCGGCGAGCTGAGCACTTTTTCTGAATTGTGCCGCTCCCGTCACTCTGGTTAGGTTGGCATCGAAAAAAACGCTCTCGGGTGCTCTAGAGTGCCGAGTTTATTACTGCGCATTAAGAAATGACCACCTCCAACGTTTGGTTTATGTTTTATAAGCATTTTTAATTTTATTGCTTAAATCGCATTTTCTCGGCGAGCTGAGCACTTTTTCTGAATTGTGCCGCTCCCGTCACTCTGGTTAGGTTGGCATCGAAAAAAACGCTCTCGGGTGCTTTAGAGTGCCGAGTTATTCACTGCGCATGAAGAAATGACCACCTCCAACGTTTGGTTTATGTTTTATAAGCATTTTTAATTTTATTGCTTAAATCGCATTTTCTCGGCGAGTCTGAGCACTTTTTCTGAATTGTGCCGCTCCCGTCACTCTGGTTAGGTTGGCATCGAAAAAACGCTCTCGGGTGCTTTAGAGTACCGAGTTTATCACTGCGCATGAAGAAATGACCACCTCCAACGTTTGGTTTATGTTTTATAAGCATTTTTAATTTTATTGCTTAAATCGCATTTTCTCGGCGAGCTGAGCGCTTTTTCTGAATTGTGCCGCTCCCGTCACTCTGGTTAGGTTGGCATCGAAAAAAACGCTCTCGGGTGCTTTAGAGTGCCGAGTTATTCACTGCGCATGAAGAAATGACCACCTCCAACGTTTGGTTTATGTTTAATAAGAATTTTTAATTTTATTGCTTAAATCGCATTTTCTCGGCGAGCTGAGCGCTTTTTCTGAATTGTGCCGCTCCCGTAACTCTGGTTAGGTTGGCATCGAAAAAAACGCTCTCGGGTGCTTTAGAGTGCCGAGTTTATCACTGCGCATGAAGAAATGACCACTTCCAACGTTTGGTTTATGTTTTATAAGCATTTTTAATTTTATTGCTTAAATCGCATTTTCTCGGCGAGCTGAGCGCTTTTTCTGAATTGTGCCGCTCCCGTAACTCTGGTTAGGTTGGCATCGAAAAAAACGCTCTCGGGTGCTTTAGAGTGCCGAGTTTATCACTGCGCATGAAGAAATGACCACTTCCAACGTTTGGTTTATGTTTTATAAGCATTTTTAATTTTATTGCTTAAATCGCATTTTCTCGGCGAGCTGAGCACTTTTTCTGAATTGTGCCGCTCCCGTCACTCTGGTTAGGTTGGCATCGAAAAAAAACGCTCTCGGGTGCTCTAGAGTGCCGAGTTTATTACTGCGCATTAAGAAATGACCACCTCCAACGTTTGGTTTATGTTTTATAAGCATTTTTAATTTTATTGCTTAAATCGCATTTTCTCGGCGAGCTGAGCACTTTTTCTGAATTGTGCCGCTCCCGTCACTCTGGTTAGGTTGGCATCGAAAAAAACGCTCTCGGGTGCTTTAGAGTGCCGAGTTATTCACTGCGCATGAAGAAATGACCACCTCCAACGTTTGGTTTATGTTTTATAAGCATTTTTAATTTTATTGCTTAAATCGCATTTTCTCGGCGAGCTGAGCACTTTTTCTGAATTGTGCCGCTCCCGTCACTCTGGTTAGGTTGGCATCGAAAAAAACGCTCTCGGGTGCTTTAGAGTGCCGAGTTTATCACTGCGCATGAAGAAATGACCACCTCCAACGTTTGGTTTATGTTTTATAAGCATTTTTAATTTTATTGCTTAAATCGCATTTTCTCGGCGAGCTGAGCGCTTTTTCTGAATTGTGCCGCTCCCGTCACTCTGGTTAGGTTGGCATCGAAAAAAACGCTCTCGGGTGCTTTAGAGTGCCGAGTTATTCACTGCGCATGAAGAAATGACCACCTCCAACGTTTGGTTTATGTTTAATAAGCATTTTTAATTTTATTGCTTAAATCGCATTTTCTCGGCGAGCTGAGCGCTTTTTCTGAATTGTGCCGCTCCCGTCACTCTGGTTAGGTTGGCATCGAAAAAAACGCTCTCGGGTGCTTTAGAGTGCCGAGTTATTCACTGCGCACGAAGAAATGACCACCTCCACCGTTTGGTTTATGTTTAATAAGCATTTTTAATTTTATTGCTTAAATCGCATTTTCTCGGCGAGCTGAGCACTTTTTCTGAATTGTGCCGCTCCCGTCACTCTGGTTAGGTTGGCATCGAAAAAAACGCTCTCGGGTGCTTTAGAGTGCCGAGTTTATTACTGCGCATTAAGAAATGACCACCTCCAACGTTTGGTTTATGTTTTATAAGCATTTTTAATTTTATTGCTTAAATCGCATTTTCTCGGCGAGCTGAGCACTTTTTCTGAATTGTGCCGCTCCCGTCACTCTGGTTAGGTTGGCATCGAAAAAAACGCTCTCGGGTGCTTTAGAGTGCCGAGTTATTCACTGCGCACGAAGAAATGACCACCTCCAACGTTTGGTTTATGTTATATAAGCATTTTTAATTTTATTGCTTAAATCGCATTTTCTCGGCGAGCTGAGCACTTTTTCTGAATTGTGCCGCTCCCGTCACTCTGGTTAGGTTGGCATCGAAAAAAACGCTCTCGGGTGCTCTAGAGTGCCGAGTTTATTACTGCCCATTAAGAAATGACCACCTCCAACGTTTGGTTTATGTTTTATAAGCATTTTTAATTTTATTGCTTAAATCGCATTTTCTCGGCGAGCTGAGCACTTTTTCTGAATTGTGCCACTCCCGTCACTCTGGTTAGGTTGGCATCGAAAAAAACGCTCTCGGGTGCTTTAGAGTGCCGAGTTTATTACTGCGCATTAAGAAATGACCACCTCCAACGTTTGGTTTATGTTTTATAAGCATTTTTAATTTTATTGCTTAAATCGCATTTTCTCGGCGAGCTGAGCACTTTTTCTGAATTGTGCCGCTCCCGTCACTCTGGTTAGGTTGGCATCGAAAAAAACGCTCTCGGGTGCTTTAGAGTGCCGAGTTATTCACTGCGCATGAAGAAATGACCACCTCCAACGTTTGGTTTATGTTTTATAAGCATTTTTAATTTTATTGCTTAAATCGCATTTTCTCGGCGAGCTGAGCACTTTTTCTGAATTGTGCCGCTCCCGTCACTCTGGTTAGGTTGGCATCGAAAAAAACGCTCTCGGGTGCTTTAGAGTGCCGAGTTATTCACTGCGCATGAAGAAATGACCACCTCCAACGTTTGGTTTATGTTTAATAAGCATTTTTAATTTTATTGCTTGAATCGCATTTTCTCGGCGAGCTGAGCACTTTTTCTGAATTGTGCCGATCCCGTCACTCTGGTTAGGTTGGCATCGAAAAAAACGCTATCGGGTGCTTTAGAGTGCCGAGTTTATCACTGCGCATGAAGAAATGACCACCTCCAACGTTTGGTTTATGTTTTATAAGCATTTTTAATTTTATTGCTTAAATCGCATTTTCTCGGCGAGCTGAGCGCTTTTTCTGAATTGTGCCGCTCCCGTCACTCTGGTTAGGTTGGCATCGAAAAAAACGCTCTCGGGTGCTTTAGAGTGCCGAGTTTATTGCTGCGCATGAAGAAATGACCACCTCCAACGTTTGGTTTATGTTTTATAAGTATTTTTAATTTTATTGCTTAAATCGCATTTTCTCGGCGAGCTGAGCACTTTTTCTGAATTGTGCCGCTCCCGTCACTCTGGTTAGGTTGGCATCGAAAAAAACGCTCTCGGGTGCTTTAGAGTGCCGAGTTTATCACTGCGCATGAAGAAATGACCACCTCCAACGTTTGGTTTATGTTTTATAAGCATTTTTAATTTTATTGCTTAAATCGCATTTTCTCGGCGAGCTGAGCGCTTTTTCTGAATTGTGCCTGTCCCGTCACTCTGGTTAGGTTGGCATCGAAAAAAACGCTCTCGGGTGCTTTAGAGTGCCGAGTTATTCACTGCGCATGAAGAAATGACCACCTCCAACGTTTGGTTTATGTTTAATAAGCATTTTTAATTTTATTGCTTAAATCGCATTTTCTCGGCGAGCTGAGCGCTTTTTCTGAATTGTGCCACTCCCGTCACTCTGGTTAGGTTGGCATCGAAAAAAACGCTCTCGGGTGCTTTAGAGTGCCGAGTTATTCACTGCGCATGAAGAAATGACAACCTCCAACGTTTGGTTTATGTTTAATAAGCATTTTTAATTTTATTGCTTAAATCGCATTTTCTCGGCGAGCTGAGCACTTTTTCTGAATTGTGCCGCTCCCGTCACTCTGGTTAGGTTGGCATCGAAAAAAACGCTCTCGGGTGCTTTAGAGTGCCGAGTTTATTACTGCGCATTAAGAAATGACCACCTCCAACGTTTGGTTTATGTTTTATAAGCATTTTTAATTTTATTGCTTAAATCGCATTTTCTCGGCGAGCTGAGCGCTTTTTCTGAATTGTGCCGCTCCCGTCACTCTGGTTAGGTTGGCATCGAAAAAAACGCTCTCGGGTGCTTTAGAGTGCCGAGTTTATTACTGCGCATTAAGAAATGACCACCTCCAACGTTTGGTTTATGTTTTATAAGCATTTTTAATTTTATTGCTTAAATCGCATTTTCTCGGCGAGCTGAGCACTTTTTCTGAATTGTGCCGTCCCGTCACTCTGGTTAGGTTGGCATCGAAAAAAACGCTCACGGGTGCTTTAGAGTGCCGAGTGTATTACTGCGCATTAAGAAATGACCACCTCCAACGTTTGGTTTATGTTTTATAAGCATTTTTAATTTTATTGCTTAAATCGCATTTTCTCGGCGAGCTGAGCACTTTTTCTGAATTGTGCCGCTCCCGTCACTCTGGTTAGGTTGGCATCGAAAAAAACGCTCTCGGGTGCTTTAGAGTGCCGAGTTATTCACTGCGCATGGAGAAATGACCACCTCCAACGTTTGGTTTATGTTTTATAAGCATTTTTAATTTTATTGCTTAAATCGCATTTTCTCGGCGAGCTGAGCACTTTTTCTGAATTGTGCCGCTCCCGTCACTCTGGGTAGGTTGGCATCGAAAAAAACGCTCTCGGGTGCTTTAGAGTGCCGAGTTTATCACTGCGCATGAAGAAATGACCACCTCCAACGTTTGGTTTATGTTTTATAAGCATTTTTAATTTTATTGCTTAAATCGCATTTTCTCGGCGAGCTGAGCGCTTTTTCTGAATTGTGCCGCTCCCGTAACTCTGGTTAGGTTGGCATCGAAAAAAACGCTCTCGGGTGCTTTAGAGTGCCGAGTTTATTACTGCGCATTAGGAAATGACCACCTCCAACGTTTGGTTTATGTTTTATAAGCATTTTTAATTTTATTGCTTAAATCGCATTTTCTCGGCGAGCTGAGCGCTTTTTCTGAATTGTGCCGCTCCCGTCACTCTGGTTAGGTTGGCATCGAAAAAAACGCTCTCGGGTGCTTTAGAGTGCCGAGTTTATTACTGCGCATTAAGAAATGACCACCTCCAACGTTTGGTTTATGTTTTATAAGCATTTTTAATTTTATTGCTTAAATCGCATTTTCTCGGCGAGCTGAGCACTTTTTCTGAATTGTGCCGCTCCCGTCACTCTGGTTAGGTTGGCATCGAAAAAAACGCTCTCGGGTGCTTTAGAGTGCCGAGTTTATTACTGCGCATTAAGAAATGACCACCTCCAACGTTTGGTTTATGTTTTATAAGCATTTTTAATTTTATTGCTTAAATCGCATTTTCTCGGCGAGCTGAGCACTTTTTCTGAATTGTGCCGCTCCCGTCAATCTGGTTAGGTTGGCATCGAAAAAAAACGCTCTCGGGTGCTTTAGAGTGCCGAGTTTATTACTGCGCATTAAGAAATGACCACCTCCAACGTTTGGTTTATGTTTTATAAGCATTTTTAATTTTATTGCTTAAATCGCATTTTCTCGGCGAGCTGAGCACTTTTTCTGAATTGTGCCGCTCCCGTCACTCTGGTTAGGTTGGCATCGAAAAAAACGCTCTCGGGTGCTTTAGAGTGCCGAGTTATTCACTGCGCATGAAGAAATGACCACCTCCAACGTTTTGTTTATGTTTAATAAGCATTTTTAATTTTATTGCTTGAATCGCATTTTCTCGGCGAGCTGAGCACTTTTTCTGAATTGTGCCGCTCCCGTCACTCTGGTTAGGTTGGCATCGAAAAAAACGCTCTCGGGTGCTTTAGAGTGCCGAGTTTATCACTGCGCATGAAGAAATGACCACCTCCAACGTTTGGTTTATGTTTTATAAGCATTTTTAATTTTATTGCTTAAATCGCATTTTCTCGGCGAGCTGAGCGCTTTTTCTGAATTGTGCCGCTCCCGTCACTCTGGTTAGGTTGGCATCGAAAAAAACGCTCTCGGGTGCTTTAGAGTGCCGAGTTTATCACTGCGCATGAAGAAATGACCACCTCCAACGTTTGGTTTATGTTTTATAAGCATTTTTAATTTTATTTCTTAAATCGCATTTTCTCGGCGACCTGAGCACTTTTTCTGAATTGTGCCGCTCCCGTCACTCTGGTTAGGTTGGCATCGAAAAAAACGCTCTCGGGTGCTTTAGAGTGCCGAGTTTATCACTGCGCATGAAGAAATGACCACCTCCAACGTTTGGTTTATGTTTTATAAGCATTTTTAATTTTATTGCTTAAATCGCATTTTCTCGGCGAGCTGAGCGCTTTTTCTGAATTGTGCCTGTCCCGTCACTCTGGTTAGGTTGGCATCGAAAAAAACGCTCTCGGGTGCTTTAGAGTGCCGAGTTATTCACTGCGCATGAAGAAATGACCACCTCCAACGTTTGGTTTATGTTTAATAAGCATTTTTAATTTTATTGCTTAAATCGCATTTTCTCGGCGAGCTGAGCGCTTTTTCTGAATTGTGCCGCTCCCGTCACTCTGGTTAGGTTTGCATCGAAAAAAACGCTCTCGGGTGCTTTAGAGTGCCGAGTTATTCACTGCGCATGAAGAAATGACAACCTCCAACGTTTGGTTTATGTTTAATAAGCATTTTTAATTTTATTGCTTAAATCGCATTTTCTCGGCGAGCTGAGCACTTTTTCTGAATTGTGCCGCTCCCGTCACTCTGGTTAGGTTGGCATCGAAAAAAACGCTCTCGGGTGCTTTAGAGTGCCGAGTTTATTACTGCGCATTAAGAAATGACCACCTCCAACGTTTGGTTTATGTTTTATAAGCATTTTTAATTTTATTGCTTAAATCGCATTTTCTCGGCGAGCTGAGCGCTTTTTCTGAATTGTGCCGCTCCCGTCACTCTGGTTAGGTTGGCATCGAAAAAAACGCTCTCGGGTGCTTTAGAGTGCCGAGTTTATTACTGCGCATTAAGAAATGACCACCTCCAACGTTTGGTTTATGTTTTATAAGCATTTTTAATTTTATTGCTTAAATCGCATTTTCTCGGCGAGCTGAGCACTTTTTCTGAATTGTGCCGTCCCGTCACTCTGGTTAGGTTGGCATCGAAAAAAACGCTCACGGGTGCTTTAGAGTGCCGAGTTTATTACTGCGCATTAAGAAATGACCACCTCCAACGTTTGGTTTATGTTTTATAAGCATTTTTAATTTTATTGCTTAAATCGCATTTTCTCGGCGAGCTGAGCACTTTTTCTGAATTGTGCCGCTCCCGTCACTCTGGTTAGGTTGGCATCGAAAAAAACGCTCTCGGGTGCTTTAGAGTGCCGAGTTATTCACTGCGCATGGAGAAATGACCACCTCCAACGTTTGGTTTATGTTTTATAAGCATTTTTAATTTTATTGCTTAAATCGCATTTTCTCGGCGAGCTGAGCACTTTTTCTGAATTGTGCCGCTCCCGTCACTCTGGTTAGGTTGGCATCGAAAAAAACGCTCTCGGGTGCTTTAGAGTGCCGAGTTTATCACTGCGCATGAAGAAATGACCACCTCCAACGTTTGGTTTATGTTTTATAAGCATTTTTAATTTTATTGCTTAAATCGCATTTTCTCGGCGAGCTGAGCGCTTTTTCTGAATTGTTCCGCTCCCGTCACTCTGGTTAGGTTGGCATCGAAAAAAACGCTCTCGGGTGCTTTAGAGTGCCGAGTTTATCACTGCGCATGAAGAAATGACCACCTCCAACGTTTGGTTTATGTTTTATAAGCATTTTTAATTTTATTGCTTAAATCGCATTTTCCCGGCGAGCTGAGCGCTTTTTCTGAATTGTGCCGCTCCCGTAACTCTGGTTAGGTTGGCATCGAAAAAAACGCTCTCGGGTGCTTTAGAGTGCCGAGTTTATCACTGCGCATGAAGAAATGACCACTTCCAACGTTTGGTTTATGTTTTATAAGCATTTTAAATTTTATTGCTTAAATCGCATTTTCTCGGCGAGCTGAGCGCTTTTTCTGAATTGTGCCGCTCCCGTAACTCTGGTTAGGTTGGCATCGAAAAAAACGCTCTCGGGTGCTTTAGAGTGCCGAGTTTATCACTGCGCATGAAGAAATGACCACTTCCAACGTTTGGTTTATGTTTTATAAGCATTTTTAATTTTATTGCTTAAATCGCATTTTCTCGGCGAGCTGAGCACTTTTTCTGAATTGTGCCGCTCCCGTCACTCTGGTTAGGTTGGCATCGAAAAAAACGCTCTCGGGTGCTCTAGAGTGCCGAGTTTATTACTGCGCATTAAGAAATGACCACCTCCAACGTTTGGTTTATGTTTTATAAGCATTTTTAATTTTATTGCTTAAATCGCATTTTCTCGGCGAGCTGAGCACTTTTTCTGAATTGTGCCGCTCCCGTCACTCTGGTTAGGTTGGCATCGAAAAAAACGCTCTCGGGTGCTTTAGAGTGCCGAGTTATTCACTGCGCATGAAGAAATGACCACCTCCAACGTTTGGTTTATGTTTTATAAGCATTTTTAATTTTATTGCTTAAATCGCATTTTCTCGGCGAGCTGAGCACTTTTTCTGAATTGTGCCGCTCCCGTCACTCTGGTTAGGTTGGCATCGAAAAAAACGCTCTCGGGTGCTTTAGAGTACCGAGTTTATCACTGCGCATGAAGAAATGACCACCTCCAACGTTTGGTTTATGTTTTATAAGCATTTTTAATTTTATTGCTTAAATCGCATTTTCTCGGCGAGCTGAGCGCTTTTTCTGAATTGTGCCGCTCCCGTCACTCTGGTTAGGTTGGCATCGAAAAAAACGCTCTCGGGTGCTTTAGAGTGCCGAGTTATTCACTGCGCATGAAGAAATGACCACCTCCAACGTTTGGTTTATGTTTAATAAGAATTTTTAATTTTATTGCTTAAATCGCATTTTCTCGGCGAGCTGAGCGCTTTTTCTGAATTGTGCCGCTCCCGTAACTCTGGTTAGGTTGGCATCGAAAAAAACGCTCTCGGGTGCTTTAGAGTGCCGAGTTTATCACTGCGCATGAAGAAATGACCACTTCCAACGTTTGGTTTATGTTTTATAAGCATTTTTAATTTTATTGCTTAAATCGCATTTTCTCGGCGAGCTGAGCGCTTTTTCTGAATTGTGCCGCTCCCGTAACTCTGGTTAGGTTGGCATCGAAAAAAACGCTCTCGGGTGCTTTAGAGTGCCGAGTTTATCACTGCGCATGAAGAAATGACCACTTCCAACGTTTGGTTTATGTTTTATAAGCATTTTTAATTTTATTGCTTAAATCGCATTTTCTCGGCGAGCTGAGCACTTTTTCTGAATTGTGCCGCTCCCGTCACTCTGGTTAGGTTGGCATCGAAAAAAAACGCTCTCGGGTGCTCTAGAGTGCCGAGTTTATTACTGCGCATTAAGAAATGACCACCTCCAACGTTTGGTTTATGTTTTATAAGCATTTTTAATTTTATTGCTTAAATCGCATTTTCTCGGCGAGCTGAGCACTTTTTCTGAATTGTGCCGCTCCCGTCACTCTGGTTAGGTTGGCATCGAAAAAAACGCTCTCGGGTGCTTTAGAGTGCCGAGTTATTCACTGCGCATGAAGAAATGACCACCTCCAACGTTTGGTTTATGTTTTATAAGCATTTTTAATTTTATTGCTTAAATCGCATTTTCTCGGCGAGCTGAGCACTTTTTCTGAATTGTGCCGCTCCCGTCACTCTGGTTAGGTTGGCATCGAAAAAAACGCTCTCGGGTGCTTTAGAGTACCGAGTTTATCACTGCGCATGAAGAAATGACCACCTCCAACGTTTGGTTTATGTTTTATAAGCATTTTTAATTTTATTGCTTAAATCGCATTTTCTCGGCGAGCTGAGCGCTTTTTCTGAATTGTGCCGCTCCCGTCACTCTGGTTAGGTTGGCATCGAAAAAAACGCTCTCGGGTGCTTTAGAGTGCCGAGTTATTCACTGCGCATGAAGAAATGACCACCTCCAACGTTTGGTTTATGTTTAATAAGAATTTTTAATTTTATTGCTTAAATCGCATTTTCTCGGCGAGCTGAGCGCTTTTTCTGAATTGTGCCGCTCCCGTAACTCTGGTTAGGTTGGCATCGAAAAAAACGCTCTCGGGTGCTTTAGAGTGCCGAGTTTATCACTGCGCATGAAGAAATGACCACTTCCAACGTTTGGTTTATGTTTTATAAGCATTTTTAATTTTATTGCTTAAATCGCATTTTCTCGGCGAGCTGAGCGCTTTTTCTGAATTGTGCCGCTCCCGTAACTCTGGTTAGGTTGGCATCGAAAAAAACGCTCTCGGGTGCTTTAGAGTGCCGAGTTTATCACTGCGCATGAAGAAATGACCACTTCCAACGTTTGGTTTATGTTTTATAAGCATTTTTAATTTTATTGCTTAAATCGCATTTTCTCGGCGAGCTGAGCACTTTTTCTGAATTGTGCCGCTCCCGTCACTCTGGTTAGGTTGGCATCGAAAAAAAACGCTCTCGGGTGCTCTAGAGTGCCGAGTTTATTACTGCGCATTAAGAAATGACCACCTCCAACGTTTGGTTTATGTTTTATAAGCATTTTTAATTTTATTGCTTAAATCGCATTTTCTCGGCGAGCTGAGCACTTTTTCTGAATTGTGCCGCTCCCGTCACTCTGGTTAGGTTGGCATCGAAAAAAACGCTCTCGGGTGCTTTAGAGTGCCGAGTTATTCACTGCGCATGAAGAAATGACCACCTCCAACGTTTGGTTTATGTTTTATAAGCATTTTTAATTTTATTGCTTAAATCGCATTTTCTCGGCGAGCTGAGCACTTTTTCTGAATTGTGCCGCTCCCGTCACTCTGGTTAGGTTGGCATCGAAAAAAACGCTCTCGGGTGCTTTAGAGTGCCGAGTTTATCACTGCGCATGAAGAAATGACCACCTCCAACGTTTGGTTTATGTTTTATAAGCATTTTTAATTTTATTGCTTAAATCGCATTTTCTCGGCGAGCTGAGCGCTTTTTCTGAATTGTGCCGCTCCCGTCACTCTGGTTAGGTTGGCATCGAAAAAAACGCTCTCGGGTGCTTTAGAGTGCCGAGTTATTCACTGCGCATGAAGAAATGACCACCTCCAACGTTTGGTTTATGTTTAATAAGCATTTTTAATTTTATTGCTTAAATCGCATTTTCTCGGCGAGCTGAGCGCTTTTTCTGAATTGTGCCGCTCCCGTCACTCTGGTTAGGTTGGCATCGAAAAAAACGCTCTCGGGTGCTTTAGAGTGCCGAGTTATTCACTGCGCACGAAGAAATGACCACCTCCACCGTTTGGTTTATGTTTAATAAGCATTTTTAATTTTATTGCTTAAATCGCATTTTCTCGGCGAGCTGAGCACTTTTTCTGAATTGTGCCGCTCCCGTCACTCTGGTTAGGTTGGCATCGAAAAAAACGCTCTCGGGTGCTTTAGAGTGCCGAGTTTATTACTGCGCATTAAGAAATGACCACCTCCAACGTTTGGTTTATGTTTTATAAGCATTTTTAATTTTATTGCTTAAATCGCATTTTCTCGGCGAGCTGAGCACTTTTTCTGAATTGTGCCGCTCCCGTCACTCTGGTTAGGTTGGCATCGAAAAAAACGCTCTCGGGTGCTTTAGAGTGCCGAGTTATTCACTGCGCACGAAGAAATGACCACCTCCAACGTTTGGTTTATGTTATATAAGCATTTTTAATTTTATTGCTTAAATCGCATTTTCTCGGCGAGCTGAGCGCTTTTTCTGAATTGTGCCGCTCCCGTCACTCTGGTTAGGTTGGCATCGAAAAAAACGCTCTCGGGTGCTTTAGAGTGCCGAGTTTATTACTGCGCATTAAGAAATGACCACCTCCAACGTTTGGTTTATGTTTTATAAGCATTTTTAATTTTATTGCTTAAATCGCATTTTCTCGGCGAGCTGAGCACTTTTTCTGAATTGTGCCGCTCCCGTCACTCTGGTTAGGTTGGCATCGAAAAAAACGCTCTCGGGTGCTTTAGAGTGCCGAGTTTATTACTGCGCATTAAGAAATGACCACCTCCAACGTTTGGTTTATGTTTTATAAGCATTTTTAATTTTATTGCTTAAATCGCATTTTCTCGGCGAGCTGAGCACTTTTTCTGAATTGTGCCGCTCCCGTCACTCTGGTTAGGTTGGCATCGAAAAAAACGCTCTCGGGTGCTTTAGAGTGCCGAGTTTATTACTGCGCATTAAGAAATGACCACCTCCAACGTTTGGTTTATGTTTTATAAGCATTTTTAATTTTATTGCTTAAATCGCATTTTCTCGGCGAGCTGAGCACTTTTTCTGAATTGTGCCGCTCCCGTCACTCTGGTTAGGTTGGCATCGAAAAAAACGCTCTCGGGTGCTTTAGAGTGCCGAGTTTATTACTGCGCATTAAGAAATGACCACCTCCAACGTTTGGTTTATGTTTTACAAGCATTTTTAATTTTATTGCTTAAATCGCATTTTCTCGGCGAGCTGAGCGCTTTTTCTGAATTGTGCCGCTCCCGTCACTCTGGTTAGGTTGGCATCGAAAAAAACGCTCTCGGGTGCTTTAGAGTGCCGAGTTATTCACTGCGCATGAAGAAATGACCACCTCCAACGTTTGGTTTATGTTTAATAAGCATTTTTAATTTTATTGCTTAAATCGCATTTTCTCGGCGAGCTGAGCACTTTTTCTGAATTGTGCCGCTCCCGTCACTCTGGTTAGGTTGGCATCGAAAAAAACGCTCTCGGGTGCTTTAGAGTGCCGAGTTTATTACTGCGCATTAAGAAATGACCACCTCCAACGTTTGGTTTATGTTTTATAAGCATTTTTAATTTTATTGCTTAAATCGCATTTTCTCGGCGAGCTGAGCGCTTTTTCTGAATTGTGCCGCTCCCGTCACTCTGGTTAGGTTGGCATTGAAAAAAACGCTCTCGGGTGCTTTAGAGTGCCGAGTTATTCACTGCGCATGAAGAAATGACCACCTCCAACGTTTGGTTTATGTTTAATAAGCATTTTTAATTTTATTGCTTAAATCGCATTTTCTCGGCGAGCTGAGCACTTTTTCTGAATTGTGCCGCTCCCGTCACTCTGGTTAGGTTGGCATCGAAAAAAACGCTCTCGGGTGCTTTAGAGTGCCGAGTTTATTACTGCGCATTAAGAAATGACCACCTCCAACGTTTGGTTTATGTTTTATAAGCATTTTTAATTTTATTGCTTAAATCGCATTTTCTCGGCGAGCTGAGCACTTTTTCTGAATTGTGCCGCTCCCGCCACTCTGGTTAGGTTGGCATCGAAAAAAAACGCTCTCGGGTGCTTTAGAGTGCCGAGTTTATTACTGCGCATTAAGAAATGACCACCTCCAACGTTTGGTTTATGTTTTATAAGCATTTTTAATTTTATTGCTTAAATCGCATTTTCTCGGCGAGCTGAGCACTTTTTCTGAATTGTGCCGCTCCCGTCACTTGGCATCGAAATAAACGCTCTCGGGTGCTTTAGAGTGCCGAGTTATTCACTGCGCATGAAGAAATGACCACCTCCAACGTTTGGTTTATGTTTTATAAGCATTTTTAATTTTATTGCTTAAATCGCATTTTCTCGGCGAGCTGAGCGCTTTTTCTGAATTGTGCCGCTCCCGTCACTCTGGTTAGGTTGGCATCGAAAAAAACGCTCTCGGGTGCTTTAGAGTGCCGAGTTTATTACTGCGCATTAAGAAATGACCACCTGCAACGTTTGGTTTATGTTTTATAAGCATTTTTAATTTTATTGCCTAAATCGCATTTTCTCGGCGAGCTGAGCACTTTTTCTGAATTGTGCCGCTCCCGTCACTCTGGTTAGGTTGGCATCGAAAAAAACGCTCTCGGGTGCTTTAGAGTGCCGAGTTTATTACTGCGCATTAAGAAATGACCACCTCCAACGTTTGGTTTATGTTTTATAAGCATTTTTAATTTTATTGCTTAAATCGCATTTTCTCGGCGAGCTGAGCACTTTTTCTGAATTGTGCCGCTCCCGTCACTCTGGCTAGGTTGGCATCGAAAAAAACGCTCTCGGGTGCTTTAGAGTGCCGAGTTATTCACTGCGCACGAAGAAATGACCACCTCCAACGTTTGGTTTATGTTTTATAAGCATTTTTAATTTTATTGCTTAAATCGCATTTTCTCGGCGAGCTGAGCGCTTTTTCTGAATTGTGCCGCTCCCGTCACTCTGGTTAGGTTGGCATCGAAAAAAACGCTCTCGGGTGCTTTAGAGTGCCGAGTTTATTACTGCGCATTAAGAAATGACCACCTCCAACGTTTGGTTTATGTTTTATAAGCATTTTTAATTTTATTGCTTAAATCGCATTTTCTCGGCGAGCTGAGCACTTTTTCTGAATTGTGCCGCTCCCGTCACTCTGGTTAGGTTGGCATCGAAAAAAACGCTCTCGGGTGCTTTAGAGTGCCGAGTTTATTACTGCGCATTAAGAAATGACCACCTCCAACGTTTGGTTTATGTTTTATAAGCATTTTTAATTTTATTGCTTAAATCGCATTTTCTCGGCGAGCTGAGCACTTTTTCTGAATTGTGCCGCTCCCTTCACTCTGGTTAGGTTGGCATCGAAAAAAACGCTCTCGGGTGCTTTAGAGTGCCGAGTTTATCACTGCGCATGAAGAAATGACCACCTCCAACGTTTGGTTTATGTTTTATAAGCATTTTTAATTTTATTGCTTAAATCGCATTTTCTCGGCGAGCTGAGCGCTTTTTCTGAATTGTGCCGCTCCCGTCACTCTGGTTAGGTTGGCATCGAAAAAAACGCTCTCGGGTGCTTTAGAGTGCCGAGTTATTCACTGCGCATGAAGAAATGACCACCTCCAACGTTTGGTTTATGTTTAATAAGCATTTTTAATTTTATTGCTTAAATCGCATTTTCTCGGCGAGCTGAGCGCTTTTTCTGAATTGTGCCGCTCCCGTCACTCTGGTTTGGTTGGCATCGAAAAAAACGCTCTCGGGTGCTTTAGAGTGCCGAGTTTATTACTGCGCATTAAGAAATGACCACCTCCAACGTTTGGTTTATGTTTTATAAGCATTTTTAATTTTATTGCTTAAATCGCATTTTCTCGGCGAGCTGAGCACTTTTTCTGAATTGTGCCGCTCTCGTCACTCTGGTTAGGTTGGCATCGAAAAAAACGCTCTCGGGTGCTTTAGAGTGCCGAGTTTATTACTGCGCATTAAGAAATGACCACCTCCAACGTTTGGTTTATGTTTTATAAGCATTTTTAATTTTATTGCTTAAATCGCATTTTCTCGGCGAGCTGAGCGCTTTTTCTGAATTGTGCCGCTCCCGTCACTCTGGTTAGGTTGGCATCGAAAAAAACGCTCTCGGGTGCTTTAGAGTGCCGAGTTATTCACTGCGCATGAAGAAATGACCACCTCCAACGTTTGGTTTATGTTTAATAAGCATTTTTAATTTTATTGCTTAAATCGCATTTTCTCGGCGAGCTGAGCACTTTTTCTGAATTGTGCCGCTCCCGTCACTCTGGTTAGGTTGGCATCGAAAAAAACGCTCTCGGGTGCTTTAGAGTGCCGAGTTTATTACTGCGCATTAAGAAATGACCACCTCCAACGTTTGGTTTATGTTTTATAAGCATTTTTAATTTTATTGCTTAAATCGCATTTTCTCGGCGAGCTGAGCACTTTTTCTGAATTGTGCCGCTCCCGTCACTCTGGTTAGGTTGGCATCGAAAAAAACGCTCTCGGGTGCTTTAGAGTGCCGAGTTTATCACTGCGCATGAATAAATGACCACCTCCAACGTTTGGTTTATGTTTAATAAGCATTTTTAATTTTATTGCTTAAATCGCATTTTCTCGGCGAGCTGAGCACTTTTTCTGAATTGTGCCGCTCCCGTCACTCTGGTTAGGTTGGCATCGAAAAAAACGCTCTCGGGTGCTTTAGAGTGCCGACTTTATCACTGCGCATGAAGAAATGACCACCTCCAACGTTTGGTTTATGTTTTATAAGCATTTTTAATTTTATTGCTTAAATCGCATTTTCTCGGCGAGCTGAGCGCTTTTTCTGAATTGTGCCGCTCCCGTCACTCTGGTTAGGTTGGCATCGAAAAAAACGCTCTCGGGTGCTTTAGAGTGCCGAGTTTATTACTGCGCATTAAGAAATGACCACCTCCAACGTTTGGTTTATGTTTTATAAGCATTTTTAATTTTATTGCTTAAATCGCATTTTCTCGGCGAGCTGAGCACTTTTTCTGAATTGTGCCGCTCCCGTCACTCTGGTTAGGTTGGCATCGAAAAAAACGCTCTCGGGTGCTTTAGAGTGCCGAGTTATTCACTGCGCATGAAGAAATGACCACCTCCAACGTTTGGTTTATGTTTTATAAGCATTTTTAATTTTATTGCTTAAATCGCATTTTCTCGGCGAGCTGAGCACTTTTTCTGAATTGTGCCGCTCCCGTCACTCTGGTTAGGTTGGCATCGAAAAAAACGCTCTCGGGTGCTCTAGAGTGCCGAGTTTATTACTGCGCATTAAGAAATGACCACCTCCAACGTTTGGTTTATGTTTTATAAGCATTTTTAATTTTATTGCTTAAATCGCATTTTCTCGGCGAGCTGAGCACTTTTTCTGAATTGTGCCGCTCCCGTCACTCTGGTTAGGTTGGCATCGAAAAAAACGCTCTCGGGTGCTTTAGAGTGCCGAGTTATTCACTGCGCATGAAGAAATGACCACCTCCAACGTTTGGTTTATGTTTTATAAGCATTTTTAATTTTATTGCTTAAATCGCATTTTCTCGGCGAGCTGAGCACCTTTTCTGAATTGTGCCGCTCCCGTCACTCTGGTTAGGTTGGCATCGAAAAAAACGCTCTCGGGTGCTTTAGAGTGCCGAGTTTATCACTGCGCATGAAGAAATGACCACCTCCAACGTTTGGTTTATGTTTTATAAGCATTTTTAATTTTATTGCTTAAATCGCATTTTCTCGGCGAGCTGAGCGCTTTTTCTGAATTGTGCCGCTCCCGTCACTCTGGTTAGGTTGGCATCGAAAAAAACGCTCTCGGGTGCTTTAGAGTGCCGAGTTATTCACTGCGCATGAAGAAATGACCACCTCCAACGTTTGGTTTATGTTTAATAAGCATTTTTAATTTTATTGCTTAAATCGCATTTTCTCGGCGAGCTGAGCGCTTTTTCTGAATTGTGCCGCTCCCGTCACTCTGGTTAGGTTGGCATCGAAAAAAACGCTCTCGGGTGCTTTAGAGTGCCGAGTTTATTACTGCGCATTAAGAAATGACCACCTCCAACGTTTGGTTTATGTTTTATAAGCATTTTTAATTTTATTGCTTAAATCGCATTTTCTCGGCGAGCTGAGCACTTTTTCTGAATTGTGCCGCTCCCGTCACTCTGGTTAGGTTGGCATCGAAAAAAACGCTCTCGGGTGCTTTAGAGTGCCGAGTTTATTACTGCGCATTAAGAAATGACCACCTCCAACGTTTGGTTTATGTTTTATAAGCATTTTTAATTTTATTGCTTAAATCGCATTTTCTCGGCGAGCTGAGCGCTTTTTCTGAATTGTGCCGCTCCCGTCACTCTGGTTAGGTTGGCATCGAAAAAAACGCTCTCGGGTGCTTTAGAGTGCCAAGTTATTCACTGCGCATGAAGAAATGACCACCTCCAACGTTTGGTTTATGTTTAATAAGCATTTTTAATTTTATTGCTTAAATCGCATTTTCTCGGCGAGCTGAGCACTTTTTCTGAATTGTGCCGCTCCCGTCACTCTGGTTAGGTTGGCATCGAAAAAAACGCTCTCGTGTGCTTTAGAGTGCCGAGTTTATTACTGCGCATTAAGAAATGACCACCTCCAACGTTTGGTTTATGTTTTATAAGCATTTTTAATTTTATTGCTTAAATCGCATTTTCTCGGCGAGCTGAGCACTTTTTCTGAATTGTGCCGCTCCCGTCACTCTGGTTAGGTTGGCATCGAAAAAAACGCTCTCGGGTGCTTTAGAGTGCCGAGTTTATCACTGCGCATGAGTAAATGACCACCTCCAACGTTTGGTTTATGTTTAATAAGCATTTTTAATTTTATTGCTTAAATCGCATTTTCTCGGCGAGCTGAGCACTTTTTCTGAATTGTGCCGCTCCCGTCACTCTGGTTAGGTTGGCATCGAAAAAAACGCTCTCGGGTGCTTTAGAGTGCCGACTTTATCACTGCGCATGAAGAAATGACCACCTCCAACGTTTGGTTTATGTTTTATAAGCATTTTTAATTTTATTGCTTAAATCGCATTTTCTCGGCGAGCTGAGCACTTTTTCTGAATTGTGCCGCTCCCGTCACTCTGGTTAGGTTGGCATCGAAAAAAACGCTCACGGGTGCTTTAGAGTGCCGAGTTTATTACTGCGCATTAAGAAATGACCACCTCCAACGTTTGGTTTATGTTTTATAAGCATTTTTAATTTTATTGCTTAAATCGCATTTTCTCGGCGAGCTGAGCACTTTTTCTGAATTGTGCCGCTCCCGTCACTCTGGTTAGGTTGGCATCGAAAAAAACGCTCTCGGGTGCTTTAGAGTGCCGAGTTATTCACTGCGCATGAAGAAATGACCACCTCCAACGTTTGGTTTATGTTTTATAAGCATTTTTAATTTTATTGCTTAAATCGCATTTTCTCGGCGAGCTGAGCGCTTTTTCTGAATTGTGCCGCTCCCGTAACTCTGGTTAGGTTGGCATCGAAAAAAACGCTCTCGGGTGCTTTAGAGTGCCGAGTTTATTACTGCGCATTAAGAAATGACCACCTCCAACGTTTGGTTTATGTTTTATAAGCATTTTTAATTTTATTGCTTAAATCGCATTTTCTCGGCGAGCTGAGCACTTTTTCTGAATTGTGCCGCTCCCGTCACTCTGGTTAGGTTGGCATCGAAAAAAACGCTCTCGGGTGCTTTAGAGTGCCGAGTTTATTACTGCGCATTAAGAAATGACCACCTCCAACGTTTGGTTTATGTTTTATAAGCATTTTTAATTTTATTGCTTAAATCGCATTTTCTCGGCGAGCTGAGCACTTTTTCTGAATTGTGCCGCTCCCGTCACTCTGGTTAGGTTGGCATCGAAAAAAACGCTATCGGGTGCTTTAGAGTGCCGAGTTATTCACTGCGCATGAAGAAATGACCACCTCCAACGTTTGGTTTATGTTTAATAAGCATTTTTAATTTTATTGCTTAAATCGCATTTTCTCGGCGAGCTGAGCACTTTTTCTGAATTGTGCCGCTCCCGTCACTCTGGTTAGGTTGGCATCGAAAAAAACGCTCTCGGGTGCTTTAGAGTGCCGAGTTTATTACTGCGCATTAAGAAATGACCACCTCCAACGTTTGGTTTATGTTTTATAAGCATTTTTAATTTTATTGCTTAAATCGCATTTTCTCGGCGAGCTGAGCACTTTTTCTGAATTGTGCCGCTCCCGTCACTCTGGTTAGGTTGGCATCGAAAAAAACGCTCTCGGGTGCTTTAGAGTGCCGAGTTTATTACTGCGCATTAAGAAATGACCACCTCCAACGTTTGGTTTATGTTTTATAAGCATTTTTAATTTTATTGCTTAAATCGCATTTTCTCGGCGAGCTGAGCACTTTTTCTGAATTGTGCCGCTCCCGTCACTTGGCATCGAAAAAAACGCTCTCGGGTGCTTTAGAGTGCCGAGTTATTCACTGCGCATGAAGAAATGACCACCTCCAACGTTTGGTTTATGTTTTATAAGCATTTTTAATTTTATTGCTTAAATCGCATTTTCTCGGCGAGCTGAGCGCTTTTTCTGAATTGTGCCGCTCCCGTCACTCTGGTTAGGTTGGCATCGAAAAAAACGCTCTCGGGTGCTTTAGAGTGCCGAGTTTATTACTGCGCATTAAGAAATGACCACCTCCAACGTTTGGTTTATGTTTTATAAGCATTTTTAATTATATTGCCTAAATCGCATTTTCTCGGCGAGCTGAGCACTTTTTCTGAATTGTGCCGCTCCCGTCACTTGGCATCGAAAAAAACGCTCTCGGGTGCTTTAGAGTGCCGAGTTATTCACTGCGCATGAAGAAATGACCACCTCCAACGTTTGGTTTATGTTTTATAAGCATTTTTAATTTTATTGCTTAAATCGCATTTTCTCGGCGAGCTGAGCGCTTTTTCTGAATTGTGCCGCTCCCGTCACTCTGGTTAGGTTGGCATCGAAAAAAACGCTCTCGGGTGCTTTAGAGTGCCGAGTTTATTACTGCGCATTAAGAAATGACCACCTCCAACGTTTGGTTTATGTTTTATAAGCATTTTTAATTATATTGCCTAAATCGCATTTTCTCGGCGAGCTGAGCACTTTTTCTGAATTGTGCCGCTCCCGTCACTTGGCATCGAAAAAAACGCTCTCGGGTGCTTTAGAGTGCCGAGTTATTCACTGCGCATGAAGAAATGACCACCTCCAACGTTTGGTTTATGTTTTATAAGCATTTTTAATTTTATTGCTTAAATCGCATTTTCTCGGCGAGCTGAGCGCTTTTTCTGAATTGTGCCGCTCCCGTCACTCTGGTTAGGTTGGCATCGAAAAAAACGCTCTCGGGTGCTTTAGAGTGCCGAGTTTATTACTGCGCATTAAGAAATGACCACCTCCAACGTTTGGTTTATGTTTTATAAGCATTTTTAATTTTATTGCCTAAATCGCATTTTCTCGGCGAGCTGAGCAATTTTACTGAATTGTGCCGCTCCCGTCACTCTGGTTAGGTTGGCATCGAAAAAAACGCTCTCGGGTGCTTTAGAGTGCCGAGTTTATTACTGCGCATTAAGAAATGACCACCTCCAACGTTTGGTTTATGTTTTATAAGCATTTTTAATTTTATTGCTTAAATCGCATTTTCTCGGCGAGCTGAGCACTTTTTCTGAATTGTGCCGCTCCCGTCACTCTGGTTAGGTTGGCATCGAAAAAAACGCTCTCGGGTGCTTTAGAGTGCCGAGTTATTCACTGCGCACGAAGAAATGACCACCTCCAACGTTTGGTTTATGTTTTATAAGCATTTTTAATTTTATTGCTTAAATCGCATTTTCTCGGCGAGCTGAGCGCTTTTTCTGAATTGTGCCGCTCCCGTCACTCTGGTTAGGTTGGCATCGAAAAAAACGCTCTCGGGTGCTTTAGAGTGCCGAGTTTATTACTGCGCATTAAGAAATGACCACCTCCAACGTTTGGTTTATGTTTTATAAGCATTTTTAATTTTATTGCTTAAATCGCATTTTCTCGGCGAGCTGAGCACTTTTTCTGAATTGTGCCGCTCCCGTCACTCTGGTTATGTTGGCATCGAAAAAAACGCTCTCGGGTGCTTTAGAGTGCCGAGTTTATTACTGCGCATTAAGAAATGACCACCTCCAACGTTTGGTTTATGTTTTATAAGCATTTTTAATTTTATTGCTTAAATCGCATTTTCTCGGCGAGCTGAGCACTTTTTCTGAATTGTGCCGCTCCCGTCACTCTGGTTAGGTTGGCATCGAAAAAAACGCTGTCGGGTGCTTTAGAGTGCCGAGTTATTCACTGCGCATGAAGAAATGACCACCTCCAACGTTTGGTTTATGTTTAATAAGCATTTTTAATTTTATTGCTTAAATCGCATTTTCTCGGCGAGCTGAGCACTTTTTCTGAATTGTGCCGCTCCCGTCACTCTGGTTAGGTTGGCATCGAAAAAAACGCTCTCGGGTGCTTTAGAGTGCCGAGTTTATTACTGCGCATTAAGAAATGACCACCTCCAACGTTTGGTTTATGTTTTATAAGCATTTTTAATTTTATTGCTTAAATCGCATTTTCTCGGCGAGCTGAGCACTTTTTCTGAATTGTGCCGCTCCCGTCACTGGTTAGGTTGGCATCGAAAAAAACGCTCTCGGGTGCTTTAGAGTGCCGAGTTATTCACTGCGCATGAAGAAATGACCACCTCCAACGTTTGGTTTATGTTTTATAAGCATTTTTAATTTTATTGCTTAAATCGCATTTTCTCGGCGAGCTGAGCGCTTTTTCTGAATTGTGCCGCTCCCGTAACTCTGGTTAGGTTGGCATCGAAAAAAACGCTCTCGGGTGCTTTAGAGTGCCGAGTTTATTACTGCGCATTAAGAAATGACCACCTCCAACGTTTGGTTTATGTTTTATAAGCATTTTTAATTTTATTGCTTAAATCGCATTTTCTCGGCGAGCTGAGCACTTTTTCTGAATTGTGCCGCTCCTGTCACTCTGGTTAGGTTGGCATCGAAGAAAACGCTCTCGGGTGCTTTAGAGTGCCGAGTTTATTACTGCGCATTAAGAAATGACCACCTCCAACGTTTGGTTTATGTTTTATAAGCATTTTTAATTTTATTGCTTAAATCGCATTTTCTCGGCGAGCTGAGCACTTTTTCTGAATTGTGCCGCTCCCGTCACTCTGGTTAGGTTGGCATCGAAAAAAACGCTATCGGGTGCTTTAGAGTGCCGAGTTATTCACTGCGCATGAAGAAAAGACCACCTCCAACGTTTGGTTTATGTTTAATAAGCATTTTTAATTTTATTGCTTAAATCGCATTTTCTCGGCGAGCTGAGCACTTTTTCTGAATTGTGCCGCTCCCGTCACTCTGGTTAGGTTGGCATCGAAAAAAACGCTCTCGGGTGCTTTAGAGTGCCGAGTTTATTACTGCGCATTAAGAAATGACCACCTCCAACGTTTGGTTTATGTTTTATAAGCATTTTTAATTTTATTGCTTAAATCGCATTTTCTCGGCGAGCTGAGCACTTTTTCTGAATTGTGCCGCTCCCGTCACTTGGCATCGAAAAAAACGCTCTCGGGTGCTTTAGAGTGCCGAGTTATTCACTGCGCATGAAGAAATGACCACCTCCAACGTTTGGTTTATGTTTTATAAGCATTTTTAATTTTATTGCTTAAATCGCATTTTCTCGGCGAGCTGAGCGCTTTTTCTGAATTGTGCCGCTCCCGTCACTCTGGTTAGGTTGGCATCGAAAAAAACGCTCTCGGGTGCTTTAGAGTGCCGAGTTTATTACTGCACATTAAGAAATGACCACCTCCAACGTTTGGTTTATGTTTTATAAGCATTTTTAATTGTATTGCCTAAATCGCATTTTCTCGGCGAGCTGAGCACTTTTTCTGAATTGTGCCGCTCCCGTCACTCTGGTTAGGTTGGCATCGAAAAAAACGCTCTCGGGTGCTTTAGAGTGCCGAGTTTATTACTGCGCATTAAGAAATGACCACCTCCAACGTTTGGTTTATGTTTTGTAAGCATTTTTAATTTTATTGCTTAAATCGCATTTTCTCGGCGAGCTGAGCACTTTTTCTGAATTGTGCCGCTCCCGTCACTGGTTAGGTTGGCATCGAAAAAAACGCTCTCGGGTGCTTTAGAGTGCCGACTTTATCACTGCGCATGAAGAAATGACCACCTCCAACGTTTGGTTTATGTTTTATAAGCATTTTTAATTTTATTGCTTAAATCGCATTTTCTCGGCGAGCTGAGCACTTTTTCTGAATTGTGCCGCTCCCGTCACTCTGGTTAGGTTGGCATCGAAAAAAACGCTCACGGGTGCTTTAGAGTGCCGAGTTTATTACTGCGCATGAAGAAATGACCACCTCCAACGTTTGGTTTACTGTTAAAAATGGCTGTGATATCTACAGTTAATCACTGTATTAAACACAGTAACCTTACTGTGTATGATCTTTACAGTAATTCGCTGTAATTGTTACAGTTAGACAGTGTAAACACGACAAAATCACAGTAGTATAAGTATTACAGTGGAAAACACAGTAGTTGAAGCATTACTGTAAGCAAAATCACAATAGCCAGTATTATACTGTAAATAGAAACGTAAGCTACTGTATTTTTATTGTCAATGTCGTTGATGAATGAACATTGAGAATTTATATTAACAGATTTTTATTTATATATATATATATATATATATATATATATATATATATATATATATATATATATATATATATATATATATATTATACATATTATCTGTTTATTTATTATTTATTCATCACTCTTACTATTGATTGTTTGAATTTTTGCCTTGTTTTTATATTGTGTCGCGTACTTGTATGTCTATCGTGTTATGTGTCTCGTCACCGTGGGATAGAGAAAACGTCATTTCGCTCTCTTTGTGTGTTGTGACATGTGGAGAGATTGACAATAAAGCTGACTTTGACTTTAAGGTTTTGACTTTGATATATATATATATATATATATTATATGATATATATATATATATGTATATCATAATGAAATCAATAATTATCATATAAATATCATATAAAAATTATGACTTTAATAATCATTATGTCATAATGACTTACCATGGCATTTTTTTTATTCCTAGCATTAGTTTTTTTCCGTTTTCACTGGCGGGTATGGGGTGACATGGGCTGACATGAATTTATCCAATGAGGATCGAGTGTGTTCAACGGTCCTGCTTTGAATGGCCAATCAGGTCAAAGTAAAGGGGACAAATCGCGATCACAGCGCTTGCATCTCTGGCTCCGACAACAACTTTTCTTATAAGACCTTGTCTTGTATTGTGTGTTTTTTTGTTGTGTTTCTATGTGTTTGCGTCGTCTGCGTTCATTTGTTTCACTTTGGCTGCGAAAACGGCACCGAGAGAGCGCTGTTTTTCGATCGCGAGAGAGAGGGCAGACAGAGCTAGCTACTGGTAACGTTAACTGTTAGCTAGCTTGTGATAGCAGTAACTTTAACTGACCAGATTGTCTTTTTTTTAAACTTACTGAAGCCACAAAATGATATATGTATATATATACATGTAGTCCTTGCTGCGACAGTACGATGGTCGTTACTGTGTCGTTATTTTATATTTTTATGCTGCGCAAGAGAAGAGTATTTTCCCGCCTTTCTTTTTTTCTTCACCTTCTCCGCCTCCGTATGCGTTTTCCTTCGGGAGGCAGCACCACCAAGCACACGTCGCGACGTCCAGAAACTCGGTAAGTAGGACTACTATCACTATAAGTAATAAAATAAAATAGTAATACACAAGTAGTAATCAGTTTGCTTGCCATCAGTTACTATATATGCTCCTTTTATCTGTTTTATGTACAGCTTGTAAGATGTGTATGCTCCCTGCCCTGTTTTTACAGTCATTCATGTGAACCAGATCATTTATAAAATGGACTGCTGTGAAATATGATTTTTGTTATGTCTGACTTTAAGGAGAGACAATCCTGACTGCAAAAAAATGGATGCTGTCGATCGAGGGGAGGGTCATAATCCCACCTGCTGCTCACGTGGCTGACTTCACCACTGTCTTGGCCACTCTCTTCGCCTGTTACTATGTTTTCAACCTAGAGTATCAGGTGGAAACCTGCACAACTTTGGAATTTATTCAGAGGTATTAACCGATAAAATTATATACCTAACTTTATTCCCACTGGCATTTTCTATATCTCTTTGATAATTGCAATTGTCTCAACCTGTAACTCATTTCATATGTTTTTGGTCAGGATTAATCCTGACTCCACCAAGTGCAGTGCCAAGGAGCAGATGAGCCGGAAGACTGGGAGAGTGGTGAGGAGAAAGACTTGATACATGAACCCCCATGTGATCTCCTTCATCATGGAGTTCATGAAGGCTTCACTTCATGGAGGCTAACTGACTAGATACAGGTGAGGTTCAGATAACGGTCACAACTAATTTGCATATCAGCTGTTTCAATGCAGAGATTTATTTTCTCTCCGATCTAACTTGCGACATATTCAAATCGATTTTTAATCATCTCATGAGTAATCGTTACATCCCTACTAATAATATAACTCCAACCTTGCTAATTGCATGAGTGTTCCTGCAGCCATGTGACACACTTCCTATCAGGAACAAGTATCTTGACATGACAACGACATCACCATCATCTTAATGTATTTTCTTCTTTAATTTCAGGGCTCCTGTTTTGTCCAAGCCCAAGGAAGTTTTGTCTAAAAGGTTTGGTAATGTGCTTTATGTTCCTGTTCACAAAAAAAATAAATAACCCTGTTAACAAATTTCTTGTTGTCTGTTGTTAATTGAAATATTTTAGAATATGGGTCATTCTATTAATGATTAATACTAAATCACTGATTCAGCATTTAAATTGTACAGTGAGAAACTCAATTTACAATGATTACCTGGTACCTACTGTTACTGCATTGCCATATACAATACCGTTCATTTGTTTGTACAGTAAATAAACCAGTTATTTAAAGGCAACTGAAAGCGCGGTATTTCATTGATATTTATTCTGCAGTTAAGCAACTAATACTGTAAATGCAAATAAAATTAGTTTTTAATTTTTTAGTATACAGTTAAAACATCTAACTGTAAATAAAACTGAAATCACAGTATTTAAATGTTATTTTGTATACAGTTAAACAACTAATACTGTAAACGCAACTGGAATCACAGTATTTAATTGTTATTTAGCATACAAAACATCTAATACTATAAATCCAACTGAAATCACAGTATTTAACTGTTATTTAGTCCACAGTTAAAACATCTAATACTGTAAATACAGCCAAAATCACAGTATTTAACTGGTTTTTGCTTTACAGTAAATACAATAATACTGTAAATAGGGAATACAGTATATCTACTGTAAAACGTTTTTACAGTAAGTTACTGGTTACTAGCTGCCAGTTAATTACTGTAAATTTCTCGGAATTTTTTTTACAGTATTGCTTAAATCGCATTTTCTCGGCGAGCTGAGCACTTTTTCTGAATTGTGCCGCTCCCGTCACTCTGGTTAGGTTGGCATCGAAAAAAACGCTCTCGGGTGCTTTAGAGTGCCGAGTTATTCACTGCGCATGAAGAAATGACCACCTCCAACGTTTGGTTTATGTTTTATAAGCATTTTTAATTTTATTGCTTAAATCGCATTTTCTCGGCGAGCTGAGCGCTTTTTCTGAATTGTGCCGCTCCCGTAACTCTGGTTAGGTTGGCATCGAAAAAAACGCTCTCGGGTGCTTTAGAGTGCCGAGTTTATTACTGCGCATTAAGAAATGACCACCTCCAACGTTTGGTTTATGTTTTATAAGCATTTTTAATTTTATTGCTTAAATCGCATTTTCTCGGCGAGCTGAGCACTTTTTCTGAATTGTGCCGCTCCCGTCACTCTGGTTAGGTTGGCATCGAAAAAAACGCTCTCGGGTGCTTTAGAGTGCCGAGTTTATTACTGCGCATTAAGAAATGACCACCTCCAACGTTTGGTTTATGTTTTATAAGCATTTTTAATTTTATTGCTTAAATCGCATTTTCTCGGCGAGCTGAGCACTTTTTCTGAATTGTGCCGCTCCCGTCACTCTGGTTAGGTTGGCTTCGAAAAAAACGCTATCGGGTGCTTTACAGTGCCGAGTTATTCACTGCGCATGAAGAAATGACCACCTCCAACGTTTGGTTTATGTTTAATAAGCATTTTTAATTTTATTGCTTAAATCGCATTTTCTCGGCGAGCTGAGCACTTTTTCTGAATTGTGCCGCTCCCGTCACTCTGGTTATAGGTTGGCATCGAAAAAAACGCTCTCGGGTGCTTTAGAGTGCCGAGTTTATTACTGCGCATTAAGAAATGACCACCTCCAACGTTTGGTTTATGTTTTATAAGCATTTTTAATTTTATTGCTTAAATCGCATTTTCTCGGCGAGCTGAGCACTTTTTCTGAATTGTGCCGCTCCCGTCACTCTGGTTAGGTTGGCATCGAAAAAAACGCTCTCGGGTGCTTTAGAGTGCCGAGTTATTCACTGCGCATGAAGAAATGACCACCTCCAACGTTTGGTTTATGTTTAATAAGCATTTTTAATTTTATTGCTTAAATCGCATTTTCTCGGCGAGCTGAGCACTTTTTCTGAATTGTGCCGCTCCCGTCACTCTGGTTAGGTTGGCATCGAAAAAAACGCTCTCGGGTGCTTTAGAGTGCCGAGTTTATTACTGCGCATTAAGAAATGACCACCTCCAACGTTTGGTTTATGTTTTATAAGCATTTTTAATTTTATTGCTTAAATCGCATTTTCTCGGCGAGCTGAGCGCTTTTTCTGAATTGTGCCGCTCCCGTCACTCTGGTTAGGTTGGCATCGAAAAAAACGCTCTCGGGTGCTTTAGAGTGCCGAGTTATTCACTGCGCATGAAGAAATGACGACCTCCAACGTTTGGTTTATGTTTAATAAGCATTTTTAATTTTATTGCTTAAATCGCATTTTCTCGGCGAGCTGAGCACTTTTTCTGAATTGTGCCGCTCCCGTCACTCTGGTTAGGTTGGCATCGAAAAAAACGCTCTCGGGTGCTTTAGAGTGCCGAGTTTATCTCTGCGCATGAAGAAATGACCACCTCCAACGTTTGGTTTATGTTTAATAAGCATTTTTAATTTTATTGCTTAAATCGCATTTTCTCGGCGAGCTGAGCACTTTTTCTGAATTGTGCCGCTCCCGTCACTCTGGTTAGGTTGGCATCGAAAAAAACGCTCTCGGGTGCTTTAGAGTGCCGACTTTATCACTGCGCATGAAGAAATGACCACCTCCAACGTTTGGTTTATGTTTTATAAGCATTTTTAATTTTATTGCTTAAATCGCATTTTCTCGGCGAGCTGAGCACTTTTTCTGAATTGTGCCGCTCCCGTCACTCTGGTTAGGTTGGCATCGAAAAAAACGCTCACGGGTGCTTTAGAGTGCCGAGTTTATTACTGCGCATTAAGAAATGACCACCTCCAACGTTTGGTTTATGTTTTATAAGCATTTTTAATTTTATTGCTTAAATCGCATTTTTTCGGCGAGCTGAGCACTTTTTCTGAATTGTGCCGCTCCCGTCACTCTGGTTAGGTTGGCATCGAAAAAAACGCTCTCGGGTGCTTTAGAGTGCCGAGTTATTCACTGCGCATGAAGAAATGACCACCTCCAAAGTTTGGTTTATGTTTTATAAGCATTTTTAATTTTATCGCTTAAATCGCATTTTCTCGGCGAGCTGAGCACTTTTTCTGAATTGTGCCGCTCCCGTCACTCTGGTTAGGTTGGCATCGAAAAAAACGCTCTCGGGTGCTTTAGAGTGCCGAGTTTATCACTGCGCATGAAGAAATGACCACCTCCAACGTTTGGTTTATGTTTTATAAGCATTTTTAATTTTATTGCTTAAATCGCATTTTCTCGGCGAGCTTAGCGCTTTTTCTGAATTGTGCCGCTCCCGTCACTCTGGTTAGGTTGGCATCGAAAAAATCGCTCTCGGGTGCTTTAGAGTGCCGAGTTTATCACTGCGCATGAAGAAATGACACTCCAACGTTTGGTTTATGTTTTATAAGCATTTTTAATTTTATTGCTTAAATCGCATTTTCTCGGCGAGCTGAGCGCTTTTTCTGAATTGTGCCGCTCCCGTAACTCTGGTTAGGTTGGCATCGAAAAAAACGCTCTCGGGTGCTTTAGAGTGCCGAGTTTATCACTGCGCATGAAGAAATGACCACTTCCAACGTTTGGTTTATGTTTTATAAGCATTTTTAATTTTATTGCTTAAATCGCATTTTCTCGGCGAGCTGAGCACTTTTTCTGAATTGTGCCGCTCCCGTCACTCTGGTTAGGTTGGCATCGAAAAAAACGCTCTCGGGTGCTCTAGAGTGCCGAGTTTATTACTGCGCATTAAGAAATGACCACCTCCAACGTTTGGTTTATGTTTTATAAGCATTTTTAATTTTATTGCTTAAATCGCATTTTCTCGGCGAGCTGAGCACTTTTTCTGAATTGTGCCGCTCCCGTCACTCTGGTTAGGTTGGCATCGAAAAAAACGCTCTCGGGTGCTTTAGAGTGCCGAGTTTATTACTGCGCATTGAGAAATGACCACCTCCAACGTTTGGTTTATGTTTTATAAGCATTTTTAATTTTATTGCTTAAATCGCATTTTCTCGGCGAGCTGAGCACTTTTTCTGAATTGTGCCGCTCCCGTCACTCTGGTTAGGTTGGCATCGAAAAAAACGCTCTCGGGTGCTTTAGAGTGCCGAGTTTATTACTGCGCAATAAGAAATGACCACCTCCAACGTTTGGTTTATGTTTTATAAGCATTTTTAATTTTATTGCTTAAATCGCATTTTCTCGGCGAGCTGAGCGCTTTTTCTGAATTGTGCCGCTCCCGTCACTCTGGTTAGGTTGGCATCGAAAAAAACGCTCTCGGGTGCTTTAGAGTGCCGAGTTTATCACTGCGCATGAAGAAATAACCACCTCCAACGTTTGGTTTATGTTTTATAAGCATTTTTAATTTTATTGCTTAAATCGCATTTTCTCGGCGAGCTGAGCGCTTTTTCTGAATTGTGCCGCTCCCGTAACTCTGGTTAGGTTGGCATCGAAAAAAACGCTCTCGGGTGCTTTAGAGTGCCGAGTTTATCACTGCGCATGAAGAAATGACCACTTCCAACGTTTGGTTTATGTTTTATAAGCATTTTTAATTTTATTGCTTAAATCGCATTTTCTCGGCGAGCTGAGCACTTTTTCTGAATTGTGCCGCTCCCGTCACTCTGGTTAGGTTGGCATCGAAAAAAACGCTCTCGGGTGCTCTAGAGTGCCGAGTTTATTACTGCGCATTAAGAAATGACCACCTCCAACGTTTGGTTTATGTTTTATAAGCATTTTTAATTTTATTGCTTAAATCGCATTTTCTCGGCGAGCTGAGCACTTTTTCTGAATTGTGCCGCTCCCGTCACTCTGGTTAGGTTGGCATCGAAAAAAACGCTCTCGGGTGCTTTAGAGTGCCGAGTTTATTACTGCGCATTAAGAAATGACCACCTCCAACGTTTGGTTTATGTTTTATAAGCATTTTTAATTTTATTGCTTAAATCGCATTTTCTCGGCGAGCTGAGCACTTTTTCTGAATTGTGCCGCTCCCGTCACTCTGGTTAGGTTGGCATCGAAAAAAACGCTCTCGGGTGCTTTAGAGTGCCGAGTTATTCACTGCGCATGAAGAAATGACCACCTCCAACGTTTGGTTTATGTTTTATAAGCATTTTTAATTTTATTGCTTAAATCGCATTTTCTCGGCGAGCTGAGCACTTTTTCTGAATTGTGCCGCTCCCGTCACTCTGGTTAGGTTGGCATCGAAAAAAACGCTCTCGGGTGCTTTAGAGTGCCGAGTTTATCACTGCGCATGAAGAAATGACCACCTCCAACGTTTGGTTTATGTTTTATAAGCATTTTTAATTTTATTGCTTAAATCGCATTTTCTCGGCGAGCTGAGCGCTTTTTCTGAATTGTGCCGCTCCCGTCACTCTGGTTAGGTTGGCATCGAAAAAAACGCTCTCGGGTGCTTTAGAGTGCCGAGTTATTCACTGCGCATGAAGAAATGACCACCTCCAATGTTTGGTTTATGTTTAATAAGCATTTTTAATTTTATTGCTTAAATCGCATTTTCTCGGCGAGCTGAGCGCTTTTTCTGAATTGTGCCGCTCCCGTCACTCTGGTTAGGTTGGCATCGAAAAAAACGCTCTCGGGTGCTTTAGAGTGCCGAGTTATTCACTGCGCATGAAGAAATGACCACCTCCAACGTTTGGTTTATGTTTAATAAGCATTTTTAATTTTATTGCTTAAATCGCATTTTCTCGGCGAGCTGAGCACTTTTTCTGAATTGTGCCGCTCCCGTCACTCTGGTTAGGTTGGCATCGAAAAAAACGCTCTCGGGTGCTTTAGAGTGCCGAGTTTATTACTGCGCATTAGGAAATGACCACCTCACGTTTGGTTTATGTTTTATAAGCATTTTTAATTTTATTGCTTAAATCGCATTTTCTCGGCGAGCTGAGCGCTTTTTCTGAATTGTGCCGCTCCCGTCACTCTGGTTAGGTTGGCGTCGAAAAAAACGCTCTCGGGTGCTTTAGAGTGCCGAGTTTATTACTGCGCATTAAGAAATGACCACCTCCAACGTTTGGTTTATGTTTTATAAGCATTTTTAATTTTATTGCTTAAATCGCATTTTCTCGGCGAGCTGAGCACTTTTTCTGAATTGTGCCGCTCCCGTCACTCTGGTTAGGTTGGCATCGAAAAAAACGCTCTCGGGTGCTTTAGAGTGCCGAGTTTATTACTGCGCATTAAGAAATGACCACCTCCAACGTTTGGTTTATGTTTTATAAGCATTTTTAATTTTATTGCTTAAATCGCATTTTCTCGGCGAGCTGAGCACTTTTTCTGAATTGTGCCGCTCCCGTCACTCTGGTTAGGTTGGCATCGAAAAAAACGCTCTCGGGTGCTTTAGAGTGCCGAGTTTATTACTGCGCATTAAGAAATGACCACCTCCAACGTTTGGTTTATGTTTTATAAGCATTTTTAATTTTATTGCTTAAATCGCATTTTCTCGGCGAGCTGAGCACTTTTTCTGAATTGTGCCGCTCCCGTCACTCTGGTTAGGTTGGCATCGAAAAAAACGCTCTCGGGTGCTTTAGAGTGCCGAGTTATTCACTGCGCATGAAGAAATGACCACCTCCAACGTTTGGTTTATGTTTTATAAGCATTTTTAGTTTTATTGCTTAAATCGCATTTTCTCGGCGAGCTGAGCACTTTTTCTGAATTGTGCCGCTCCCGTCACTCTGGTTAGGTTGGCATCGAAACAAAACGCTCTCGGGTGCTTTAGAGTGCCGAGTTTATCACTGCGCATGAAGAAATGACCACCTCCAACGTTTGGTTTATGTTTAATAAGCATTTTTAATTTTATTGCTTAAATCGCATTTTCTCGGCGAGCTTAGCGCTTTTTCTGAATTGTGCCGCTCCCGTCACTCTGGTTAGGTTGGCATCGAAAAAAACGCTCTCGGGTGCTTTAGAGTGCCGAGTTTATCACTGCGCATGAAGAAATGACCACCTCCAACGTTTGGTTTATGTTTTATAAGCATTTTTAATTTTATTGCTTAAATCGCATTTTCTCGGCGAGCTGAGCGCTTTTTCTGAATTGTGCCGCTCCCGTAACTCTGGTTAGGTTGGCATCGAAAAAAACGCTCTCGGGTGCTTTAGAGTGCCGAGTTTATCACTGCGCATGAAGAAATGACCACTTCCAACGTTTGGTTTATGTTTTATAAGCATTTTTAATTTTATTGCTTAAATCGCATTTTCTCGGCGAGCTGAGCACTTTTTCTGAATTGTGCCGCTCCCGTCACTCTGGTTAGGTTGGCATCGAAAAAAACGCTCTCGGGTGCTCTAGAGTGCCGAGTTTATTACTGCGCATTAAGAAATGACCACCTCCAACGTTTGGTTTATGTTTTATAAGCATTTTTAATTTTATTGCTTAAATCGCATTTTCTCGGCGAGCTGAGCACTTTTTCTGAATTGTGCCGCTCCCGTCACTCTGGTTAGGTTGGCATCGAAAAAAACGCTCTCGGGTGCTTTAGAGTGCCGAGTTTATCACTGCGCATGAAGAAATGACCACTTCCAACGTTTGGTTTATGTTTTATAAGCATTTTTAATTTTATTGCTTAAATCGCATTTTCTCGGCGAGCTGAGCACTTTTTCTGAATTGTGCCGCTCCCGTCACTCTGGTTAGGTTGGCATCGAAAAAAACGCTCTCGGGTGCTCTAGAGTGCCGAGTTTATTACTGCGCATTAAGAAATGACCACCTCCAACGTTTGGTTTATGTTTTATAAGCATTTTTAATTTTATTGCTTAAATCGCATTTTCTCGGCGAGCTGAGCACTTTTTCTGAATTGTGCCGCTCCCGTCACTCTGGTTAGGTTGGCATCGAAAAAAACGCTCTCGGGTGCTTTAGAGTGCCGAGTTTATTACTGCGCATTGAGAAATGACCACCTCCAACGTTTGGTTTATGTTTTATAAGCATTTTTAATTTTATTGCTTAAATCGCATTTTCTCGGCGAGCTGAGCACTTTTTCTGAATTGTGCCGCTCCCGTCACTCTGGTTAGGTTGGCATCGAAAAAAACGCTCTCGGGTGCTTTAGAGTGCCGAGTTTATTACTGCGCAATAAGAAATGACCACCTCCAACGTTTGGTTTATGTTTTATAAGCATTTTTAATTTTATTGCTTAAATCGCATTTTCTCGGCGAGCTGAGCGCTTTTTCTGAATTGTGCCGCTCCCGTCACTCTGGTTAGGTTGGCATCGAAAAAAACGCTCTCGGGTGCTTTAGAGTGCCGAGTTTATCACTGCGCATGAAGAAATAACCACCTCCAACGTTTGGTTTATGTTTTATAAGCATTTTTAATTTTATTGCTTAAATCGCATTTTCTCGGCGAGCTGAGCGCTTTTTCTGAATTGTGCCGCTCCCGTAACTCTGGTTAGGTTGGCATCGAAAAAAACGCTCTCGGGTGCTTTAGAGTGCCGAGTTTATCACTGCGCATGAAGAAATGACCACTTCCAACGTTTGGTTTATGTTTTATAAGCATTTTTAATTTTATTGCTTAAATCGCATTTTCTCGGCGAGCTGAGCACTTTTTCTGAATTGTGCCGCTCCCGTCACTCTGGTTAGGTTGGCATCGAAAAAAACGCTCTCGGGTGCTCTAGAGTGCCGAGTTTATTACTGCGCATTAAGAAATGACCACCTCCAACGTTTGGTTTATGTTTTATAAGCATTTTTAATTTTATTGCTTAAATCGCATTTTCTCGGCGAGCTGAGCACTTTTTCTGAATTGTGCCGCTCCCGTCACTCTGGTTAGGTTGGCATCGAAAAAAACGCTCTCGGGTGCTTTAGAGTGCCGAGTTTATTACTGCGCATTAAGAAATGACCACCTCCAACGTTTGGTTTATGTTTTATAAGCATTTTTAATTTTATTGCTTAAATCGCATTTTCTCGGCGAGCTGAGCACTTTTTCTGAATTGTGCCGCTCCCGTCACTCTGGTTAGGTTGGCATCGAAAAAAACGCTCTCGGGTGCTTTAGAGTGCCGAGTTATTCACTGCGCATGAAGAAATGACCACCTCCAACGTTTGGTTTATGTTTTATAAGCATTTTTAATTTTATTGCTTAAATCGCATTTTCTCGGCGAGCTGAGCACTTTTTCTGAATTGTGCCGCTCCCGTCACTCTGGTTAGGTTGGCATCGAAAAAAACGCTCTCGGGTGCTTTAGAGTGCCGAGTTTATCACTGCGCATGAAGAAATGACCACCTCCAACGTTTGGTTTATGTTTTATAAGCATTTTTAATTTTATTGCTTAAATCGCATTTTCTCGGCGAGCTGAGCGCTTTTTCTGAATTGTGCCGCTCCCGTCACTCTGGTTAGGTTGGCATCGAAAAAAACGCTCTCGGGTGCTTTAGAGTGCCGAGTTATTCACTGCGCATGAAGAAATGACCACCTCCAATGTTTGGTTTATGTTTAATAAGCATTTTTAATTTTATTGCTTAAATCGCATTTTCTCGGCGAGCTGAGCGCTTTTTCTGAATTGTGCCGCTCCCGTCACTCTGGTTAGGTTGGCATCGAAAAAAACGCTCTCGGGTGCTTTAGAGTGCCGAGTTATTCACTGCGCATGAAGAAATGACCACCTCCAACGTTTGGTTTATGTTTAATAAGCATTTTTAATTTTATTGCTTAAATCGCATTTTCTCGGCGAGCTGAGCACTTTTTCTGAATTGTGCCGCTCCCGTCACTCTGGTTAGGTTGGCATCGAAAAAAACGCTCTCGGGTGCTTTAGAGTGCCGAGTTTATTACTGCGCATTAGGAAATGACCACCTCACGTTTGGTTTATGTTTTATAAGCATTTTTAATTTTATTGCTTAAATCGCATTTTCTCGGCGAGCTGAGCGCTTTTTCTGAATTGTGCCGCTCCCGTCACTCTGGTTAGGTTGGCGTCGAAAAAAACGCTCTCGGGTGCTTTAGAGTGCCGAGTTTATTACTGCGCATTAAGAAATGACCACCTCCAACGTTTGGTTTATGTTTTATAAGCATTTTTAATTTTATTGCTTAAATCGCATTTTCTCGGCGAGCTGAGCACTTTTTCTGAATTGTGCCGCTCCCGTCACTCTGGTTAGGTTGGCATCGAAAAAAACGCTCTCGGGTGCTTTAGAGTGCCGAGTTTATTACTGCGCATTAAGAAATGACCACCTCCAACGTTTGGTTTATGTTTTATAAGCATTTTTAATTTTATTGCTTAAATCGCATTTTCTCGGCGAGCTGAGCACTTTTTCTGAATTGTGCCGCTCCCGTCACTCTGGTTAGGTTGGCATCGAAAAAAACGCTCTCGGGTGCTTTAGAGTGCCGAGTTTATTACTGCGCATTAAGAAATGACCACCTCCAACGTTTGGTTTATGTTTTATAAGCATTTTTAATTTTATTGCTTAAATCGCATTTTCTCGGCGAGCTGAGCACTTTTTCTGAATTGTGCCGCTCCCGTCACTCTGGTTAGGTTGGCATCGAAAAAAACGCTCTCGGGTGCTTTAGAGTGCCGAGTTATTCACTGCGCATGAAGAAATGACCACCTCCAACGTTTGGTTTATGTTTTATAAGCATTTTTAGTTTTATTGCTTAAATCGCATTTTCTCGGCGAGCTGAGCACTTTTTCTGAATTGTGCCGCTCCCGTCACTCTGGTTAGGTTGGCATCGAAAAAAAACGCTCTCGGGTGCTTTAGAGTGCCGAGTTTATCACTGCGCATGAAGAAATGACCACCTCCAACGTTTGGTTTATGTTTAATAAGCATTTTTAATTTTATTGCTTAAATCGCATTTTCTCGGCCAGCTGAGCACTTTTTCTGAATTGTGCCGCTCCCGTCACTCTGGTTAGGTTGGCATCGAAAAAAACGCTCTCGGGTGCTTTAGAGTGCCGACTTTATCACTGCGCATGAAGAAATGACCACCTCCAACGTTTGGTTTATGTTTTATAAGCATTTTTAATTTTATTGCTTAAATCGCATTTTCTCGGCGAGCTGAGCACTTTTTCTGAATTGTGCCGCTCCCGTCACTCTGGTTAGGTTGGCATCGAAAAAAACGCTCACGGGTGCTTTAGAGTGCCGAGTTTATCACTGCGCATGAAGAAATGACCACTTCCAACGTTTGGTTTATGTTTTATAAGCATTTTTAATTTTATTGCTTAAATCGCATTTTCTCGGCGAGCTGAGCGCTTTTTCTGAATTGTGCCGCTCCCGTAACTCTGGTTAGGTTGGCATCGAAAAAAACGCTCTCGGGTGCTTTAGAGTGCCGAGTTTATCACTGCGCATGAAGAAATGACCACTTCCAACGTTTGGTTTATGTTTTATAAGCATTTTTAATTTTATTGCTTAAATCGCATTTTCTCGGCGAGCTGAGCACTTTTTCTGAATTGTGCCGCTCCCGTCACTCTGGTTAGGTTGGCATCGAAAAAAACGCTCTCGGGTGCTCTAGAGTGCCGAGTTTATTACTGCGCATTAAGAAATGACCACCTCCAACGTTTGGTTTATGTTTTATAAGCATTTTTAATTTTATTGCTTAAATCGCATTTTCTCGGCGAGCTGAGCTTTTTTTCTGAATTGTGCCGCTCCCGTCACTCTGGTTAGGTTGGCATCGAAAAAAACGCTCTCGGGTGCTTTAGAGTGCCGAGTTATTCACTGCGCATGAAGAAATGACCACCTCCAACGTTTGGTTTATGTTTTATAAGCATTTTTAATTTTATTGCTTAAATCGCATTTTCTCGGCGAGCTGAGCACTTTTTCTGAATTGTGCCGCTCCCGTCACTCTGGTTAGGTTGGCATCGAAAAAAACGCTCTCGGGTGCTTTAGAGTGCCGAGTTTATCACTGCGCATGAAGAAATGACCACCTCCAACGTTTGGTTTATGTTTTATAAGCATTTTTAATTTTATTGCTTAAATCGCATTTTCTCGGCGAGCTGAGCGCTTTTTCTGAATTGTGCCGCTCCCGTAACTCTGGTTAGGTTGGCATCGAAAAAAACGCTCTCGGGTGCTTTAGAGTGCCGAGTTTATCACTGCGCATGAAGAAATGACCACTTCCAACGTTTGGTTTATGTTTTATAAGCATTTTTAATTTTATTGCTTAAATCGCATTTTCTCGGCGAGCTGAGCACTTTTTCTGAATTGTGCCGCTCCCGTCACTCTGGTTAGGTTGGCATCGAAAAAAACGCTCTCGGGTGCTCTAGAGTGCCGAGTTTATTACTGCGCATTAAGAAATGACCACCTCCAACGTTTGGTTTATGTTTTATAAGCATTTTTAATTTTATTGCTTAAATCGCATTTTCTCGGCGAGCTGAGCACTTTTTCTGAATTGTGCCGCTCCCGTCACTCTGGTTAGGTTGGCATCGAAAAAAACGCTCTCGGGTGCTTTAGAGTGCCGAGTTATTCACTGCGCATGAAGAAATGACCACCTCCAACGTTTGGTTTATGTTTTATAAGCATTTTTAATTTTATTGCTTAAATCGCATTTTCTCGGCGAGCTGAGCACTTTTTCTGAATTGTGCCGCTCCCGTCACTCTGGTTAGGTTGGCATCGAAAAAAACGCTCTCGGGTGCTTTAGAGTGCCGAGTTTATCACTGCGCATGAAGAAATGACCACCTCCAACGTTTGGTTTATGTTTTATAAGCATTTTTAATTTTATTGCTTAAATCGCATTTTCTCGGCGAGCTGAGCGCTTTTTCTGAATTGTGCCGCTCCCGTAACTATAGGTTGGCATCGAAAAAAACGCTCTCGGGTGCTTTAGAGTGCCGAGTTTATCACTGCGCATGAAGAAATGACCACTTCCAACGTTTGGTTTATGTTTTATAAGCATTTTTAATTTTATTGCTTAAATCGCATTTTCTCGGCGAGCTGAGCACTTTTTCTGAATTGTGCCGCTCCCGTCACTCTGGTTAGGTTGGCATCGAAAAAAAACGCTCTCGGGTGCTCTAGAGTGCCGAGTTTATTACTGCGCATTAAGAAATGACCACCTCCAACGTTTGGTTTATGTTTTATAAGCATTTTTAATTTTATTGCTTAAATCGCATTTTCTCGGCGAGCTGAGCACTTTTTCTGAATTGTGCCGCTCCCGTCACTCTGGTTAGGTTGGCATCGAAAAAAACGCTCTCGGGTGCTTTAGAGTGCCGAGTTATTCACTGCGCATGAAGAAATGACCACCTCCAACGTTTGGTTTATGTTTTATAAGCATTTTTAATTTTATTGCTTAAATCGCATTTTCTCGGCGAGCTGAGCGCTTTTTCTGAATTGTGCCGCTCCCGTCACTCTGGTTAGGTTGGCATCGAAAAAAACGCTCTCGGGTGCTTTAGAGTGCCGAGTTATTCACTGCGCATGAAGAAATGACCACCTCCAACGTTTGGTTTATGTTTAATAAGCATTTTTAATTTTATTGCTTAAATCGCATTTTCTCGGCGAGCTGAGCGCTTTTTCTGAATTGTGCCGCTCCCGTCACTCTGGTTAGGTTGGCATCGAAAAAAACGCTCTCGGGTGCTTTAGAGTGCCGAGTTTATTACTGCGCATTAAGAAATGACCACCTCCAACGTTTGGTTTATGTTTTATAAGCATTTTTAATTTTATTGCTTAAATCGCATTTTCTCGGCGAGCTGAGCACTTTTTCTGAATTGTGCCGCTCCCGTCACTCTGGTTAGGTTGGCATCGAAAAAAACGCTCTCGGGTGCTTTAGAGTGCCGAGTTTATTACTGCGCATTAAGAAATGACCACCTCCAACGTTTGGTTTATGTTTTATAAGCATTTTTAATTTTATTGCTTAAATCGCATTTTCTCGGCGAGCTGAGCACTTTTTCTGAATTGTGCCGCTCCCGTCACTCTGGTTAGGTTGGCATCGAAAAAAACGCTCACGGGTGCTTTAGAGTGCCGAGTTTATTACTGCGCATTAAGAAATGACCACCTCCAACGTTTGGTTTATGTTTTATAAGCATTTTTAATTTTATTGCTTAAATCGCATTTTCTCGGCGAGCTGAGCACTTTTTCTGAATTGTGCCGCTCCCGTCACTCTGGTTAGGTTGGCATCGAAAAAAACGCTCTCGGGTGCTTTAGAGTGCCGAGTTATTCACTGCGCATGAAGAAATGACCACCTCCAACGTTTGGTTTATGTTTTATAAGCATTTTTAATTTTATTGCTTAAATCGCATTTTCTCGGCGAGCTGAGCGCTTTTTCTGAATTGTGCCGCTCCCGTCACTCTGGTTAGGTTGGCATCGAAAAAAACGCTCTCGGGTGCTTTAGAGTGCCGAGTTTATTACTGCGCATTAAGAAATGACCACCTCCAACGTTTGGTTTATGTTTTATAAGCATTTTTAATTTTATTGCTTAAATCGCATTTTCTCGGCGAGCTGAGCACTTTTTCTGAATTGTGCCGCTCCCGTCACTCTGGTTAGGTTGGCATCGAAAAAAACGCTCTCGGGTGCTTTAGAGTGCCGAGTTTATTACTGCGCATTAAGAAATGACCACCTCCAACGTTTGGTTTATGTTTTATAAGCATTTTTAATTTTATTGCTTAAATCGCATTTTCTCGGCGAGCTGAGCACTTTTTCTGAATTGTGCCGCTCCCGTCACTCTGGTTCGGTTGGCATCGAAAAAAACGCTATCGGGTGCTTTAGAGTGCCGAGTTATTCACTGCGCATGAAGAAATGACCACCTCCAACGTTTGGTTTATGTTTAATAAGCATTTTTAATTTTATTGCTTAAATCGCATTTTCTCGGCGAGCTGAGCGCTTTTTCTGAATTGTGCCGCTCCCGTCACTCTGGTTAGGTTGGCATCGAAAAAAACGCTCTCGGGTGCTTTAGAGTGCCGAGTTTATCACTGCGCATGAAGAAATGACCACCTCCAACGTTTGGTTTATGTTTTATAAGCATTTTTAATTTTATTGCTTAAATCGCATTTTCTCGGCGAGCTGAGCGCTTTTTCTGAATTGTGCCGCTCCCGTCACTCTGGTTAGGTTGGCATCGAAAAAAACGCTCTCGGGTGCTTTAGAGTGCCGAGTTATTCACTGCGCATGAAGAAATGACCACCTCCAACGTTTGGTTTATGTTTAATAAGCATTTTTAATTTTATTGCTTAAATCGCATTTTCTCGGCGAGCTGAGCGCTTTTTCTGAATTGTGCCGCTCCCGTCACTCTGGTTAGGTTGGCATCGAAAAAAACGCTCTCGGGTGCTTTAGAGTGCCGAGTTTATTACTGCGCATTAAGAAATGACCACCTCCAACGTTTGGTTTATGTTTTATAAGCATTTTTAATTTTATTGCTTAAATCGCATTTTCTCGGCGAGCTGAGCGCTTTTTCTGAATTGTGCCGCTCCCGTCACTCTGGTTAGGTTGGCATCGAAAAAAACGCTCTCGGGTGCTTTAGAGTGCCGAGTTATTCACTGCGCATGAAGAAATGACCACCTCCAACGTTTGGTTTATGTTTAATAAGCATTTTTAATTTTATTGCTTAAATCGCATTTTCTCGGCGAGCTGAGCGGTTTTTCTGAATTGTGCCGCTCCCGTCACTCTGGTTAGGTTGGCATCGAAAAAAACGCTCTCGGGTGCTTTAGAGTGCCGAGTTATTCACTGCGCATGAAGAAATGACCACCTCCAACGTTTGGTTTATGTTTAATAAGCATTTTTAATTTTATTGCTTAAATCGCATTTTCTCGGCGAGCTGAGCACTTTTTCTGAATTGTGCCGCTCCCGTCACTCTGGTTAGGTTGGCATCGAAAAAAACGCTCTCGGGTGCTTTAGAGTGCCGAGTTTATTACTACGCATTAAGAAATGACCACCTCCAACGTTTGGTTTATGTTTTATAAGCATTTTTAATTTTATTGCTTAAATCGCATTTTCTCGGCGAGCTGAGCACTTTTTCTGAATTGTGCCGCTCCCGTCACTCTGGTTAGGTTGGCATCGAAAAAAACGCTCTCGGGTGCTTTAGAGTGCCGAGTTATTCACTGCGCACGAAGAAATGACCACCTCCAACGTTTGGTTTATGTTTTATAAGCATTTTTAATTTTATTGCTTAAATCGCATTTTCTCGGCGAGCTGAGCGCTTTTTCTGAATTGTGCCGCTCCCGTCACTCTGGTTAGGTTGGCATCGAAAAAAACGCTCTCGGGTGCTTTAGAGTGCCGAGTTTATTACTGCGCATTAAGAAATGACCACCTCCAACGTTTGGTTTATGTTTTATAAGCATTTTTAATTTTATTGCTTAAATCGCATTTTCTCGGCGAGCTGAGCACTTTTTCTGAATTGTGCCGCTCCCGTCACTCTGGTTAGGTTGGCATCGAAAAAAACGCTCTCGGGTGCTTTAGAGTGCCGAGTTTATTACTGCGCATTAAGAAATGACCACCTCCAACGTTTGGTTTATGTTTTATAAGCATTTTTAATTTTATTGCTTAAATCGCATTTTCTCGGCGAGCTGAGCACTTTTTCCGAATTGTGCCGCTCCCGTCACTCTGGTTAGGTTGGCATCGAGAAAAACGCTATCGGGTGCTTTAGAGTGCCGAGTTATTCACTGCGCATGAAGAAAAGACCACCTCCAACGTTTGGTTTATGTTTTATAAGCATTTTTAGTTTTATTGCTTAAATCGCATTTTCTCGGCGAGCTGAGCACTTTTTCTGAATTGTGCCGCTCCCGTCACTCTGGTTAGGTTGGCATCGAAAAAAACGCTCTCGGGTGCTTTAGAGTGCCGAGTTTATCACTGCGCATGAAGAAATGACCACCTCCAACGTTTGGTTTATGTTTAATAAGCATTTTTAATTTTATTGCTTAAATCGCATTTTCTCGGCCAGCTGAGCACTCTTTCTGAATTGTGCCGCTCCCGTCACTCTGGTTAGGTTGGCATCGAAAAAAACGCTCTCGGGTGCTTTAGAGTGCCGACTTTATCACTGCGCATGAAGAAATGACCACCTCCAACGTTTGGTTTATGTTTTATAAGCATTTTTAATTTTATTGCTTAAATCGCATTTTCTCGGCGAGCTGAGCGCTTTTTCTGAATTGTGCCGCTCCCGTCACTCTGGTTAGGTTGGCATCGAAAAAAACGCTCTCGGGTGCTTTAGAGTGCCGAGTTTATTACTGCGCATTAAGAAATGACCACCTCCAACGGCGAGCTGAGCACTTTTTCTGAATTGTGCCGCTCCCGTCACTCTGGTTAGGTTGGCATCGAAAAAAACGCTCTCGGGTGCTTTAGAGTGCCGAGTTATTCACTGCGCATGAAGAAATGACCACCTCCAACGTTTGGTTTATGTTTTGTAAGCATTTTTAATTTTATTGCTTAAATCGCATTTTCTCGGCGAGCTGAGCACTTTTTCTGAATTGTGCCGCTCCCGTCACTCTGGTTAGGTTGGCATCGAAAAAAACGCTCTCGGGTGCTTTAGAGTGCCGAGTTTATCACTGCGCATGAAGAAATGACCACCTCCAACGTTTGGTTTATGTTTTATAAGCATTTTTAATTTTATTGCTTAAATCGCATTTTCTCGGCGAGCTGAGCGCTTTTTCTGAATTGTGCCGCTCCCGTCACTCTGGTTAGGTTGGCATCGAAAAAAACGCTCTCGGGTGCTTTAGAGTGCCGAGTTATTCACTGCGCATGAAGAAATGACCACCTCCAACGTTTGGTTTATGTTTAATAAGCATTTTTAATTTTATTGCTTAAATCGCATTTTCTCGGCGAGCTGAGCGCTTTTTCTGAATTGTGCCGCTCCCGTCACTCTGGTTAGGTTGGCATCGAAAAAAACGCTCTCGGGTGCTTTAGAGTGCCGAGTTATTCACTGCGCATGAAGAAATGACCACCTCCAACGTTTGGTTTATGTTTAATAAGCATTTTTAATTTTATTGCTTAAATCGCATTTTCTCGGCGAGCTGAGCACTTTTTCTGAATTGTGCCGCTCCCGTCACTCTGGTTAGGTTGGCATCGAAAAAAACGCTCTCGGGTGCTTTAGAGTGCCGAGTTTATTACTGCGCATTAAGAAATGACCAACTCCAACGTTTGGTTTATGTTTTATAAGCATTTTTAATTTTATTGCTTAAATCGCATTTTCTCGGCGAGCTGAGCACTTTTTCTGAATTGTGCCGCTCCCGTAACTCTGGTTAGGTTGGCATCGAAAAAAACGCTATCGGGTGCTTTAGAGTGCCGAGTTTATCACTGCGCATGAAGAAATGACCACCTCCAACGTTTGGTTTATGTTTAATAAGCATTTTTAATTTTATTGCTTAAATCGCATTTTCTCGGCGAGCTGAGCACTTTTTCTGAATTGTGCCGCTCCCGTCACTCTGGTTAGGTTGGCATCGAAAAAAACGCTCTCGGGTGCTTTAGAGTGCCGAGTTATTCACTGCGCACGAAGAAATGACCACCTCCAACGTTTGGTTTATGTTTTATAAGCATTTTTAATTTTATTGCTTAAATCGCATTTTCTCGGCGAGCTGAGCGCTTTTTCTGAATTGTGCCGCTCCCGTCACTCTGGTTAGGTTGGCATCGAAAAAAACGCTCTCGGGTGCTTTAGAGTGCCGAGTTTATTACTGCGCATTAAGAAATGACCACCTCCAACGTTTGGTTTATGTTTTATAAGCATTTTTAATTTTATTGCTTAAATCGCATTTTCTCGGCGAGCTGAGCACTTTTTCTGAATTGTGCCGCTCCCGTCACTCTGGTTAGGTTGGCATCGAAAAAAACGCTCTCGGGTGCTTTAGAGTGCCGAGTTTATTACTGCGCATTAAGAAATGACCACCTCCAACGTTTGGTTTATGTTTTATAAGCATTTTTAATTTTATTGCTTAAATCGCATTTTCTCGGCGAGCTGAGCACTTTTTCTGAATTGTGCCGCTCCCGTCACTCTGGTTAGGTTGGCATCGAAAAAAACAGTCTCGGGTGCTTTAGAGTGCCGAGTTATTCACTGCGCATGAAGAAATGACCACCTCCAACGTTTGGTTTATGTTTAATAAGCATTTTTAATTTTATTGCTTGAATCGCATTTTCTCGGCGAGCTGAGCACTTTTTCTGAATTGTGCCGCTCCCGTCACTCTGGTTAGGTTGGCATCGAAAAAAACGCTCTCGGGTGCTTTAGAGTGCCGAGTTTATCACTGCGTATGAAGAAATGACCACCTCCAACGTTTGGTTTATGTTTTATAAGCATTTTTAATTTTATTGCTTAAATCGCATTTTCTCGGCGAGCTGAGCGCTTTTTCTGAATTGTGCCGCTCCCGTCACTCTGGTTAGGTTGGCATCGAAAAAAACGCTCTCGGGTGCTTTAGAGTGCCGAGTTTATCACTGCGCATGAAGAAATGACCACCTCCAACGTTTGGTTTATGTTTTATAAGCATTTTTAATTTTATTGCTTAAATCGCATTTTCTCGGCGAGCTGAGCACTTTTTCTGAATTGTGCCGCTCCCGTCACTCTGGTTAGGTTGGCATCGAAAAAAACGCTCTCGGGTTCTTTAGAGTGCCGAGTTTATCACTGCGCATGAAGAAATGACCACCTCCAACGTTTGGTTTATGTTTTATAAGCATTTTTAATTTTATTGCTTAAATCGCATTTTCTCGGCGAGCTGAGCGCTTTTTCTGAATTGTGCCTGTCCCGTCACTCTGGTTAGGTTGGCATCGAAAAAAACGCTCTCGGGTGCTTTAGAGTGCCGAGTTATTCACTGCGCATGAAGAAATGACCACCTCCAACGTTTGGTTTATGTTTAATAAGCATTTTTAATTTTATTGCTTAAATCGCATTTTCTCGGCGAGCTGAGCGCTTTTTCTGAATTGTGCCGCTCCCGTCACTCTGGTTAGGTTGGCATCGAAAAAAACGCTCTCGGGTGCTTTAGAGTGCCGAGTTATTCACTGCGCATGAAGAAATGACCACCTCCAACGTTTGGTTTATGTTTTATAAGCATTTTTAATTTTATTGCTTAAATCGCATTTTCTCGGCGAGCTGAGCACTTTTTCTGAATTGTGCCGCTCCCGTCACTCTGGTTAAGTTGGCATCGAAAAAAACGCTCTCGGGTGCTTTAGAGTGCCGAGTTTATTACTGCGCATTAAGAAATGACCACCTCCAACGTTTGGTTTATGTTTTATAAGCATTTTTAATTTTATTGCTTAAATCGCATTTTCTCGGCGAGCTGAGCACTTTTTCTGAATTGTGCCGTCCCGTCACTCTGGTTAGGTTGGCATCGAAAAAAACGCTCACGGGTGCTTTAGAGTGCCGAGTTTATTACTGCGCATTAAGAAATGACCACCTCCAACGTTTGGTTTATGTTTTATAAGCATTTTTAATTTTATTGCTTAAATCGCATTTTCTCGGCGAGCTGAGCACTTTTTCTGAATTGTGCCGCTCCCGTCACTCTGGTTAGGTTGGCATCGAAAAAAACGCTCTCGGGTGCTTTAGAGTGCCGAGTTATTCACTGCGCATGGAGAAATGACCACCTCCAACGTTTGGTTTATGTTTTATAAGCATTTTTAATTTTATTGCTTAAATCGCATTTTCTCGGCGAGCTGAGCACTTTTTCTGAATTGTGCCGCTCCCGTCACTCTGGTTAGGTTGGCATCGAAAAAAACGCTCTCGGGTGCTTTAGAGTGCCGAGTTTATCACTGCGCATGAAGAAATGACCACCTCCAACGTTTGGTTTATGTTTTATAAGCATTTTTAATTTTATTGCTTAAATCGCATTTTCTCGGCGAGCTGAGCGCTTTTTCTGAATTGTGCCGCTCCCGTCACTCTGGTTAGGTTGGCATCGAAAAAAACGCTCTCGGGTGCTTTAGAGTGCCGAGTTTATCACTGCGCATGAAGAAATGACCACCTCCAACGTTTGGTTTATGTTTTATAAGCATTTTTAATTTTATTGCTTAAATCGCATTTTCTCGGCGAGCTGAGCGCTTTTTCTGAATTGTGCCGCTCCCGTAACTCTGGTTAGGTTGGCATCGAAAAAAACGCTCTCGGGTGCTTTAGAGTGCCGAGTTTATCACTGCGCATGAAGAAATGACCACTTCCAACGTTTGGTTTATGTTTTATAAGCATTTTTAATTTTATTGCTTAAATCGCATTTTCTCGGCGAGCTGAGCGCTTTTTCTGAATTGTGCCGCTCCCGTAACTCTGGTTAGGTTGGCATCGAAAAAAACGCTCTCGGGTGCTTTAGAGTGCCGAGTTTATCACTGCGCATGAAGAAATGACCACTTCCAACGTTTGGTTTATGTTTTATAAGCATTTTTAATTTTATTGCTTAAATCGCACTTTCTCGGCGAGCTGAGCACTTTTTCTGAATTGTGCCGCTCCCGTCACTCTGGTTAGGTTGGCATCGAAAAAAACGCTCTCGGGTGCTCTAGAGTGCCGAGTTTATTACTGCGCATTAAGAAATGACCACCTCCAACGTTTGGTTTATGTTTTATAAGCATTTTTAATTTTATTGCTTAAATCGCATTTTCTCGGCGAGCTGAGCACTTTTTCTGAATTGTGCCGCTCCCGTCACTCTGGTTAGGTTGGCATCGAAAAAAACGCTCTCGGGTGCTTTAGAGTGCCGAGTTATTCACTGCGCATGAAGAAATGACCACCTCCAACGTTTGGTTTATGTTTTATAAGCATTTTTAATTTTATTGCTTAAATCGCATTTTCTCGGCGAGCTGAGCACTTTTTCTGAATTGTGCCGCTCCCGTCACTCTGGTTAGGTTGGCATCGAAAAAAACGCTCTCGGGTGCTTTAGAGTGCCGAGTTTATCACTGCGCATGAAGAAATGACCACCTCCAACGTTTGGTTTATGTTTTATAAGCATTTTTAATTTTATTGCTTAAATCGCATTTTCTCGGCGAGCTGAGCGCTTTTTCTGAATTGTGCCGCTCCCGTCACTCTGGTTAGGTTGGCATCGAAAAAAACGCTCTCGGGTGCTTTTGAGTGCCGAGTTATTCACTGCGCATGAAGAAATGACCACCTCCAACGTTTGGTTTATGTTTAATAAGCATTTTTAATTTTATTGCTTAAATCGCATTTTCTCGGCGAGCTGAGCGCTTTTTCTGAATTGTGCCGCTCCCGTAACTCTGGTTAGGTTGGCATCGAAAAAAACGCTCTCGGGTGCTTTAGAGTGCCGAGTTTATCACTGCGCATGAAGAAATTACCACTTCCAACGTTTGGTTTATGTTTTATAAGCATTTTTAATTTTATTGCTTAAATCGCATTTTCTCGGCGAGCTGAGCGCTTTTTCTGAATTGTGCCGCTCCCGTAACTCTGGTTAGGTTGGCATCGAAAAAAACGCTCTCGGGTGCTTTACAGTGCCGAGTTATTCACTGCGCATGAAGAAATGACCACCTCCAACGTTTGGTTTATGTTTTATAAGCATTTTTAATTTTATTGCTTAAATCGCATTTTCTCGGCGAGCTGAGCACTTTTTCTGAATTGTGCCGCTCCCGTCATTCTGGTTAGGTTGGCATCGAAAAAAACGCTCTCGGGTGCTTTAGAGTGCCGAGTTTATCACTGCGCATGAAGAAATGACCACCTCCAACGTTTGGTTTATGTTTTATAAGCATTTTTAATTTTATTGCTTAAATCGCATTTTCTCGGCGAGCTGAGCGCTTTTTCTGAATTGTGCCGCTCCCGTCACTCTGGTTAGGTTGGCATCGAAAAAAACGCTCTCGGGTGCTTTAGAGTGCCGAGTTATTCACTGCGCATGAAGAAATGACCACCTCCAACGTTTGGTTTATGTTTAATAAGCATTTTTAATTTTATTGCTTAAATCGCATTTTCTCGGCGAGCTGAGCGCTTTTTCTGAATTGTGCCGCTCCCGTCACTCTGGTTAGGTTGGCATCGAAAAAAACGCTCTCGGGTGCTTTAGAGTGCCGAGTTATTCACTGCGCATGAAGAAATGACCACCTCCACCGTTTGGTTTATGTTTAATAAGCATTTTTAATTTTATTGCTTAAATCGCATTTTCTCGGCGAGCTGAGGACTTTTTCTGAATTGTGCCGCTCCCGTCACTCTGGTTAGGTTGGCATCGAAAAAAACGCTCTCGGGTGCTTTAGAGTGCCGAGTTTATTACTGCGCATTAAGAAATGACCACCTCCAACGTTTGGTTTATGTTTTATAAGCATTTTTAATTTTATTGCTTAAATCGCATTTTCTCGGCGAGCTGAGCACTTTTTCTGAATTGTGCCGCTCCCGTCACTCTGGTTAGGTTGGCATCGAAAAAAACGCTCTTGGGTGCTTTAGAGTGCCGAGTTATTCACTGCGCACGAAGAAATGACCACCTCCAACGTTTGGTTTATGTTTTATAAGCATTTTTAATTTTATTGCTTAAATCGCATTTTCTCGGCGAGCTGAGCGCTTTTTCTGAATTGTGCCGCTCCCGTCACTCTGGTTAGGTTGGCATCGAAAAAAACGCTCTCGGGTGCTTTAGAGTGCCGAGTTTATTACTGCGCATTAAGAAATGACCACCTCCAACGTGTGGTTTATGTTTTATAAGCATTTTTAATTTTATTGCTTAAATCGCATTTTCTCGGCGAGCTGAGCACTTTTTCTGAATTGTGCCGCTCCCGTCACTCTGGTTAGGTTGGCATCGAAAAAAACGCTCTCGGGTGCTTTAGAGTGCCGAGTTTATTACTGCGCATTAAGAAATGACCACCTCCAACGTTTGGTTTATGTTTTATAAGCATTTTTAATTTTATTGCTTAAATCGCATTTTCTCGGCGAGCTGAGCACTTTTTCTGAATTGTGCCGCTCCCGTCACTCTGGTTAGGTTGGCATCGAAAAAAACGCTCTCGGGTGCTTTAGAGTGCCGAGTTTATTACTGCGCATTAAGAAATGACCACCTCCAACGTTTGGTTTATGTTTTATAAGCATTTTTAATTTTATTGCTTAAATCGCATTTTCTCGGCGAGCTGAGCGCTTTTTCTGAATTGTGCCGCTCCCGTCACTCTGGTTAGGTTGGCATCGAAAAAAACGCTCTCGGGTGCTTTAGAGTGCCGAGTTATTCACTGCGCATGAAGAAATGACCACCTCCAACGTTTGGTTTATGTTTAATAAGCATTTTTAATTTTATTGCTTAAATCGCATTTTCTCGGCGAGCTGAGCACTTTTTCTGAATTGTGCCGCTCCCGTCACTCTGGTTAGGTTGGCATCGAAAAAAACGCTCTCGGGTGCTTTAGAGTGCCGAGTTTATTACTGCGCATTAAGAAATGACCAACTCCAACGTTTGGTTTATGTTTTATAAGCATTTTTAATTTTATTGCTTAAATCGCATTTTCTCGGCGAGCTGAGCACTTTTTCTGAATTGTGCCGCTCCCGTCACTCTGGTTAGGTTGGCATCGAAAAAAACGCTATCGGGTGCTTTAGAGTGCCGAGTTTATCACTGCGCATGAAGAAATGACCACCTCCAACGTTTGGTTTATGTTTAATAAGCATTTTTAATTTTATTGCTTAAATCGCATTTTCTCGGCGAGCTGAGGACTTTTTCTGAATTGTGCCGCTCCCGTCACTCTGGTTAGGTTGGCATCGAAAAAAACGCTCTCGGGTGCTTTAGAGTGCCGACTTTATCACTGCGCATGAAGAAATGACCACCTCCAACGTTTGGTTTATGTTTTATAAGCATTTTTAATTTTATTGCTTAAATCGCATTTTCTCGGCGAGCTGAGCACTTTTTCTGAATTGTGCCGCTCCCGTCACTCTGGTTAGGTTGGCATCGAAAAAAACGCTCTCGGGTGCTTTAGAGTGCCGAGTTATTCACTGCGCATGAAGAAATGACCACCTCCACCGTTTGGTTTATGTTTAATAAGCATTTTTAATTTTATTGCTTAAATCGCATTTTCTCGGCGAGCTGAGCACTTTTTCTGAATTGTGCCGCTCCCGTCACTCTGGTTAGGTTGGCATCGAAAAAAACGCTCTCGGGTGCTTTAGAGTGCCGAGTTTATTACTGCGCATTAAGAAATGACCACCTCCAACGTTTGGTTTATGTTTTATAAGCATTTTTAATTTTATTGCTTAAATCGCATTTTCTCGGCGAGCTGAGCACTTTTTCTGAATTGTGCCGCTCCCGTCACTCTGGTTAGGTTGGCATCGAAAAAAACGCTCTCGGGTGCTTTAGAGTGCCGAGTTATTCACTGCGCACGAAGAAATGACCACCTCCAACGTTTGGTTTATGTTTTATAAGCATTTTTAATTTTATTGCTTAAATCGCATTTTCTCGGCGAGCTGAGCGCTTTTTCTGAATTGTGCCGCTCCCGTCACTCTGGTTAGGTTGGCATCGAAAAAAACGCTCTCGGGTGCTTTAGAGTGCCGAGTTTATTACTGCGCATTAAGAAATGACCACCTCCAACGTGTGGTTTATGTTTTATAAGCATTTTTAATTTTATTGCTTAAATCGCATTTTCTCGGCGAGCTGAGCACTTTTTCTGAATTGTGCCGCTCCCGTCACTCTGGTTAGGTTGGCATCGAAAAAAACGCTCTCGGGTGCTTTAGAGTGCCGAGTTTATTACTGCGCATTAAGAAATGACCACCTCCAACGTTTGGTTTATGTTTTATAAGCATTTTTAATTTTATTGCTTAAATCGCATTTTCTCGGCGAGCTGAGCACTTTTTCTGAATTGTGCCGCTCCCGTCACTCTGGTTAGGTTGGCATCGAAAAAAACGCTCTCGGGTGCTTTAGAGTGCCGAGTTTATTACTGCGCATTAAGAAATGACCACCTCCAACGTTTGGTTTATGTTTTATAAGCATTTTTAATTTTATTGCTTAAATCGCATTTTCTCGGCGAGCTGAGCGCTTTTTCTGAATTGTGCCGCTCCCGTCACTCTGGTTAGGTTGGCATCGAAAAAAACGCTCTCGGGTGCTTTAGAGTGCCGAGTTATTCACTGCGCATGAAGAAATGACCACCTCCAACGTTTGGTTTATGTTTAATAAGCATTTTTAATTTTATTGCTTAAATCGCATTTTCTCGGCGAGCTGAGCACTTTTTCTGAATTGTGCCGCTCCCGTCACTCTGGTTAGGTTGGCATCGAAAAAAACGCTCTCGGGTGCTTTAGAGTGCCGAGTTTATTACTGCGCATTAAGAAATGACCAACTCCAACGTTTGGTTTATGTTTTATAAGCATTTTTAATTTTATTGCTTAAATCGCATTTTCTCGGCGAGCTGAGCACTTTTTCTGAATTGTGCCGCTCCCGTCACTCTGGTTAGGTTGGCATCGAAAAAAACGCTATCGGGTGCTTTAGAGTGCCGAGTTTATCACTGCGCATGAAGAAATGACCACCTCCAACGTTTGGTTTATGTTTAATAAGCATTTTTAATTTTATTGCTTAAATCGCATTTTCTCGGCGAGCTGAGGACTTTTTCTGAATTGTGCCGCTCCCGTCACTCTGGTTAGGTTGGCATCGAAAAAAACGCTCTCGGGTGCTTTAGAGTGCCGACTTTATCACTGCGCATGAAGAAATGACCACCTCCAACGTTTGGTTTATGTTTTATAAGCATTTTTAATTTTATTGCTTAAATCGCATTTTCTCGGCGAGCTGAGCACTTTTTCTGAATTGTGCCGCGCCCGTCACTCTGGTTAGGTTGGCATCGAAAAAAACGCTCACGGGTGCTTTAGAGTGCCGAGTTTATTACTGCGCATTAAGAAATGACCACCTCCAACGTTTGGTTTATGTTTTATAAGCATTTTTAATTTTATTGCTTAAATCGCATTTTCTCGGCGAGCTGAGCACTTTTTCTGAATTGTGCCGCTCCCGTCACTCTGGTTAGGTTGGCATCGAAAAAAACGCTCTCGGGTGCTTTAGAGTGCCGACTTTATCACTGCGCATGAAGAAATGACCACCTCCAACGTTTGGTTTATGTTTTATAAGCATTTTTAATTTTATTGCTTAAATCGCATTTTCTCGGCGAGCTGAGCACTTTTTCTGAATTGTGCCGCTCCCGTCACTCTGGTTAGGTTGGCATCGAAAAAAACGCTCTCGGGTGCTTTAGAGTGCCGAGTTATTCACTGCGCACGAAGAAATGACCACCTCCAACGTTTGGTTTATGTTTTATAAGCATTTTTAATTTTATTGCTTAAATCGCATTTTCTCGGCGAGCTGAGCGCTTTTTCTGAATTGTGCCGCTCCCGTCACTCTGGTTAGGTTGGCATCGAAAAAAACGCTCTCGGGTGCTTTAGAGTGCCGAGTTTATTACTGCGCATTAAGAAATGACCACCTCCAACGTTTGGTTTATGTTTTATAAGCATTTTTAATTTTATTGCTTAAATCGCATTTTCTCGGCGAGCTGAGCACTTTTTCTGAATTGTGCCGCTCCCGTCACTCTGGTTAGGTTGGCATCGAAAAAAACGCTCTCGGGTGCTTTAGAGTGCCGAGTTTATTACTGCGCATTAAGAAATGACCACCTCCAACGTTTGGTTTATGTTTTATAAGCATTTTTAATTTTATTACTTAAATCGCATTTTTTTGGCGAGCTGAGCACTTTTCTGAATTGTGCCGCTCCCGTCACTCTGGTTAGGTTGGCATCGAGAAAAACGCTATCGGGTGCTTTAGAGTGCCGACTTTATCACTGCGCATGAAGAAATGACCACCTCCAACGTTTGGTTTATGTTTTATAAGCATTTTTAATTTTATTGCTTAAATCGCATTTTCTCGGCGAGCTGAGCACTTTTTCTGAATTGTGCCGCTCCCGTCACTCTGGTTAGGTTGGCATCGAAAAAAACGCTCTCGGGTGCTTTAGAGTGCCGAGTTTATTACTGCGCATTAAGAAATGACCACCTCCAACGTTTGGTTTATGTTTTATAAGCATTTTTAATTTTATTGCTTAAATCGCATTTTCTCGGCGAGCTGAGCACTTTTTGCCGCTCCCGTCACTCTGGTTAGGTTGGCATCGAAAAAAACGCTCTCGGGTGCTTTAGAGTGCCGAGTTTATTACTGCGCATTAAGAAATGACCACCTCCAACGTTTGGTTTATGTTTTATAAGCATTTTTAATTTTATTGCTTAAATCGCATTTTCTCGGCGAGCTGAGCACTTTTTCTGAATTGTGCCGCTCCCGTCACTCTGGTTAGGTTGGCATCGAAAAAAACGCTCTCGGGTGCTTTAGAGTGCCGAGTTTATCACTGCGCATGAAGAAATGACCACCTCCAACGTTTGGTTTATGTTTTATAAGCATTTTTAATTTTATTGCTTAAATCGCATTTTCTCGGCGAGCTGAGCACTTTTTCTGAATTGTGCCGCTCCCGTCACTCTGGTTAGGTTGGCATCGAAAAAAACGCTCTCGGGTGCTTTAGAGTGCCGAGTTTATCACTGCGCATGAAGAAATGATCACCTCCAACGTTTGGTTTATGCAGCATTTTTAAATTTATTGCTTAAATCGCATTTTCTCGGCGAGCTGAGCGCTTTTTCTGAATTGTGCCGCTCCCGTCACTCTGGTTAGGTTGGCATCGAAAAAAACGCTCTCGGGTGCTTTAGAGTGCCGAGTTTATCACTGCGCATGAAGAAATGACCACCTCCAACGTTTGGTTTATGTTTTATAAGCATTTTTAATTTTATTGCTTAAATCGCATTTTCTCGGCGAGCTGAGCACTTTTTCTGAATTGTGCCGCTCCCGTCACTCTGGTTAGGTTGGCATCGAAAAAAACGCTCTCGGGTGCTTTAGAGTGCCGAGTTTATCACTGCGCATGAAGAAATGATCACCTCCAACGTTTGGTTTATGTTTTATAAGCATTTTTAAATTTATTGCTTAAATCGCATTTTCTCGGCGAGCTGAGCGCTTTTTCTGAATTGTGCCGCTCCCGTCACTCTGGTTAGGTTGGCATCGAAAAAAAACGCTCTCGGGTGCTTTAGAGTGCCGAGTTATTCACTGCGCATGAAGAAATGACCACCTCCAACGTTTGGTTTATGTTTTATAAGCATTTTTAGTTTTATTGCTTAAATCGCATTTTCTCGGCGAGCTGAGCACTTTTTCTGAATTGTGCCGCTCCCGTCACTCTGGTTAGGTTGGCATCGAAAAAAACGCTCTCGGGTGCTTTAGAGTGCCGAGTTTATCACTGCGCATGAAGAAATGACCACCTCCAACGTTTGGTTTATGTTTAATAAGAATTTTTAATTTTATTGCTTAAATCGCATTTTCTCGGCCAGCTGAGCACTTTTTCTGAATTGTGCCGCTCCCGTCACTCTGGGCAGGTTGGCATCGAAAAAAACGCTCTCGGGTGCTTTAGAGTGCCGACTTTATCACTGCGCATGAAGAAATGACCACCTCCAACGTTTGGTTTATGTTTTATAAGCATTTTTAATTTTATTGCTTAAATCGCATTTTCTCGGCGAGCTGAGCGCTTTTTCTGAATTGTGCCGCTCCCGTCACTCTGGTTAGGTTGGCATCGAAAAAAACGCTCTCGGGTGCTTTAGAGTGCCGAGTTTATTACTGCGCATTAAGAAATGACCACCTCCAACGTTTGGTTTATGTTTTATAAGCATTTTTAATTTTATTGCTTAAATCGCATTTTCTCGGCGAGCTGAGCACTTTTTCTGAATTGTGCCGCTCCCGTCACTCTGGTTAGGTTGGCATCGAAAAAAAACGCTCTCGGGTGCTTTAGAGTGCCGAGTTTATTACTGCGCATTAAGAAATGACCACCTCCAACGTTTGGTTTATGTTTTATAAGCATTTTTAATTTTATTGCTTAAATCGCATTTTCTCGGCGAGCTGAGCACTTTTTCTGAATTGTGCCGCTCCCGTCACTCTGGTTAGGTTGGCATCGAAAAAAACGCTATCGGGTGCTTTAGAGTGCCGAGTTATTCACTGCGCATGAAGAAATGACCACCTCCAACGTTTGGTTTATGTTTAATAAGCATTTTTAATTTTATTGCTTAAATCGCATTTTCTCGGCGAGCTGAGCGCTTTTTCTGAATTGTGCCGCTCCCGTCACTCTGGTTAGGTTGGCATCGAAAAAAACGCTCTCGGGTGCTTTAGAGTGCCGAGTTTATCACTGCGCATGAAGAAATGACCACCTCCAACGTTTGGTTTATGTTTTATAAGCATTTTTAATTTTATTGCTTAAATCGCATTTTCTCGGCGAGCTGAGCGCTTTTTCTGAATTGTGCCGCTCCCGTCACTCTGGTTAGGTTGGCATCGAAAAAAACGCTCTCGGGTGCTTTAGAGTGCCGAGTTATTCACTGCGCATGAAGAAATGACCACCTCCAACGTTTGGTTTATGTTTAATAAGCATTTTTAATTTTATTGCTTAAATCGCATTTTCTCGGCGAGCTGAGCGCTTTTTCTGAATTGTGCCGCTCCCGTCACTCTGGTTAGGTTGGCATCGAAAAAAACGCTCTCGGGTGCTTTAGAGTGCCGAGTTATTCACTGCGCATGAAGAAATGACCACCTCCAACGTTTGGTTTATGTTTAATAAGCATTTTTAATTTTATTGCTTAAATCGCATTTTCTCGGCGAGCTGAGCACTTTTTCTGAATTGTGCCGCTCCCGTCACTCTGGTTAGGTTGGCATCGAAAAAAACGCTCTCGGGTGCTTTAGAGTGCCGAGTTTATTACTGCGCATTAAGAAATGACCACCTCCAACGTTTGGTTTATGTTTTATAAGCATTTTTAATTTTATTGCTTAAATCGCATTTTCTCGGCGAGCTGAGCACTTTTTCTGAATTGTGCCGCTCCCGTCACTCTGGTTAGGTTGGCATCGAGAAAAACGCTATCGGGTGCTTTAGAGTGCCGAGTTATTCACTGCGCATGAAGAAAAGACCACCTCCAACGTTTGGTTTATGTTTAATAAGCATTTTTAATTTTATTGCTTAAATCGCATTTTCTCGGCGAGCTGAGCACTTTTTCTGAATTGTGCCGCTCCCGTCACTCTGGTTAGGTTGGCATCGAAAAAAACGCTCTCGGGTGCTTTAGAGTGCCGAGTTTATTACTGCGCATTAAGAAATGACCACCTCCAACGTTTGGTTTATGTTTTATAAGCATTTTTAATTTTATTGCTTAAATCGCATTTTCTCGGCGAGCTGAGCACTTTTTCTGAATTGTGCCGCTCCCGTCACTCTGGTTAGGTTGGCATCGAAAAAAACGCTCTCGGTTGCTTTAGAGTGCCGAGTTTATTACTGCGCATTAAGAAATGACCACCTCCAACGTTTGGTTTATGTTTTATAAGCATTTTTAATTTTATTGCTTAAATCGCATTTTCTCGGCGAGCTGAGCACTTTTTCTGAATTGTGCCGCTCCCGTCACTCTGGTTAGGTTGGCATCGAAAAAAACGCTCTCGGGTGCTTTAGAGTGCCGAGTTTATCACTGCGCATGAAGAAATGACCACCTCCAACGTTTGGTTTATGTTTTATAAGCATTTTTAATTGTATTGCTTAAATCGCATTTTCTCGGCGAGCTGAGCACTTTTTCTGAATTGTGCCGCTCCCGTCACTCTGGTTAGGTTGGCATCGAAAAAAACGCTCTCGGGTGCTTTAGAGTGCCGAGTTTATCACTGCGCATGAAGAAATGATCACCTCCAACGTTTGGTTTATGTTTTATAAGCATTTTTAAATTTATTGCTTAAATCGCATTTTCTCGGCGAGCTGAGCGCTTTTTCTGAATTGTGCCGCTCCCGTCACTCTGGTTAGGTTGGCATCGAAAAAAACGCTCTCGGGTGCTTTAGAGTGCCGAGTTATTCACTGCGCATGAAGAAATGACCACCTCCAACGTTTGGTTTATGTTTAATAAGCATTTTTAATTTTATTGCTTAAATCGCATTTTCTCGGCGAGCTGAGCACTTTTTCTGAATTGTGCCGCTCCCGTCACTCTGGTTAGGTTGGCATCGAAAAAAACGCTCTCGGGTGCTTTAGAGTGCCGAGTTTATTACTACGCATTAAGAAATGACCACCTCCAACGTTTGGTTTATGTTTTATAAGCATTTTTAATTTTATTGCTTAAATCGCATTTTCTCGGCGAGCTGAGCGCTTTTTCTGAATTGTGCCGCTCCCGTCACTCTGGTTAGGTTGGCATCGAAAAAAACGCTCTCGGGTGCTTTAGAGTGCCGAGTTATTCACTGCGCATGAAGAAATGACCACCTCCAATGTTTGGTTTATGTTTAATAAGCATTTTTTAATTTTATTGCTTAAATCGCATTTTCTCGGCGAGCTGAGCGCTTTTTCTGAATTGTGCCGCTCCCGTCACTCTGGTTAGGTTGGCATCGAAAAAAACGCTCTCGGGTGCTTTAGAGTGCCGAGTTATTCACTGCGCATGAAGAAATGACCACCTCCAACGTTTGGTTTATGTTTAATAAGCATTTTTAATTTTATTGCTTAAATCGCATTTTCTCGGCGAGCTGAGCACTTTTTCTGAATTGTGCCGCTGTCGTCACACTAGTTAGGTTGGCATCGAAAAGAACGCTCTCGGGTGCTTTAGAGTGCCGAGTTTATTACTGCGCATTAGGAAATGACCACCTCCAACGTTTGGTTTATGTTTTATAAGCATTTTTAATTTTATTGCTTAAATCGCATTTTCTCGGCGAGCTGTGCGCTTTTTCTGAATTGTGCCGCTCCCGTCACTCTGGTTAGGTTGGCATCGAAAAAAACGCTCTCGGGTGCTTTAGAGTGCCGAGTTTATTACTGCGCATTAAGAAATGACCACCTCCAACGTTTGGTTTATGTTTTATAAGCATTTTTAATTTTATTGCTTAAATCGCATTTTCTCGGCGAGCTGAGCACTTTTTCTGAATTTTGCCGCTCCCGTCACTCTGGTTAGGTTGGCATCGAAAAAAACGCTCTCGGGTGCTTTAGAGTGCCGAGTTTATCACTGCGCATGAAGAAATGACCACCTCCAACGTTTGGTTTATGTTTTATAAGCATTTTTAATTTTATTGCTTAAATCGCATTTTCTCGGCGAGCTGAGCGCTTTTTCTGAATTGTGCCGCTCCCGTCACTCTGGTTAGGTTGGCATCGAAAAAAACGCTCTCGGGTGCTTTAGAGTGCCGAGTTTATCACTGCGCATGAAGAAATGACCACCTCCAACGTTTGGTTTATGTTTTATAAGCATTTTTAATTTTATTGCTTAAATCGCATTTTCTCGGCGAGCTGAGCGCTTTTTCTGAATTGTGCCGCTCCCGTAACTCTGGTTAGGTTGGCATCGAAAAAAACGCTCTCGGGTGCTTTAGAGTGCCGAGTTTATCACTGCGCATGAAGAAATGACCACTTCCAACGTTTGGTTTATGTTTTATAAGCATTTTTAATTTTATTGCTTAAATCGCATTTTCTCGGCGAGCTGAGCGCTTTTTCTGAATTGTGCCGCTCCCGTAACTCTGGTTAGGTTGGCATCGAAAAAAACGCTCTCGGGTGCTTTAGAGTGCCGAGTTTATCACTGCGCATGAAGAAATGACCACTTCCAACGTTTGGTTTATGTTTTATAAGCATTTTTAATTTTATTGCTTAAATCGCATTTTCTCGGCGAGCTGAGCACTTTTTCTGAATTGTGCCGCTCCCGTCACTCTGGTTAGGTTGGCATCGAAAAAAACGCTCTCGGGTGCTCTAGAGTGCCGAGTTTATTACTGCGCATTAAGAAATGACCACCTCCAACGTTTGGTTTATGTTTTATAAGCATTTTTAATTTTATTGCTTAAATCGCATTTTCTCGGCGAGCTGAGCACTTTTTCTGAATTGTGCCGCTCCCGTCACTCTGGTTAGGTTGGCATCGAAAAAAACGCTCTCGGGTGCTTTAGAGTGCCGAGTTATTCACTGCGCATGAAGAAATGACCACCTCCAACGTTTGGTTTATGTTTTATAAGCATTTTTAATTTTATTGCTTAAATCGCATTTTCTCGGCGAGCTGAGCACTTTTTCTGAATTGTGCCGCTCCCGTCACTCTGGTTAGGTTGGCATCGAAAAAAACGCTCTCGGGTGCTTTAGAGTGCCGAGTTTATCACTGCGCATGAAGAAATGACCACCTCCAACGTTTGGTTTATGTTTTATAAGCATTTTTAATTTTATTGCTTAAATCGCATTTTCTCGGCGAGCTGAGCGCTTTTTCTGAATTGTGCCGCTCCCGTCACTCTGGTTAGGTTGGCATCGAAAAAAACGCTCTCGGGTGCTTTAGAGTGCCGAGTTATTCACTGCGCATGAAGAAATGACCACCTCCAACGTTTGGTTTATGTTTAATAAGCATTTTTAATTTTATTGCTTAAATCGCATTTTCTCGGCGAGCTGAGCGCTTTTTCTGAATTGTGCCGCTCCCGTAACTCTGGTTAGGTTGGCATCGAAAAAAACGCTCTCGGGTGCTTTAGTTTGCCGAGTTTATCACTGCGCATGAAGAAATGACCACTTCCAACGTTTGGTTTATGTTTTATAAGCATTTTTAATTTTATTGCTTAAATCGCATTTTCTCGGCGAGCTGAGCGCTTTTTCTGAATTGTGCCGCTCCCGTAACTCTGGTTAGGTTGGCATCGAAAAAAACGCTCTCGGGTGCTTTAGAGTGCCGAGTTTATCACTGCGCATGAAGAAATGACCACTTCCAACGTTTGGTTTATGTTTTATAAGCATTTTTAATTTTATTGCTTAAATCGCATTTTCTCGGCGAACTGAGCACTTTTTCTGAATTGTGCCGCTCCCGTCACTCTGGTTAGGTTTGGCATCGAAAAAAACGCTCTCGGGTGCTCTAGAGTGCCGAGTTTATTACTGCGCATTAAGAAATGACCACCTCCAACGTTTGGTTTATGTTTTATAAGCATTTTTAATTTTATTGCTTAAATCGCATTTTCTCGGCGAGCTGAGCACTTTTTCTGAATCGTGCCGCTCCCGTCACTCTGGTTAGGTTGGCATCGAAAAAAACGCTCTCGGGTGCTTTAGAGTGCCGAGTTATTCACTGCGCATGAAGAAATGACCACCTCCAACGTTTGGTTTATGTTTTATAAGCATTTTTAATTTTATTGCTTAAATCGCATTTTCTCGGCGAGCTGAGCACTTTTTCTGAATTGTGCCGCTCCCGTCACTCTGGTTAGGTTGGCATCGAAAAAAACGCTCTCGGGTGCTTTAGAGTGCCGAGTTTATTACTGCGCATTAAGAAATGACCACCTCCAACGTTTGGTTTATGTTTTATAAGCATTTTTAATTTTATTGCTTAAATCGCATTTTCTCGGCGAGCTGAGCACTTTTTCTGAATTGTGCCGCTCCCGTCACTCTGGTTAGGTTGGCATCGAAAAAAACGCTATCGGGTGCTTTAGAGTGCCGAGTTATTCACTGCGCATGAAGAAATGACCACCTCCAACGTTTGGTTTATGTTTAATAAGCATTTTTAATTTTATTGCTTAAATCGCATTTTCTCGGCGAGCTGAGCACTTTTTCTGAATTGTGCCGCTCCCGTCACTCTGGTTAGGTTGGCATCGAAAAAAACGCTCTCGGGTGCTTTAGAGTGCCGAGTTTATTACTGCGCATTAAGAAATGACCACCTCCAACGTTTGGTTTATGTTTTATAAGCATTTTTAATTTTATTGCTTAAATCGCATTTTCTCGGCGAGCTGAGCACTTTTTCTGAATTGTGCCGCTCCCGTCACTCTGGTTAGGTTGGCATCGAAAAAAACGCTCTCGGGTGCTTTAGAGTGCCGAGTTTATTACTGCGCATTAAGAAATGACCACCTCCAACGTTTGGTTTATGTTTTATAAGCATTTTTAATTTTATTGCTTAAATCGCATTTTCTCGGCGAGCTGAGCGCTTTTTCTGAATTGTGCCGCTCCCGTCACTCTGGTTAGGTTGGCATCGAAAAAAACGCTCTCGGGTGCTTTAGAGTGCCGAGTTATTCACTGCGCATGAAGAAATGACCACCTCCAACGTTTGGTTTATGTTTAATAAGCATTTTTAATTTTATTGCTTAAATCGCATTTTCTCGGCGAGCTGAGCACTTTTTCTGAATTGTGCCGCTCCCGTCACTCTGGTTAGGTTGGCATCGAAAAAAACGCTCTCGGGTGCTTTAGAGTGCCGAGTTTATTACTGCGCATTAAGAAATGACCACCTCCAACGTTTGGTTTATGTTTTATAAGCATTTTTAATTTTATTGCTTAAATCGCATTTTCTCGGCGAGCTGAGCGCTTTTTCTGAATTGTGCCGCTCCCGTCACTCTGGTTAGGTTGGCATCGAAAAAAACGCTCTCGGGTGCTTTAGAGTGCCGAGTTATTCACTGCGCATGAAGAAATGACCACCTCCAACGTTTGGTTTATGTTTAATAAGCATTTTTAATTTTATTGCTTAAAATCGCATTTTCTCGGCGAGCTGAGCACTTTTTCTGAATTGTGCCGCTCCCGTCACTCTGGTTAGGTTGGCATCGAAAAAAACGCTCTCGGGTGCTTTAGAGTGCCGAGTTTATTACTGCGCATTAAGAAATGACCACCTCCAACGTTTGGTTTATGTTTTATAAGCATTTTTAATTTTATTGCTTAAATCGCATTTTCTCGGCGAGCTGAGCACTTTTTCTGAATTGTGCCGCTCCCGTCACTCTGGTTAGGTTGGCATCGAAAAAAACGCTCTCGGGTGCTTTAGAGTGCCGAGTTTATCACTGCGCATGAAGAAATGACCACCTCCAACGTTTGGTTTATGTTTAATAAGCATTTTTAATTTTATTGCTTAAATCGCATTTTCTCGGCGAGCTGAGCACTTTTTCTGAATTGTGCCGCTCCCGTCACTCTGGTTGGCATCGAAAAAAACGCTCTCGGGTGCTTTAGAGTGCCGACTTTATCACTGCGCATGAAGAAATGACCACCTCCAACGTTTGGTTTATGTTTTATAAGCATTTTTAATTTTATTGCTTAAATCGCATTTTCTCGTCGAGCTGAGCACTTTTTCTGAATTGTGCCGCTCCCGTCACTCTGGTTAGGTTGGCATCGAAAAAAACGCTATCGGGTGCTTTAGAGTGCCGAGTTATTCACTGCGCATGAAGAAATGACCACCTCCAACGTTTGGTTTATGTTTAATAAGCATTTTTAATTTTATTGCTTAAATCGCATTTTCTCGGCGAGCTGAGCACTTTTTCTGAATTGTGCCGCTCCCGTCACTCTGGTTAGGTTGGCATCGAAAAAAACGCTCTCGGGTGCTTTAGAGTGCCGAGTTTATTACTGCGCATTAAGAAATGACCACCTCCAACGTTTGGTTTATGTTTTATAAGCATTTTTAATTTTATTGCTTAAATCGCATTTTCTCGGCGAGCTGAGCACTTTTTCTGAATTGTGCCGCTCCCGTCACTCTGGTTAGGTTGGCATCGAAAAAAACGCTCTCGGGTGCTTTAGAGTGCCGAGTTTATTACTGCGCATTAAGAAATGACCACCTCCAACGTTTGGTTTATGTTTTATAAGCATTTTTAATTTTATTGCTTAAATCGCATTTTCTCGGCGAGCTGAGCACTTTTTCTGAATTGTGCCGCTCCCGTCACTTGGCATCGAAAAAAACGCTCTCGGGTGCTTTAGAGTGCCGAGTTATTCACTGCGCATGAAGAAATGACCACCTCCAACGTTTGGTTTATGTTTTATAAGCATTTTTAATTTTATTGCTTAAATCGCATTTTCTCGGCGAGCTGAGCGCTTTTTCTGAATTGTGCCGCTCCCGTCACTCTGGTTAGGTTGGCATCGAAAAAAACGCTCTCGGGTGCTTTAGAGTGCTGAGTTTATTACTGCGCATTAAGAAATGACCACCTCCAACGTTTGGTTTATGTTTTATAAGCATTTTTAATTTTATTGCCTAAATCGCATTTTCTCGGCGAGCTGAGCACTTTTTCTGAATTGTGCCGCTCCCGTCACTCTGGTTAGGTTGGCATCGAAAAAAACGCTCTCGGGTGCTTTAGAGTGCCGAGTTATTCACTGCGCACGAAGAAATGACCACCTCCAACGTTTGGTTTATGTTTTATAAGCATTTTTAATTTTATTGCTTAAATCGCATTTTCTCGGCGAGCTGAGCGCTTTTTCTGAATTGTGCCGCTCCCGTCACTCTGGTTAGGTTGGCATCGAAAAAAACGCTCTCGGGTGCTTTAGAGTGCCGAGTTTATTACTGCGCATTAAGAAATGACCACCTCCAACGTTTGGTGTTTAATAAGCATTTTTAATTTTATTGCTTAAATCGCATTTTCTCGGCGAGCTGAGCACTTTTTCTGAATTGTGCCGCTCCCGTCACTCTGGTTAGGTTGGCATCGAAAAAAACGCTCTCGGGTGCTTTAGAGTGCCGACTTTATCACTGCGCATGAAGAAATGACCACCTCCAACGTTTGGTTTATGTTTTATAAGCATTTTTAATTTTATTGCTTAAATCGCATTTTCTCGGCGAGCTGAGCACTTTTTCTGAATTGTGCCGCTCCCGTCACTCTGGTTAGGTTGGCATCGAAAAAAACGCTCACGGGTGCTTTAGAGTGCCGAGTTTATTACTGCGCATTAAGAAATGACCACCTCCAACGTTTGGTTTATGTTTTATAAGCATTTTTAATTTTATTGCTTAAATCGCATTTTCTCGGCGAGCTGAGCACTTTTTCTGAATTGTGCCGCTCCCGTCACTCTGGTTAGGTTGGCATCGAAAAAAACGCTCTCGGGTGCTTTAGAGTGCCGAGTTATTCACTGCGCATGAAGAAATGACCACCTCCAACGTTTGGTTTATGTTTTATAAGCATTTTTAATTTTATTGCTTAAATCGCATTTTCTCGGCGAGCTGAGCGCTTTTTCTGAATTGTGCCGCTCCCGTAACTCTGGTTAGGTTGGCATCGAAAAAAACGCTCTCGGGTGCTTTAGAGTGCCGAGTTTATTACTGCGCATTAAGAAATGACCACCTCCAACGTTTGGTTTATGTTTTATAAGCATTTTTAATTTTATTGCTTAAATCCCATTTTCTCGGCGAGCTGAGCACTTTTTCTGAATTGTGCCGCTCCCGTCACTCTGGTTAGGTTGGCATCGAAAAAAACGCTCTCGGGTGCTTTAGAGTGCCGAGTTTATTACTGCGCATTAAGAAATGACCACCTCCATAAGCATTTTTAATTTTATTGCTTAAATCGCATTTTCTCGGCGAGCTGAGCACTTTTTCTGAATTGTGCCGCTCCCGTCACTCTGGTTAGGTTGGCATCGAAAAAAACGCTCTCGGGTGCTTTAGAGTGCCGACTTTATCACTGCGCATGAAGAAATGACCACCTCCAACGTTTGGTTTATGTTTTATAAGCATTTTTAATTTTATTGCTTAAATCGCATTTTCTCGGCGAGCTGAGCACTCTTTCTGAATTGTGCCGCTCCCGTCACTCTGGTTAGGTTGGCATCGAAAAAACGCTCACGGGTGCTTTAGAGTGCCGAGTTTATTACTGCGCATTAAGAAATGACCACCTCCAACGTTTGGTTTATGTTTTATAAGCATTTTTAATTTTATTGCTTAAATCGCATTTTCTCGGCGAGCTGAGCACTTTTTCTGAATTGTGCCGCTCCCGTCACTCTGGTTAGGTTGGCATCGAAAAAAACGCTCTCGGGTGCTTTAGAGTGCCGAGTTATTCACTGCGCATGAAGAAATGACCACCTCCAACGTTTGGTTTATGTTTTATAAGCATTTTTAATTTTATTGCTTAAATCGCATTTTCTCGGCGAGCTGAGCGCTTTTTCTGAATTGTGCCGCTCCCGTAACTCTGGTTAGGTTGGCATCGAAAAAAACGCTCTCGGGTGCTTTAGAGTGCCGAGTTTATTACTGCGCATTAAGAAATGACCACCTCCAACGTTTGGTTTATGTTTTATAAGCATTTTTAATTTTATTGCTTAAATCGCATTTTCGCGGCGAGCTGAGCACTTTTTCTGAATTGTGCCGCTCCCGTCACTCTGGTTAGGTTGGCATCGAAAAAAACGCTCTCGGGTGCTTTAGAGTGCCGAGTTTATTACTGCGCATTAAGAAATGACCACCTCCATAAGCATTTTTAATTTTATTGCTTAAATCGCATTTTCTCGGCGAGCTGAGCACTTTTTCTGAATTGTGCCGCTCCCGTCACTCTGGTTAGGTTGGCATCGAAAAAAACGCTCTCGGGTGCTTTAGAGTGCCGAGTTATTCACTGCGCATGAAGAAATGACCACCTCCAACGTTTGGTTTATGTTTTATAAGCATTTTTAATTTTATTGCTTAAATCGCATTTTCTCGGCGAGCTGAGCACTTTTTCTGAATTGTGCCGCTCCCGTCACTCTGGTTAGGTTGGCATCGAAAAAAACGCTCTCGGGTGCTTTAGAGTGCCGAGTTTATCACTGCGCATGAAGAAATGACCACCTCCAACGTTTGGTTTATGTTTTCTAAGCATTTTTAATTTTATTGCTTAAATCGCATTTTCTCGGCGAGCTGAGCGCTTTTTCTGAATTGTGCCGCTCCCGTCACTCTGGTTAGGTTGGCATCGAAAAAAACGCTCTCGGGTGCTTTAGAGTGCCGAGTTATTCACTGCGCATGAAGAAATGACCACCTCCAATGTTTGGTTTATGTTTAATAAGCATTTTTAATTTTATTGCTTAAATCGCATTTTCTCGGCGAGCTGAGCGCTTTTTCTGAATTGTGCCGCTCCCGTCACTCCGGTTAGGTTGGCATCGAAAAAAACGCTCTCGGGTGCTTTAGAGTGCCGAGTTATTCACTGCGCATGAAGAAATGACCACCTCCAACGTTTGGTTTATGTTTAATAAGAATTATTAATTTTATTGCTTAAATCGCATTTTCTCGGCGAGCTGAGCACTTTTTCTGAATTGTGCCGCTCCCGTCACTCTGGTTAGGTTGGCATCGAAAAAAACGCTCTCGGGTGCCGAGTTTATTACTGCGCATTAGGAAATGACCACCTCCAACGTTTGGTTTATGTTTTATAAGCATTTTTAATTTTATTGCTTAAATCGCATTTTCTCGGCGAGCTGAGCGCTTTTTCTGAATTGTGCCGCTCCCGTCACTCTGGTTAGGTTGGCATCGAAAAAAACGCTCTCGGGTGCTTTAGAGTGCCGAGTTTATTACTGCGCATTAAGAAATGACCACCTCCAACGTTTGGTTTATGTTTTATAAGCATTTTTAATTTTATTGCTTAAATCGCATTTTCTCGGCGAGCTGAGCACTTTTTCTGAATTGTGCCGCTCCCGTCACTCTGGTTAGGTTGGCATCGAAAAAAACGCTCTCGGGTGCTTTAGAGTGCCGAGTTTATTACTGCGCATTGAGAAATGACCACCTCCAACGTTTGGTTTATGTTTTATAAGCATTTTTAATTTTATTGCTTAAATCGCATTTTCTCGGCGAGCTGAGCACTTTTTCTGAATTGTGCCGCTCCCGTCACTCTGGTTAGGTTGGCATCGAAAAAAACGCTCTCGGGTGCTTTAGAGTGCCGAGTTTATTACTGCGCATTAAGAAATGACCACCTCCAACGTTTGGTTTATGTTTTATAAGCATTTTTAATTTTATTGCTTAAATCGCATTTTCTCGGCGAGCTGAGCGCTTTTTCTGAATTGTGCCGCTCCCGTCACTCTGGTTAGGTTGGCATCGAAAAAAACGCTCTCGGGTGCTTTAGAGTGCCGAGTTTATCACTGCGCATGAAGAAATGACCACCTCCAACGTTTGGTTTATGTTTTATAAGCATTTTTAATTTTATTGCTTAAATCGCAATTTCTCGGCGAGCTGAGCGCTTTTTCTGAATTGTGCCGCTCCCGTCACTCTGGTTAGGTTGGCATCGAAAAAAACGCTCTCGGGTGCTTTAGAGTGCCGAGTTATTCACTGCGCATGAAGAAATGACCACCTCCAATGTTTGGTTTATGTTTAATAAGCATTTTTAATTTTATTGCTTAAATCGCATTTTCTCGGCGAGCTGAGCGCTTTTTCTGAATTGTGCCGCTCCCGTCACTCTGGTTAGGTTGGCATCGAAAAAAACGCTCTCGGGTGCTTTAGAGTGCCGAGTTATTCACTGCGCATGAAGAAATGACCACCTCCAACGTTTGGTTTATGTTTAATAAGCATTTTTAATTTTATTGCTTAAATCGCATTTTCTCGGCGAGCTGAGCACTTTTTCTGAATTGTGCCGCTCCCGTCACTCTGGTTAGGTTGGCATCGAAAAAAACGCTCTCGGGTGCTTTAGAGTGCCGAGTTTATTACTGCGCATTAAGAAATGACCACCTCCAACGTTTGGTTTATGTTTTATAAGCATTTTTAATTTTATTGCTTAAATCGCATTTTCTCGGCGAGCTGAGCACTTTTTCTGAATTGTGCCGCTCCCGTCACTCTGGTTAGGTTGGCATCGAAAAAAACGCTCTCGGGTGCTTTAGAGTGCCGAGTTTATTACTGCGCATTAAGAAATGACCACCTCCAACGTTTGGTTTATGTTTTATAAGCATTTTTAATTTTATTGCTTAAATCGCATTTTCTCGGCGAGCTGAGCACTTTTTCTGAATTGTGCCGCTCCCGTCACTTGGCATCGAAAAAAATGCTCTCGGGTGCTTTAGAGTGCCGAGTTATTCACTGCGCATGAAGAAATGACCACCTCCAACGTTTGGTTTATGTTTTATAAGCATTTTTAATTTTATTGCTTAAATCGCATTTTCTCGGCGAGCTGAGCGCTTTTTCTGAATTGTGCCGCTCCCGTCACTCTGGTTAGGTTGGCATCGAAAAAAACGCTCTCGGGTGCTTTAGAGTGCTGAGTTTATTACTGCGCATTAAGAAATGACCACCTCCAACGTTTGGTTTATGTTTTATAAGCATTTTTAATTTTATTGCCTAAATCGCATTTTCTCGGCGAGCTGAGCACTTTTTCTGAATTGTGCCGCTCCCGTCACTCTGGTTAGGTTGGCATCGAAAAAAACGCTCTCGGGTGCTTTAGAGTGCCGAGTTTATTACTGCGCATTAAGAAATGACCACCTCCAACGTTTGGTTTATGTTTTATAAGCATTTTTAATTTTATTGCTTAAATCGCATTTTCTCGGCGAGCTGAGCACTTTTTCTGAATTGTGCCGCTCCCGTCACTCTGGTTAGGTTGGCATCGAAAAAAACGCTCTCGGGTGCTTTAGAGTGCCGAGTTATTCACTGCGCACGAAGAAATGACCACCTCCAACGTTTGGTTTATGTTTTATAAGCATTTTTAATTTTATTGCTTAAATCGCATTTTCTCGGCGAGCTGAGCGCTTTTTCTGAATTGTGCCGCTCCCGTCACTCTGGTTAGGTTGGCATCGAAAAAAACGCTCTCGGGTGCTTTAGAGTGCCGAGTTTATTACTGCGCATTAAGAAATGACCACCTCCAACGTTTGGTTTATGTTTAATAAGCATTTTTAATTTTATTGCTTAAATCGCATTTTCTCGGCGAGCTGAGCACTTTTTCTGAATTGTGCCGCTCCCGTCACTCTGGTTAGGTTGGCATCGAAAAAAACGCTCTCGGGTGCTTTAGAGTGCCGACTTTATCACTGCGCATGAAGAAATGACCACCTCCAACGTTTGGTTTATGTTTTATAAGCATTTTTAATTTTATTGCTTAAATCGCATTTTCTCGGCGAGCTGAGCACTTTTTCTGAATTGTGCCGCTCCCGTCACTCTGGTTAGGTTGGCATCGAAAAAAACGCTCACGGGTGCTTTAGAGTGCCGAGTTTATTACTGCGCATTAAGAAATGACCACCTCCAACGTTTGGTTTATGTTTTATAAGCATTTTTAATTTTATTGCTTAAATCGCATTTTCTCGGCGAGCTGAGCACTTTTTCTGAATTGTGCCGCTCCCGTCACTCTGGTTAGGTTGGCATCGAAAAAAACGCTCTCGGGTGCTTTAGAGTGCCGAGTTATTCACTGCGCATGAAGAAATGACCACCTCCAACGTTTGGTTTATGTTTTATAAGCATTTTTAATTTTATTGCTTAAATCGCATTTTCTCGGCGAGCTGAGCGCTTTTTCTGAATTGTGCCGCTCCCGTAACTCTGGTTAGGTTGGCATCGAAAAAAACGCTCTCGGGTGCTTTAGAGTGCCGAGTTTATTACTGCGCATTAAGAAATGACCACCTCCAACGTTTGGTTTATGTTTTATAAGCATTTTTAATTTTATTGCTTAAATCGCATTTTCTCGGCGAGCTGAGCACTTTTTCTGAATTGTGCCGCTCCCGTCACTCTGGTTAGGTTGGCATCGAAAAAAACGCTCTCGGGTGCTTTAGAGTGCCGAGTTTATTACTGCGCATTAAGAAATGACCACCTCCATAAGCATTTTTAATTTTATTGCTTAAATCGCATTTTCTCGGCGAGCTGAGCACTTTTTCTGAATTGTGCCGCTCCCGTCACTCTGGTTAGGTTGGCATCGAAAAAAACGCTCTCGGGTGCTTTAGAGTGCCGAGTTATTCACTGCGCATGAAGAAATGACCACCTCCAACGTTTGGTTTATGTTTTATAAGCATTTTTAATTTTATTGCTTAAATCGCATTTTCTCGGCGAGCTGAGCACTTTTTCTGAATTGTGCCGCTCCCGTCACTCTGGTTAGGTTGGCATCGAAAAAAACGCTCTCGGGTGCTTTAGAGTGCCGAGTTTATCACTGCGCATGAAGAAATGACCACCTCCAACGTTTGGTTTATGTTTTATAAGCATTTTTAATTTTATTGCTTAAATCGCATTTTCTCGGCGAGCTGAGCGCTTTTTCTGAATTGTGCCGCTCCCGTCACTCTGGTTAGGTTGGCATCGAAAAAAAACGCTCTCGGGTGCTTTAGAGTGCCGAGTTATTCACTGCGCATGAAGAAATGACCACCTCCAATGTTTGGTTTATGTTTAATAAGCATTTTTAATTTTATTGCTTAAATCGCATTTTCTCGGCGAGCTGAGCGCTTTTTCTGAATTGTGCCGCTCCCGTCACTCCGGTTAGGTTGGCATCGAAAAAAACGCTCTCGGGTGCTTTAGAGTGCCGAGTTATTCACTGCGCATGAAGAAATGACCACCTCCAACGTTTGGTTTATGTTTAATAAGAATTTTTAATTTTATTGCTTAAATCGCATTTTCTCGGCGAGCTGAGCACTTTTTCTGAATTGTGCCGCTCCCGTCACTCTGGTTAGGTTGGCATCGAAAAAAACGCTCTCGGGTGCTTTAGAGTGCCGAGTTTTTTACTGCGCATTAGGAAATGACCACCTCCAACGTTTGGTTTATGTTTTATAAGCATTTTTAATTTTATTGCTTAAATCGCATTTTCTCGGCGAGCTGAGCGCTTTTTCTGAATTGTGCCGCTCCCGTCACTCTGGTTAGGTTGGCATCGAAAAAAACGCTCTCGGGTGCTTTAGAGTGCCGAGTTTATTACTGCGCATTAAGAAATGACCACCTCCAACGTTTGGTTTATGTTTTATAAGCATTTTTAATTTTATTGCTTAAATCGCATTTTCTCGGCGAGCTGAGCACTTTTTCTGAATTGTGCCGCTCCCGTCACTCTGGTTAGGTTGGCATCGAAAAAAACGCTCTCGGGTGCTTTAGAGTGCCGAGTTTATTACTGCGCATTGAGAAATGACCACCTCCAACGTTTGGTTTATGTTTTATAAGCATTTTTAATTTTATTGCTTAAATCGCATTTTCTCGGCGAGCTGAGCACTTTTTCTGAATTGTGCCGCTCCCGTCACTCTGGTTAGGTTGGCATCGAAAAAAACGCTCTCGGGTGCTTTAGAGTGCCGAGTTTATTACTGCGCATTAAGAAATGACCACCTCCAACGTTTGGTTTATGTTTTATAAGCATTTTTAATTTTATTGCTTAAATCGCATTTTCTCGGCGAGCTGAGCGCTTTTTCTGAATTGTGCCGCTCCCGTCACTCTGGTTAGGTTGGCATCGAAAAAAACGCTCTCGGGTGCTTTAGAGTGCCGAGTTTATCACTGCGCATGAAGAAATGACCACCTCCAACGTTTGGTTTATGTTTTATAAGCATTTTTAATTTTATTGCTTAAATCGCAATTTCTCGGCGAGCTGAGCGCTTTTTCTGAATTGTGCCGCTCCCGTCACTCTGGTTAGGTTGGCATCGAAAAAAACGCTCTCGGGTGCTTTAGAGTGCCGAGTTATTCACTGCGCATGAAGAAATGACCACCTCCAATGTTTGGTTTATGTTTAATAAGCATTTTTAATTTTATTGCTTAAATCGCATTTTCTCGGCGAGCTGAGCGCTTTTTCTGAATTGTGCCGCTCCCGTCACTCTGGTTAGGTTGGCATCGAAAAAAACGCTCTCGGGTGCTTTAGAGTGCCGAGTTATTCACTGCGCATGAAGAAATGACCACCTCCAACGTTTGGTTTATGTTTAATAAGCATTTTTAATTTTATTGCTTAAATCGCATTTTCTCGGCGAGCTGAGCACTTTTTCTGAATTGTGCCGCTCCCGTCACTCTGGTTAGGTTGGCATCGAAAAAAACGCTCTCGGGTGCTTTAGAGTGCCGAGTTTATTACTGCGCATTAAGAAATGACCACCTCCAACGTTTGGTTTATGTTTTATAAGCATTTTTAATTTTATTGCTTAAATCGGGTGCTTTAGAGTGCCGAGTTTATTACTGCGCATTAAGAAATGACCACCTCCAACGTTTGGTTTATGTTTTATAAGCATTTTTAATTTTATTGCTTAAATCGCATTTTCTCGGCGAGCTGAGCGCTTTTTCTGAATTGTGCCGCTCCCGTCACTCTGGTTAGGTTGGCATCGAAAAAAACGCTCTCGGGTGCTTTAGAGTGCCGAGTTATTCACTGCGCATGAAGAAATGACCACCTCCAACGTTTGGTTTATGTTTAATAAGCATTTTTAATTTTATTGCTTAAATCGCATTTTCTCGGCGAGCTGAGCACTTTTTCTGAATTGTGCCGCTCCCGTCACTCTGGTTAGGTTGGCATCGAAAAAAACGCCCTCGGGTGCTTTAGAGTGCCGAGTTTATTACTGCGCATTAAGAAATGACCACCTCCAACGTTTGGTTTATGTTTTATAAGCATTTTTAATTTTATTGCTTAAATCGCATTTTCTCGGCGAGCTGAGCGCTTTTTCTGAATTGTGCCGCTCCCGTCACTCTGGTTAGGTTGGCATCGAAAAAAACGCTTTCAGGTGCTTTAGAGTGCCGAGTTATTCACTGCGCATGAAGAAATGACCACCTCCAACGTTTGGTTTATGTTTAATAAGCATTTTTAATTTTATTGCTTAAATCGCATTTTCTCGGCGAGCTGAGCACTTTTTCTGAATTGTGCCGCTCCCGTCACTCTGGTTAGGTTGGCATCGAAAAAAACGCTCTCGGGTGCTTTAGAGTGCCGAGTTTATTACTGGAAATGACCACCTCCAACGTTTGGTTTATGTTTTATAAGCATTTTTAATTTTATTGCTTAAATCGCATTTTCTCGGCGAGCTGAGCACTTTTTCTGAATTGTGCCGCTCCCGTCACTCTGGTTAGGTTGGCATCGAAAAAAACGCTCTCGGGTGCTTTAGAGTGCCGAGTTTATCACTGCGCATGAAGAAATGACCACCTCCAACGTTTGGTTTATGTTTAATAAGCATTTTTAATTTTATTGCTTAAATCGCATTTTCTCGGCGAGCTGAGCACTTTTTCTGAATTGTGCCGCTCCCGTCACTCTGGTTAGGTTGGCATCGAAAAAAACGCTCTCGGGTGCTTTAGAGTGCCGACTTTATCACTGCGCATGAAGAAATGACCACCTCCAACGTTTGGTTTATGTTTTATAAGCATTTTTAATTTTATTGCTTAAATCGCATTTTCTCGGCGAGCTGAGCACTTTTTCTGAATTGTGCCGCTCCCGTCACTCTGGTTAGGTTGGCATCGAAAAAAACGCTCACGGGTGCTTTAGAGTGCCGAGTTTATTACTGCGCATTAAGAAATGACCACCTCCAACGTTTGGTTTATGTTTTATAAGCATTTTTAATTTTATTGCTTAAATCGCATTTTCTCGGCGAGCTGAGCACTTTTTCTGAATTGTGCCGCTCCCGTCACTCTGGTTAGGTTGGCATCGAAAAAAACGCTCTCGGGTGCTTTAGAGTGCCGAGTTATTCACTGCGCATGAAGAAATGACCACCTCCAACGTTTGGTTTACGTTTTATAAGCATTTTTAATTTTATTGCTTAAATCGCATTTTCTCGGCGAGCTGAGCGCTTTTTCTGAATTGTGCCGCTCCCGTAACTCTGGTTAGGTTGGCATCGAAAAAAACGCTCTCGGGAGCTTTAGAGTGCCGAGTTTATCACTGCGCATGAAGAAATGACCACTTCCAACGTTTGGTTTATGTTTTATAAGCATTTTTAATTTTATTGCTTAAATCGCATTTTCTCGGCGAGCTGAGCACTTTTTCTGAATTGTGCCGCTCCCGTCACTCTGGTTAGGTTGGCATCGAAAAAAACGCTCTCGGGTGCTCTAGAGTGCCGAGTTTATTACTGCGCATTAAGAAATGACCACCTCCAACGTTTGGTTTATGTTTTATAAGCATTTTTAATTTTATTGCTTAAATCGCATTTTCTCGGCGAGCTGAGCACTTTTTCTGAATTGTGCCGCTCCCGTCACTCTGGTTAGGTTGGCATCGAAAAAAACGCTCTCGGGTGCTTTAGAGTGCCAGGTTTATTACTGCGCATGAAGAAATGACCACCTCCAATGTTTGGTTTATGTTTAATAAGCATTTTTAATTTTATTGCTTAAAGCGCATTTTCTCGGCGAGCTGAGCGCTTTTTCTGAATTGTGCCGCTCCCGTCACTCTGGTTAGGTTGGCATCGAAAAAAACGCTCTCGGGTGCTTTAGAGTGCCGAGTTATTCACTGCGCATGAAGAAATGACCACCTCCAACGTTTGGTTTATGTTTAATAAGCATTTTTAATTTTATTGCTTGAATCGCATTTTCTCGGCGAGCTGAGCACTTTTTCTGAATTGTGCCGCTCCCGTCACTCTGGTTAGGTTGGCATCGAAAAAAACGCTCTCGGGTGCTTTAGAGTGCCGAGTTTATTACTGCGCATTGAGAAATGACCACCTCCAACGTTTGGTTTATGTTTTATAAGCATTTTTAATTTTATTGCTTAAATCGCATTTTCTCGGCGAGCTGAGCACTTTTTCTGAATTGTGCCGCTCCCGTCACTCTGGTTAGGTTGGCATCGAAAAAAACGCTCTCGGGTGCTTTAGAGTGCCGAGTTTATTACTGCGCATTAAGAAATGACCACCTCCAACGTTTGGTTTATGTTTTATAAGCATTTTTAATTTTATTGCTTAAATCGCATTTTCTCGGCGAGCTGAGCGCTTTTTCTGAATTGTGCCGCTCCCGTCACTCTGGTTAGGTTGGCATCGAAAAAAACGCTCTCGGGTGCTTTAGAGTGCCGAGTTTATCACTGCGCATGAAGAAATGACCACCTCCAACGTTTGGTTTATGTTTTATAAGCATTTTTAATTTTATTGCTTAAATCGCATTTTCTCGGCGAGCTGAGCGCTTTTTCTGAATTGTGCCGCTCCCGTAACTCTGGTTAGGTTGGCATCGAAAAAAACGCTCTCGGGTGCTTTAGAGTGCCGAGTTTATCACTGCGCATGAAGAAATGACCACTTCCAACGTTTGGTTTATGTTTTATAAGCATTTTTAATTTTATTGCTTAAATCGCATTTTCTCGGCGAGCTGAGCACTTTTTCTGAATTGTGCCGCTCCCGTCACTCTGGTTAGGTTGGCATCGAAAAAAACGCTCTCGGGTGCTCTAGAGTGCCGAGTTTATTACTGCGCATTAAGAAATGACCACCTCCAACGTTTGGTTTATGTTTTATAAGCATTTTTAATTTTATTGCTTAAATCGCATTTTCTCGGCGAGCTGAGCACTTTTTCTGAATTATGCCGCTCCCGTCACTCTGGTTAGGTTGGCATCGAAAAAAACGCTCTCGGGTGCTTTAGAGTGCCGAGTTTATTACTGCGCATTAAGAAATGACCACCTCCAACGTTTGGTTTATGTTTTATAAGCATTTTTAATTTTATTGCTTAAATCGCATTTTCTCGGCGAGCTGAGCACTTTTTCTGAATTGTGCCGCTCCCGTCACTCTGGTTAGGTTGGCATCGAAAAAAACGCTCTCGGGTGCTTTAGAGTGCCGAGGTTATTACTGCGCATTAAGAAATGACCACCTCCAACGTTTGGTTTATGTTTTATTTTTAATTTCAAAATGTTTTTATTAGTTTTCTCACAGAAATGACAACAGCATATGCTCTGGAACAATTCGCATGGGAACAGACATTGCATTGCATACAGCCTACTAAACAAACATTTCACCCATACAAAACACCTCATTGTTACCTAATTAATAATAAAAAAAAAAAATAATAATAATAAAAAAATAATAATAATAAACAAAATTAAATTTGGAAAAAAAAAAAAAAAAAAAAAAAAAAAAAAAAAAGGGAAGGGCAAGGGGGGGGGGGGGTGAGAGTGGGCTATTACTCCAATAAGTTTGCATCAAACTCATCCTCATAATAATCCAGAAAAGGTTGCCATACAATTCTAAAATTCTCCTTCTGAATTGTGGTTCTAACTTTTTCCAACTGGAGGAAGGACATGGTCTCACTCACCCAGCGAGAGTGCCTAGGGGGCAATGGAGATTTCCAACACATAAGAACCAAACGTCGAGCGAGTAATGAGGAAAACGCCATCATCTGAGACTGAGCCTTCGAGACTCCTTTTGTCTGTACAACCCCAAATACTGCCGTGACTGGATCTGGGTCAATTCTTCTCTTACAGATGTAGGAGAATGTGTCAAAAATTCTAGACCAAAATGTATGTAATTTTGGGCATGTCCAGAACATATGCCCTAAGGTTGCCTCAGCTTGCTTACAGCGGGTACAAGTAGGGTCCACGCTTGGAATCATTTTAGCCAATTTGGTCCGTGAATAATGTAATCGATTAAATACTTTAAACTGTATTAGCCTATGTCTGACACAAATGGATGTACTGTATATCTTACTGATAGCCTTTCGCCAAATTTCATCAGAAATGTTCAAACTCAAATCTCCTTCCCACTGGGTCTTCAAATGGTGAAGTGGCGGGCAGTTAATATTACAAATCATTCTATACAGTCGGGACACACCACCCGATTGTTGCAAATTTAGTGTCAAACAGTCATCCAGGGGACTGGAATCCGGTTGTAGGGGGAATGATGAAAACTGAACTCGAACAAAATCTCGAACTTGGAGATATCGAAAAAATTGAGTACCAGATAAATTAAATTTCGTAATTAATTGTTCCCAAGTTGCAAAACTACCCCCTACATACAAATTTCCCACGCATTTCACCCCATGTCTGGCCCAGGACAAAAAAGCAGTGTCAATCAGTGATGGTTTAAAAGCAGCGTTTTTAATCAGAGGCATAGATAGCAAGGGTTGTGTATATCGAAAGTGCTTACGAAACTGGGTCCAAATGCGAAGGCCCGATCTGATGATTAAATTGGTTGAATGCTCACCCACTGGTAGCGGGAGAGGGGCACACAGTAGCGATGCCAGAGATACTGGAGAACAATCATGCTGTTCCATTAATAACCAAGATGGCCCATCTTCATCCGGATTCAAATTATACCAAAAAGCCATTTTAAAAATATTAGCAGCCCAGTAGTAGTACAAAAAATTAGGTAGCCCCAGTCCACCGTCTTCTTTACGTCTCTCAAGGACTGATTTCCGAACACGAGGTATCGATTTATTCCAAATAAAGCGGCTGATGTACCCATCGAGCTCCTTAAAAAATGATTTTGGCAGAAAAATGGGAATTGTTTGGAACAAGTACAAGATCCTCGGCAGAATCACCATTTTAACCGAATTAATACGGCCTGCCAAATTTATAGGAAGCGAAGACCAGCGCAACAAATCCTCCTTGATTTGATACAAAAGCTTTTTGAAATTAGCTCCGAATAAACCTGTATGACTACTAGTGACTTTCACCCCCAAATATGTCATAGATCCTACTGCGGTCGTGAAGGGGTAAGAGTCATAGACATGATTTTTCGCTATATTATTAATAGGAAATAAAATACTTTTAGTAGGATTGATCCGATACCCCGATGACATACCAAAATGTTCCATTATGTCTAAACATTTCGGGATTGAGGTATCCGGATCTGACACAAACAGCAACAAATCATCCGCATACAACGAAACCTTATGAACTAAGCCTCCTCTCAAGATTCCCCGTACATCCGCACAATGTCTCAGGGCAATAGCAAGTGGTTCTATGGCCAGATCAAAAAGGAGGGGGGATAGAGGGCACCCCTGTCTTGTCCCCCGTTGAAGGGTAAAGTAAGACGAGATAAAATTATTTGTCCTCACCCTTGCTTGAGGTGAAGCATACAGTATCTCTATCCAAGAAACAAAAGTTGGACCAAATCCAAATTTGGTCAAAGTTTTAAAGAGATGTTTATGTTCAATTGAATCGAATGCTTTGTGCGCATCTAATGATATAACTATTTCTGGGGAGTTTCCAGTAGACGTGGAGTAGATTACGTTAAAAAGCCGCCTAATGTTGTGAAATGGTTGACGGCCCTTCAGAAACCCCGTTTGGTCCGGATGTATGATCTTTGGCACTATGGACTCCAACCTTGATGACATAATTTCGGGTTTCCAACGTTTGGTTTATGTTTTATAAGCATTTTTAATTTTATTGCTTAAATCGCATTTTCTCGGCGAGCTGAGCACTTTTTCTGAATTGTGCCGTCCCGTCACTCTGGTTAGGTTGGCATCGAAAAAAACGCTCACGGGTGCTTTAGAGTGCCGAGTTTATTACTGCGCATTAAGAAATGACCACCTCCAACGTTTGGTTTATGTTTTATAAGCATTTTTAATTTTATTGCTTAAATCGCATTTTCTCGGCGAGCTGAGCACTTTTTCTGAATTGTGCCGCTCCCGTCACTCTGGTTAGGTTGGCATCGAAAAAAACGCTCTCGGGTGCTTTAGAGTGCCGAGTTATTCACTGCGCATGGAGAAATGACCACCTCCAACGTTTGGTTTATGTTTTATAAGCATTTTTAATTTTATTGCTTAAATCGCATTTTCTCGGCGAGCTGAGCACTTTTTCTGAATTGTGCCGCTCCCGTCACTCTGGTTAGGTTGGCATCGAAAAAAACGCTCTCGGGTGCTTTAGAGTGCCGAGTTTATCACTGCGCATGAAGAAATGACCACCTCCAACGTTTGGTTTATGTTTTATAAGCATTTTTAATTTTATTGCTTAAATCGCATTTTCTCGGCGAGCTGAGCGCTTTTTCTGAATTGTGCCGCTCCCGTAACTCTGGTTAGGTTGGCATCGAAAAAAACGCTCTCGGGTGCTTTAGAGTGCCGAGTTTATTACTGCGCATTAGGAAATGACCACCTCCAACGTTTGGTTTATGTTTTATAAGCATTTTTAATTTTATTGCTTAAATCGCATTTTCTCGGCGAGCTGAGCGCTTTTTCTGAATTGTGCCGCTCCCGTCACTCTGGTTAGGTTGGCATCGAAAAAAACGCTCTCGGGTGCTTTAGAGTGCCGAGTTTATTACTGCGCATTAAGAAATGACCACCTCCAACGTTTGGTTTATGTTTTATAAGCATTTTTAATTTTATTGCTTAAATCGCATTTTCTCGGCGAGCTGAGCACTTTTTCTGAATTGTGCCGCTCCCGTCACTCTGGTTAGGTTGGCATCGAAAAAAACGCTCTCGGGTGCTTTAGAGTGCCGAGTTTATTACTGCGCATTAAGAAATGACCACCTCCAACGTTTGGTTTATGTTTTATAAGCATTTTTAATTTTATTGCTTAAATCGCATTTTCTCGGCGAGCTGAGCACTTTTTCTGAATTGTGCCGCTCCCGTCACTCTGGTTAGGTTGGCATCGAAAAAAACGCTCTCGGGTGCTTTAGAGTGCCGAGTTTATTACTGCGCATTAAGAAATGACCACCTCCAACGTTTGGTTTATGTTTTATAAGCATTTTTAATTTTATTGCTTAAATCGCATTTTCTCGGCGAGCTGAGCACTTTTTCTGAATTGTGCCGCTCCCGTCACTCTGGTTAGGTTGGCATCGAAAAAAACGCTCTCGGGTGCTTTAGAGTGCCGAGTTTATCACTGCGCATTAAGAAATGACCACCTCCAACGTTTGGTTTATGTTTTATAAGCATTTTTAATTTTATTGCTTAAATCGCATTTTCTCGGCGAGCTGAGCGCTTTTTCTGAATTGTGCCGCTCCCGTAACTCTGGTTAGGTTGGCATCGAAAAAAACGCTCTCGGGTGCTTTAGAGTGCCGAGTTTATCACTGCGCATGAAGAAATGACCACTTCCAACGTTTGGTTTATGTTTTATAAGCATTTTTAATTTTATTGCTTAAATCGCATTTTCTCGGCGAGCTGAGCACTTTTTCTGAATTGTGCCGCTCCCGTCACTCTGGTTAGGTTGGCATCGAAAAAAACGCTCTCGGGTGCTCTAGAGTGCCGAGTTTATTACTGCGCATTAAGAAATGACCACCTCCAACGTTTGGTTTATGTTTTATAAGCATTTTTAATTGTATTGCTTAAATCGCATTTTCTCGGCGAGCTGAGCACTTTTTCTGAATTGTGCCGCTCCCGTCACTCTGGTTAGGTTGGCATCGAAAAAAACGCTCTCGGGTGCTTTAGAGTGCCGAGTTTATTACTCCGCATTAAGAAATGACCACCTCCAACGTTTGGTTTATGTTTTATAAGCATTTTTAATTTTATTCCTTAAATCGCATTTTCTCGGCGAGCTGAGCACTTTTTCTGAATTGTGCCGCTCCCGTCACTCTGGTTAGGTTGGCATCGAAAAAAACGCTCTCGGGTGCTTTAGAGTGCCGAGTTATTCACTGCGCATGAAGAAATGACCACCTCCAACGTTTGGTTTATGTTTTATAAGCATTTTTAATTTTATTGCTTAAATCGCATTTTCTCGGCGAGCTGAGCACTTTTTCTGAATTGTGCCGCTCCCGTCACTCTGGTTAGGTTGGCATCGAAAAAAACGCTCTCGGGTGCTTTAGAGTGCCGAGTTTATCACTGCGCATGAAGAAATGACCACCTCCAACGTTTGGTTTATGTTTTATAAGCATTTTTAATTTTATTGCTTAAATCGCATTTTCTCGGCGAGCTGAGCGCTTTTTCTGAATTGTGCCGCTCCCGTCACTCTGGTTAGGTTGGCATCGAAAAAAACGCTCTCGGGTGCTTTAGAGTGCCGAGTTATTCACTGCGCATGAAGAAATGACCACCTCCAACGTTTGGTTTATGTTTAATAAGCATTTTTAATTTTATTGCTTAAATCGCATTTTCTCGGCGAGCTGAGCACTTTTTCTGAATTGTGCCGCTCCCGTCACTCTGGTTAGGTTGGCATCGAAAAAAACGCTCTCGGGTGCTTTAGAGTGCCGAGTTTATTACTGCGCATTAAGAAATGACCACCTCCAACGTTTGGTTTATGTTTTATAAGCATTTTTAATTTTATTGCTTAAATCGCATTTTCTCGGCGAGCTGAGCACTTTTTCTGAATTGCCGCTCCCGTCACTCTGGTTAGGTTGGCATCGAAAAAAACGCTCTCGGGTGCTTTAGAGTGCCGAGTTTATTACTGCGCATTAAGAAATGACCACCTCCAACGTTTGGTTTATGTTTTATAAGCATTTTTAATTTTATTGCTTAAATCGCATTTTCTCGGCGAGCTGAGCACTTTTTCTGAATTGTGCCGCTCCCGTCACTCTGGTTAGGTTGGCATCGAAAAAAACGCTATCGGGTGCTTTAGAGTGCCGAGTTATTCACTGCGCATGAAGAAATGACCACCTCCAACACAGCAAAAACTGGAGTGTTGAAATTTCAGGGTTAAACATGTCAGAGTTGATTTCAACTCTCAAAGTGTCATTTTAACACATTCTGATTAAAATGGTGTTCAGTGTTGGAGTTACTTAACAGAGTTATTCCAACCTAAGCAAATCAACTCTGTAGAGATGTAAAGTGCATCTCGGCCGAGTTAACTTGCTTGATAGGCCCCTGGGCTTCAGTCCAGGTAACCCCATGTGTTATGCCCCTGGGCTTTCAGCAGGGTGAACCCGTGCATCAATCAATAGTCTCCTGTGCGTGGCGTGGTCAACCGTCGTTTATTTCGCTGCTGGAATCAGGAATGGATGCGGAGTTGGACTTTTACACGAGAGGTAAGCTACAAAATCAAACTTGTAGGAACAATAACATTGAATTAAACATCTGCTGAGAATATTTATGTAACTTTGCTAAGCATTTTTTGTGGTTGGCACTGGACAGCGAACGTTTGGATTTTTTTTTTAATGCAATGTTAACTTCACCACTAACGTTACCACTTGCTAAAAAATAAACATTAATAAAAAAAACGGTTTCCTATGTTATCCTTTGCATTTTACCAAGTCTCACGCGTGCTTGAGAGGTTGTATAAACAAGGCTTCATATTTAACTGTCGAATATAGTTTGGGGCTAACGTTAGCACATGTTAACAAGCTAACTTGAAGTTCATGGCGGGTGCATGGCATCAGTCCGACTGCCCAATACTCCCTCTTCCCATTTCTCCGACCATACACTTGTTAATTTCTGCGTCCATTAATCTAACCTTAACCCTAATCCTAACCATAACCCTCTAGAATAAGTAAGGGATAAACAGTTCAGAGGTTGTTATGGAGAAATAAGCCCCGACAGGATGAACTTTGGCTCCAACACGAAGTGAGGAGTTAATTCATGCAATAAACCCCGCACTTTGCGTAGGAGCCACGGCTAGAGTGAAATAATTAGCCTAAACAATTGCAGTTGGGTGCCTGTGTGGCAGACTCCCTGTGCCACTGCACCGAGACGAGTGTCCGAGGCTCTGATCATACAGGTGTGGTTAATAACTCTGATTAATGGGTAATGTAGGTAATGTAGTGGGCAGTCAGACTAAAAAGGGTCAACTTTACTGGTGCTGTGTTGTGTTTGTTTGGTCGCTGAAAACCAGCTTTTAACAGAGGGGAATGTTTTAATAAATCAGTTTTGCCTCAAATGTAAATGTTAATTACGGTAGCATGTGCTGCAGTCACTACAGCTAGTCGCTGCCACGTTCATCAATGAGAGCGTTTCCACTGGGCCTGCTGTGGCATGTTTTAACAGCCTCCCAGCAGCTGCTGAATGTGTTTAATCTTAGACATGCAGTGAAATTAATAATGAAACAATTTCTTGCATGATACACAACGTTTATGTGAGTGTTAAATAATTATTTCTTGCATGTTAAGTGTTTACTGACATTTGTTTGTTGTTGCATGTCTCAGAAAAATGTTGATCCAGGTTCGGTATTGCCAACAGCAGAAGTATGTGAAGTTGGATGAGGTTGATGGATGTTTTGATTTTGTGCAGTTCCATGACAAAGGTTTGTTTTTGTTTTACTTATGCTTGGTTTGATATAAAGGGCAGAACAACGCCCCTTTCTTTTAAGATTTGGACTGAAAAGGGAATGTATTTTATGCAGGGGATTATCCCTGAATTTGTTTACAGTGGTGGATTAAATTATTGAATGTGAAATGAGGCAAGATCATTGCTATCTTAAAGGTCCACTCAGATGTATCTTGTCTTTTCCAGTCATCGAGAGATTTTGCCTGCCACCTGACGCAAAATTAGTGTACAAAGATGCAACAGGGACAGAAGTTGATGAGGACATTTTCAGTGACCTTGTCAGCCAAGGCAATGTGACTCTATCAGTTTTCTCAAATGACGGTGAGAAATGTAAAGGGGTAAATTACATAATGCAATGTGTAAAACACTAATGCAAATTTATAAGTACAGAAATACAGTAAACAATTTCAATTGAATGTTTTCAGAATTAAGTCATTTAATACACTTAAAGGTG